>NW_026126516.1:11581875-12290000 GCF_943737965.1 Phodopus roborovskii | reverse complement strand
CTGTGGACCCCTTGAAAAAGCTATACTGTGGAATTAAGGGTAGCGTGGACGTGTGAGGGTGACATGGTGGCTGTGGGGACATGATGCAGAGCCCACCCGGGGTTAGACTCCACGCACAGCTTTGAGGTGGAAATGAGACCTGGCCTGCCCCGGGCCTCCTGCTTTGTGAGGTGTCCTGCCCTGGGGACACAGGGCCCAAGTTACAGACTGCAGGCACGTTGGCTGAACCCCAATAGTACCCTGGAATGAAGGGTTAGCATTAGTAGGAGAGGGGCAGCTGGAGGTGGGGCTGCTCTCCCTGGGGTCTGCCCTGGCCTGCCATGAAGTGGTCTCTGCTGCATCCGCCCTGGCTTGCAGGTGTGGAGCACGAGAGATACCACTGTAAGGGATAAAAGAGCCTGCCCCAGGCCACATGGGCAGGAGATGGTGGGCTGGCCCTGCTGAAGCCCCTGTCAGCTCATGAATGACTCTTACGTGGGATGAGCGGGGGTCTTGGGATCAGGGTCTTTGAGTACGCAGACCTCTGCTGGGTTGAGGACTACCTGTGTGGTTGCCCATCAACCATGGCCTCTCTTCTGAAGGTGGGAACGACCAGACCCTTGCACCAGACTGTCCTCCCCTGCTCTTGGCTCTGTGCTACACTGCAATCGTCTGTCACCCTGGTGGCACGGAGCAGTAAGTCCCGGCCTCATGCAGGGTTCCCCGTGGCCACAGTGATCACGGGAGAAGGAGCCTTGCCGCCTTCCTCCCTGGGAGGGTGCTGGAAGTCCCCAGCAGGAGGTGGCCCATGGGGCAGAGGCTGTGGGGGCCCTCTAGTCGCAGCTCCTCTGGCCACACCGTAAGGCCTGTGAACACCACTGTGACCTTTGTGTTATCAGCCCTTGCTGGTGTTCTGGTCCTGCCCGCGGCAGCGCTGTGCTGGCCTAGCTGCCAAGGCTTTCTTGTCTGGCTGGAATGCAGAGGTCCCTTCCAGAAAGGCAGGAGAGGGAACACTGGTTCCTGGGGTGGTAACCGTGGTGCAGGACACAGGTTGTCGGGGTTAGCCGGAGGGTCTGGGGCAGGGGTGGGGGTGGGGAGCAGGTCCCTATCGGCTACAGTAACAGAAGGATCTCCCAGGTAGGAAATGTCCTCTTTGCTTCAGTCTAGTGGGTATATCTGGAGCCTGGAAGCCATTGCGGTCAGGTCAGTGAAGTCAGACTTCCATGCATCCATGGCTTTGGGATTTGGTTCAGAGATGCGCTCTGGCCCACTCCTGTGTCCTAGGCTTCCGGGGTGAGGGGTTGTGACCCGGAAGCACAGGGCCACTGGTGTACCAGGCCTTTCTGCTTGTAGGATCAGTGCTGTCTGTTATGTCAATCATCACCCTTGGGTTTTCTGAAAGATGCAGGGGGTCTCCCCATCACTGGAAACCCCTGAGCTACTATGGCTAACCCCGAGCTAACACTCTGGGTTTGGACATTCCCTTAGGTCTGAGGCTACATCTGCTTGCTCTGTGTCATTGAGGAAAGCTGGATGCTCAGAGACAGAGGCACGAGGAGGTCATTTGGGGGCCTGGGTGCTTTAGTATGAGGGGGTTGGATGGGGAGAAGAAACCAGAGATGGTTGGGTCCTGCATGTGGAACTCTGGGGCTCCAAGGCCAGAGGGAGAGGGGAGAGGGTCAAGGGCTTAAAAAAATCACCACTGGACATGGCTGAGGGGTAACAGGTGGGCTTGACCAGGGACTGTTGGTGGGCGGTCAGTGTGTGGCGCCAGGGTAGGGACAGCAGCAGGGACAGAAGGAAAGAGACGGCAGGGTGGGATCAGGCTGTGCAATGCCAGCCAGCTCTGATGCACAACTCCAGGGAGCATGGTGGGAGCCTGGGCTGGGTCCACAGCCCCAGGAGGTCTTCATGGGGCAGACTGGGGCATTTTTACTAGACAACTGTCTGGGGGAAGAACTTAGCAGTGACGTAGTGTGTCCTTCACCGCTGGAGGTAGGCAAAGGTGCGTCTTGCCTCTTGCAACTCTCAAGGGTCACATAGATAGGCTGTTGGGATAACATCATGGGGAGGGTGAGCAGCAGGAGGGGAACCATGTGCCATGCGGCGTTCCGCTACCATTTGGCAGTGATGCTTCTCTGTCTTGCTGGAGTCACAGCCTAGCTACGGGGTCGATCCTTGCTAGTGTCTGGCTGGAGCAGGGACAGTTAAACCTGGCCACCCTTCACGAGCCTGGATCCTCAGTAAGATGAGGATGCTGGGCAGTGTCCCTGGTCCCCAACAGAGTAGGCTCCTGGGTGTCAGAGATTGGTCCTCTTCAGTGGGACACTCAGATGGCCAGCCACAGCGCCACCCACAGCCAGATAATGGGAAGCTCTGGGCCCAATTGTACACTAACAAAATCCTGGTTCCATTCTCCTAAATTATTCATGACCTCCAAGAGGCTGTAAAAGTCCTCAGCTCTCTCCAGGAGCCATAATTACAATGATAAATTTTATTTATAAAGTCAGTCCGTCCCCACAAGCCCGCCGCCTGGGGGGCTGTACATAAGCTATAACGGAGACAGGGACAGCCTAAAGCCGCCGCGACAGCTGTTTCTCCAGCAGGGACTTGGGGGCTGGCTGGAGTAGGCCCAGGGATGTTGGAGGGGCCGAGGCCTCAGCCTGCCACCTCCAGCCTGCTGAGGGCGTGGTGCTCAGGAAGAGTGTCTCAGGGTGGTCTGGCTCTAATGGCCATTGCAGATCCTGCCCACAGCCTGTTAGACAGGGTCCTGTGTGGGCTTTTCTGACTTTCTATCCTTCGTCTCTGGGCCCCAAGGACCCATGGCAGGGACATGGCTGAGCCTGTCCTAGGGCAGAACCTTCACATGCAGAACATGTGCTTCAGTTCGTGTGCGAGAACACATGAGCGGGTGTATGGACGCAGGTGAGTTATACTGACAATCACAGACACTCTGTGGGAGGGTTATGAACTGGCCCGTCCCCACTGGCTGACAAACACAAGGGCTCTCAGGAGGCAGTGTCACGCACAGGCACTGTGGTGGCATCTGTCACAGCCACATCAGAATCACACAGCTGCTGGACTCAGCTCGAGATAGCTTAGAGCAGCGGTTCTCAAACTGTGGGTCTAGACCCCTTGGGGGTTTAATGACCCTTTCACAGGGGTCCCCTTAGACCATCAGAGAACAAAGACATTTATATTATAATTAATAACAGTAGCAGGATTACAGTTATGAAGCGACAATGAAAAAATTTTACGGTTGGGGGGGGGGGGTCACCGCAGTTTGAGGAACTGTATTACAGGGTCACAGTATTAGGAAGGCTGAGAACCGCTGGCCTAGAGCCGGGGCAGGGCCTTAGCTTGTCACTGCTTTACTGTGTCTTGAGGAAGTCAGTGCTCAGCGAGCCGAGCTGAGCCTTCCTCTGTGGAAAGCCTGGCTCTGCCATGTGCTGCAATCCGGGTGTGGTGGGCAGATGGCCCTGGGACTAGTCTGTGCTACCCTCATGGCAGCAGCCAAGAGCTCAGAACGGGGTCTCTGGTGGCTCAGAAGGGTTTTCTACGGGGGCTTCCTTCCCTGGACATTGCCTGGATCCTTCACTGGGGTCCTTAGCGCTGTGAGGGTACAAGTTCTCCTGACCCTTTACTCGTCAGTGAGGGGTAGGTAGCTTCATTGAGCAGTCTGGCCCCATGAAGCAAGGCAGTCTGAAAGACTCGAAAAAAGCAGGGAGGGAGGGATGCGGGAATGTCCCGAGAGCTTCTGGACACAGCATAAATAACAACACCATGGTCAGAGTGAGGGCTTAGAGCGGTGGTCCTCACCCTTCCCGACCCTGCGACCCTTAACACGGTTCCTATGTTGTGGTGACGCCCAGCTATAACGTCATTTTTGTTGCTACTTCATAACTATAATTTTGTTACTGTTATGAATCACAATGTAAACATCTGATATGCAGGGTAACCTCTGTGAAATGGCCATTTGGCCCCCAGAGAGGTCACGACCCACAGGTTGAGAACCGATAGCTTAGCGAGTCAGTGATCAACGAGCCTGGTGGACTCTGGCATAGTGCGTACAGGATCTTAAAACATCCCTGGGGTCAACCCCAGGCTCCTGGTGCATAACTGGGGCTGTTTGCATTTAGGGCCGGGAGAGCTTTCACACCAGTTCCCTGGCCCAGGAAATAAGGGCCACTGGGCATGGCGAACACCAGTGAGGTGGCCAATTCCACATTTGGCCTAGAAAGTAAGGCGTAGTCCATAAGGCACTTACAGAAGTTAGGATCGCTTTAAGAACCAAAGGATGCAGGCTGTGGTCTGACTGCATTGACTGCATCCCTACTCAGCTCTGTGGTGTGGGAGCTGATGGACCAGAGGGGTTCTGGCAGGTGGTGCTTGATCACCTCATCTGTGACAGGTGGCGATGGATCACCCAGCCTGGACCAGTGGCAGATCACAATGGATCACCTGGCTTAGCTCAAAGGCAGAAGATGATGGATCACCTGTCCTAGTCCAATGGTGGATGATGAGGGATGACTCCGTTTAGCCTGGTGGTGGTGGGGAACCCGGCCTGGCCTAGTGCCGGCCCCCGCTGACCCTGCTCTGGTAGGCGTGGTGCTCAATGGAGCGAGGTGTCTGTACCCTGTCCCGTGGGCTTCGTGTCCTCAGGACCCGTCAGCAGAAAAGCCAAACCTGTTGTTTTTCAGTTGTCAGCAAAGGCAGCGAACAGAGCCTTGCTGCTGTCCACACCTCCTTATTATTGACATTGTCTACTTTCTGAGACTACTTCTGGTCCTCGCAGAAGCACACGGGTCAAGTATATTCATGCCACCTCGGTTGCCCTGGCCGGCATTAGCATAGTCAGCGCGGCATGGCGTCTCTGATAGACCCTAGTGAGAGACGGGGTCCTAGAAGTCCTGCCTTTCCAACAGAACGAGGGAGTTGTTCGTCTGCTGGGTGTACACGGGCTCTTTCCGTTTTTCTAGGGTGACCGTAGTTCCTTTTAATGATAAAATACTCGGGCCCACTGGGTCTGCTCATCACAGGACACTGGACTCCACCTAGGAGAGGACATTGTTCAGTCATGTGGTCAGGTAGCTCAGGTTGCCATGACCACTAAAAGTGCTGAGTTTCTGGAGGTGGTGACAAAGCTCTGGCCCAGTTTGCTGGCCAGAAAATCAGAAGAACCTGAAGTGACTGGTGTCCCCTCAGAGCATGGTGAGGGGCCCTCTGAGAGGCAGGGTCAGCACTGCCATGTACACAGCCTTACAGAGTCCACAAAGGGGCAAATGTCGGCACAGGGTCCGGAAGGAGCGGGGTCTACAGGGGACAGCTGCCAGACCCCGGCATGGACACAGAACATGTGCCTACTGGGAGCATAGGCTGGCTGAGGAAGGAGGCAAGCCAGGCTGGGACAGGTCTTGGGACGTGGACACATCTTGGCATGTGGCACAGTGTCCACATCTCCTTCCCCTGTCCAGTGCTTACCTCTCAACTGGAGAGGGGGGTGGGGCCAGGGGTGGGCTGGGAGCAGCATCTTTTCCTCCAGCTGCCCGGAATCCTGAGCCTGCAGGGTGGGTGGATGGATAGCATAGGTGAATCCTGCAGGAGGCCAGGGCAGGGACAGCACAGGAGAGCTCAGGGAAGGAGGGAGGGAGGGATGGAGGGAGGGAGGGAGGGAAGGAGGGAGGGGGAAGGAGGGAGGGAGGGGCTTCTGGCCCAGCCTAGAGCATCCTTCTGGGTTGAAGACCTCATAGACGAAGCTGGTTTTTCTTGTCTTGTCTTCAGGCCCCACTTCTAATCTTTCTAACAACAGAAGACTGGCCATGCAGGAATGTTCATGTCGGCCCTGCTCAGCCAGCTTCTCCAGTCTTTCTGTAGATACACCTGCCTGCAGCACAAAACCAGCCAGGCAAGTTCCACAGGAAAGGGATTTAAAAACTGGCCTGTGCAAGACCCCTCTGAGGACCTCTGGCAATGACAGTGACAGCTTTCCAGGACGACTCTCTCCTTAGTATGGGTGGGAAACGCAGAGCAAGCATTAAAGGCTGGACAGGGAACAGCCAGGGTCAGACCCAGGAGCAGCAAGGAGCGCTGGGCCTTGGGCAGAAGGTCTAGCTGTGCAGGGCCCTGAGGCGGGGGGCATGGGTGAGGCTGGGGGCAGGGACCCTGGGCCTGCTTCTGCATCACACTAAAGAAGCTCTTTTGCATGGTGTAGGAGAACACTGACTCTCTGTCTCTGTCTCTGTCTCTCTCTCACACACACACACACACAGCACCATCACGAAGCCATGATTCTTGGCCAGGAGAAAGCCACCAAGGCACATGTGTTCAGAAGACTGTGACAGGGGACAGGGCCCTGCATGGAGAGGGACAGGGCCCTGCATGGAGAGGGACACACCTGGGAGTCTTTGCTGGATGTCACAGATGCCTCCTGGTGGTCCGCTTTGGGCTCCGCACAAAGCAGCACACAGCCCTAGGTGTACTCACCTTTGGAGGCAGAATAGGAACAGGGGTCAGAGCCTGGGGCAGGATCGCTTCTAAACCCTTGTAATAGGCATTGTGTCTGCACATCTACAGGACCACATGGGTGACGCTATGCCAGCTTAACTGGGTGGAGGATACATGCTTCTTAATGAAATAGTTATACATCCTGCTGGTGCATGGGGACAAGCAAGAACTCCAGATGGCCAGTCGGGCTCAGGGCTGGGCCACTCTCTGCACCAACTGACGACAGTTATGGCTTTGCAGCAAGTCTTATGCATACTCCAAGCCAAGCCTGTGCCAGACGGTGTAGCCATGCTGCCTTCTGCTAAGCTCACGGTTGCGAAGGTATCTCCTAGGGCTGGTGTGTATGGTCCCTTCCCTACCTTTGTCTGTGTGTGTGTGTGAGTGTGGCGGGGGGGGGGAGGTCCAGGAGAGTGGAAATCTTACGCCTCATGCAGGTGTGTGTGCTTCCAGAGCTGAGAGCTATGTTTGGGCCTTGTCCAATGCTCTGCAGGCAATAGGCTCTGGCTCACAACAGCGGGGAGGACTTGATGGGGCAGAGTCAGTCATGTCTCTGCAACTGGGAAGCAGAGAGAGAGAGAGAGAGAGAGAGAGAGAGAGAGAGAGAGAGAGAGAGAGAGAGAGAAGCACAGAGAAACGGACAGACAGACAGGTAGGGACACGGAAGAAGAAGGCACCCTCCATGTCCCAGAGGCCCTCACTCTAGCCAGGCTCTACTTGCTAATGTGTCCACTTGCTACGAATGAGCATCCCTCAGTGGCAAGTTGTGGAGAGAGTCAGGCCTCTAGTGATTCCGTTGTCCCCACAGCCCCAGCTCTGGGCTCTGCTTCATAAACCTAAATTAGGGAAGACTTCATATTCAGCCAACCCCCAAATATGAGGACACTTGGCTGGACGGGACCTTATGCTCCTGCCAGGCAGGAGCAGGGAGCCCCCAAATGCCCTCTTGACCTCGGTGCTCTGACTGTGTGCTCATGAATCCACGTGCATCCCTCCTGCTAGGCTGAGAGCTCCCTGGGTGCTGTCTACACGGTGCGGCCTCAGCAGCCTGAGAGCCGGTGGGGCTAATTGAGTTCTGGACTTTATAGTTGGCGGAGTCGGGAGTACCACATAGAATCGCCACTCAATGGGAGCTGTGCCCTGTCTGCGTGGAGATGGCTGTAAACGCTTCCTGACATGGCAGGCAAGGAGAGAAAGAGACAGCCTGGAGTATGTAGGGGAGTTTATGGCTCTCCGCTTGAAAAAATAATGGCGTCATTAGGAAAAATACCTTTTCAGGGCATTAAAATGAAAGGTGAATGGATTCTGTGGTAAATGGCTGGGTTTCCCTTTTATGGGTTATTTAGGGCTTTTAGGTGGTATTCTCCGTGTAATAGCGTCTAAGAGCCTAGCTGTTGGGAAACTGTCAGCTTCTGGAGCTGGCTTGGCCCCCTGGGAGGGAGGACCACACCATGGTGGTGGAGATAGGGGCGTGCAGGAGGGATAGAAGCCCAGGAATCCCGCCTCGGCCCTGCCACGGATGGAGGCTTGCTTCATGGACTGCCCATCAGCATACGTGTGCCCAAGGTCCCTCCCACAGGACCTGACAGGTAGTGGGGAGCCCAGAGAAGCTACTCCTGAAGAGGTCTCCTATGCACTCACGTGTAGGCCTTTTACATGCTTCTTCCTCGCAGTGCCCCCCCCCCCCCGCTGAGTCAGAGTGCGCCTGGCACTAGGAGGTAACAACAATGTCACAGCTTCCGCAGCCACGGCTGCCGCATCACGGTGGTGGTGGTTGGGCAGGTCTATAGTGTGCAACAGGGGAACTCCCTGACTGTGACCAAGGAACTCTATGTGAGCTGAGTGTACACCAGGGCTAGGTGGGCTGGATCTGGGCTTCTAGAATGTTTCCACGGGAACAAGTTTGGAGCAGGTAGCAGTTTTGAGCAAAAGGTCATGTCTCGAACTCCCTGGATATGGTTGCCATGTAGGGGTTCTTGCCAGGGCCTGGGTGGGTAAACTTACCTCGACCCCAAGCTATCGGATCCTGCCATACTTTGAGGTCACAAACACTGGTGAGTTCTGACCTGGTCCGTCTGTCCTTCCATAGACCAGGCAAGCACACAGGTTGCAAAGGCCTCTGAGAAACACCATGGTGACCTGGCGAAGTCCTCAAGCTATAGTGGGTACCCTGTTCCCCACCACCATCAGCCCTGGCCATGGCTGGGAGGATTCTGTGATGGGCCATCGCCTTCTGGCCCCACTCAGAGTTTATCTGGACCTCATCTTCACTGAGTTATGGCTCATCTCTGCAGCAAGGGACGGCTCGTTTTATTAGCCCCATAGCAAAGGATCATGCATTTTAATCTCTGTGGCGGATAGAAAGGCCGCCCGATGGATTCCCCCATCCTATCTTTGTCTGTTCGCCTCTTCAAAGGGAGTGTTCACACCACACACCATCGTGAGGTGGCTTTTAAGGAAGGTGTGGGCTCCAGGCTCCTTGGGGGAGAGATCTGAAGCTCAGGGAGGTGGAGTGAGTGGCTGGCTTGTGTCTCCCTCCTTTACCAGCCCTGGTCACCCTCGGTTCCCACTCTGTCCTTGTCTGCTGTATACCCTCTATACCCTGCTGTGACCCTGACCGGGGCGGGGCACTCATTTTCCTGGCTAACTCCAGCCCCCCCCAGCACTACAGGACCTGTTTTCCTCCAAACCCCTCTTCCCACTTCTTCTTTGGACACCTCTTCCTGTTAAGAGGCTTCCAGGAAGCAAGGACCTTGCCCATCTGCACCCCAGCCCAGGGTCTGGCTCAGAAGAGGAGGCTGTGGAGTTGGGGGAATGCTGGAGGGCTGTGAGCTCAGTGCCTTTGCTGTGGACATCCATCTGCTCTCAGCTGGGGAAGGAAGGAACCAGCCAATGGGGGCGGGGTGTGCGTGTGCGTGCGTGCGTGCGTGCGTGTGTGAGTGTGTGTGTGTGGCACCTTAACATGGCTGCTGTCCCATAGCTGGTCTGAGTTCTCAGGTCCCCATCTTAGGCACAGCCCCCTCCCACCCAGGAGAGCCATGCTCCAGCCCCCCTCATGTGCTCACAGGAAGGCTGCCTGCACCTCCCAGTACACTGCACTGGGAAGACTGGCCCCAGCTTGACACGTAAAGGAGCTCTGGCCCCTGAGCCCTGTCTGACCGGTAGGCATGACTGGAAGATTCTCTCTGTGGTCAGGGGTTCAGGCTGTGTGAATTCAGAGTGAATTCAGAGTGAATTCAGAATTCAGGCAGTGAGGGAGGACTGGGGTGTGTTTTCCTCTCAGCAGCCACACAGAGTGTGGAGTTTGTTTTGGGGATTGTGAGGCCCTTGAACACCTCATGGAGCCCTGGACACCAGGACCTTCACACCTTGTAAACCTGCAGTAGCGAAGGCAGCCCTCCTGACAAGGAAAGGACACTGCCTGGGATGGTCCTTAGTGCTCTAGGAAGGAGGACACACACGCGCGCACACACGTGCACACACGTGTACACACATGTACACATGCACGCACGTGCACACGTGTACACATGTGCGCACACACACGTGCACACACACAGATGGTCCTTAGTGCTCTAGGAAGGAGGACACACACGCGCACACACACGCGCACACACGTGTACACACATGTACACATGCACGCACGTGCACACGTGTACACATGTGCGCACACACACGTGCACACACACAGATGGTCCTTAGTGCTCTAGGAAGGAGGACACACACGCGCGCACACACATGCACGCACACACACGCACACACATGTGTACACACGCACGCACGCACGCACGCACACACAGATGGTCCTTAGTGCTCTAGGAAGGAGGACACACACATGCGCACACACACTCACACACAGATGGTCCTTAGTGCTCTAGGAAGGAGGACACACACGTGCATACACACGTGCGCGCACACACACGTGCACACACACAGATGGTCCTTAGTGCTCTAGGAAGGAGGAGGACACACACACGTGTACACACACGTGTGCACACACACATGTACACACACACGCACGCGCGCGCGCACACACACAGATGGTCCTTAGTGCTCTAGGAAGAGGAAGACACACACGTGCACACACACATGCACGCATGCACACACATGTGCACACACACACAGATGGTCCTTAGTGCTCTAGGAAGGAGGAGGACACACACGCGCACACACACACGGGCGCACACACACGTGTACACACACACGCACACACACGCAGTGCACACACGTGCACATACACACACATGCACACATGTGCACATGCACATTCATGTGCACACACACATGTGACACATGCACACGTGCGTGCACACACACGCACACACAGACACTCACACACACATTCACACACTCACACACACGCACACGTGCACACACATGCACACACACACCCTCAAAATGCTGTTGGCTCTCAGGAGACAGACCCAGCTTCAAGGGCCCCACAGCCCCACAGGCCTGTGTACAACACTCACAGTTCCCACCTTCAAACAGCCGCTGGCCGCACTATTGACTGAGGCTCAGCTCAGGAGGCTCAGCAGTCACCCTGGGAGGTTCCTGTGTTCAGTACAACCCCGTCCCTCTCTCCTGAGACACTTCTTGAGATGAGGAACAGCCCTTAGTCCCCAGTGGTTCCCCGGGTTGGCCTTCCCATCACCCAGCGGTTCTCCTGCCTGTCTGCCCAGATCTGCCACCCTGCAGCTGGGTGCACCAAGGAGGTCCTTAGCATCTGGGGCAGATCCCAGCTGTCTGTGGCAGAGAGGCTCCTCAGCAGGGTCTCTGCTGCTCAGGCTGCTACCTCTGCCCATGGCTTGTGCAACTGCACTGCTTTCCCCATGGTTCCCTCCAGCACTTCTGGGCCCTCAGTGTGGAACCCAGACCCACAGATGCCAGCAGACAGGTCAGGCAGTGCTCAGGGCAGGGCTATGGCCAGGAACGGACCTGACCCCTTTGTGACCATCACGATTCCTGTGAGGCCCCAGGAAAAGAGTCTGTGGTCTGTGCTGTGTCAGGCAGCTTGGGTTTGGTTTGGGCTGTCACGTGATGGGGCCCCAACACCCTGCTTTCTCATGATCCTTTCTCCTGACTTCGGGAAGCTAGACTCTTTAGAGGCTCAGGAAGGGGCTGTAATACGTACGGGGTGTGCGGTCACCTGAAGGTCAGCCCCAGGCCGTGGCTGCCACCCGCCCACACCTGCAAGCTCATCTGTGAGCACCTGAGGCCCAGGAGAGACTCTGATGCGGGGCTGGCCCAGTGCAACGTGGTCTGGCTTCAGGTAGTGCGGGCTCCTGAGATGGGCTGGGCTGGGCACTGGCCATGTTTTCCATGGGCTTGTCCTGAGGCAGTCAGTCTGAAGGTACACTGGCACCTCACTGCCTGGACGCTTAGCTGCTCGTCCACGCACGCATCAGCTGGCCTCCCGACGGAGTTCCTGTCCCTCTTTTGATTTAGCCAGGTGAAGCAGGAAGTCAGGATGACGCAGGCCTGCTCCGGCCAGGGTGACCCAGGACCACAGCAAGAGCTGACATCAGAGCTCCCAACTTTTCAAGAGCCCCCGGTTCTCTGAATAGAAGAGTCAATCAAGAACTACAGCCACAGGCTCCATCTTTAACACTTCAATAGACAGCAAAAGCAATGAGCAAGGCGGGGTGAGGCGGGGAGTGGTCCCTCATAAAGGCTCCTCACTTCCCCCAGACCTGCACAGGAGGAGGCAGCCAGCATGCGCGATGTTTCCATTTAAGGCCAATGTTGATTAGAATTTTTATAAGCATTTTTATAAGAGTAATAACGGCTCTTTGGAGACAATGGTGTGGCTCAGGAAGGGTTTTTAAAGAGCTTCAGAAATGAGGATGTGATTAGCAATCAGGAGCCACTCTGCCTGGGCTGGCTGATGGCTTGCATTCGTGTTTATTGCCGTTTACCCTCTGGGGATGGATCTCCCGTGACAATCAGGGCGTCTCAGAAGATAAGGTGCTGTGCCAGAAGCTGTCTCAGTGACTGGGTTCCTCAGTTTCTCTAAATGCTAATCTCTGCAAACATCTGCAAGGCCAGCCAGGGTCTGGACAGGCGTCCCTTGGTGAGGCCTGTCTCGTATGAGGATATGGCCACCAGGTGGCGTAGGAGGACCGGCCAGAGAAGGTCAGGATGCACCTTTACCTGGACTGGCTGGGGAGGCTGTCCCACAGTTGGTGGGGGCTATTCTAGGCCATTCTAGGGCCCAGGCGCTCTTATATCCAGAGAGGCCGGTGCAGGGACAATGTGTTGCTCAGAGGCAGGACCGTCAAGAGTCTTTCAGGTCTGGAAGGAACCACACACGTGCCTGGATGAAGACGGCCTTTGTATGTGTAAACTGCAAGCTCACAGGTACTGTATTGGGGGGTTACAGCTATGTGGGGTCGGGAGTGGCTTGGCACTATGTGCTTTCTCAGAGACTTAGGCCCTGCTCTGGGGTACCAGTAGCCCTCTTGCCTCATCAAAATGGACTTACCTGGTTGGGACCTACAGGGAATGGTGTGTGTGTGTGTGTGTGTGTGTGTGTGTGTGTGTGTGTGTCTACCTAGCAGGGGGCCTGCAGACACTTTTGGGCTCTGTGGGCTCCTAGCCAGCCGGGTTCTGGTTGCTGTCCTGTGGTTCCCAGGGCTAGAGAAAGCTTGTTGGCCTGGTTACAGCCAAGTCCATCTGTGTTAGACTGGGCCCTCCTCTCCCATCACTTCCAGGAGCCAGGCGGGTACTTCCCGAGTTTTAGATGCAGAACCTGCGCTTGTATAAGTAGCTGGGGTGGATTCTCCTCCAGTCAAATGAGGAAGAACAATGGGGTCCAGAGAGTACATCAATAGCGTGTCACACCATCTGTGTGACAATGAACAGGTCACATCACCACTCTAAGCCTGTGTCAGGGACATTTGGCTCCATCGAGAACTGGGTCTAGACCCCAGCACACAAGCATTCTTGATCTTGCCTCATAGCATGCAGATCTCAACCTCACATTTGAATCTTGGTTTGTTTTCTTTTCTTTTCCTTTCTTTTCTCTCCTCTCCTTTTCTACACGAGTCCTAATGCCAGCCCTAACTGACTCTGGTCCCCGCCTGCATAGTGCCCTGATCTGACCTCACAGAGCCTAGATCTCAGGTTGATACCAAATCCTAGTCCCAGCTCACATGGATCTCCAGGCGGGGATCTGGCTCCAGGCTGGGATTTGGCTCCAGGCAGGGTTCTGGCTCCAGGCAGGGTTCTGGCTCCAGGCTGGGATCTGACTCCAGGCTGGGATCTGGCTCCAGGCAGGGATCTGACTCCAGGCTGGGATCTGACTCCAGGCAGGGATCTGACTCCAGGCTGGGATCTGGCTCCAGGCTGGGATCTGGCTCCAGGCTGGGATCTGGCTTCAGGCAGGGATCTGAGAGTCTGGAGAGACAGACGGCGTGAGGCAGCAGTCTTTCTGCTAAAGGAGATGGTGGTCTTTAAAAATGTGTGGAGGAAGCATTTAATTTGCTCTGCTCCCCCGGATGGGGGCCAATGACCCGTGACTTGCAGGGAGAGAATACACCTTGAGGATGCTCTGGTCTCTTGGACAGGTGTTTGGATCCCACCATTAGCATGTCCTCCCCATGCCAAGTGTTGCCTGCCCACAAGGACATATGGGAAGGTGGGGGATTCCAGACTCAGAAGAGAGCTATGCGGTGGGTTGTGTCTTTGTCACAACAGGAGGGCGGGCATTAGCAGGGTCAGATGGGTGGGACCTCAGGATCAGGAAGACACTCTGAGCCCTAGCATGGCCAGGCTAACCACCCACTACCAGCATCCTCAGCTCCAGCTCCACAAACATCCCTGAGATGATGACAACGCTGTTATACTGTTGACCCCACCTCAGTTCATTCTGTCCCCACCCCATGCACCATCCTGCGTAACCACACCGCTGACTGCTCATGAATGTGGGGGAGTTCTGAAAAATTACCTGCCACCAGCGCTTGTTTAAATCCCGGGTGATTTATGAGTGTGGACAGTTTTAAGGCCGCCATGGAGCAGGGTCCTCAGCCAGACTGCTGAACTGACAGTTTCCAAAGTGAGCGCAAAGGCACTGGTGGCCGCTTGCTACCTCCCTCCCCTGCAACCCAGCCCCTGCCCACTGCAGCCAAGTCCTGTGAAAAGAACCAGCAGGTCTCAGCAGGGGCCTGAGGGTGTCCCCATAGAGCAGTGGCCCTAGGAAGTTGGAGCAGGGGTCCCAGATTTGACCCTACAGTGCTGAGTGACAGGTAGGATCAAAGGACAGAGTTACCTAAGGCTCAGATCATGCCAAGTCCATCAGGCTGATTGGGTAGGCCCCTGCTACATGCTCACACAGACCTCAAGGGATTGGGTCCAGTCTAACCATGGACATTATTAGCCTACCCTACCCAAACCTTAATCCTGAACAACTTGATCCCTATGTCTAGCCATATACAACCTTAAACATAACCCCATTCCTACTTACTCATAGCCTTTAATCCTCCCCTGGACCTACACATGGGCTGAAACCCAACCTGTCACAAGTCTAATCCTAACACCTGCCCTAAAACTTCCCATAACTCTAACCCCAGCCCTAGCTCCTACTCTAATCCTAGACCTGACCCTAGCTAGCACTAGCTAGCTAGGCTAACCTCAGCCCTTGTCCTAGGCCTAGTCACAGCCCTAGTCCTGGCCCTGATCCTATTCCAAGCTCTGACCGTAGCCCTGACCCTAACCTTAGTCCTTTACCTAACCCTAACCTATCTGTAGTGTTCCCTAGGCCTTTTGCTGACCAGGATACCCTGCATGAATCTTTCCCCTCCTCGGGTTCTGGTCCTGTGCTGCACAGGGAGCCCTAGGGACGCTTCCCCCTGGTCCCCACGGATGAGACCCAAGCAGGCACCAATGCTGGGACCTTTCTGGGCTTCCATGTGGCCACATACATGTGAGGGTACATACTTACCATATGAGTGGTACTGTTGTGTGCAAATATCTGCAACATTCATGCTACCACACGTGCATACAAGTGAGCACTTATATTTATGGATGTGGCATGTGTGTGCATGCTTGTGCATAAATGAAGATGTGCATGTGTAGGAATATATGCATACGTACGTGTGTGTGCGCTCACATGAACATGTGTATGTGTGAACATGCTTGTGTGGTCATGTGTGCAAGCACACGTATACATGTGTGCTTCAGTATATGTATGCACGTGTATGCATATGTCCATGGGCATACATATGTATATGTGCGTTGGAAGGCAAAACTGACCCCTCTGTAGAGGAAGTGCTCGAGCTGCCTGCATGCATGAGGTTGGCTGTAGCTTGGGTGTCTGTGTCCCATGCTTCCCATGGCCATGGTGGCGTTGGGGGGGGTGTTGCCAGCCACTTCTATCACCATCTTGGTCGCATTGTGGATGGTACTTGGGAATGCCTAGCTGTGTCAAGCTGGGAGCTCTGTTGCTGGGGGGGGGGGGGGAGAAAGGCCCTCTAGCCTGGAAGTTGGGTGGGTAAAGCAGGATGGCTCAGTTGCTTAGGGCCCTAGAGATAGATGTCTCTTGGCCAGTCCTCTCTTCTTTATAGGTCAAGGTCAAATCAATGAATGTTGGTGGCCTAGAAAATAAAGGGGCGTTGGGGATGGTAGGAGTGGGACCCAGGAACGGCTGGGACTTCCTGCTGCAGGCAGGCTAGGCCTCCTGACTGTGAGTCCGGACCATGGGCATAAATGAGTGTTCAGCTTCCACAGGGTAGAGTGGGACCGTATGACCCTGGGTTCTTGTGATACCAGAGGACAAGTAGGGTCCTGGAGTATGGCTGGTTCAAGGCCAGGCCCAGAGATCCCAGGGTAGCTTGGGGACAGCCTTAATGAAGGAGGGCATTCAATACCCTAGAGTCCCTCCTGACTTCCTCTGGATGTCGATGACAAGGACACAATCTAGACAGAGCACTCAAATTTCTGGAGGAGAGGCTGACTGCAAGGAAGGTGTGGATGGGATGGAGAGGCCTGGAAGGTCTTGGTGTCTTCTTAGTTCCATGTCATGGCAGAGAGCAGGTAGAAAGACTGAGACCTTAGTCACTGGACGCGGTCACCGGGGGGGGGGGGGTGGGTGGGGGGGGGGGGGGTGGGGTGTGGGGGTGGGGGGGGCGGACAGAAGACTGGATTGGGGGCAGGGAGGCATTGTGCTGGCTGTCCCAGGTTAACTAGCATCTGAGAGCTCAGGCAGGGTGGGGTGGGGTGGGGGGTCCTCCACACACTGGGGCAGCCCTGGACAGGATGAGCTGGGTTGTGGTATGCGTGGGTTCATGGCCTGGGAGGTAGCACCAGCTATGCAGTATGGAAGCCCTTGTGCGGTGGTCTCAAGATCAGCACCCCCATGTGCCTGGACCCCAAGGGCCACAACTGCTGCCCCGCACAGAAATGAGCAGCAGGTCACAAGTGCAAACGCACTGCTAGTGAATATTTAACATCTCCTAACAAAAGCGCATGCATAATTAACCAGGCGTCGGAGGAGCTGGAATAATTTGTCTTCTTAAAGGGGATTTGGTAATTTGTTAAGCTGTTTTGAAATCTGCAGTCTAGCTGCGGGAGCCGCTCTGATTTCTAAATTAATTTGTGTGATTTAGAAAGTGTGAGCCTCCCGGTTCTGTTGGGGCTGCCGGTGGCGGCAGCAGGGCAGTCTCGGCTGGGCTAGCTCTCAGGCTTGCTGCTGGCTGACCGGCCACTCTGCCTTCCCTTTGCCAGGCCCGGGCTCCTCCTTCTCAGGGGGTTTGTGTGGATGCATATGCTGTGGGGTGTGGCCTGGCTTCCCCCTTCTCTACCTTGCCTTCTGCTGTGCTGACTGAGCCTCTTGGACATGAAAGGGTGTGTGCCCACCCACCTTTGTGCCCTGTAAGGACCAGGTTGAGGTTGGTTGTCTACCTATGAGTCAAGGACCAAGCTGAGAGTATCTACAAAGTGCATTCTGACTTAGGGAATGTCTTAGTTAGGGTTTCTATTGCTGCAATGAAACACCATGACCATAAGGCAAGTCGGGGAGGAAAGGGTTTATTCAGCTTATACTTCAGCATCGCTGTTCATCACTGAAGTCAGGACGGGAACTCACACAGGGCAGGAACTGGAGGCAGGAGCTGATGCGGAGGCCATGGAGGGGAGCTGCTCACTGGCTTGCTCCTCATGGCTTGCTCAGCCTGCTTTCTTACAGGACCACCTGCCCAGGATGGCACCGCCCACAGTGGGCTGGGCCTCCCATTGATCACTAATTGAGAGAATGCCTTGCAGCTGGAACTCACACAGGCATTTCCTCAGCTGTGGCTCCTTTCTCCAATGACTCTGGCTTGTGTCAAATTGACACACAAAACCAGCCTGCATAGCGTATCACGGCAGGTAACTAGGACACGCCTAAGGTGAGACCTGCATTACACGGAGGTTCCTTTCATCATGGACCTGCGTCTCCAAAGTCCGTGCTGCTGTTTCCTCAGGAGGGTAGGTCTTTGTTTCTTTTCTTGTTGGGGTAAAGCACTCTGACGAAAGCAACTTAAGGGGGAAAGGGCTTATTTGAGCTCATAGTTGAAGGTATGGTCCAGCAGAAGTCGCGAGGCAGCGGCGGCATTTCATCCACAGTCAGGAGAGGTGACAGGGATGCGTGTTGCTCAGCTCCCTTTCTTGACTCCGAGAAGTTCAGAATCTTAGGGAATGGCCCCACCCAAATTAAGATGAATATTCCCACATCAATTAACAAGTCCACATAATCCCTACAGGTAATCCCTGGGTTCATCTGTTCTAAGCCTGGGTCCACTTCCCCAGTGGACTCACCTGCCCTGCTGAGCTCCTGTGCTAAAGATGGGTTTTCTCCCATTCTGAGCCTGGGTCCATGCACTGTGTTGAATTGAGTCCGTCTCTCTTGCTGAGCCTCATGACAGTCCAAGTGAGAGAGAGGGGCCCTTGTTGCTTCCCAGGCACAGCTGTAGAGAGCCAGGGTTTGTTCTTTGGGGTGGTGGTAGCTACGTAGAAGACTTCTGGATGGGAAGCACAGAGAGTTGGGGAACTCTCACCATCCAGTCCAGCTTTGGGAACAGTCTTCAGGCTTTCTGGTCCACCCCCCACAATCTGGGACCCCAGATCGTTGGACTTCCGCCTGTTGTGAATATTTTAACTAGGTAAAAGTGGGTTACATTTGTTTATGCTGCATTTGTTTGACGATCTAAGGATGTGTGTTTACTTGTGTAAAGATGCATCTGTTTCACCTTGCCTGCCTAAGACACCTGATTGGTCTGATAAAGAGCTGAATGGCCAGTAGCTAGACAGAGAAAGGCCAGGCTGTGCTGGCAGGCAGAGATAATAAGGAGGGAGAGAAATTTAGGCTTGGGAGAAGGAGGAGAAGGAAACGAGGAGAAAGAGAGACATGTCCAGGGTCAGACAGCAGGAACGTAAGATATACAGAAATAAAGAATACAAAAAGGCCCAAGGCAAAATGTAGATACAGAGGAACAGGTTAAGTTATAAGAGCTGGCAAGAAATGAACCTAAGCAAGGCTGAGCACTCAGAACTAATGACAAGTCTCTGGGTCATGATTTGGGAGCTGTTTGATGCCCCCCAAAATAAAGCCTGCTACCCCTGCCCGGAGTCATCTCTGGGTATGTTTGTCCCCGATGGAGAAATGGGATCCTTGGCCTCTGTACCATGGCCCCGACAAAGTTCTTGAATAATCAGGGCCACCTGGCTTCTTCCAGGCAAGACATGAGGAACTGAGACGAGGAAGGCAAGCTCCCAGTTCTTCTGCTAATGGAGGAGTGTGGGGATGGACTTCCCAGGGAACTTACAATCAGTTCTGAGGCCAGAACACTCATGGAGGCAGTCTGCTTGCCTCCGGCCTGCCTCCCTCCCTCCCTCTCTTCTTCCTAAGATTCTAGGGGAGCCAAAAGGCCAGGGTCCCCCCTGAAGGATTAGTGACCAGCCAGGGTGAATAAAGGTGACCACATCTTACTGTGGTCTGCCTCCTGATGCTGGGCAGGGCAAGGAGGCTGCACCTGCAGATCTGACCTCCTGCTTCACAATTTCCCCTCCACCCTTGCCCGGTCCTGCTCACACACCAGCAGAGGGCACCAGATCGCATCAGAGATGGTCGTGAGCCGCCACCAGCAGAGGGCACCAGATCGCATCAGAGATGGTTGTGAGCCACCAGCAGAGGGCACCAGATCTCATTAGAGATGGTTGTGAGCCACCATGTGGTTGCTGGGAATTGAACTCAGAACCTCTGGAAGAGCAGCAAGTGCTCTTAACCTCTGAGTCATCTCTTCAGCCCTGATGTAGGCTTTCTTATTTGCTGGGTTAGGAGCCCTTAAGGGGAAAGTCTTTATGTTTCTTTCTCTCCCTGAGAGAAAGGCCTGGCCACTGGCTGGCAAGAGCCCTTAGGGTCAAGAATCAGAGGGCCACGCCAGGTACAATGACCACTCCTCCGATCTCTGATGCGAGGCTGGCAGGTACCGGGAAGTGGAACCCCAGCCAGAGTGTGGTATCCATCCCAGAGCTCAGAATCTCCTGCAGAGGCTGAGAGAGTAGATGAGGAGTGGAGACTAGCAAGTCTTTGAAGCCTCGTCCTCCAGCCACGTCGGGTAGAGGCACCAGCTGTGGCAGTGTGTGGCTTTGAAACCATGCCAAACGGTTCTTCCCCAATACCTTTCCTACCACCAAGCATGCCCTTTCCAAGCCCCAGGATTCAAAGCCGGCCTCCTGAGCTCTGGTCAGACTTGGCCGGTGCTGATAAGGTAAGGGGTGCAGGTGTGGGGGCCTCAGGGAGTGGGCTCCCCACTGAGCATGTGTGAACCAGCCCAGCCAGGCAGACCTGGACAACACGGCAGCCTGGCTCTCTATGAACAGAACTGGCCACTTGATGCTGGCAGATGAAAGGACTGTGTTCAAGGCAGAGCTGTGAATCCAGGCCAGGGTGACGTTCCCCGGGGAAGAGTGGAGGTGGCCAGGTCCTGGAGAGTCTCCCTCTTTACAGCTGTGTACAGGAGGGGAAACTGAGGCTGGACAGATTTGCCCAGGCCTTCCAGGAAGTAGAGTGAAGGCTTGGGTCATCGTGGGCTGCCACTTGGCCCTCTGCTACTCACTGGGCAAACCCTGTTGCAGCAAGGGCGTTTCTCCCTCAGAGGTTTCTTCTCCCGGGTGGCCAAGCCTCCAGCCTCTCTTTGTCCCACCCTGTCCCACCCTCGGAGCCCTCTACAGCACCTTCTCCACGGCTGGGTGAGCCCTGAAATTCTCTTTCCATTAAAAATAAATGCCCCATTTTATCTGCCTGGAATGGCACTACTCTGATTGTCTTTCCCATGAGGCTGTATATGGAGAACTATAAAACCATAATGCAACTATTAATCCCCTGTATCTGCTTGTACCTAATTTTTATTAAAAATACCCTGTGCTCCAGCTGCCTTGTAAATTACAGTGAGGTGTGGGAGGGAGAACTGAGCACCCAGAGGTTTGCTTCAGAGCTCTAGGCCATACCCAGGTGACCTGGGGTGGTTCCAGCACCTTCTTGGCCAGGCATGGCTCTGGTCCTCGGGCCTCACAGTGCCTGCTCCCCTGCCCGGCATGACCCCCTGGCTCCAAGGGGTCAGGCAGGTGTGGAATCCAGGGGCTCAAGGACTTGGTGGGCCCAGTCTGATGCTAAGGGGTCCCCCTAGCCAACTTAGGCTGGGCTCCGGCAGAAAGCGGTTGTGTCATGTGACAGGCAGTGGGCCGTCTGTCCTGTGAGAGGGCCCATGGTAGGCAGCGACGGGTTCACACCCTAGTCAGACAGGACCGGGCTTCTTTTAGTGTAAGTTCTGTGTGGCGTGATGTGTAGGGGCAGGAGGTGCTATGGTGGTTGGATGACCAGAGGCACCCAAAGCCACCCCTGCATGGGAAAGCAGCCTCGGAGAGTCCAGGCTGTGGCCGCAGTGTCAGACAGGGGCTGGGGATGGAAGGCCTGCTGATAGCAGAGGTCCTGAGAGCCCTGCTCTGCGTTCTGACCTCTGACGCAGGGGATCAGGCACAGTGGCCTCCGGGAAGGAGGAGGCGGGAGCTGCTGAACCCCCTGAGCATGCCCATCTGCAAAAGCAGAATCAAATGCAACATCTTACAAAGTTATGACACAACATGTACAGGGCTCAAACAGTAGCCAAATCCCTGGTCGCAGACGGCTGCAATTCTGCAGACGGCTCTGTTCTCAGTGTGTGTCCCAAGACCGAAGCCACACTACTATGGCACTCCACCCTGGGCAGCCGCACCTCCAGTCTGAACCAATGGAGGCTCATTTGTTCCATTTTGCTTCTGGGCAGGGGTGCTTTCTTTGGTGTACCTAACTTGTGTTATAATTCCAGCTGGCTTGAGGTGTCCCACCAGTTCTGCATCGGTCGGTTCAACTAGGATGGAAAGCACTGAAAAAACATTGCATTTGCAGGGACACCTGCTAACTTTTCTCATTGACATAGCGCGGGCATCACGATGGCTGCGCTAGGGCGCCGAGGCACTGACTGCTCACCGAGGTTAGGGGTGTGTGCAGACACCCTACCCGAGGACACTTGGGTGTCTGGGGTCTGTGGGGATCTCAGACTTCCCCCCAGGAAGTTCAGGGTCTCAGTTTGGGCTTTGAACCCTGGTCCCTTCGTTATGATTTGAAACCTCTCCCCTTAGGTGACAGGTGCACGCAGTTAGGTTTCAAACCTGGGACAAATGGCTGGGAAGCCTATTTAACATACCAAAATGGATGCATCCGTCAGTTCCTACCTATTACAGGGCCCTCCTGGCTCCCATACCTTGCCCCCTACCCTAAACTTCTCCAGCCCAGGGGTTTGGCTGCCCTTCCCCAAAATGACCTTCCCTATATAATCCAACCATTTCGGTTATCCTGCCCTCTTTTGGGCCGCCTGGCTGAGCACCTGGTTCCCTCCTCCCGGCTCCTCACATGGAGCTCAGTCTGGTCATGTCTGCTGTGGGCTCTCCCAGATGTCCCTGCCTTTCCTGATTTGTTTGTTTGTTTGTTTGTTTTTTATATATGTACCATGTGGGTGATTTTCACAACTGGCTTTCTCATGAGACCTGCATTTGTAACAGTGTCCCAGCCACACACAGGAACCTCACTCACTGGCTCTCTAGGCTTACCACTCTCTGCGCTACCTGAAAGACCCTTGGCCCTGGTTAGCAGGTGACAATCCAACTCTGCCCTTGGAAGCCCCAGGAAGCTCTTCACAGTACAAGGAGAAGCTTGCTGGCAGGTCCGAGTGAAAAGGCCATCTTAAGTTTTGGGTCCTTCAAGACCGCCAGCGTGGTGATCTCCCCGGATCCAGAATGGATCCCTCAGGATCCCCTCAAAATGCAGTCTTCTGAAAGGAGCCCCCCAAAACAGGTGCTGCATTCAGACAGGCTCCTCTGCCCAGACTGTTGCCTGCCCTACGCATATATCCAGGTCACCCGCTTTCTCAAGGCTCCTGTAAGATGGGGCCCCCCACCTTTCCCGCATGAGGTGTGTGGGTGGGTGGAGTGACAGAGGTCTCTCTTGCTTTCTGTCTGTAGCTTTCTTTCACTTGATTGGTTGGGGCTTTGCCCAGGTTCCTGCAGAGAGGCTGTGCTGGGCATAGCCTTTTGGGGCACAGGTTCCCTTGAAACTGCAGCTTCTTTAAGGCTCTCAGCTGTGGGCCATGGCCCCCTGCAAATCCCCTGTGCCTGCTTCTCCTGGCCTCACAGAGGGACATAAAAAGTGATTTCCTGCAGAAGCAGAGCCTTTAATCGACATTTGCCTTTTATGAACAGTTTTATTACAAAGTAGATTTCCTGCAGCCTTCTCCATCAGCTGACCCTCGAGGCCCCACTGGCTGCCTGTGTCAGTGGAGTTCCTAATTGCAGGGGAGGGTTTTTAATTCTGTATCCTATCAGATCTGCTCCTGGGGGATGGCAAGCAAGACTTGATGTAGTTTTTACATGTTGCATATTTCTTCAATAAAGTACTCTGTACAGCAAAAAAGACTGGCCCTTCCTGGACTCAGAAATCCCTCGGGTTCTGACCTCCTGAGCAGGTCCTCATGACAGGCAGCCTGTGACAGACACCATGTTACTGAGAACAAGGAGATGCAGGGGTGGCAGCTGTGACCTCAGACAGCACCAGTGTGTCTTGTTGTAAGTCAGGACCTATGACCCTTCCTGTGCATGGACACCTGTGCATGCCAAGGTCCCAGCTGCCTGAGCCCTGTCCTGTTCACAGTGGCATCATCATAGATGAACTTTGAGGCCCAGCAATTCTCTGGGAGTTTGTGTGTGTGTGTGTGTTTGTGTGTTGTGTGCATGTGCGTGTGGTTGTGTGTGTGTGTGTGCGCGCGTGCGTGCGTGTGTGTTTGTTTGTGTGTTGTGTGTGTGCATGTGCGTGTGTGTGTTGTGTGTGTGCATGTGCGTGTGTGTGTGTTTGTGTGTTGTGTGTGTGTGCGTGTGTGTGCGTGTGTGTGTTGTGTGCGTGTGCATGTGCGTGCGTGCGTGCGTGCGTGCGTGCGTGCGTGTGTGTGTGTGTGTGTGTGTGGTAGTCTCACTCCAGCACCTGAATCCATGGCTCTGAGGGTTGGCCTCCAGCTGTAGAGCCCTGGCCTGTCTGTAGACCTTGAGCTGAGAAACTCAAACTCAGTGAGATGGGGGACAATTTGGCCTTGAGGAAGAAAGGGTTCTCAGATCTGGCCTTCGATGTCATGTGACAAAATACCCAAAGTGTCACCAGGAAGAAAGGTTCACTTGTCTCAGTTTCAGAGGCCTGGGCCCCTGTTTCTTGGGCCTGTGGTGGCTGTGCACAATGGAGGAAACTCTGTACCTCTGTACCTCACGGAATCAGGGCAAGAAGGAATGGGGCTCTCGGTAAGATGGCCTAACTTCCTTCTGCGAGGCCCTGCTTTCGAAATGTCACACCACCTTCTTATCTGCACACATGTGGCTGACCAATCCTTTGTCACATAGGCTCTAGGAGGACATTCCGGATCTAGCTGTAGTAGATGGTCAGCTGAGCTGAGGAGACTTGGCTGTAGTCCGGGCTGTAGTCTTGGTGCCCGATGGTCACCAAGATCCTACCCAGAACCTTGTTTAAGCAGAGTCCCTAAAGAGACCTGCATATGGCCAGCAATGGGTGGGGACATATGGTGACTCCTCATTGCTGAGACTTACCTGCAAACTTTTTTCCATGGGATGGCCCTTTTCCAGTGCTGGGAAGCCATCAGACTCTAGATCCTCAGGGAAAGCAGAAGATCAGCTGAGCAGAAGATCAGCTGGGGGCTGGGCTATAGCTATAGCTAAGCCCTGACTAGAACAATCCATAGCATGGAGCAAAGCCCCTGCCCCCCGCCCCTGCCCCTCATCTTCCACCACAGGAGCCTGTTCCCTGCTCTCTGGGAGTAGAGCTTAGATGCCTCTTGAAGGCTATGTGTCCTAGAGGTGAGGGCGACCCAGAGAAAGAGGCTCAAGCTGGGAGAGGGAAACCAGGAGAAGTGGGGGCCAGGCAGGCACACTGATAAGGTTGTGACCCTCCGAGCCTGTTCCATTGGCTGACCCGACTTCATCTCCACACCCAACCTTCACTTTCCCAGGCTTTCAAGAGTGGCCGGGCCCTGCAGACTCCTGTTAAGATGCTAGGGTTAGGGAAACACAGAGCTTGATGACAGTGACCAGGCCACCCAGACCCCAGGGACAGCTGCTGACGGATCACATTTGATGGGTACGTAAGTCAGAGAGGCTGTCTGAGCCTGAGGGTACAGTGAGTTGAGTGTTTCATTGGGAAAATGAACTAATAAAAGCATACCATGCTCCCCCTATAAATGCTGACAAACAATGTAAAGTTGCAATTGAAAGTTACTGTTGTAACTAGAGAGACAGCCCAGGGATTAAGAGCACATGGCAGCTTGCAACTATGTGTTCACTTCAGTTCCAGGGGTCCAGTGCCCTCTTCTGGCCTCTGTGGGCAAAGCAAGCAAAGCACCCCCCCACCCCCGCCACAGAATAAACATAAATCTTACACAAGACCCAAACTTATACCTATTATAAAATAAAACTTCCTTTGTCTCACTTTTTAGGATACAGAGCTGACTTGAATCTTTTTCCTCCAACATGTTGACTTCAGTTGTATAAGTCAGCAAAGAGTAGACTATGTCACAGTAACAAACATCCCCAAGATTCAGAAACACAGCTCATTTAATATCCTTTTCAGCCTGAGAGGGGTACCAGGAAGTGGTTTTCCCTCCCCAAAAGCATAGCCCAACCAAAAGATGTCCTTGTGGGATAAGCCTTAGCGTCGTGTACCCTGGGAATTTGGAATGTTGTCCCAGGTTTCCATTATTCTTGAGGCAGAATTTTGGGCTTTGCTTTCTTAGGGCCTTGGTCTATTTTTTCCCATGGGGAATTTGCAGCTGGTGGAGGGGACAGTACCAGGAGTTGCTGGTGCCTCACAGGGAGGTGGCTGGGGCTCACCCAGTGCGACTAGCTGTGATGGCTCAGCGGGTACCGTGTGGCACCAGAACTATATATTCTCTCTGCTTCCCTGCCCTATCCACCCACCCTGACCCCTTGTGGACTAGCAGGAGATGGGTCAGCCTGTGTGGAAGGAAGACTCCCTGTAATTAACACTACCATGGGCATATGGTGAAGGCTGGCTGATTAGTTTTTTTTTTTTTTTTTTTTTTTATTTAAAATAATGATGCCTTTGAGGCAATCAGGGGCAAGCACATGAAACTCAGCAGTTTTCCTGATTATTTATGGGGCTTCTGTAGTGGACAGCCTCATTACCATCTGTAAATACCCTGGGCCATGTCCTTGCACTGAGATATGGCCTTCCTGGGCCGGGGGGTGTGGCTGTGACTCCGCCGGGACTATAAAACCTGAAAGTGATTACCCTGTGCCTTCAAAGGGCATTTGACAATTTCATTTGGCACAGGTCAAGCCTCTTAGGAACCTGAAGGCCTGGGCACAGTCTATGGTGAGGGAATGACAGATCAGGGGTGGACGGGGTCAGTAAGAGCAGAGGCAGGCGGGCCCTTCTCTTCCCCTGCACTGAGCCCAGAGGGGGGGGGGCTTTGACTTCGGTGTCTGTGTCAGAGTGGAGACAGAGCCATCGCTGTCTGCAGATCCCATTTTCCTGTCCTCTCTGGGGGTGTGTGATTCAGAACAAGGCTGGGGCACCTTGTAGACTCAGCCTGCTGCCTCCCTCCTCTCTCACACAGCCGCTGGGTCAGAAGTGATGGGCACAGGCGGCAAGATTGTTGGATGCAGGCATAGCAGGACTGTCTGCTGCAGAGGACACATAGTTGCTAAGCCACCCGATGACCCGATGACCCGATGAATTGTCACTTGTGAGGGTGCTTTGGGATAGACTGGAGAGGGGGAAATGTGTGGTCCATGCATAGCTCCAGGCAGACTGTGTGAACACAACTTAGATTGGGTGGCATAGGGCATCAGGTGACATGCAGGCCTCTTCAAGCTATCTGGACACTGATATTTGCGAACAGTGTCATATGTTCACAGCTGCCTGGGTGGCCATCAGCCACCACAGTCACCTGTTGTAGTAGCCGCTGCGTCCATTTTCCTCCCATCCCACTTTCTGGGCATTGGTGGACACATTGGTTACCTGGGGCTAATGGAAGGGTGTACTCTTGCTCTTTGTCCCCTGCCTCCCAGAATGACAGTGTTCTCTTTCTCTGCTGAGGTCTCCCTGGCACCCGGCCTCCATCTGTACTTGGCACTCAGGGTTCAGAGTCCTGAGTCTGGCTTCTATCTATGACCCCATTCTACAGTGCAGTGACCTGTGGCCTGAATCACCCATGCCTTATATGTGCTTCCCTACCAGCACAGCCCCAGTTGGGAGGGGGAGACAGAGGCTCTTTCGGATCACCCAGGCATCACTCTGGGCGGAGCAGAGTGTCACCATGCCAGCTTGTGGGCCTCCTTTGAATGCCAGGGCCCCATGGTCTACCAGGCAGACTCACCTGCTCGGCCTACCGATACCCCGGGCACCAGGACCTCAATTGGTCTTGACCTGGTGGCAGGTCACTAGTCCCACAGGGGTCATTTAGACAGAAAGGGATTTATTGGCCAAGTGTCAGGGAGCTCGAAAGGGGACAGGAGTTTGGAAAGGGAGCAGCGGCTTAGATCTGGCAATAAGGAAATAGACCCAGCGTGGCCCCCAACACTGGCCGCCGCCGTCTGGACTGTTTCACCGCAGCCCAACGCGGTTGCCTCCCTCACATGCTGTTTTCCAGATCCGTATGTGGGGTTCCTCCCAAACGGGAAAAATGGTGGTAGCTCCTGGGACTCAGGGCCACGACTCGCCTCCTTAGTTTCCTGTATTAAAAAAAAAAGTCAGGGAACAGAAATTGGGGAGGAAGATAGATTCGCTCGTAGTTCAGGCAAGAGGTAGAAAGGTAGGCATGCTTCTCCTGTGGGGCCGACACCTTGAGAGAGGGAGGAGCTGGCTGCGGGGCAGGCTAAGCGCCCCCCCCCCCAAGGAAGGTGATACTGCTGCAGGCGGCCTCCGTGGGCACAAATGTCTCTCTTCTGCTGGAGTTAGAGTCTGCCCCATAGGAGCTGCAGCCCTTTATCTCTTGGCTGGGATTTTGGTGACAAGGTGTCCATCGCCTTTTGAAGTCTTCCTGGGGGTGGGGGACAGAGCTGCCCGATGTGTCTACCTGAAAGACTCTGGTCACCCTGTGTTGTCCAAGACCTTCGGTAGTGTATGTATAGTGGGTTTAAGAAGTCTCACATACACATGCACACAAACATACACAAGGGAAGGAAGACATGGTTACTGCATGTGACATACTTGTGTGACAAGGTCTTTATAAAAACCCATCACTACGTATAGTGAATATGAGCCAATGAAAACTGTGGGTTAAAAAACCACAATGGCTCCCTGGAAATCCATGTGTTGGACTTGGAATGGGCAGGCTCTCAGGGTCAGGTTTACTTGTGTTGCCTGATCTGTGCTCACACAGGGTCTGCTGAAGCTGCCCAGCCAGCCAGGTCTCTGTCATGATGGTCCTAGCCCTTCCTACTCAGGTGTGGCCCCGGAGACACGGAAGCAGCATCTTACAGCTCCATGCAATGCCTGGTTTGGCTAGGACACTGGAGAGTAAGGCATGCTTCTAACATGTGGTTCTCAACCTTTAATACAGTTCCTCATGTAATTTTCATTGCTACTCCTTACTGTAATATTGCTACTGTTATGAATTGTATTGTAAATATCTGTGTTTTCCGATGGTCTGTTTTGGGTTGTTATCTACAGGTTGAGGATTAGTATAAGGAAGGAACCACAGGTTTCTCCTTCACCTTCCTAGGTGAGTGGCTGCTGAAGGTCACCTTCAGTCCAGGTTAGCCCTTTTTTGTCCAGGTGCTGAGGACAGAGAACCATGTTTTTCCTGGCATCTTTCTCCTAGCGTGTGGAAGACCAGATGCTCCTGAGAGAAGATTCTATTCATGACCCTGGATCCTGGTGCACATGGATGCTGGGAGCTCCATGAGCTGTTAACAGGTGCTAGGAGCCCTGAGGGGCTGTGGGCATGTGCTGGGAGCCCTGAAGGGCTGTGGGCATGTGCTGGGAGCCCTGAGGGGCTGTGGGCAGATCCTGGGAGCCCTGAGGGGCTGTGGGCAGATGTTGGGAGCACTGAGGGGCTGTGGGCAGATGTTGGGAGCGCTGAGGGGCTGTGGGCAGATGTTGGGAGCGCTGAGGGGCTGTGGGCAGATGTTGGGAGCGCTGAGGGACTGTGGGCAGATGTTGGGAGCACTGAGGGACTGTGGGCAGATGTTGGGAGCGCTGAGGGGCTGTGGGCAGATGTTGGGAGCACTGAGGGACTGTGGGAAGGTGCTAGAGGGCTGTGGGCTGCATACATGGCTGACCATTCATGTTGCTATTCAGCATCCATGGGTAAGGGAACTCTTGCAGGTGGACAGCTGGGAACTATCTGACGCTGGCTCCTATCTGGGATAGACTCCTAGTTGTGGAATGAACGCCGAAGGGCAGGACAGGAGGGGACACAGGCCAGATCGCTCTGTGGACTGAGTGGACACCCAGGCTCTACACTCTGGTTGGGACCTTTGTCACCCTTAATACACTCCCAGGTTCCCTGAGGCCAGGTGTCACCATTTCATGGCATTTTCTTGGTAAGATGGGGTCAGAATCAGAGGTCAACCTCCTTCATTGTTGTGGGATCACTCTCCCTGGCTAGGGTGGAGCACACAACTGTACACATTGGCAGTGACCCGAAGTCTCCAAGAATGACAGCTGAAGGTAGCTGGTGCATGCGGGCCCCCAATTCCCCAGACATCACTTTGGGATGGCTTGCCCAAAGGCATTATCCCTGCCACTGCCAGCTCCTGGCCCAGGTGAAACTCACCATGGTGGTCAGAATTCGTCTTTGGGAGATGTGGCTGCCACAGGAAACTGGGTGGTCACATGCTCAGGGAAGGTGATAGCAGGGTACATGGAAAATGTTTTCCTTCGGCTCATCCGTGGGATTATGCCATGTTTGGCCAGTGAGTCCAGTCACTGAGAGTCAGGGGCTTTGTGTGACCCTGCAGCTTCCACCAATCCAGGGGTGCTGATATGGAAAGGGTGGCCAAACACCCTACTTTTATACAGGAAGGGACATCAAGGCTGGTGTCCAGCAGGACTGATTCCACTACTGCTCAGCCCATTTCCAGTTCTGTCTCAGGCTGATCTCCTGTGACAGTCCTACCACAGCTCGAGGCTGACACCTAAGCCCAGCTTCCAGGTGTCTCCCCTCCCCCCCCCCCAGTATATGACAGCTCCCCAGAGGGGCCCATCCCAGCTGGGAGTCATGGCCTCCAGGGGCCTGCCCTGGCACCGAGGTGTATGCCAGCCCTGCTGTGAGGCAGCCAAGGCAGCCTGGATGAGTCAGAATAAATTAGCATGCTAACGAGTGCGAACTGCACGGAACCATCTGGAACAAGGCAAGTTGTCATCTAAGAGCCAAATGGGTTCCAAAGCCATACTTAATGTTTCAAATTGATTGCTTCCCCCTCCCACAAGCTCACAAAGTTTGGCACTTGAGATGTGGGCTGGGGGTACTGCTACTTCTTCAGATATGGGGTGAGGGCTACTGATTTTTCCTAAAGGGTTGTGTCCCAGGCTGGCTGCGATCTCTATCTGGGACTTTTGGTGGTAGCAGAGAGGGTGCTTACCAGGTGTGGTCAGGAGCCTCACCTAGGGGTATCCGGGTGAGAGACCCTGCCTGAACATTCCCCTACCTAAAGGGGAGTGAGGTGGCCATGGAATGGGAGGGCAGAAACTTAGGTCTAAGGCTCAGGTACAGCCAGTCAAGCCAGACATATTCATATACCTATAGACAGACAGGCAGACACAGAGAGATACAAAGATTTAAAGACACATACATACATACATACACACACATTGACACCCCTCCATACAAATGTACACATAGATGCAAAGACATAAAGATACACACGGATTCATAGACACACATAGACATAGACCCACACAGAGACAGCCACAGCCACAGAAACACAGGATGACACAGTCACACGGCTCCCATGCCTCCCTCTCCCATGCAAGCTGGGCTTGTCTTCTTAGGCCTGGTGCAACTGAGAGGCAGGTGAGCAGCCCCGGCCTTGCTTCCGGCACTGCACTGCGAAGACAGGAAGCTCCAGTTTACACCCGGCTCGCCCTTGGTGTCAGAGGCCTGTTACTTTGGTTTGGATTCTGGCTCTGTGTCCCCTGCTCATCTTAGAATGCTGGGCTTCTGTTCACCTCGGTTGTCCTCAGGGTCACGGGTGAGAGCTACGATGCTGTGGTCTGGAGGAGGGCTGCATGCTTCAGGACCTGAGGGGGAAGGTGGCTGCTGGAGAGAGCAGGCGGGGCCAGTCAGTGAGTCAGGAGCAGACCAGGAGATGCAGGAGAGAGGAAGGTGGGATGCTGGCCTTCTGGTCTGTAAACTCCTTCCTCCCTCCTCCTTCAGCAGCACAGCTCTGGGATCTGAGAAGCCAGAAAAACGGCTGCTGCGCTCCGACCTGGTTTCTGTGGACTCCCAAGCAAAGCACAGCTGTGGGAACCTCAGATCGGATCAGGAGCCAGTGGCCATGGCCTCCACAGTCACAGAATCTCAGGAGTCATTTTGCTCTGCCCAGCGTTTACAACCTGACCAAGGCTGGCGCGGCTGTGTGGGTTTCCGGCTTTGTTCTTGCCAGCATCTTTGTTACTTCCTGTTGCAGTGGCAGAGGGCGTATTTACTGCTGAATGCCTCAGTACAGGCATCGGTCTTGACAGAAAGACATTTGAGTTGGGGGACAACCTAACATAACTGCCCTTAAACACGTGTGGCAGGTCTGGCTGCTGGCTCCAAAAGCTGCCGTGAAGCAGATACCAGCCTCTCTCAGGGTATGTAGGGAGGAGGCTCTCAGACTGCAGTCCTGGAACATGCTTCTAGACCATCTCACCTCGAGCCTAACTAGTCTCCTCTGCTGGTGTCCACAACCCCAAAGAGAGCCGGGTGTGCCAAGAGGAGAGCATTCCTTTAGTCACCATTGGAGAATGTGAAATTTCCCGGCTCATTCAAGCCAATCTCTGTGTTAAAAATCAAGAACTGACAGAATCAAACTTAATATAATTTTATGTAACTTGTGACCAAGGGGAACATTTACATGTGAGCTGTTAATTTGCTATGACATTTCTCCTATTGTTTTGCTTTCAAGATTGTTTTTTTAATGATAAGTTATTTGACTCTTAAAGGTTAGCCATTTTATAGCCTCTCTGGGTCTCCTGTCATTTCTCATTGTCAAGCTCCTCTGTACCTCCAAGTGCTTTTAAAAACTTTACCCAATGTTAGACTACAGTTAACAACTCTTTGTAATTTTTAAAATTTTGTCTAATATTATGATTCATTTTGAATGTTAGTGGCTAGACTAACACTGGAGAGGTTGGCTCAGCGGTGGAAATGGCTTGACGCTCTCCCAGGGGACCTGAGTCTGGGTCCTAGCACTCATATTGGCCAGCTTAGAACTGTTTGTAATGCTAGCTCTGAGGGATCCAATGTCCAGCTTCTGTGAGTGCAGTGCACACATCTACTCACAGAGATTCTCACACATACACATAAAAATAAAAGTTTTAAGACAAAGTAAAGAAGCACTTAGGGTATGATTGAGGCATACCTTTGGGTGTGTCTATTTCCAAAGCTGGACGGTTAGCTGAGGAGGAAAGGTCCATGTGGTGGCTTGAATGAGATACCCCCATCTTTGGTCGTGTTTGGAGGTTTATGAGGCGTGGCCTTGCTGGGGGAAGTGTGTCACTGGGGCAAGTTTAAAGACTTGAACAGCTCCTCCGCTTAACGCCCAGGTTGAAGATGTGAGCTCCCGGCTAATACCCCTGCCTTCACTCTGTCATCACGGAATCCAACCCTCAGGGGCGCTGAGCCTGAATAAACTTTCTTCTATATGTTGCCACCCATCCTCACTGTGGGTGCTGTCACCCCAGGAGTTGGGGACCCAGACTGAATCAAAAGGGGGAAAGTAGAGAACTGAGTGCCAGCATTTCTGTCTTCTACGTCCTGATGTGCTAGATGTGAGCAAGCCGCTGCCGCACCACCATGAGCAGCTTCAGCCATCATGCTTCCCCACATGATGGATGGGATGCCCTGAAACCCGAGTCAGAATAACGCTTTCTTCCCTTGTGTGTGTTGCTGAGAAAAGGTTCTGAGAAGAGCAGCGAACACACCTCCACACCCTCATTTTCTTTCCTTTTTGACATCCAGAGGTTTTATTTTAAGCGTTCCTTGAGTAAAGGATGCGAATTTGGCTGGGTCTCCTTAGACAAAGTGATTATGTGAGAACCGCCGTGTTTGTTGACTTGCTTGTGCTTTGTTTTTCTCTATCTGCCTTTGGCTCCCGAGCTGTTTTCCTTACGGTTTCATTTTTTTCCTCCAGTGAGCTGGAAGCCCTGGTTCTCATTTGTACTCCCTTGGTGGTAAATCTTTTAAGTTTAAAGTGTATTTTAAACAGCTTTGTTGAGGTATAATTGACATGCAATTAACTACACATATTTAAAATGGGTAATTTGATGCATTTTGATGTATGTAAAAGCCTGTGAAATGGTGCCACAATCAGGAAGAGCTATAGCTCGCCAGTCTCCAGGTGTCATCTTAGCCTTCCATGGCTTCCCTCTCTCCCCAGGCTCTGCTGTCTGTCAACATAGGTTACTTTGTATCGGCTGGACTTTGACCCTCGTGAAACTACCATACAGGCTCGCCTTTTCACAGCTGACAGCTTCCAATGAGGATTATTTACTCTGAGATCCCTATGTGTCCTCACCGGGATCCAGCCTGTTCTTCATGCCCAGCAGGGGCGCTCTGTGGGATGAAGGCTCATACCACTCTCCTGCTAGTGGGCAAGCCAGTTGTTGAGACTGATATGGGCATTGGTACATAACACAGCCTTGTTTCTCTTGGGTAGATGTTGGCAGTAGAGTGTCCAGGTCACACAGGGGTGTGTGTTTAAATTCTGTCACACAGGGTGTGTTTGAATTTCTAAACCTCCTGCCAAGCTGTTCCGAGAGGGTTCAAGCCCTGTGCTCCCAGCAGTGGTAGACAGCTCTGGGCCATCCCATCTGCACCAGCCCAGTGAGGTGCATTCTAGCAGATGCATGGGCAGGGGGATGCTGTCTGCTCTATGGTACTCGTTTGCATTTTTGTAACGGAAAAATGAAGTAGAGAACATTTCCGTGTGTTTATTTGTGGCTTGGGTATCACTTTTGATGAAATGTTTACCCAATCCCCTGTCCCATCTCTTTAAACTAGACTTGGACAAATAGAAACAAACGTCCAGGTGACCCTTTAAAATCTAATTCTCCCAACATCCATAATATATAAAAAATAGCTCACACATCCATATTAGGAGGCAACACCCTCAGATCTAATAAAAGAGCAAGCCCAACCATACATAGATCGTTACAAGACACATGTCACTTAAAGATATACGAAACTAGGCTGGGTGGGCATGGTGGCTCACACCTTTAATCCTAACCTTCCTAAGGCAGAGGCAGGCAGATCTCTGAGTTCAAGGCTAACCTTGATTTTGTCTCAAAGAGGAAAAAAATAGGACTCCGTTTCAAGGGGGAGACACATGTAAGTTTGATGTGAACGTTAAAAGGAAAACTGGTTTCATTGTCAAAGAATGTCCTCAACAAAGAATGCTGAGGTGCAGGTCATTCCACAAGCAAGCGCTACTAATGAAGACATAAAACCGTGGACGATTATGAACCTAATAACCGAGATTGGAAATGCTTAAAGCAAACACATGGAGAAACAGCACCCCAGTCGAAATCATGTCTCATCAACTGGTAGAGATGGGAGAAGACAGAAATGCCGTTGACCGATGACACCATGTCACCATTTCCAGGACACGACACACAGAGCAGCACATACTGTGTCATGGGTCACAGATCAAGTCCCTGTCCATTGAAAAATATTCAGATCACACAGTTGTCTCTGACCACCACAGGTTTAAATGGAAACTTAACAGCAAAAGGAAATCCATGACGTCCATAAACACTAAAGTAGTGCACAGGCAGACATGGTGGTGGAGAGGTGGCTTGACCCACAGGTGACAGGAAGTGAACTGTGAGCCACTAGGTGTGGCTTGAACATTTTAGACCTCCTAGTGACTCACTTTCTCCAACGAAGCCACACCTACTTCAATGGGCCACACCTCCTAATAGGGACCACTCCCTAGGGACCAAGCTTTCAAACACGTGAGTCTGAGTCTGCGGGGGTCATACCTGCTCAAACCCTCACAGTGCTAAAGTCGCCCACGGAGAGAAACCGAGGTCTCAAGACTCTGTAAAAGGGAGGAAGTGCCCATCCCACCTTCCGAAACCAAAGCAAAACAGAACGAGGGCCAAAGTCAGCATCGGGTAGGAACAGCGAAGCTCAGAGATCCATGGCGTAGGAAGTAACAGAGAACATGAGTGTAGAAATAAGCTGCTGAGGTGCCCATGCCACATATAAATCTCTAGTTACATTTGCCAGAGGGAGAGGGCAAATTATTCATGTTAGGAATAAGGAACGGAAGATCACTGCAGGCTTTTACAAATATTAAAAGGATAATGAAGACTGTTAAGAATGTTATGCCACTGTGTTTGGTAACTTAGATGAAATGAACGGATTCCTTGAGGATGCAAACTGCCAGAGCTGACTGGAGAACAGCGCAAGGCTGGAGAGGCGTGCCTCAGTCAGTGTCCTGTTGCTGTGCAGAGACACCCTGCCACAGCGACTCTTCTAAGGGGAAGCATTTGACTGGGGCTTCTTACAGTTTCAGAGTCCATTATCTACTTGGTGGGGAGCAAGGTGGCTCACAGACAGACATGGTGCTGGAGGAAGCGGAGAGTTCTATATCTAGATCCACAGGCAGCAGGGAGCGAGAGAGGTTGAGGAGATAGAAAGACAAAGTAAGTTCAAGGCCAGCCTGGGAATCTTCATGAGCTCCTGTCTCAAACTAAAGACTAAACTAACATGAACAAAGAGTTAGGGACAGATCCGTGGCACCATGCTTGTCTAGCATGCACAAGGTCCTGGGGCCGATTCTCAGTGCTTCCCAGCCATGCCACAGGCTAGGCACCAAATCTTTAACACACGCGTCTTCGGGAGAGCACCTCCTCAAATCATAGCAGGCAAGCCAGCAAGTGTGTTAAAAGAAAAAGTATAACACTTCCTACAAGGCGTGGTTGAGTCAAGAATGCAAGGATGGGCAGTATTAGATAGTTGATATAAAGTGCCAAATTAATAAATAGGAAAGAAAGGAAGTATTCAGAAATACAAAATTAAGAGTAATCCCAACACCATTTTTTTTTTTTTTTTAATGAGAATGTTAGCAAATTGAGACTATCAGGGGACATTCCCCAGTGACAGGCTTCTAAAAGCCTTACAGTGAAGGACCCTCCCCTTCCCCAAGCCTGAGAACAGATGAAGAAGGCATTCACTCTGGACCCGTGTACTCTACATTGTACGGTTCCAGCCGACCAATACTGCAAGAAAGAGAAATAATGTCCCAGTAGGAAACAAAACTCTCTGTAGATAATATGGCCATCGGAGTAGAAAAGCTATTGGCAGTTTTCAACCTGTGGGTTGTGATCCTTCCACAGGGGTTGCCTAAGACCATCAGAAATATCAGATGTTTGCATTGCAATTCACAACAGTAGTGAATTACAGTCATGAAGGAGCAAGAAAGAGGTAAGCCCTTGAGGAGAACCCTGGTCCTGTTTCTGCATCCATGTTGGGTGACTCACAACTCCACCACGCCAGCACCAAGGGAATCTGATGCCCTTCATTGGCCCCCTCTGGTACTTGCATACATGGTAAACACAAAGACATAGCAAACAAACAGGTAAATAAATATCCTTTGTAAAGAAATAAGACAAGAGGTTTGTGGAAAGTTTACCTTTAAAATTTAAAGAGGAATTCAGGGCTGTGAGAGGGCAGCAGAAGCCAGGAGTAACACAAGGCAGGCTCGCAGCAATGGAGGCAGGCTCGCAGCAATGGAGGCAGACAAGGCCAGAGAGCAGAGACCGAAGTCCAGACAAACAGGTGGGCGTGGCCAGTAAGCAAGAGACAATGAAGGCAGTGGCCAGACAGTGTATTTCGGCAGTTAGATTAGGGAAACCCTGAGAACCCTGGCAAAGCTAAGTGAGAAGGTGTGGAGCAGCAGGGGCCCACGCGCCACACAGGCGTGGCGACCATGTTTGCTGGTCAGATCGCTGTGGCGGTTGTAGCGTGAGATGACAGACATGCTAGTTAGCTTTTCTTGAGTGACGATTTTACGATCTATAACATGGACACATGTAGATTCCATGTGTATCTCATAACTTCGTGATGGGCGTCTGCATGCGTGCTTTAAGGTTTGTATAGAAAAGAAAGCACGACGCGACATTCTCCTCTGGAACTAAAGATGATGTTCCCTTAGTGGTCATCTGTCTCGATTCCTGTTAACAAAGTCTGGGACACTGGGTGTGCCCTGGGACTTGTATCCAAGAATGTCGAAAGCAAAAACCTGGAAACCGCTCTCATTTTCATAAGCGAGAAAATGGCTAAATGGCATCTATTGACACAGCAGATCATTGGGAGCAATAAACATGATGCGCACGGACATGGCTGATGGTAACAGATGGCTGCTGGAAAGACACGGAGCACGGCATCATTCTCAATACTGCAAACCAAACCCGGTGCATGTAGGGACGCAGGGGTGAGAGATGGGCCAGGCTCATGGGATTGAGATCTGCAGGGCTGGGGCTGGGGTGCAGGTGTTGGGGCGAGGCCTGAGATGCAGGCAGGACCAAGGGGATGGTTGCGATTGTGTTTCAAGTGGGGTCTTATTTCCTGGTGGCTTATTACTGTGCTCTTAAGTTTCATGTGTACTGTGACGCTCTTTTGTGTGTGCCAGTAGGTACAGTAGAGCGTGGCCACTTTCGAAGGCTTTCAGGGGCTGAGCAGGCCTGTGCCGCCAAGGGGATTTCTTGCATTTGATGATGTCCCTGGCGGGAATCTCACAGTAACTAGTGGCTCTGGATAAAGGCGGGTCTAAGCCAGCCATGCGTGGTCCCTGGACACAGGATGGCTAGAGTGAGGCGCTAGGCCTGAGAGGTCAGCGGTGTTTAAGGCAGTTCCTGCCAGCCAGACCTCCTGCCCTCAGCACCGTTAACAATGTTTGACTGATTCTTCCTCTCACGGGTATGCAAGGCGTGTGTGTGTGTGTGTGTGTGTGTGTGTGTGTGCCCATGTGTGTGCGTGTGTGCGTATGTGTGCGTGCGCGTGCGTGCATGTGTGTGTGTGCATACGCGCGTGTGTGCGTGTGTACATGCATGTGTGTGCGTGTGTATGTGCGTGTGTGTGCATACATGTGTGTGCGTGTGTGCGTGTGTGTGCGTGCGTGTGTGTGTGTGTGCGTGTGCATATGTGTGTGTGTGTCCTCTGCGTGGCTACATGTTCAACAGTATGTTGGCTTTTACTCATGAGATGCCAGTAGCACCTCCCTAGTGACGAGAGTCTCTGCAGGTGCAGGCCATGCCACCTGTCCTCAGAGCTGCAGTTACTCCCATGGGAGAAGTCCTGAAGACGCCCTGGTGAGCCATGTTGCCCATAGTCCCTGGCTTTGTCTGATTTCTGGACAGGAGACTAGCTCTGATGCGTCTGCCAGCCGTGGTGCCCTGCTCTTCTGTGTCCGGTGACCCCAGGGAAGGACAGCTGCCCCGCCCCTGAAGCTCTGCCCCGAGGACCCCGGTCTCTATGCTCCTGGGCGTGGATTCATTCCATGTGAGTAAGACTGCTGCAACCAAGACCTCAACAGAGCATCCCGATCCAGGGATCCAAGGAAAGCATCTGACGCAGACTCAGGCCCTATCCTCATACAAGATGCGGAGCAGGGAGGCCACTGAGCCGGAAGTAAAACAAATCCAGCAATAAGGTCAGCAATGACAACCATGTAGTTACTGACCTAATGCTTCCCCCTGTGAAGGCAATGGGCTTTGAATAATGTGAGCCTGCTCCTGGAAGGTGCTGTTGGAACAAGGAAAGGACAGGCGAGGATGCCCTGCCTGGGCTGACCGCTTGGGGTCATCTCTGGAAGGCACTGTTGGAAAGGGAGGGTAGGTAGTGCCACGACTGGACATGCCCCAGGTGGGCTGCTGGCCCGGGGCACATGTAGCCAGGCTCTGGGATAGGCCCTCTGTGGGGAGGCTAGGTGCCACATTCAGCTTTCCCTGGCTGGTCCCTGGTTCTAGGTGGGAAGTGGGGAACAAGGTCATGGAAGCTTCCGTGTAATCGTGTCCTGCTGCCAATCCGTCCTTCTAGGGTTCATTGCGTGGCTTCCGGAGTTGCATCTGACCTGACTTCCTGAAAGCCCAGCATACAACAGGCTTCCTGGCCTGGGCCGGGAGGATGGAGATCTGTTTTCCAGGCTGCTGAGGGCTGTGGGTTAGAGTGTTTTTATACATGTCCATTGTGTATATTCAACCTCTCACGTGGTGTTCAAAAAACTCTCCAAAGAAACCTCAGCACTAAGCAATCAGAAAACAAACACCCTGATTAACAATGGGGAGAGATCTGGAGAGACGTCACCGCCGGAGACGGGCAGATGGCAAGTAAGCGCGTGAGAAGACATTCAAAGCCATTTGTTACGATGGAATTGCAAATTTAAACAAGGAGATGCCACCACACACAGATTAAAGGGAAAAAAAACCCAAAACAAAACAAAGACCTCACAAAACTGCCAGCACCAAATGCTAGTGAATACGTACTACTGGGCATGGCTGGTGGCATGCGGGGTAGCATAGCCACTATGGGAAGTAGTTTGGCATTTCCTTACAGTGTACATACTCTCCCACCATAAGATCCAGCAATTGTGCTCTTTGGTGTACATCCAATTGATTTGAGAATGTATGTCAACACAAGAAGCTGCTCATGAATGTTTACACCAGCTTTCTTCACAATCACCCGAACAGGAAGCAGGTGCAGAGGTAAACATCCGTGCATTCTTAGAGGGAGCGCCCAGCCATGACAGCTCCAGTGCAGAGGTAAACATCTGTGCATTCTTAGAGGGAGCGCCCAGCCATGACAGCTCCAGTGCAGAGGTAAACATCCGTGCATTCTTAGAGGGAGCGCCCAGCCACCAGAGCTCCAGTGCAGAGGTAAACATCCATGCATTTTTAGAGGGAGCGCCCAGCCATGACAGCTCCAGTGCAGAGGTAAACATCCGTGCATTCTTAGAGGGAGAGCCCAGCCACCAGAGCTCCAGTGCAGAGGTAAACATCTGTGCATTCTTAGAGGGAGAGCCAGTGCCCGAGACACAGAAAGACACCGAGGAGCCTTGGTGTGCAGAGGCTTTGGAACTGGATCATTATGAGTGTGTGTGTCTTTCTGGGCTCACGAGGAGGCTCGGCAAGACTGGAGACCTGAGTTCAAGCCCCAGAACTCAGCTAAAGGTGGAAGGAAAGAAAAGCACATGGTTGTCTGCATGCACACCGTGGCGTGTGCTCATGCACACATACCATGCACATACAATAATGAAACACTTTCTTAAAGACCTCAACTTTGTCTTTCTGGAAAGGTAAAATTGTACACATAAAGGAGACCAGAGGCTTCCGGGAACCTAAGAGTATGTTAGTTTCCTTTTCACTCTGACAAAAATGGCTGACAGACACAACTTGTGTTTTCAGTCGGGGTCCATTAGAGCAGGAGGGGCAACAGGGATCTTGGTGCTGGAGTGTACAGGGGGGCCCCTGGCATCACGGTAGATCAGGAAGTAGAAGACTCAGAGCTGGATTGACACGGAGGAGCCACCTTCAAAGGCCCACGCCGGTGACCTACTTCTGATAGCCAGGCCCCACCTTGTAAAGATTCCACAGTTTCTCAAAAACAATTCCACCAGCTGGGTAGCTGACATTCAAAACACAAGTCTTTGTACAGATTCAAACTGTAAAAGGAGGAGAGAGATATGATTGGAGAACCCACCGGATGAAGCTATTCTGTACCCTGGGAACACGATATGCAACAGTTTTCAAAACGCACAGGACGGGCCTCTGTTGCCCAGTGTAACTAAGTTAAAATACTACTTAGGGGGCTGGGGAGATTCCTCAGTGGTTAAGAGCACTTGCTGCTCTTCCAGAGGACCCAGGTTTGATTCCCAGCACCCACATGGCAGCTCCCAGCTGTCTGTAACTCTAATTCCAGGGCATCCAATGCATTCTTCCGGCCAGATACATACATGGTGCACAGACATACATGTAGGCAAACATCAATACACATGACAGTATATAAAAGAAGGGAAAAGGTCCATTCTTTAGGAGGCCAGGGTCCCTAGGAAGGGCCTAACATTGCACCTAATGTCACTGCTCATTTATGAATGGGATGGGTTCACGGAGGGGCAGAGCAGGGACTGCCCAGGTCACTTGGGTGTAGGTGGAGTCTAAAGGCAAGAGAAACCACACACCAACCTTGCAGATCGGTTGACTATGCTTACACAGGACTGGGGATTCCAGGGCCACTAGGCCACACACGCATACAAGTTGAAGGATGGAGTGGTCTGTGCAAGCGAAGAGTCAGGGCTTCTCACAGGGGATTGCAGCAGGCCAGGGGAGGGAGACACAGTGATCCGAGAGGCAGGGGCTTGGCTGGGGCATCAGTGTGGACTCGTGTGTATCCCAATATACGTACGAATCAGGACCTTCAGAGGAACACAACTGAGGACAGAGATAATGTTACAAAGGGATTTTATCATTGCCTTACCCGAGAAGAGCTAGATAGCAATGCAGGAAAGGCCAAGAGCTGATGGCTGTCCAATTCTCAGGTCTGGATGGCCAGAGTCCCAGTGTGGTGGATGTCTGGAGGACCGTTGTTCTTTAGTCTGCATCGGAGTCTGAAGGCTGTGGAGTTTGGCAGCAGCGGCAGCGGCGGACACATTTACTCAGAAAGAAATACAGACAGATAGCACTGTTTGCTGCCCGGACCTCTATATCTGGGCTGCCTGCAGGAGTGTGTCACTCACTCTGAGGGCAGTCTTTCTCCCTCAGTTCATCCGCTGCGGAAGACATCTCACTACGCACGCGGTGGTGTGCCTCTGAGGTGACTCCAGATCCCATTAGTTGACATTCAAGGTTAACCATCACAATGTAGGGGCCCATGGCTGCACATACTCAGGAGCACTGCCGACACTTATGAGTCTCTGCTCTGCCTGGGGGCCTCTATGTGGGATACCCTGGCATCAGTGGTGCCTGGATTTGGGTTTGGGGAAGAGGAACAAACTTCAGTGAAGACACAACTGACTGCAAGATGAACAGGAACTGAACAATGGGGACCCAAAGCCAGGACATGCTGGGAACCCTCAGTCCTAACTGATGCCAGTTGCAATGGCCACAGCTGAACTGGAGAGATGGGGAGAGAGGAGAGAGGGCTTGGCTGTAGCGACATCAGATCATGATGCGCTAGACAAAGCACCCCATGCCACATGTTTGAGTCTAACAAAAATTCACACACCACCATTGCATCAGGGGCCGTGAGGAGAAAGCCGGGAGCTACTGTGAAGACCTCGTTGTGACATGTGGGGCCAGCTGTCCCAGAAAAGCTACTTTAAAATTATTATTATTATTATTATTATTGTTGTTGTTGTTGTGTGGGCATCTTACCTTCAAGTGTGTGCACTATTTTTGTGTCTGGTGCCCTCAGAGGGTGTTGGATCCCCTGGAACTGGAGTTATGGGCAGTTGTGAGCCACCATGTGGGTGCTGGGAATTGGACTCTGTTCCTCTGGAAGAGCATCCGGTGCTTGTAGTGAGGTAGTCCTTCTGTAGCACTGACCACGCCCATTGGGGGGTGGAGCGATGGGCGGAGGTGACCTGAGGAAGGAGGTCGGAGGGGCCAGGAAGGCGCTCTCTTTCTGGCGTGACTCGGACAGGAGAGGATCGGGTTGAATTTCCTGGTGTTCATCTGTCTAGGTTGTAAGTTATTTCTCCCTGAATAAACATCTATTCAGCCTATTTGTTTATCCTGATCCTTATTTACCGCAATAGGTGCTCTTAACCACTGAGCAATCAATCTCTCCAGTACTTATCAGTTATTCTTTTTTTAAATTCCAAACCGTATCAGTTACTTTTCCTGTGATTAAACACTTCACAAAAAGCAACTTAAGGGGAGGAAGGGTTCGTTGGCTCACAGTTTAGAGGGATGAACATTTTGGCTCACGGTTTAGAGGGATGAACGTTTTGGCTCACGGTTTAGAGGGATGAAGCCCACCACGCTGAGGAAGGCATGATGAGAGTGGCTTGGTAGACGCCATACTGACCAGGAAGTAGAGAAAGGTACTCAGCTGGGCTCCTTGTTTCTGTTTTCATCTAATCTGGTACCTTAGCCCATGGGATGGCGCTCGGTTAAACCTCTCAGAAAACACCTTCAAAGAGCCTCCTGCAGGTGTGTCTCCTAGGTGGCTCCAAACCCCGGCGAGCTGATGGTGACAACCAGCCACACACCGATCTCTCCACTTTTCCCATCTTAATTCCCTAATTAGAATAAACTTACCAATTTAATTAGGTTTATTGGATAGCAAATCCTCTGCGCTTGCCTGTGTGCTTGCGTTTGTGCTTGTGTGTGTGCATGTGTGTGTGCGCGCGTGTGTGTGTGCGCGCGCGCGCGCGCGCGCGCGTGCGTGCCCAGGGAAAGTGGTTTGATGCACGAGATGTTTTCAGAGAAAGCAGCCTCACAGGGGAGCCATTGCTGCTCCCTGGAGACAGGTGCCCTCAGGCTGTCCTGTCGCCCTCCAGTGCCTGGGCGTTACCCACGCCTGGGCGTTACCCACTCCTGGTGAACACAGTACACCAGTGCCTCTTCTGTTCCTCCATGTCTCAGCTGGTACCTCAGGGCCTGGACACCCCCTGGGTCCCCTATCCCTGCTGAAGGAGCTTTGAGGGTCCTGGGGTCCCCACCCCGCTTCCCATCCTGACTCTGCTTGCCTGACCCAGGCCCGTTGGTACCTTCCATCCTCCTGCAGGCAGGTGGCCCCGGGAATGTTTTACTACACAGCTTCTCTTCTGAGTCTGGGCTCCTCAATCAGCCTTGGATGAACAGGCCTGGCACTCCTGCTGCTGGCCACTGTGGCAGGGTCCCCACCTAGACAAATCAAACTGGCAGAAGCGCTGTTCCCACAGCGGAGGCTGACTGTCCGCCCGCATCATCCACAGAAACACTCAAATAGCTTCAAGCTGTTGGTTCAGACGGCAGCGGGATCCTCCAAAACAAACAAACACAGGCTTGAAAGGCTGTTAGAGCGCTCGCTCACTCCTCACAGATCCTCCTCACAGCTGAGGCAGACATACCAGCGGTTCCTGGGGTGGCCTGGATGGTACCTGGAGCCACCGCCTTCAGGAGCCTCTGCCCAGCCACAGCTTGCCTTCTTCACTGTCTTCACATCTGACTTCAAGGAGAGGAAGCCCAGGAAGGCTGCACCAGTATCTGAGCTACCCCAAAGTCACCTAGAAGGGCCAGTGCTCAGGACAGAGTAGGGCAGGCTGCACAACCAGCTGCTCTGGCCAGCTTTACAAGCTCTGGAAGCCAGGTCCTAAATCCGGTCCATGTGGGTGAGAGCAGCTCCCTCTAGAGCCTCTGGAGTCTCTGGAGAGGATCCTTCCCTGCCCCTTCCACTATCATAACCCTCCAATGAGCTGCCTGCAGGGACAGCACCAGGTTTAACAAGCCACACCTCCATGTTAAAGGCTAAAGGGTCACAGAGGCCAAACGGCTAGCTATGAGTCTCCAGACCAGGCCCTGCCCTGTGGCTCTCGTCCGTCCTGCGATCCACAGGGAATTCTGCACTTAGCTTATGAAAATGACAGCATGCAGATTTGGTTAGGGCAGTGGGAGAGATGGCCATTGATCAAGGGACAAGGTCCCATCTCCCCCAAGGAGTCGGTCACAGGGCCAACTGGGCATCCCGGGTACCCTGGCTTCTTAGCCTGAGCTGAGCTCATCCTCTGTCTTCTTCCACAGCTTTCAGCCAAAATCCAAATGGGAACTTCATGTCAAGGAGAGGGGGCAGTTGTTCTTTTAAATGCCCATAGTGGTTAGTTTTGAATGTCATCTTGCCACCATGTAGAATTATTTGGAGAAAATAACAGTGGGTCTTCAGCCATGTCTTGATTATTAATTGATGTAGGGTAACCAAGGGGACACACACACACACACACACTCGTACACATACATGCACACACATGTACACACACATGCACTCACACACATGATGTCTGAGGGACATAGGGACAAACTTGCAGTGCTCCTATGAACAGAGCTGAAATTGCAGCAATAAAATACACTTACAAATTTTAATCCAAAGCATAAAGTGAATCCACCATAGCGTAAACCAGTGATTAGACAAATAAGTAAATAAACTAGGAAGGCAAGAAAAGCTTCCCACGGGGAACATGCCCCGGGTGGTCTATGCAGATCCTCTGAGCCCATGTCTTCCTCCCCAGGAGCCTAAAGGAGGGGAGAGGAGACACATTTATGAAGGGGAATCACAAGACAGGACCTGCCCTTGACCTGGTGCAAGGGAAGAGCATTTTGCCCAGTGATCTTCCTAAAACCCACAAACCAGTTTAATCACAAGAAAAACACCAGAGACGTCCAAAAGGAGGGTCATTGCTCGACACCCCAGCCCCCGCCGAGCAACACTTCTCCAAATGGTCGAGGTAGTGGAAGGAAGGAGATCTGAAGAAGAGCCTGATGTGCTGGGTGATGTGTGGTCCTGGTTAGAACCCTGAACAGACAGCTGACACCAGAGAAAGACCAGGGAACCTGAGTAAGACCTGGGCTCCCATTAACAGTACAGCAGCATTGATCTAAACCCTGGGCTCCCAGTAACAACCACACAGCAGCATTGATCTAAAACCTGGGCTCCCAGTAACAACCACACAGCAGCATGGGTCCAAACCTGGGCTCCCAGTAACAACCACACAGCAGCATGGGTCTAAACCCTGGGCTCCCAGTAACAACCACACAGCAGCATGGGTCCAAACCTGGGCTCCCAGTAACAACCACACAGCAGCATAGGTCTAAACCCTGGGCTCCCAGTAACAACCACACAGCAGCATTGATCTAAAACCTGGGCTCCCAGTAACAACCACACAGCAGCATGGGTCCACTAGCCATAGCGGGTGGACCACCGTGACTGAAACATCACCGGAGGGGAAATCAGGGTGTGTGGAGCAAGGACTGGGTGGGTCACAGTCTCATCATCACAGATCTGCAAAGAGGGAGCAGCCGGAAGGAAGCAGGGCAGGGAAGGCTCCGCGGTGCTCAGGGAGACGCAGAAGCAAGCCCAGGCCTGGGCACGGCTTGCAGGATGGGCTTGAACAGGGTCTCAGAGCTCTAGGTATAGCGTGTGCCACTCCGAAGGCCGAAGCACCGAGACAGCATATCCCTGAAGCAACCGTGCAGGGTTTGAAAGAGAGCATGTACGGATTTTCCAATGAAAGTACAACTAGTCTCGGGTTGTCAAGAGTTGTCCCGTGCATCGCCACGTCCTGTCCATCCATCCGCCCGGCTCCCCACTCTCACCCTAGGATGCAGGAGCAGTGAGAGGCGAGGAGCAGGGTGTGGACAAGGGTACTGGGCTCCCGGTGGGATGGGAGGCTGCTCTCACATCCAGGTGCAGATGGGCCCAGGGGCCAAACCAGATGTAGCATCTCCCCAAGTGAGGGCTAGTTATGGAGAATCCCACACCCCATGTGGCCACGCGTGTGGAGTAGGCCATGCAGGGTCTGCAATGTAGAGCAGAGGAAGAGTAGATAGAGAGGGAGGGGCAGGAGGAGAGTAGGTGGGGACGGGGCCGGAAGACAAAGATGGAAAGGGAAGAGAAGCCTTTTGAGTACAGAGAGCAACCACCAGCCCTCTCTCACCAGAGAGGGGGCAGGGCAGCTGCTCCCAGGAAGGGGGCTTACTTGTCTCCTGCAGACTCTGTCTGAGTCCCACAAGGGACCAGGCATTCTGCTGTCCAAGTGGCCCTGTGGCACAGCACGTTCAGCCAGTGCAGGATTGTGGGGGACTGCCCAGCCCCTCACTTGGAAAAGTGGAAACCAGCCTGTCCCACCCAATACCTGCGCAGAGAATGCCCCAGGAAGGGAGCTGTTGGACAGTTACACCGCAAGGCCACCAGGTCCTATACACAAGAGCAAAGAGTTTGAGGATGCAGGCAGTCCCCCGCCCACTGAACCGGCCCTCACCCGTCGAGGAGGAGGGAGAGGATTACAGCCAAAATGCTAGGGTCTGCCTTGCATCTCTTCTGTCTTGCCTCAGGTATGCTAGAGCACTTTGAAAAGGCACCTGCGGTTCTGCGTGGCGGGGCGTTTAGGCCCCCAGGGGTCCCCGGTTGGGCAGTTATGTTGGTGAGACTTTACAGGTACAGCTCCCTAGGAGACAGATCCACAGGGACTCCCTGACCCTCTAAATCTCAGCTCTTTCTGTCCCTTCTACAGCGATTCCTGGGCCTCGGGAACCGGGTTTATAAATGTATCCATTGGGAGCGGGGTCCCACAACTCTGCATTTCTCCATCTGCTTCTTCCATGCGGGGTAAGGCTGTACGCATCTGTGGGTTTAAGGACAAATATTTAGAGTATAGTTAGGATTTACACTGTTTGAATAAACTCGATTCTCCACCAAGGACTCCCCAGGGAAGAAAACCAATTGGTTATCCAATACCAAATGGTCAGCCCTGGAAACACACATACAAGTAGCATCACACAGACTGAGCAGGCTGTACTTATGTGTGTATATACATGGATATGAATATGTTACATATGTATAAATGTGAATCTAAATACATCAAACACACACATATATTTATGTACATATATGTATGTACACACACATATATTACATAACAACAGTTAATAAAAAAAGCGGCGTGAATCTGAACAACAGCAAGGGAGGAAAGGGAAAGGATAAAATTACATTGTCATCTCAAAGTAAAAGACAATTTAAAAAATGGACAGAGGTTGGACAGGTGGCTCCCAGAACAGCTCCTTTGACCTGCTCTACTGCACTCCATCTGTGTTTAGGGTTGGTACAGATTGCACTTCCCAGCCCCACAGCTACCGAGGTCCTGTTTCTGCGTGCTTCACGTGGGGAGAGCCACACAATCACTCTTTACATTCAGCTTCCCCCTGAGTCCCATGATGTCCAGCTCTGCCTTGTAGTGGACCAGTTTACCTTGCTCTCCTGGCTGAGCCATTGTTTGCTCGTCTTTGATGAACACACAGCCTTGAAACAGCTTCTTAAAATACACAGGTGTGTGCGTCTCTTCTGAAAACCTTCCAGGCCAGCACAGTGGCAGGATCTGGACTGGCACTTTTGAGTTCTTATGTGAATGTCACTTCGTGGGGACGCTTCAGCCCCCAGCCAAGTGCCACAGCTACCCTGCTGACAGTGGACTCCCGTTAGGCTTCAGCTGGAGTTTGCCCCTTGGTGGCAAACTCCCATTTCCCTTTCCTGAGCCCCAGCTCGTGGAGGGAGTCTGGTGATGTGACAGCAGCCACTGAACCCCAGCCGGGTGCCTGCCTCGGCTCTAGTGTTCACAACAGACTGAACAGATTCCTGAAGAGTGTGAGTGTGGATGCCCTTAAGAAATGTCACGGTACAGCACTTCGAGGTAGCGACAGGCAACTCCTGCTTGGTGATAGGGTGCAAGCTGGCATCTGTCAGCAGGCTGGCAGCTCCCATCCAGCTGGCCTATGCACAGTGGTCTATGCCCAGAGCAGAAGATGTGACATATTTTTATTTAAAAAAAAAAAAACCCAACAAATCATTTATGTGGCTGCCACCAGCTACTACATGACTAAATTAACCCCTGTCTGCAGTAGGGATCCATCTTTCCTCACCTAACTTTAAGAAATAGCTAGCATGTCTGAGTGCTGTTTCCTGGAGTATTCTGGTAACCACTGGGAAAGCAGGAAGCTCGAGGGACCCTCAGAGCTGACCCTCTGCCCATGGACTTGCCTTCCCCCCTCAGAGCTTGGGGTTCTTTTAGAGAAATCCAACTCTCCATTCTTGTGTGTTGCTGGAGTTTCTTGTCCTGCCTGGCCCTGCAGCCACCTTACCCCAAATAAGCAGACAAAGACTCACATTAATTATTAAACTGTTGACCAGTGTCTAGGGCTTCTTATTGGCTAGCTCTGCCTTAATTATTAACCATTTCTATTAATCTAAGTATTTCTACAAGGCCTTATCTTACTAGAGAGAGTGCCTGGCACATTCTGTCTTCACGGTCTCTACATGGCATCTCTTTGAGGTCTCTCTGCCTGCCTTTCTCAGAATTCTCCTCGTCTCCTTGTCCCATCTATCTTCCTGCCTCTATTGAACAAACAGTGTTTTATTCATCAGCCAATAAGAGAAACACATATACAGAAAGACATCCCTCACCACTTGTGGCTTTTTTAAAAATATTATTATTCATGTGTGATGTCCAACCCTGCCCTCCAGAGAAGGGTCAGAGAACGGAGTGGCTCCCACTGCCCTTGGCTCCCAGGCCTTTCCCTGCTGGGCTTCAGGCGTGTAGCCTGACCACCAACTGATGAACTGCACGCATGCGCCAAGTCTGCTCTCGACTGGCGCCTCGTGGGGCCAGCTTGTCACAGACCACATGTTGTCCCCAAAGCACATATTTTTGGCTTTGAAACACAGTCGATGTTTTGCCAACAGACTCACCTCCTCAAGTCTGTCTGTCCAGCTGGTATTTAGTTAGTTTGCATCGCATATGCATATACTAGTCTGCAGAACGCCTCTATCCCCAGGGCCATCCCAAGCAGCCTTCCTAGCCTGGCCCTGAGGTCCAGCTTGGCCCACCACCTTGGCTCTCCCATTGAGCGTTCTTAGGACCCTGCCTTCTGCCTCCAGCTTCTGTTCTTTTGTTTCTCAGTATCCTCAGCTCCCAGAAAGACCTACTGTGTGCTGTACTGGGAGAAGCTCATGTAATGCACTCGTCTGTGAGTCTGTGTGTGTGGAAGAGAACCAGAATGGGTGGTGCCAGGGGCGGCCATGAAATAGCTTCCCCGAGAAGTGGGAGGATGAGCGGGAGTGTAGGGCTGGGGGACAGGCGAGGGTCTGGCAGCTTTGTGGGCAGGACGGATTACAGCTGCTGTCCTGGCTGGGCCACTTCTCACCACGTCGCTGAGTCGGCAGTACAAGCACAAGCCTTGATTTTGGCTGGGTGTGAGGCTGGGTGTGCCAGGCACACTCAGAGCTTCCCCCACGAGGCCCCCGGACATATTGCACATCAAATCCCTGGACCGAGGCCCTTCCCAGATGGCGTGGCTTGCCTGCGGGGAGCGGTGGAGGAATGTGGAGCTTGGCCAGCCCCTGGCTTCGGGTGGAGCAGCTTCTGGGACCTGCGACACTGGCAGTCCCTGCACTATTACCGCCTAAGGAGCGCAGTAACCAGCACTTGGAGGAGATTCTCTGCCTTCTCTCTACCCTCTTTTGTCTATGACTGTTGAAAAGAATCTGAGCCCTTGTTCAATCCCTGAATCAAATTGCGTTCGCAATTTGTCAAATTATGCAGAGGAGACAGCGGAGAGGAAAGGGAAGCAGTTTGATTCTATTATGTGGAAATTAGCTTGAAACAGAGGCCGTTCGCCTGTTAGAGCAATTTCTCTCCATTTGTTTCTGGAGAAAATTGCCTGTGTGCCAGCCCTCCTCTGCCTCTGGCTGATGGTCCCCAGGCTGGGGGTGCAGTGAGGCAGGGTTGCAGGCCTGCGCCAGCCCTGTGGCTGGGCAACTTTCTTAGCCAATAGGCATCCCCAGAACATGGGTGAGAGGTTAGGAGTACCCCGTATGCTTGGGCACAAGGGGAAGGGACACATGCCAGTTCACTACCTGCCCTCTCTGCCCCTTGTCTGCCACTAAGACACTGCTGACATGCCTTTGGAGGGCCAGGGTTCGGCTCCCTCCAAGGTGGCTTGGAATATGGTGAAAGGCAGCATGCTGGGGTAGGAAGCTGTGGGTGAACTGGCCGGGGGAGGACAGCTCTGCTGGAGGGGACTTGGCAACAGAAGGTCCTGTCTCTGTAAAAGGTCAGAAACAGGGAAAAAACTGAGCGTGACCCAGGGCTGCTGGCTGGCACTGCTGTATGGGGTAAGGATGTCCTGGGAAGTCTGGTGGGAGTGGCTTATTGCAGGCCCTTGTCCTTTGCTGAACTCTCTGTGGCTCAATGCTTCCTTCTGCTTCCATACTGTACTGTGACCACATGGTGTGGCTTCTGGTTACAGGTGGGGAACCTACACTCAACAGGGAATTGTGCATCTCACCAGCAAAGCCTGCTTCAGACCTACTGACTCCAGTCCACACCCAAGAGCCTTGAGCAAAGCCAAGGGGCAGCTGAGTGGGGGCTGGGCAGCAGGGTGCTGGGGCAGAGATCAAAGGGCAGAACGCTTGGGTGGGGTGATTTTCATTGCCTAATTGATTGTATTATAGTTGAGAAAGGTCTATGAAACTAACAAAGCATTCCTTTGGGTGTGTCTGTGAGGGTGTTTCCAGAGAGCACTGGACCTAATAAATGGATCCTATCTATCTGTCTGTCTTTCTATCTATCGTCTACCTATGTATCTATCTATCTATCTATCTGTTCATCCATGCATCTATCTATCATCTGTCTATCTACGTATGTATGTATGTATGTATGTACGTATGTATGTATGTATGTATGTATCTACCCATCTATCTATCCATGCATCTATCTTCCATCCATCCATCTATCTATCTAATTATTTTGAGACAAGATCTCACTATGTAGCCTCCACGGGCCTGGAACTTGCTATGTAGAGCAGGCTAGCCTCAAACTCAGAGAACAATCTCAAGCATCTCTTTTCAGGTAGATTTCACCTTTGTGTGTGTGTGTGTGTGTGTGTGTGTGTGTGTGTGTGTGTGTGAGAGAGAGAGAGAGAGAGAGAGAGAGAGGGAGAGACTACCTCTCTCACTAGCCTGAAACTCATCAAGTCAGCTGCCCAGTGGGCCCCAGAGCCGAGTCCTGACCGTCTCTACCTCCCCATTCTCAGAGTGCAAACGTGTGCCATCATGCATACCTTCTTTTTCCTTTTTTAAACATAGGTTCTGGGTACTGGATTCAGGTTAACCACTTGGACATTTCCAAAAGCCTTGGTGGTTGTCGCTTGCCCCGCCCCCACCCCCTCTCTGCTTCCTGTTTGCCTGGCGGCGAGCAGCTTCCCTCCCCACAGTCTTCCACTGTGATGCTCTGCTCTGTCACAGACAGAGAGCACCGAAGCCAACCGAGCCTTTTCTCCGCGAGGTTATTTTTCTCAAGCATCTTGTCACAGTAACGGAAGCGGACTAGTTTGATTTCTGAATACATTCTAGAACTAACAGGACAACCCTGCTAAAAGCCCACCAGGATTTTGAGACAAGTCACGGGAAGCCTACCCCCCTGTGTGTGGCAGCTCTCTATCAAGTGAGTCCCTTATTTTCTTTCGGCAGTATTTCTGCAATTCTGGGCTATGTGTCCTTAGTGAGTGATGCGAGCAGAACGCTGAGCTGCAATCTGGGGCAAGACAGCTGTGTGTCCATGACTCCGGGATCTGCAAAGGTTCTGGGTGGTGATAATTGCTACCAGAGCCTCCCAGGCAGAAGCTACCGTCCACAGCAGTGTGCCAGGAGGCCCATGCCTTCTTCTGATAACCCTGCTGTACTCTCTGGAAGATGCCAACTGTTCTTGTTCAGTGGGCCAGGAAACGGGAGGAATTTCAAGTCCTGATGCCCTTGAAAAGCCCCTGGCCCAGGCCTGGCCTCTGCCTTTGTCTTCTGGGTTTGCTTACAGGTCGACAAAGACTACCCTGGAAAGTTGAGCAGGGCCGTTCTCATCTGTCGTTATGGTTACAGGGAGGGAAAACAATTTCCTGTGAGGTATCTTCTGATCGCTCCTGTCGGATGCTGGGGCAGATTAGCCAAGCTCTGTGGCAACGGCACTTGGTTCTGCTGGAGACCAAATGACATTCATTTTGACCTCATACATGGGGTTACCGTCTGCCAGCTCAGTCAGAGGAGATAGAAAGAATCTCATTAAAACCATCAGAGAGGCGTGTTCCTGGTCTTATTGCATCGCTAAAATTGCCTTTGCCCCATCCTCTCCAGATACCAGATCACACACATCACAAAATGTGGAGGGACCTGGGTGGGTGTAGAGTAGGCGGAAGGCAGTCACCCTGGCTGGCTGTGACCACATGGTGTGTTGTGTCCTTGCTGCAAGGGGTGAACTCACAGAGGCTCCCGAGTGAGGACATGTGACCTCAAAGGGAAACACTCACCTTCCCAGTGACTGGGGCCCCAGAGCCTCGGAGCGGCATGCGAGGGCAGGTGGAAATAAACTAAGGGCTGTTTAAGATCTTGTGCCTCGGAGTAAGGGGTGGCTCCTGGCAGGCAGACATGGAGGCTGGAGTGCTCCCTTAGATGACGGCGACACGGTACTCAGGGTCATTTGTATCTCAGCCCTGTAGGCAGCCTAGACCGCGTGTTACTCACAGCTGTATACAGCCCCAGAGATGGGCAGAACCCTTCAAGGCTGAGGTCAGCTAGGAGCAAGGAGTTGCTACCGCCTGGACCGATCATCTCTTTGCTCTCCTTCCTTTCCCAAGAGCCCAGAGTGACTCATAGTGCTGTTGGCCTGCTTTTTGCTTCAGTCTGACCCTTGGGATCCCCAGGGTCAGTTAACCCCAGCCGGCCAGGCTATCCCCGCTTGCAGAAAGAGGAGGGCATTTCTGTGGGCTGGGGCGAGGAAAGAGAAAAGGGGGGTTGGATTTGGGGTGAAGGTCTGGGCTGGGAGGGCAGCAGGGAGCTGTCAATGCAGTGGCTTCTAACAGGGACAGGCGTGAGGTCACCAGGGGAGGATGGGCGTTTGCCAATGGTGAAGTAATGGTCCCTATGCTGTCCCCCCTAGACTGCGAGAGAACAGTGACCTTACTGCATTTGCCAAGATCCCTCACTGACTCTCTGTCTTAAATAGAAAACTGGACAGAAAATCAGAAGCAGCTGCTCTGAGACACCGAATGGCAACATGCAGGGCTGAGATACCCACTCCAGAGAAAGCATCGAGGGAGGCTCTCAGGCCTGTAAGAAGTGTCCAGGTGGCTGGGGACTGTTGGTGGGACAATGTATGTGACACAGAGACAGGCAGGTCTGTTGGATTGAGTGACATACTGCTTCCCTGGGGCCAGATGAGAACCCTTCAGCTCTCTCTCTCCATTGTCCTTACAGGGGTCACTTCATTCTATGCCAGGAGGGACATATGGGTAAGCTGAGGAAAGACAGACTGGAAGGTTGAGAGGCTGAGGTGGCCAGCTTTGGGAGGGAAGGGTAGTACTTCACAGGTATCTATCTGCCTGAGAGCTGGTGTCCTATGGAGGGGGGTGAACTCCAGGAGCAGCCTGGAGAGAGCACGAGGCAGAGAACTGTAGGCTCTCACAACTGTCTACGTCCCCCAACCCAGCTAGGAGTGCTCCAAGTGTGCCCAGTGCTCAGCAGAGGACTCAGGGGAGCTCGGGCTTCCCAGCCGAGCCTGTGCTGGAGGAAAGCCCGCTATGGGCAGGCGCCTTGCGCAGCATCAAGTCAATCCTCCAGCGATGAGCATCCTTCAGCACATAGCTGCTGCCAGACAAAGCCAATACTCTTCCAAGGAATGTAAGTCAATCCAGAGCCCAACTCCATGCGCTGTCCAGGGCAGTGCCCCGCGTCCCAAGAATACCAGATGCCATGCGCTATCCAGGGCAGTGCCCCGCGTCCCAAGAATACCAGATGCCAAAGATGCAAGACCAGAACCAGGAGAGAGTCACACCAGGAATGACAGAGGAAGCTGTTAAGGTGGACATTAAGACACAAGTTATAAATGTGTTTATGTTCAAGCATTTAAAGAAACCGGGGGTGGGGGGGGCAACGGGGAGGAGAACCAGGAGATATGAAAACTCCAAGTAGAAAGCTGAGTGATGGCAGTGGGATTGGGACTGGACGTTGCAGAAAAACAGTGGACACTGCAAGGCCCTGGCCTGGAGGCTCAACCTGGCCCAGCGAGCATTTCTTTTAAATGAATTCTATTGTGGTGCAGCTGCATTTCTCAGCTTGCAGGACATCAGAGGAGAGCAGGAAGAAAGGCTGGCGTGTTCCTACCGGCCCTACTGAGCCTTGCCCCGAAGTCCTGACCCTGTGATCTCCTTATACTATGAACGCCCGAGCAAGTACCTCACCTATCAAAGGTAATTTGCACGTTACATTTCGGCTGGCTGGGTCGTACTTGTTCCCGACCATCAGAAGATGGATCCCCAAGGGTGTAATTGTGAGCTTGGCTTACTTACAGCTTGGGCGTGGCGGAAACGGAGAGTACATGTGGACGAGCAGGCCATTCTGAGCTGCCCTTCCCACGTTGGCTTCCCTGCACCCAAAGCCTTTGTCAGGCGCACTCCTGGGTGGGGGGAGGAGGCTCCTCTCGGCAGGGACATCTGCCTCACCCTCTGCCCTGTGGTCAGAGCAGGCTGGCAGATGTGAGGAGACCCGGGCTTGGATCCAGAGGGTGGGCTGGGGGTCCCACGCACGTCGAGGGGGTATGCGGCCTCTCCAACGGCCGCTGCTGCCTCCTCGTCTCATGCTCTCTTTTGTCAGATTTTTAGCTGACATCTATAATTTGGAAAGCCATAAAAATGAATATAGATGAAATATGAGAGGGCGGCGATATGAAGGAAGCGGGAACAAAGAGGCTCTTGCTGCCTTAAACGGGTCTTAAAAACTGCTTTCATCTACGCGCTCGCCTCAGCCCAGCGAAATTGATTCATTGACCAAATTGGCCATTTAGATTCAAAAGGCTCGGCTTTCCGAGCGCGGCCCCCTCCTCTCTGGATTTATGGGGCCGCAGAGAGGCACCCCAGTGTCTCGGTTTCTTTCTTGAGGATGATCTAGTGAGGCAACGGGCCCCTTCCTTCTGGAGAGTGCACACAGGCCGGCCACGGCAGCCTGGAGGGTTACCCGACTGTGTGGCTGGACTGGGGAGAAGGGAGAACGTCCTGAGCAGAAGTACAGACGGCATGGGGTGGCCCTGAGGCTACATGAATGAATTGCAGGAAACCAGAGTGTGGGTGGAGGTCGGAAGGGGGTGTGTGAGGGTGACTGCCTCTGCCTGGCTGATAGGCAATTGCCAGCCGGCCCCTGTGGAAATTACTTTGCAGAGAATGCCTTCCTAGCCACCCATCCTGAATGACTGCCACTTAGAACAAGAGCGCCAGGAAGGAGACCGGGAAGGGGGAGAAGGCGCTGGGGAACAGTTCCCTCAGAGCTCTGTTCTGGACACACACAGCAGCCCAGCCCCACATTCCCGAAGAGTCGCCCCTGCAGTAGAAGCAAGGGAGGTTCTGGAAGCGCTGTAGCTGGGATTAGGGCTCAGGCTGAGAACAGGATTCAGGCTCTGTCTAAGATCAGGATTCCAGCTCAGCCGGAGACTTCTGTCAGGCTCAGGTGAGACCAACAGTTGAGTGAGTCTGAGAATCAGCCTGAGCAGAGTTCCTGGGGCCTCGGTTTACCCGCATTGCGAAGCTTTCCTGCATTAGCAGTGTAGTTATGATTGGTCCATGGACCCATGGCTTTGCCCTGTGGAATGGCTCACACTTCCCTACTTGCCCCTCTGCGCCTCTGCTAGATTGCCCTTCTTGGCTGCATAGAGCCAGGTCACTCTAGTCCTATGACTAGAATACATATGCTGTGGCCCGCCTACAACTGGACTAGATCTGGACACTCGGGGCTCTGACCTGGCACTGCCTGGCACACAACAGACTTGACACACCAGTTCAGGTGCCATGCCCCCCCCCATACCCGAGCAGCCCTTGGTCCCTGGAAGTATTGGGTCAGGTGCAAGACTTGTAGCAACCAAAAAGTGCTGTGGTAGCCCTAGAGTTACCCACTCACAAGGCAGGGGTAGACACTCATAGCGTATCCCAGGATGCCTGGGGGCAGGCCAGTTCTGGAGTTGTTTATTTTTGTGCCCTCTGGCCAGTGCCAGAGCCACCACTGAGAAGAAACAGGTGGGCCTTTGCTGGCCCTGGGCTCCTGGTCTCCAGACCTTTCACAGGCCTGTGGAAGGTCAGCCATGTCTGGCCAGACCCCCTGACCAGTCTCCAGAGGTCACACTGACTTTCCACATGGCCACTATGGATTGAACTGAAACCTCCAGCCCCCAACCCATTGCTCCATTTTCATTATTTTATCTTATTTTGTAACTTTAATTACATACTAAGAGACATACTAAAAAACCATCGTTAAAATTTAAGCCTTTGTAATGCCGTTTTATTACATTTTGATGACTTTATAACTATGATACTTTATTATTCCTTCTATGTTATTCTATGAAGGCACAGCGAGATTTTTAATATCTAATTACAGCACCGAGTGATCATTAAACCAGACACACGGTGAGCTCCAATCTGGGTCCCCAGATTATTGGTGCATGGAGGTCGAGGCTTCTCTGCGGGTCAGGCTGGGGGCTTTGGTTGTAATTAGCACCATACTTTCTTTCAGAGAAGCTTGGGAAGGCCAGGGAGAGCTGGAAATGGCCAATGATCTGGGTCTCTTGGTGGTGGCTCTGGGTTGCCCAGCTGCTTATGTTTCTGTTCCTGAGCAGGCCCGCCTTCAGGGGACCCCTCCCTATAGAGATGACCAGCCTGCTGACCTCCTTCAGGAGTTTAGAGAAGTCCTCATGGAGGTGAGGGAAGCATCCCCTTGCAGACTCCGTGGGACTTCTGGTCTACCCCAATGTTTCTCTGGGGCCGAACAGTCTTGAGGTCATCAGAATCAGGTGCGGCTGGAGCAGGGAGACCGATGGGGTAGGGCAGTGCAGAAAGGGGCAACAGTTGAGTCATCTGGGCAGTTCATAGGCCAGGGGCTTCTCTGTCCTCTATCTTCTCCAGACAGGGACTCTTAGGATGGGTGCTTCCTTCATGGGAGGCTGCACCTTAGACAGAGAATTTTCTGAAGCTTTTCTCATCTCTGGAACTTCAGGAGAGCCCCTCAGAGCAGAAGGTCAGCCCTGGTCCTCGGGGAGGAAGGCTTCTAACACATTGTCAATAGAGTGCCTGGCCCCTCGGTACTGCCTGCCAGGTCTTTGCATCTGTGTCTCTTCCACCCTCCTGGGCTCCAGGCCTGTGAACTCATCGGTCCTCTCCTCTGTCTCTTTTCAACCTAAGTCTCTCTGTAGACTTCAGGGCCCGAGAGAGATTTGCCCTCTCTAAGCCTCAGACCTGCAACTGAGTGCTCCATTATCTCTGTTACCTGCTAGACCTGGGGTCAGCTATGAGGCCAAGTCCCTGGGCGGCTAATATCTTCTCCTAAGGCCTACAGTACTGTCTGCTGCTGAGCTGGGCCCATATTCCTACATGGACATGACAGTCTGGGCCCCTCTACACTCCCATGGTTACACCCAGAGGACTCCGTCCCTGGACCAGGCATGAAAGCACCCCAGTGGCTGTCTGGATGCTTCCCTGGGGACACTGGGGCCCAGATGCTGGTGGCGGCCCTGTTGGTCACACTGCAGCCCAAGCAGTGTGGTTCCTGGTTCCTTGCTCAGTGCAGAGGCAAGAGTCCACACCGCAGTTGTCCCTTTGAGAAGGGTGACTGGGAACACAAGCCTTTCTGTGTGAGTGTGAGGTGGCTGGGGCCGCTCGTGAGCCATGGTCTCCAGAACAACTGTAGCTTTCTTTGGACTGTGGCCCAGCTGGTGAGTCAGAAGTAGAATTCACCTCATCAGGGGGCCAGGGGCACTTGAGATGCCTCATCAACAGGACAGTGCCAGGGCCTGGGGGAGCAATCTTCTCCCAGGAACACAGTGGTAGCACAAGGCTCATTCTGCAATCCTACGTCTCAGTAACTGTGCTCAGGCCCTGGCAGGGTTTGATCATCCTAGAAATTATATTGCTCGCTGGTCCCATGTGAGGGAAACTCAATTACATAGAATTGGGAGCAATCAGCATTTCACTGGCTCCGGAGACGTGGGGTCCCTGAGCCGAGGCAAGCCTGCAGATCCTGGGTTGCTGACAAGTGGGGTGAGGCCCAGCTCCCAGGTCCCGTGCTCCTCACCTGTGACTCACTGGAGGGTGACTACAAGCCCTCAAGCTGGGTGCCGTGACCTCCTCCCAGGGCTGGAGGAGCATGCTGCATCCCTACACAGGCACGTTCACAGAGAGGACCAGGGCATAGCACGGGCTGCGGGCGTCCTGGGGCTGAGGCTGGGGGAGATTTGGGTCACTCCAGGCAGGGACATGGCTGTCCTTCCTGGCATACCCAGCATGACTGGCCAGTGCAGGATGCGGGGCTCTGAGGTTGCACGAGGTGGCAGCTTTCCCATGCAGTGGGAAACCCTTGCGATGGGGACAGATGGGGACTCAGCCTCTGGGCCTTCTGAGGGAGAGCAGCTGTAGCTGTGGCTCTCCTCAGGTGACATTCTGCCTCTCTTCCAGAGACATAGCAGCTCTGTTCCTCTACTGCACTAACCCTGCAAGCACTGCTAGTGTCCCCAAAATGTTCCTGGTGAGGACAGGGTCATCAGCACACTTCCCTCACACCCACCAGCACCCCCTCCTGACCCCCTCCTCCTGACCCCCCCTCCTGACCCCCCTCCTCCTGACCCCCCTCCTGACCCCCTCCTCCTGACCCCCCTCCTCACCCCCCTCCTCCTGACCCCCTCCTCCTGACCCCTCCTCCTGACACCCCTCCTCCTGACCCCCTCCTCCTGACCCCCCTCCTGACCCCCTCCTCCTGACCCTCCTCCTGACCCCCTCCTCCTGACCCCCTCCTCCTGACCCCCTCCTCCTGACCCCCCTCCTCCTGACCCCCTCCTGACCCCCCCTCCTCCTGACCCCCCCTCCTGACCCCCCTCCTCCTGACCCCCTCCTCCTGACCCCCCCTCCTCCTGACCCCCTCCTCCTGACCCCCCTCCCTGACCCCCTCCTCCTGACCCCCCTCCTCCTGACCCCCCCTCCCTGACCCCCCCTCCCTGACCCCCCTCCTGACCCCCCCTCCTCCTGACCCCCCCTCCTCCTGACCCCCCTCCCTGACCCCCTCCTCCCTGACCCCCCTCCTCCTGACCCCCCTCCCTCCTGACCCCCCTCCTGACCCCCTCCTCCTGACCCCCCTCCTCCTGACCCCCCTCCTGACCCCCCTCCTCCTGACCCCCCTCCCTGACCCCCTCCCTCCTGACCCCCCTCCTCCTGACCCCCCCTCCTGACCCCCTCCCTCCTGACCCCCCTCCTCCTGACCCCCCTCCTGACCCCCTCCTCCTGACCCCCCTCCTCCTGACCCCCCCTCCTGACCCCCTCCTCCTGACCCCCCTCCTCCTGACCCCCCTCCTGACCCCCTCCTCCTGACCCCCCTCCTCCTGACCCCCCTCCTGACCCCCTCCTCCTGACCCCCTCCCTCCTGACCCCCCTCCTGACCCCCCTCCTGACCCCCCTCCTGACCCCCTCCTCCTGACCCCCTCCTCCTGACCCCCCTCCTGACCCCCTCCTCCTGACCCCCTCCTCCTGACCCCCTCCTCCTGACCCCCTCCTCCTGACCCCCTCCTCCTGACCCCCTCCTCCTGACCCCCCTCCTCCTGACCCCCTCCTCCTGACCCCCTCCTCCTGACCCCCTCCTCCTGACCCCCCTCCTGACCCCCTCCTCCTGACCCCCTCCTCCTGACCCCCCTCCTGACCCCCTCCTCCTGACCCCCTCCCTCCTGACCCCCTCCTCCTGACCCCCTCCTCCTGACCCCCCTCCTGACCCCCTCCTCCTGACCCCCCTCCCTCCTGACCCCCTCCTCCTGACCCCCCTCCTGACCCCCTCCTCCTGACCCCCTCCTCCTGACCCCCTCCTCCTGACCCCCTCCTCCTGACCCCCTCCTGACCCCCCTCCTCCTGACCCCCCTCCTGACCCCCCTCCCTGACCCCCCTCCTGACCCCCTCCTCCTGACCCCCCTCCTGACCCCCTCCTCCTCCTGACCCCCCCTCCTGACCCCCTCCTCCTGACCCCCCTCCTGACCCCCTCCTCCTGACCCCCCTCCTGACCCCCTCCCTCCTGACCCCCCTCCTCCTGACCCCCTCCTCCTGACCCCCCCTCCTGACCCCCTCCTCCTGACCCCCTCCTCCTCCTGACCCCCCTCCTGACCCCCTCCTCCTGACCCCCCTCCTCCTGACCCCCTCCTCCTGACCCCCCTCCTCCTGACCCCCTCCTGACCCCCTCCTCCTGACCCCCCTCCCGACCCCCTCCTCCTCCTGACCCCCCTCCTGACCCCCTCCTCCTGACCCCCTCCTCCTCCTGACCCCCCTCCTGACCCCCTCCTCCTGACCCCCTCCTCCTGACCCCCTCCTCCTGACCCCCCTCCTCCTGACCCCCCCTCCTGACCCCCCTCCTGACCCCCTCCTCCTGACCCCCTCCTCCTGACCCCCCTCCTCCTGACCCCCTCCTGACCCCCCTCCTGACCCCCTCCTCCTGACCCCCTCCTCCTGACCCCCCCTCCTCCTGACCCCCTCCTCCTGACCCCCCTCCTGACCCCCTCCTCCTGACCCCCCCTCCCGACCCCCTCCTCCTCCTGACCCCCCTCCTGACCCCCTCCTGACCCCCCTCCTCCTGACCCCCTCCTCCTGCACACACCAGCATGCCTCTTGTTCCAGCCGCCTCCTCATTTGCTAACTGTCTCTAGAAGCATGTCTATTACAGACTCTCTTGTGAAAGAGGGATGCCATTCACCACGTGGCCTTTGTGAGTGGTTGTGTTCCCTAGGGTGAGGCATGGTGACCGAAGGACTGAGACCCTCTTGTGAGCTTCCTTGGTGTTCATGTCTTCCTGGAGAAATCCATGCTTGTCGTGTTTAGTTTTTTAGGTGTCTTGTAGCTCTCGCCTGGGAAGGGACAACTCAGTGAAGGATTGTTGGCATCAGGGTCGCCTATGGGAGACAACCTTGATTAGCAAGAGGGTCTGCCCGCTATGGGAGTCAACATCTTTGGGAAGGGATCCTGGACTGCACGAGAGGAGAAAGCAGCCTGTATGTGCCGAGCCTCCACTCCCAGCCGCTTGGGCATAGCCTGGAGCTGTGAAGCAATCAGCCCCCCTCCCTTAAGTTGTTATGGCCAGGGTATTTTACACACAGAGACAGGGAAGAAAAGTCAGACCCCCATAGGTTGAAGTCTAATTTCCAGGGCCTTAGCACATGACTGTATTTGGACCACTGACTCTTACAGAGGTAACGGCAGTAAACTAAGACCACCAGTGTGCTCCAGTCCACTGAACTGATGTCCTTATGGGGGAGATCAGGACACAGACACACCCAGAGATGACTCTGTGAGGCACAGGATAAAAGCAGGGTGGTGAGTGTCTGGGGAGGGCTGCACCTGGCCATGCCTGGTGACTTCAGGTCTCCGGCCTCCAGAACTGTGGGCAGGGAATGTGAGCTGTGCAAACACGCAGGCTGGGAGCTTCTCGAGCAGCCGAGTGCAGGGCAGGGCCTAGAACCTGGGGCTTGTGGGCCCGGCTGCTTTTTCTTTGGGTGGTGTTGGAAGGTTGCTTTCTAGGACCCTTGAGATGCCATTTCCCTGCCAGCATCCATGCAGGTCCCCCCCCCCCCAGAGCAATGCATGGCTCTGCCCTGTTAATTTGCCAAGGGGTTTCCAGTGAGAACCCTCCTCCATCTGTACTTCCTCAGTAACTGGAGACCCTGATATTATACACACTACCCCAGGCTTTCTTGTAGTATTTCGGACCTTATTTTCATCATTTCTATTCTTTTTTAAAAGATTTACTTCGTTTTGTGTATGGATGTTTTGCCCGTTTGTGCACCGTGTGTGCTTGGTGCCTGAGGAAGTAAGATGAGCCTGTTGGCTCCCCTGGGCTGGAGCTGCAGATAGTTGTGAACTGCCACGTGGGTGTTGGGATCCTCTGCAAGATCAGCCATTGCTCTTAACTCTTGAGCCATCTCTCCAGCCACTATTACTATTAGTCTTCATTATGTCCTTTGTTGTGTCTGAGTGTGCATGTGTGGACAGGTGCAAAGAGCTCAGAACCGTTTGATCTCCTGGAGCTGGAGTTAGAGGCGGTTGGGAAGCCACTCTGTGGGTTCCAGGAACCAAACTCACGTCTTCGGCAAGAACAGTTTGTGCTCTTTGTTCTTGAGCCACTGTTTGATTTTACACGAGTCTCGATATCCACTTAGAGCTTATTTTAAAGAAGTAAGTAGCTCTACGTTTCTTTCTTTTGGAGGGAGCTAGCCCATGCTCCAGTATCAACTTCCTGTCTATCCTTAGCTCATCTCCAGACTGCCAGCTCCCCCCCCCCCCGCCCACCTGGCCTAAGCGCCTCTCCAATCTGTCAGTTCTGGGTCACTGGCTCCTGAGCGAGCTCTTCTCCTTTCATAAGGATCCTGTGTGTGTCAACAAGACCCAAATCATCTCAGAGCCCTGCTGGGGTTCTGCCAGGGTATGATGTAAGCTGATGCAGGAGTACTAGGAAAACCAGCATTTATTTATTTATTTATTTATTTATTTATTGTCACAAAAGTATTAGCCATGAAGACCTTACGTCTGTCTAGGGCTCTCAAATAAGTTTTTGACATTTTCTTCTAATTGTGTCAAGCTGGGAGATTACCTGGCAACTACACACCACTCAGGTTACCAGGGAACTCCGTGTGGGAGCTGGTGACAGGGTGGCAGAGGGGAGACTTGGCACGAAGCCACTTCTGCTCCAGGCTGGAGGTCAGCACCGTGGCCAGAGTCCCATCAGCCCTGCCAGGGGTCAAGGAGAAGTAAGTTTTGGGTCAGAGTTGCAGCCAGTAAAGATCCCCAGCTGGGAAGAGGGGGGCAGGAGGGTGGATGGGGACCTGCTGGGGCACAGGGGTGGGGTGGGGTGAGGCACACAGCTCCACGTCTGCCAATCATGGCAAGCAGTTCTCGATATTGTGCATAGACTCATTTTCCTTCGTTTCTACCTCCTTGTTATTTGAAGTAGATGATGTATTGATTTCCATATAATTATATGGCACTCCTATCCTACAATACTTTCTTATTAATTCTAATTTTAAATACGATACCTGGATTTGAAAAAAAATATCCAAGCCTTTGAGGTCTGACTCAGTGGCAGAATGCTTGCCTAGAATGCGTCAGGCTCTGAGTTTGACGATTCCCGACACTAGAAAAAGATAAAAACTACCAACAACAACAACCAAAACCCTTTGGTTTCCTTGTCTATTTGTGTCTATCAGAACCCTGAACACCATGTCAAGCTGTACCCATGGTGTCCCTGAGTAACTCTGATTTTCGCTGAGGTAGTTCAGTGTCTTGTGAGTGGGATTTTGGTTTTGCCCAGTGGGTACGCATTCCCTAGAGGCAGCTGGTGGCAGCTACAGCTTGGCTGACTCCCTTCTGTAGAGTTGGTGGGAGGAGACAGAATGCAAGGGGTCAAAGGGCACCTTCCTTCCACAGAAGGCAAGGCAAGGTCGGCTTGGCCTCAGCTTTGAGTCCCTAATCCCCCCAGGGTTACACCAGATGACTCGTCAGGTGATGGCGCCTGTGGCAAGTTGCAGTGTCATTGTGGAATCTCTATACTGGAGTGGGACCTTCATGCAGGCTCCACACAGAAGGAAACAGTGATAGGAAACCCTGTCCTCTCCAGGCTTATCTCCCCACAGGCAGGACTCAGGTGAGATGCGGTCAAGCACGGGCCCAGGCGAGCCACCAGGAGGTAGGTGCCCAAGCTGGTGGAGCTCCTTCTGCCCCTCCCCACAGTGGCTGTGGGCTCCAAGGGCCTTTAATTCAGTCGTCCTGCTAGTGCCATTTGATTCTAGCTGTCTTTGTGGACTGACTGCTGAGTTTTGTCAAAGGCGGTTCCCGCACCTCTGGGTGCGATCGGACAATTGGCAGTTACGGTTTGAATGTAAAGTATCCGCCACAGGTTCATGCGTTTGGATCCTTGGGCTCCAGCTGGCGGTACCGTTTTGGGAGACCGTGGATCTGTTAGGAGGGGGGCTCAGCTGGAGAGAGTGGGTTACTGGGCTGCCAAGCCTTGTCAATCGGTGGTCCTGTCCCTGCGTGCCAGTACCCAGTCTGCTTCCTGGACCTCTGAAACGTAAAAAAGCAGCCACATGCTCCTGCTACCCAACTACCCAACTTCTAATCAGCGAGAACTCCACCACTGGGAACCCTCGACCCTCGGGACCCTCGGGACCATGAGCCGGAAGAAGCTCCTCCGGCGAGCTGCTTCTCTTGGATGTTACATCAGAGCCGTGAGAAAAGCAGCCAATACAGCCAGACACAGGGTACGAAGATGCTGTGTCTCCCGGTTCAGAACCACCCTTACCTAGTGCATGCAGTTCTGGGTTCTATTTGCTGGATTTTTATTTGATTCTTTTAAAATTCTCCTTTTTTCTTTTTTTGTATAAACTATCTGGTTTACAGTTATCTTTTTATGTTCTCTTCTAATTAATTATGTGATTAACATTTCCCAGACCTTATAAATTGTCCTAGAAAAAAAAATTTCTTTTGGTCTTTCTCCACATCCTAGCATTTTCAAGCTAACTTTGGAATTATTTGTACCATGATAAAGATAAATTCAACTCTGGCTATGCTGACTAAAGGAGACAAAGGGTAACTGAGAAATGATAGATATGTTCTGTGTTTACCCGTTTAAAGCATATACATAAATGTGCTTGAGGATACCCACAAGATTGTCCCTGCCCACCCTACCTCCCCAAAGCCCCGCTTTCCTATAGCTGCCTCCTCTTAGCACAGGAATGAGGCTCACCCTCAAGCAGCATGGATAAATGTTTCCTTTCCTCCTGCCACATACTCTCCCATTGCATACCCCCTCCACCCCCGGGGATCCGTGGATGACCATTTGGACTGCTTCCATGCGGACTTTCTTATGGAGAGAGGCAAAATGAAACGTTACATGTCGGTGTGTGGTCAAACATGTTCATTTCTCTTGAGAGTACGTGTCTAGGAGTGCGGCTATCAGTTGTACGGTCAGTCTGTGTTTGGAGTTTAAGGACCCTGGCTTGGGATTCTGCAGTTTCACCGTCATGCCTGGGGGTCCCAGCCTCCGTGCTCCTCTGCTGTACCTGCTGTTATCAGGCCTTCTGAGCTGGCCTCCCCTGGCAGTGTGGTGTGGAGCCTCTTTGTGAGCTTGATTTGTGTTTCCCTAGTGAGTAATGGCACGGAGCAGCTCTTCATATGCGTGCCGCGTGTAATTGTTTTTGAAGAAATGTCTACTCAAGTCCTTTGACCACCGTTAAATTGTGTTATTTGTCTTTTGCCATCAGGTTAGACGTGTGTGTTGTGTGTGTGTGTGTGTCATAGATACAAGTGCTTGGCCACATGGCTGATTTGTGGGCATTTTCTACTGTTCCATGGCACTGTACTTTTTCGTCCGTTCCGTCCGTCCATCTGTCCGTCCGTCCGTCTGTCCCTCCCTCCCTCTCTTCTCTCTCTTTCTCTCTTTTTTTCCTCTATGGTGTTGCTGTTAGCATACTAATTTAATTTCCGACGTAGCTCAGTTCATGTGTCTCCTTTGTGGCTGGTGCCCTTGGTGTCCTATCGAATAAACTGCTATCTAACCCCAAGGTCGGGATGATTTGTTTCCACACTTTACAGCTTTGTCTCTGGCATTCAGGTCTCAGGTCTGTGTTTGGCTCTGGAGCTCAGGAGAGTTGGACTTTCCTCTTCATCCTCTCCTATGTGGACATACAGCTGTGATGATGCCCCTGCCCCTGCCCCTGCCCCTGCCCCTGCCCCTGCCCCTGTGTTGGTGCCTGTGGGACATCCACTGACTATGGTGAAATGGTTCAGTTTTGGCTCCTCAATTACACCCCGCAGATATGGCCATGCATTGTGTCCCAACTATGGTACTTTTGTAGTAAGATTTGAAACCAGCAATCTCAAGTCTTCCTAGTTTATTCTTCCCTTTTGGTGTCCCTGCCCCCACTGTTCTGACCACTTGCGTTTTCATAGGAACGTTACAATCAGCTAGGCAATGAAGCCAGCTGGGCGATGGATGGTTCACAGATCCTGTTGGGTTTGCGGATCCATCTGAGGAGTACAATGGTCTTAACAACACTAAGTCTCTGAGCTAGGAACATGTGTTGTCTTCCATTAGCTTCGATTCTCTTCAATTTATTTCAACAGTGTTTATAATTCCCAGCGTATAGCTCTTCCCCCCCCCCTTGTGTTACATTTATATCTTAGTATTTTTTGACCTAGTTATAAATGAAATTTTCTTTAATTTAATTTTCATACTGCCCAATTGCTTTTTGTGTATTAAGCTCACACCCTTCAGCCCCATGCAGCTCGCTTGCAATTATAATAGACTTCCCTGTGCACAGATTCCTTGGGACTTCCTATGTAGGAAATAATATTATTTGAAAATGGAGATCCTTGACTTGTTCTTACTCTCCAGCCCAGATGCCTTCAGTTCCATTTTCTCACCTGGTTCCCTGGCTATTACCCTCCAGCAGCACACTGACTAGGGGGCGGGGGCAGAGTCCCCTCTCATCCTGACCTCGGGGAAGAAGTTTCCAACCTTTCTTCTCTAAGCAAGAAACTAGCTGTGGTTTTTCCCTAGATGCCTTTAGTAGATGTCAGGTTCCCTTTTATTCCTAGAATTGAATGTTTTCTAGAACTACTTTTCTGTGTCTATGTAAACAACCATGCACCTTTGTCCTTTATCCTATTCTTGGTGTGTGTCTCATGATGAACGGCCTGGCATTCCTAGGGTCATGGTACAGGATGCTTTTTATATAAATGTTTCTGTTTGATTGGAACCTTCAGTTCACTCTTGCTTGATCTGGGAAGGAAGCCCAACTCTCTCTCTCTCTCTCTCTCTCTCTCTCTCTCCCCCTCTCTCTCCCTCTCTCTCTCTCTCCCTCCCTCTCTCTCTCTCTCTCCAAACCTCATCCTCTCAGAGAATCTCCAGCACTCTTGCTGCCTACAGCAGCTCCTCCCCTGAAGTTGTCAGCCACCTGAGTCCCTGACGAAAGCTGTCAGCTTTTGGCCATACTTGGGCATAAACCCAGTTTGTGCTGGACATGTCATCACTCCTCACCTGCAACCTGTACAAATCTCCCTGCTTTTGTTTGGGCATGTGACTTCTCTGGCCTCCCTCTCTGGGACTGGAGAGCCCACTAGGAGTTGCTTTGCTCAAATAAACTTGTTATACTTTTTCAATTTGGCTTACGGCATAGGCAGAGAAACCTATTATCGGGGTACAGAATACCTATTATCTTGGTGATGAACATTTCCCCTATGTCTAGAGAGCCTGGTTGTTGCATGATGAAATGCATCTTTAAGTCTATACTTAGAAGACAACCAAGGGAAATTTAAAGCCTTGAGCTTGTGGCTGAACAGTAAACAGGCGATGCTCTATCAGTATAGCAGAACTCTGTTTATCAATGCTAAAACTCAGAATCTCCAAAATTCCAGTGTAACAATAGTGTAGAAAGGAGACCAAAGTCCAAAACACCTTTATAATCTGAAAAAGTCATCCTCTGTCGGTTCCATCTGAAGCCTGTTTATCCTTTACTGTGAAGCCTGTGAACAAGGAAAACTGTATTTTAACAAGAAGCTTAACTAATGAATGACAAGGTGGTTGTAGCCTTGAGGGTTGGGGAGCAGCTGTTTAAACTGGCGAAGCTATCAGTTGCTAGAACTGACTTGATGGTATTTTGGTTTTTGACATTTTTTTTTAATATTTGCAAGCTAATTCACTGATGATTCTGGCCTGTTTGTTTTTGTTCCGTGTGACTTCTGGTCCCTATAGGGTGGCTCTAGCCTGATACTGTGACTTGGGATGTGCTCCTTTCTTTGTGCTTAGATGAGCATAGGAAAAGGATTACTAAAGGAATACCTGTTACAATTCTTCCTCAGTGAATCCAGGATCTGGGGCTCTTTATGGAAAGCGGATATTTTTTGTTCTTGTTTGTTTGTTTGTTTGTTTGTTTGTAGATGGGGCTCTTTATGTAGCTCTGTCTTACTTGCAACCCACTATGTAGACCAGGCTGCCCTCAAACTCAGTGACCAGCATGTCTCTGCCTCCTAAGTGCTGGATTAAAGGTGTAGGCTACCACACCTGGCTGTGGCTTGTTGTGTGGGCTACCACACCTGGCTGTGGCTTGTTGTGTGGGCTACCACGCCTGGCTGTGGCTTGTTGTTTTAAATGTCTAATTCATTCTCTTTTTATAAGTCTGTTAAGACTTTCCTAGCTCTTCTTGAATGAGTCCTGGTTAGCTTTTCTTTGCATGAATTCTGCCAACTCCCCAAGTTCTTGATGCGGCTGATACTTAAGTGTCCGTAATATTCCCTTGCAAGGTCAACACTCCACAGACTCCGTGGTTCCAGCCTCTCTCTTTTCCCTGGTCTTCACAGCTCAAGACTTATTACCTTTGTTCATCCTTTCAAAGAACCAGACTTGTGCTCACAGGGACAGAACTTTTGGTGTTGATTTTTACCAGTTTTCATCTCTCAGATATCTCTCTTTCTTTTTTATTACTGCCTTCCTTCTGTTTGCTTTGGGATTGCTTTGTTCTTCCTTTTTAGTCTCTCAAGGTGGAAGAATAGGTTATTAGTTTGCAGTCTTTTGTTCTGTAGGTAGACGCTTCTCTCTGAGTGTTCTTACTGGCTTTAGGAGAACGCCAGCTCCTGGATGCTGTGGCTTTCATTTTCACACTTGTAAGTGAACTCTCTAACTTTTTGTGAGATTCCTCTTTGGTTTCCTGTTATTTATTTTGTCTAATTTCTGGAACTTGTGAGTTTTACATTTCCTTTCAGCATTGATTACTAATTGAATTTCCATTGTGGATAGAGACAACACTTCAAATCACTTAAACCTTTTTAAATTTTTTGTTGAGGTCTGTTTTCTTATTCAGCACATAGTCTAGCTTGCCTGGAGAGTTTCATGTTTTTTCCGGATGGTGGGGGCAGGGAAGACGCACGGTGCACTGCTACTTGGGATGTTATATTCTACTGAAATCTGTCGGGCATCACGTTCGTTACAGGTACATTCCTTTACTTAAAATGCTGGAGAGCAGAAACATCCAGCGTGAGGTCTTTCAGGTTTTGGAATATCCACACAGACTTTATTAGTTGAGCATCTTTAATCCAAAAGACTAAAATCTTCCAAAATCTCACAATAATTTGCATAATTGCATCTCTTTCTTCTGGTGCATTAGCAGCCGCTTTGCTTGCACTCGGAAACACTCCCCGCAGTGTCTCTGGGAAGGCAGCTTTGCTGGCAACAGGTCATCTTTGTCTCACCTTCAGTTTAATGATAAGCTGCATGCAAGGATTTTAGTTGACAGATTTTTCTTTTAACACTCTGAGCATGCCATCCTGTGGCCATCTGGCGTCCGTTGGTTCTTATGACGTTCCTCGGTAGCCTTATTGGGTCCCTTCGTACGTGAATTGCTTTCCTCGCGGTCTTTGTCTTCAGTGTTTAGTACACACCGTGTCTGGCCAGGCCTCTCTTTATTCTGCTTGGGACCTGAGCTCCTTGGACATCAGGGTAATGCTTTTCATCCTAGTTTGCAGTTACCGTTCCTTCAAGTGCATTTCCCCCCTTCCCCCTCCCTTCCTGTCGTCTCAGCTCCCACATGCCTGTGCTTGAGGTGCATCATTTGCTGGTCGCCCTGTTTTGGATTTTTCCGTCTCTTCTCTGCATTGATTTATTGCTCATTCATTATCTCTTCTCACACAGAGCTTTCCCCTCGTCGTTTAGTACACCTGTCTACTCAGAAGTTTCCAATGTCACTCTGTGCCTTGATCTTGGCTGTAATGCCCTCCATCTCCAACAACAGGGGCCAGACAGCCCTAGGCTGAACAGGGCTTATACAAAAGGACCCAGCATCTCTCAGGGTCTGGAATGGCGATGTATTTAAACCTGGTAATGAAAAGATCGCCGGTGGCCACCAAAAGTGCCCACAGTAGCCAAATTGGAACAGTCCAAATAACAAAAGTAAAGTGACACATGTCTTTAATGCAAAACACAGAATAAATTCCTGCGAGTCCATGCTGATATATACGACTGAATAAACTCACGGGTAGAAAGGAGAGACACGTGTCCCATGTAGAAGTCCCAGTGACTTATGTAAACACCATGTTCTCACCCCTCCTTCCAAAGGCTACAGGAGGCAAATGGCCTCAGCCTGGTGACAGGGATGCCTTTGGACAAATGGTGTTGCCATGAGGTAGAAGGCGTGCCCCTTACCTCTGCCTCTCTCACCCTGAGCACAGTCATGATTTAATCAGGGGAAACGTGAGCCGGGCCTTATTTCCCAAGGCCTGTACCTGTTTCCTACGGTCTTCATGTACTTTCTGAGCTCTTTGCCCTTCATTTTGCTCCTTATGTCTTTGCCACCGTCTCTCTGGCTCACTGTGACCCAGATTCTTTAGGACACTACCTGCTGACAGCTACTGTAGGTGGCAAAGGCCTTCCCAACCATGACTGTAGTGCAGAAGTATACACGATGCTGTTTTGGATTTCCTAGGGTGCTGCGTTTTCTGGCTTCTTCTCCCGTCCCGGGTCCCAGGCCGTAGGGACTTGGCCGCCACGGGGCAAGCACCCATTGCAGAAGAGCTGGCTGAACTGAGGTTAGACCGGAGATCGGAGGCCACGTTACCTAGACCAGAAAGTCACAGCAGGCCTGTCATGGCCACGCTCCAGGCACAGGGAAGAGGCCATGACCGTAGAGGCCCAGGCGTGGGCCTCCAGCATTCTCCAAAAGCGGCTGCTCTGGTGTGCCTCACACCCTGGCCAGTTCTGTCCCACAAGGCACTTCTCACCATGCCGACAGGAAGACACACTCGGGAGGTCACGGAGGCCTCCGAACAGCTGAGGGAGAGACTGGGGACACCTTCAGTGCTCCCGGGGACACAGTCCTGCTGTCAGGGGATGGGATGCCTGCAGCGCCTACAGAAGAGCCAGCTGTCACAACACTGTGAGTGGCCTGCAGCCCAGCTCTGTGGCCCTTCCTTCCTCCTCCACCTGCCTTGCCATCAGGGCCCCCTCCAGCCACATCCCCACTCAACCCTGAGCCCAGCAGGCACAGAGAGATGAAACTCCCTGATTCCTGGGTTAATGCTGTTTTAATTTTTAAACTTTTCATTACATTTATTTATTTATCCTGCACACACATGTTGCATGTATGTATGTGTGTATGTATGTGTATGTATGAGTGTGTATGTATGTATATATGTGTGTATGTATGTGTGTATGTATGTATGTATGTGTGTATATGTATGTATGTGTAAATGCATGTATATATGTGTGTGTATGTATGTATGAGTGTGTATGTATGTATGTGTATGTATGTATGTCTGTATGTATGTGTGTATGTATGTGTATGCATGTATGTGTGTATGTATGTGTGTATGCATGTATGTGTGTATGTATGTGTGTATGCATGTATGTGTGTATGTGTGTGTATGTGTGTATGTGTGTATATGTATGTGTGTATGTATGTGTATGTATGTGTGTATATGTATGTGTATGTATGTGTATGTATGCATGTATGTGTATGTATGTGTATGTATGTGTGTATGTATACCTGTGTATGTATGTATATATGTATGTGTATGTATGTATGTATGTGTGTGCATGTATGTGTGCTTGTAGATTGTGTGTACATCATGATGTACATGTGGTGGTCAGAAGACAACTTACAGGAATCACTCCTTTTCTTCCTCTACTTGGGAGCCAGGGGTCAGACTCAGACAGTCAGATTTGGTGGCCTGCACCCTCACTAAGCCGAGCCATCTTGCTGGCCCTGGTGGCTGTTTTTTCTGGGAAATTCTGGTGTGGGAGAGTCTCTGCATCATATATCTGGTGGTGCTCCACTCTTGGCCTAAGGCAGTTTGTCCTACTGATCTGGACGTAGGTCACACCCAAAGCAACCCGGCACCAGAGACAGCACAGGCCCCGGAGGCAGCACACACCAGTGAGATGTGGGAATGTGTGGTAGAGTCAGTCTTCTAGGACGGCAGGCGCAAGATGGGGTGAGAATCATGACCGCCACTGTAGGAGAAAGCAAGGCTTGTTCCTGAGGCTGCAGGTGGAATTGAACTCCACCTTCTGCAGCCCAGATGCACAGGACCACCCTAACCTAACCCAGGACCCCGCAGAGCCTGCATCCACCCTCCACAGGACCACCCTAACCTAACCCAGGACCCCGCAGAGCCTGCATCCACCCTCCACAGGACCACCCTAACCTAACCCAGGACCCCGCAGAGCCTGCATCCACCCTCCACAGGACCACCCTAACCTAACTAACCGCAGAGCCTGCATCCACCCTCCACAGGACCACCCTAACCTAACTAACCGCAGAGCCTGCATCCACCCTCCACAGGACCACCCTAACCCAGGACCCCGCAGAGCCTGCATCCACCCTCCACAGGACCACCCTAACCTAACCCAGGACCCCGCAGAGCCTGCATCCACCCTCCACAGGACCACCCTAACCTAACCCAGGACCCCGCAGAGCCTGCATCCACCCTCCACAGGACCACCCTAACCTAACCGCAGAGCCTGCATCCACCCTCCACAGGACCACCCTAACCTAACCGCAGAGCCTGCATCCACCCTCAGGATGAGGTTCAAGGTCAGAAATGTTGGCAGCAGGGTTGAGGGCTCTAAAGCTCTCACTACTGTCTGAGGGTCCAGCCCAGCTCACCAGACCTGGAGAGAGGGGTAAGGATCAGAAATAAAGGTGCAATTGGTTATTTTTTGGAGGGTGGACAACATGATTTCTGTATAAAAACAATCCTAAGACACTTTACAATTAGAGCAAGTAAGTTTTGAGTTAGATGGTTTTAACACCCATCACACTGATACTCAGTAGTCAACACTATTAGGGGACATGACAGAAAGGTTACCACTCCCATTAACAAGACACGCCAAGACACGCGTGGGTATTTAGGAATAAAAAGCCCAGAAGCGTGGGACACCTCCATGAGGAAGGGAACCTAGGAGCCTACTGAGGAGGCCTCACTAGCTGGATGGTTACACCACGAATAGAGAAGCTCAGTTTTATGTGTACACTGATGTATAAATGAAATGTAAACTACATTTTAAACTCTAGCAGCTTCTCCTTGGACCCTTGTCAGGAGGCTGGTGCCTTCACCTGGAACGTCGAGGACCAGCACGGAAGAAAGTCCCACATATGAAATGCAAGGCGTTAAAAACATTTAATTGGTGGAATGAAAATTATGTCAAGATAAGGAACCGCAAGACACAACCAGTTTCATAAAGGTGACTATGTTATAGCTAGCAGCCTCCACTCCAGAGGCAACAGATAGTTAAAAAGTTAAGCCACCAGCCACACACCATAGACGGAGCATATCAAGAGCATACGCAAGCTGATAACACAAATAACAAAGCTATGGGAAAGTAGGTGCCTGATAGGATCTTGCAGTGAATAGAAGCAGAAACCCAATGACCAAGTGACTGGGAGAGCGCCCTCTTCCTGTCTACCAGGGAAGTGCAGCTAACACAGCCTCTGCGAAGACCAGGCTCAGGGAGTGGAGGATCGTGAAGCGACCTCGGTGGTAATGAGTGGGTTAGCTCTCGGCCACACCGAGAAAGGAGCGTCTGCTGTTCATCTTTGGGAGAGTACCATGGCTTCTCCTAGCAGACACTGTGCGAAGTGACAGCCGGGGATGTGCAGAGAGGAGCGTGGGGCCACGGAGGCCGTTCACGCAGAAGGGGACTGTCCACGTGCTGACGTGGAGCCCGGCAGCTGCCACTCTGGTCTGCATGGAATGGACAATTGACCAAGGTCTGTCGTATCCAGGAGGAGCAAATGACGATGACAAAGTTGTCGGCAGCAGTCCTGCACAGACTCAGGTCACCTAGAACGTGACGTTGACTGAGAAACAACCGGGGAGGGTGACGTCATCTGAGCCAGTCTGTCCTAAAACCACGCGGTGTACGGCAGCAGAGGTCTCAGAAGAGAGTGAATAAGACTGGGGGGGGGGTAGTGAGGAGCAGGACTCATTATTTCCTTGAAATACTGACCTGGAGCAAACATGGCAAGTGCACTAATAGGCATTCAGTCTGGGATAAAATAACACGTGATCCTATACAAAGGGCTCTAAATGTTCCCCTAACGAAACACTGGGACAAAGGACATAGATTCTGGAAAAAAAAAAAAAAAAAACCAAGGCAGAAGAAATATAAGAAAACAAAAGATGTGCAGATAGCAGAATGGATGAAAAATGAGCCTACAGAGCTAGGAGGAAAAAAATGGAAGAGAAAAATAAGCCATTTCAGGAACGGGAGCAAAGGACACTGGGAACACAACATCAAGGACATTCGTTCATTCAACAAGTAATAATTGAACACCTGCTGAGAGACCAAGACTGGCCCTGGGGACTTGGAGAGGTCCCAACCCCTCCCAGAGTATGGTTGTGAAGGGGACAGGCCGTCAGGGGGAAGCAAGGGCAGAATCAGGAAGGGGTGACAGAGGCCGCGGAGATGAGCCAGCACCTGGCCAGGCAGTAGGGGCTGGAGCTGGAGGAAGCTGGGTGCTGGATTAGGAAGCCCCACATCCAGGGCAGGGTGTGGGGTTGCGGCTTGGCAAGCTTGGGAAGGGGGGGAGGTAAAGTGAGGGAGGAGCCCCTGAACCCCTTCAGGTAGGACATGGCTTGTAAGGTCCCGTTGGAGTTGGGACAGAACAGAGATGAGTAGCCAGCCCTGGACTCATGGTGGAGCCCAGGAGAAACACCGGGGAAGAGGAAGCTCGGACAGGCCAGGCCAGCTCACAGCGGTTAGGTTTACTTATTTTATGTGGTGTGCAATAAGTGTTTTGTCTGCACGTATGTATGTCCATGTGTGTGCCTAGTGCCTACGGTGGCCTGAGAGGGTGTAGGATCCCCTGGGACTGAGTTACAGTTGTGAGCTGTCATGTGAGTGCTGGGAACTGAGCCTGTATCCTCTGTGAGGACAACACGTGCTTTTAATCTCCTTAGCCCCACACTAGGAGAACTCTTGGCTTCCTCCCCCAGGACAAAACAGAAAGGAAAGGAACGAGAAACAGAGGAAAAGCCCCACTCAGTCACTGGGGACCAGGACCCCGGTCAGGTAAAGTCTGGAAGGAATGTGGGAAGGTCCGGGGTGGGGCGACCTGGGCGGCTCCGGTGTCCACGTGGCTGCCAGGAGCCCACATTTTAAGCACAGTTCTGCCTCCGCTGCAGGGGCGAGGGGGTGGGAAGGATAAGCCACCCCTGCCTAGGATGGAGCATGGAAGGCTCAGGCGTTTGTGCTGCCCTCGCCCCTCTAAACCCAGAGCAGAACCGGAGCTGTGCAGGTGACAGTGACCGAGCAGACCAAGGGTGCGAGGCAGCAGGAACCCAGCCTGTGGTCAGCAAGGCGCCCGCTGTGGGGGCCACTGTCGGGGCAGGGCCGCAGGAAATGGCTGAATCTCACATACCGAATCTCATGCTTTGCGTCTCAGATTTTCTGAACTAATCTCACATCTCCATCTAGGCTTCTCTCAAACTTGCGATCCTCCTGCCTTGGGCATGCATCACTATGCCTGGTGCTTGAGTTTGATTCTTGACAGGAGCCCGGTGAGATGGACTCACTCCCAGGCTGAGCACTAGGATGTTCTGTAGAACACCAATGCACATGAAATAAAAATAACTAAATTTAAAAAGAATGCCACGAGCAGAATTCAGTTGCTTGAACTCAGCCCAGCCCTTGCTCCCACATTGACCACCCTGTTTGTTTACTTTGACGTGCTGAGATGAGGTCTCACTATATAGTTCCGGTTGGCTTTGAACTCAAGATCCCGTGTGTGTGGCATGTGGGCCACACAGCTGGTGGCACAGGTTTTCGGCATTTTGGGCAGCCTGATTTGGGTTTCCTCTGCTGTCCCTTGGGTCCCTTACGCTCCTCACCCAGCACCCGGGCTTCCTGCTGGGGAAAGCCTGACAGTGACTGTTACCTCAGCCCATGGCTGCCATTTGCGTCCTGTGGATGACTCCGGGAGGAGTCAGCACACAAGGGCAGTGCTGGCAGTGAGGACTCTGGGGTACGCACGGACCACAGACAGGCCATGGTTTCCCAGAACATCTCCCCGTTCACAAGTTTAATCTCCAGGAGCATCAGCAGCGCTGACCAGAGGACTGTGCAGGAAGCAGGGCCAGCCAATACAGCCTCTTTCCCGCGCCGAAAGTGGCCATCTCAGCGCTGAGGGACCCTGACTGGCTGCCCTGCCTGCTTGGTGTTTAGATTACAATCGACTGTTTTAACCCGTTTCCAGCTCAATTCAATTCAGTCCTGACTTCCATTCTCTTTCAATCCATTTTCAGTTTGCTGTAACTCAATTCCATGTCACACGGTTCAATTCAAAATTCAGTTTCTATTTTGCTTAACCTGTGCTTGTGGAACACTTCCATGCTTGTACCCTCTCTTTGCTTCCGGGAGCTGCTGGCGGGGCCTGGCCTGGCAGGGTGCCACCCTGACATGGAGGGTACTGGGCAGGAGGCATGGGAGAGCCAGGAGGATGCGGCTATCCCAAGCCCTGACGGAAGGGCTAGCACCGGTGTGGTGTGTGATCTGCCCTCTCACCGTGGTGACCCCCTGAGGGCATCTGAGGAGCCATTTTTCCCCTGCACTGCTCTGTATGGTCCTCCATGTGTTCCTGTGTACCCCGGACGCCTCTAAGGAGGGGCATTGCAGCATGAATAATAACAACCCAGTGACAGATATTGGGGTTCAATCTGAAGATCTGAAGAGCAAAGCAGCCAAGCCACCAGAGAGCTATTACCTCTTTCAAGGCTAGAAGGGGGACCCTGTGGCTGGAGACTAATTGCCCAAGACTGAATGCAGGCTCGGAGACCCTGCTCCTGTCTTACAAACCTCTCTAGTGCTAGGATTAAAGGCGTGAACTGTGTTTCTCTTTAGACTGATTCACTCCTATGTAGCCCTGGGTGACCTTGAACTCACAGAGATCAATCTGCCTCTGTCCCCTGAGTGCTGGGTTTAAAGTTGTGGGCCACCCCTGCCTGGCCTCTATGGCTAGCTTTGCACTCTGATCATAAACAACGTATCATCATAGGACAGATGTAGAAATTGTTTCTGGAGGAATCTGTCAACTCCTGTGGATGAGTTGGCACATCCAGGTCAGGACTTCTAAGTTATCCCTCGGTTGCAACCTGTGGCAGGCGAGCACGGTGTTCTGCTGGACGGCCCAGCTCCTGAGCACAGTGTCAGATTCTAGCCGCCAGGCATGCTCCTTGCCTCAAGCCCATCAGTTGTAGCTTTGTGCCCTCAGGCTCTCAGGGCAACTGGAAGCAATCCACCATGCCCTGCCCGCACAAGGATGAATGAGCGCCATAGGGATCGTGCAAACGTGAATCCCGCCTCTGGACAGGACAAGGAGGTAGGACATAAAATCTCGATTGCGCTCTGTGCCAAGTGCCCCTCAGTGCCCAAATGCCTGCTGGGAAGTTGAGTTTGTCTAAAGTGCAACTGTGTAGGAGGCAGCGTGCAGGACACAGCATCTGGGGAGAAGCCAGGAAAGGGCTCTCCACTCTCCTCTACTGATCTCTACAGCTGCACAGAGCCACCGCAAAAGTACATCTCGGGTCCCGGGCAAGAGTGGGGTGTCCGGGAAAGTTGAGGGTGCAAATTCAATTCATCATTATTTATGAACCAACACGAGGCAGTTTATTACTCTGATCACTCACTAATCATCCCCCATAAATGCAGGGACCGACAAAATCCCACTGAATCAATAAAGTGGTAAGTTCTGCGTCTAAATCACGGTACCCAGTGCTCTTGAGTAAACCTTTCGGTAATTTACAAAGGCTGTTGAATTTTATAGTAAGTGTTTTTCAAACCAAGCTGGATTCTAAACAATAATGACTTTTTAATGTGGCTCTGTGATTACATTGTCATAGTGAAATATGGGGGTCTTTGACTGCATCCGAAATGAGCCCGGTGTGAATTACTCCGAGGCACGGGCCAGAGCGGCCCCAGGTAAAGCAATCTTCATAAATCACGCTCCAATCCGGGTGGCCTGGCAGGCGAGGCCTGATGCCAATTTTTGCAACTCAAATTTCAATGGACAATTTGTAAACAAGTGCTTCCATTTGTTCTAAAGCAGTGGCCACGGCCAGGCGCCCTCACAGTGGCAGTAGCAGACGACCTAGTGTTGGCCTCAACCCTGGATAGGACCAGGATGGTGGCCACTGGACCATATAGCTGCTTAAATGATGTAAGGTAACTGACCCGAGTGCAAGCCACATTTCATGTGCTCAGTGGCCCAAGTGGCTCGTAGCACTGAAGAACAGTTCTTTCCCGGGAGGTGCCCAGCACACGCATGAGGGTGCTGCTTCCTTGAGGGTTAAGATGGCCCAGCCTTCCGGCAGAAAGGCTCCAACATGCAGGGGAGGGAGGGAGGGCCTCTGAAAGCCATGTGCTGGCTGCAGTCTGTAACACTCCTGAGAACCCAAAGCTACCAGAGCCCAACTGTGAAGGTTCAGGGATTCCCGTGGCCTGAAGAGGTTGGGTTGACTGGAGCTGGGGTTGCTGGGCCTGTGACTCAGTCCGCCCCCCTCCCGAGTCTCTTCCCAGACCCTAGGAGGCTGGACTCTAGCTTGGGATGAATGCATTTCCCCAGGTCCTGGCCTCTCCCAGGATGGGTGCATTGGTGGCTGGGTGTGTACTAGAGAGTCAGTCCCCTCTGCTGGCTTTCGCTGCTGCTCCGGATGGGATAGACTTTCCTTCTCTCTTTGGGGATACAGATTCTCCTCTCCCTAAAGAAATGAATGAAGGCTCCAACTCCTGGAGGCCTTGAGATGGCTCCACTGATAGAAGTTTCCAGGATGCCACTGGCTTCCTTAGCATCTCTGAAGCTTGTCTCTCAGAGACCAATGTCATGCCTTCCTTGAGTCCCAGAGACGGGGTATATCTGTGAGCATGGGAAGGCCTCTGAGGGCAGGGAGGACTTGGGGATAGGTACCCCAGGGAGCAGTACTGGTATATGTCACACTCACCTACCCCCCCACACACACATACACTCACACATGCACACACACATACACATACACTCACACATGCACACACACATACTCACACACTCACACCCCACACTCACCCACACATACACATACACTCACACATGCACACACACACATACTCACACACACACTCACACCCCACACTCACACACACACACACATACACTCACACATGCACACACACATACACATACACTCACACATGCACACACACATACTCACACACACACTCACCCCCCACACTCATACTCACACACACATGCACACACACATACTCACACACCCCACACTCACACACACATACACATACACTCACACACACACACTAACCCCCCACTCACACCCACACACCCACACATATTCACACACACACTCACCCACACATACTCACACACACACTCACACACACATACTCACACATATGCGCGCATGCGCGCGCACACACACACACTCACACACACACACACCACCACCATCACCACCACCACCGGTGTCTTCCTGTGATTGGAGGGAAGCCAAGGCCCAAGTGGAGAGAGCATCTGCCTGGGTCAGAAAGAGCAGGGCAGGTGGAGTTCCCACCCACTCCTTAGTCCTCGGCGGCTCTGGCCTGGCCTCAGTGTGTGCCCCTGGGGAATGGGTAAGTGCTCCCGCAGCCTTGGAAGGATGGCTGGGCAAATGAAAGGAGTTAATGAATCGCAGGCCTAAGTAAGGGATTGTTATTAAGCTCCTTTTCAGTATTTAACAAAAGCATTTGTTTGCAGCTGGGGGACGATTTTCTAGAGAAAGGAGTCTGCAGAGAAGCTGAGTTTTGTAATGAATGTCCCTTTTTCATTAAAAGTGTGTGTGTGTGGGGGGGTGAAGAGCTGCACTGCCTCCCATCAAGATGCAAGACTCAACTTCTGTAATGCAGGACACTGGTGCCTGGGAAGAATGAATCAGCCCCTCTAAGGGGAGAACGGTGCTGAGTAGATCATGTCAAAAATTAACATATGAACTTCAAATCCATGCACCAATTCAAAATCTGATTTAACAAACTGCTCTTATTAAAGTCAATTGGCGAGCATTCCATTATCAAAACAAATGAAATCTTCCCCGTCTATGAGATAAATAATTTCCTCCCCACACCTAAGCAGGAGGTAATGATCTAAATTATGTATTAAACTCAATTACTTTTTATTACCACTTTCCAATTAGGGTACCCTGATTGACTGCTAGACACAGAGACTTCTCCTGGGCTGTACCTGGGCCCCCGGCTCCAGAGCTGGCTCCACAGGCCCTATTCACCCTCAGCTTAATTGAGTGTGTCCCTGCCTCGCACTGGAGAGTATGAGGTGCAGCTTCTAATGGCGAATAAACAACGATGTGGCGTGATTACCAGCTAAATTACCCATCTGCCCCGATGCTTCAGCGAGTACCCTTGATGTGAGAACACAGCCCAAGACGGCCTGGCTCAAGACGCCGTTCCCAGGGTTGGCTCTGGGAAAGTGTCTAGGCCATGTTCTAGCTGAGTGCTGTTGCTACAAGGAATGTTTCTTTGTGCCCAAGCACCACAGCCCCCCACTTAGCTAGTATTCCACTTCCTGTGGTTTCAGTTACTCGAGGTCACCACACGGAAAACTCCAGAAATTCCAGAAACCGAGCATCTTTGAGAATAGTGTGACGGACCTTCATCGTTGTGTACCACCCAGTCTGGCTTGTGAGCCGTCCCTCAGTCCAGTGTCCCCAGGCTGCGTATGCAGGCAGTCTGCCTGGTGATGGCAGCTTGACGATGAGATGGGCGGTCACGACATACCTGTGCAAACTGTGTTCAGACGTTTGCTCTGTTTAATAACCGCTCCAAAGTGTAAGAGTAGTGATTCTGGCAGTCAGGACACCCTGACATTGTCACACAGCACCTTGTCATTCACGTCATCACAGATACTCACGGCCCCCACGCTACACAGGGAGGGAGCAGACAGCAGAGATAAACCATGGCCATGCACTGTACCCCAGCGTGTAACTGCCCCATATACTCTACCCCAGCGTGTAACTGCCCCTATACTCTACCCCAGCGTGTAACTGCCCCTATACTCTACCCCAGCGTGTAACTGCCCCATATACTCTACCCCAGTGTGTAACTGCCCCATATACTCTACCCCAGCGTGTAACTGCCCCATATACTCTACCCCAGCGTGTAACTGCCCCATATACTCTACCCCAGTGTGTAACTGCCCCATATACTCTACCCCAGCGTGTAACTGCCCCATATACTCTACCCCAGCGTGTAACTGCCCCATATACTCTACCCCAGCGTGTAACTGCCCCTATACTCTACCCCAGCGTGTAACTGCCCCTATACTCTACCCCAGCGTGTAACTGCCCCATATACTCTACCCCAGTGTGTAACTGCCCCATATACTCTACCCCAGCGTGTAACTGCCCCTATACTCTACCCCAGCGTGTAACTGCCCCTATACTCTACCCCAGCGTGTAACTGCCCCATATACTCTACCCCAGTGTGTAACTGCCCCATATACTCTACCCCAGCGTGTAACTGCCCTATACTCTACCCCAGCGTGTAACTGCCCCATATACTCTACCCCAGCGTGTAACTGCCCTATACTCTACCCCAGCGTGTAACTGCCCCATATACTCTACCCCAGTGTGTAACTGCCCCATATACTCTACCCCAGTGTGTAACTGCCCCATATACTCTACCCCAGTGTGTAACTGCCCCTATACTCTACCCCAGCGTGTAACTGCCCCATATACTCTACCCCAGCGTGTAACTGCCCCATATACTCTACCCCAGTGTGTAACTGCCCCATATACTCTACCCCAGTGTGTAACTGCCCCATATACTCTACCCCAGCGTGTAACTGCCCCATATACTCTACCCCAGCGTGTAACTGCCCCATATACTCTACCCCAGTGCATGACTGCCCCATATACTCTACCCCAGCGTGTAACTGCCCCATATACTCTACCCCAGCGTGTAACTGCCCATATACTCTACCCCAGCGTGTAACTGCCCCATATACTCTACCCCAGCGTGTAACTGCCCATATACTGTACCCCAGCGTGTAACTGCCCCTATACTGTACCCCAGCGTGTAACTGCCCCATATACTCTACCCCAGCGTGTAACTGCCCCTATACTCTACCCCAGCGTGTAACTGCCCCATATACTCTACCCCAGTGTGTAACTGCCCCATATACTCTACCCCAGTGTGTAACTGCCCCTATACTCTACCCCAGCGTGTAACTGCCCCATATACTCTACCCCAGCGTGTAACTGCCCCATATACTCTACCCCAGCGTGTAACTGCCCCATATACTCTACCCCAGCGTGTAACTGCCCCATATACTCTACCCCAGCGTGTAACTGCCCCATATACTCTACCCCAGCGTGTAACTGCCCCATATACTCTACCCCAGCGTGTAACTGCCCCATATACTCTACCCCAGCGTGTAACTGCCCCATATACTCTACCCCAGCGTGTAACTGCCCCATATACTCTACCCCAGCGTGTAACTGCCCCATATACTCTACCCCAGCGTGTAACTGCCCCATATACTCTACCCCAGCGTGTGACTGCCGGATATTCTATACCCCAGCACGTGTAAACTGTTTATTACTGAAAGATTCGCAGCGTATCATGAGATGGGCACCAAACAAATCAGGGAGGCATTGTGCATGGAACTGAGGTGTGCGTGGGAGGTGAGCCAGGGTGACAGCCAGCTCGGTGAGTTTGTTGTAACAGTGCATCTGATGGTGGAGGTAGAAGAAAGGAGTTAGGGCTGGGGATGTAAGGCAAGAACATGCATTTCCACTCCAGGGCCCAGCAGATGAGGCCTTTGGATGATGTTCAGGGAGGCCTGGGATCCGGCAGCCCAGTGGTCAGTGCCTGGGTGCTAAGCGTTTATTTCACTATGGGGGTAGCCGCAAGCAGGACCAGCCCCCACCCTTTCCCCTTGTCCCTTCCATGACTACAGTGAGACACCCGGCTGGAGAGGAGTGGAGCTTAGCTCCCGTGGAGGCTTCTGTGGAAGAGGGCTCAGGAACTCAGAGAAAGCCCTAGCAGTGGGTGCGCCATCCCAGGCTGCGGCTCTGCTCCCGAGACCTGCGTTGGGTAAAACCCAGGCTTACCCATCCACTAGAGACTATGAGAGAGATTTGGGAGGGCCAACAGCCCGAGGCCTCCTGTATACAGCAGAGGGCCCCATGAACATCCATTTGTAGGCATTGTCTCAATGATGAGGGCGGCTGAGCTGGACATCATCGGAAACAGCAGTACGTGTCCATGTAGCCAGCCGTTAGTACCATGGCAGCGGACAGGGTCACTGGGGGAAGCTGCTGCCACTACCCCAGGAAGGCTGAAGTGGGAAAGGTCACTCCAACTCATGAGTCCCGTTATCCAAACGATGAGTGGTCACGGTGGTGTCTGGAGAGCCACGGCTTGCTGTTAGAACTTGGGGTCTCCAAAGCCTCCATGAGCCAGGCAGCCTTGCAGTATCCCAGTAACAAACAACACTGCCTGATCGGGTCCTCACTGACTTCCTTGTAAAATCTCAGGACAGGAAGACCCAGGAGAGAGGCTATGAAGTGATGTGCCCTTTGGGCAGTTGAATGTGACTCCAGCAGGGTGGGGTGGGTGGTTCTTAGCAGGGCATCTCTGGGGACCGGGGTGGGGTAACAAAGAGGGACAGGGCAGGCCACTGTGGGACACAGGCACCAATGGCTGGCCACTAAAGTCGCTGGCAGAGATAAGGATTAGAGAGACAGACAGGTGTGTGTGTGTGTGTGTGTGTGAGAGAGAGAGGGGGGGTAGTATATGTTATGAGTTTGTACACTGATGGTTTGAATAAGTAATGTCCCCCACAGTCTCATTTAAATATTTGGTCCCCAGTTGACAGAGCTATTTGAGAGGTTTAGGGGGTGTGGACTTGTTGCAGGAAGTGCGTCACTGGAGGCGGGGTTTAAGAGGTTAAAATAGTTGCACCATTGTGCATTCTGAGTTTGCCCTTTGCTTGTGCGTTGGGATGAGGTGTGAGCTCACAGCTCGCAGCTCCCGCCGCTACGCTTGCTGCCTGCTCTCCACCCTCTGGACTCCTCTCTCTGGAACCATCAGCTAAATAAACCCTCCTTGAAGAAGTTGCCGTGGTGGTGGTGTTTTATCGTAGCAACAGAAAAGTAACTAAGACAGGTGACATCTGTGAGCGTGTGCAGCGCGATGTGGGGGAGGGGTGGATGGAGGCAGCCGGGGGTGGGGGGGGGTGGCCTTGCACACTATGGAAGTTCTCAGGCTCGTCCTAAGGGCCTGCCATAGAGCCGTGCACCCAGTGAGGAGCCAAGCAGGTGACAGCATTTCCAGATTGTTCCTCTTCTTCCTCCCAACCATCGGCTGAGCCCCAGCAGCCCCACCCTATCACACTGCCTGGCTGGGGTGACCACATCCTCAGAGCTGGGCGGGCTCCCCCGTTCCCAGAAGCGCCCTGTCTTGGAGCCTACTGCGACCTTGCCCTCTGTACTGATATGGAGGCTGCACCTTCACTCGTTCTCCCCGGGCGGGCCTCTCTCCGTGACCACTTCAGGCCACTAAAACCAGTATGAAGTGGGAGACCAAGTTCAGCCGGCAGCCTCGGCCCCCGTGGTGCGCTGATCCCGAGGAAACATTTCCCGGATTTTGCCTCGGTGGGGGGGGGGGCTCCTCTTAATCACAGCCAGTTTCTGAACCTCATCTCACAACATGTTCACGTCCACGGACTCTTCATTCAAAACTTCTCTCTGAAACCTCACAAGCCTTCATCTGTGTTTCTCTCCACTTTACCTTCCAAGTTCCCGCAACAGCTCCTTAAGCTCTGAGCGCTCACAGGCTTTTCCAATCCAAAGAACCAAAATCCTCCCCCTTCCTCCCTCACAACAATCCAAGGTGTAAATGCCACATAGCCAGGGCCATTATGGCTGCAACGCGCCCTCTGGTACCAAATTGGGTCCTAGTTCAGTTTCTGTTGCTCTGATAACTGCCATGGCCAAAAGCAACCAGGAAAGGGAAGGGTTGATTTAAATGGCTTGCATACCTCTATAATTTTGGGAAGGGAGGGCAGAGACTCAAGCAGGGGCAGAGGCAGGAACCTTGGAGGAGGAACGTTGCTGTCTGGCTTGCTTCTTGTGGCTGAATCAGTACAATGATCAGCTCTGGATGTCCCCTCTAGACGCTTAAGAAGCCTTGGTCCATCAGGGACAATACATGTCTATAGTCTGGACACTGTTGCTGAATGAAGGCTGAGTTCAGCTCAGTACTTCTGGGGTAGCTGGACTGAAAGTGGCCTGGTAGACCTGAGTTCCCAGAAATGCGATGGGACCCCAAGTTCAGAACCCAAGCTCTCTGTCACAGAGAAAGGAGCCTGCACCCTGTTCATCGCCATGGATGCCTGAGTCTCAGAGCCCATGGTAGATGCCAGGAAGTCCCCAGGCCACAGTCATGGCCCTGTCCTGCATGGACCAGGAGTTTGCTTTTTGTTTGTGTGATGAATTCTTCAGATGCTCAAGAAAGAAATTAATTTTACTTATTCCTCCAAGCGGTCATTAGAAAAGCTTTTAATGAACACAGTAAAAACCAACTAATTATCGCAATGGCATTTTACTCTAAATAAAATTGACAGGAACCAAGAATATGATGCATATAATTCTCCGTAGTTTATTAAAACCCATTTATCACATTTTATCCTAGAGGAAACTGATCATATTAGTCTGTGATAATTTAGCTAATATTTTCTCAGTGCATCTAATATTTAAGGGGAGTTGCTGATATTAAAGCTATTGTGCATTACGTAGTGATGAGCCGCATTCTGATGACTCTTCCCGTCGAGGGATGGACACAGACAGGTACTTGTCCTGCTCTGTGCTTTCCAGTCTAGGCTTCCAGTTAGACAACTTCCCTCGTCAATACCAGCAGGCATGGCCTTTTCCTCCTGGAACCAGGCTGGGCTCCACCCCCCATTTCTCTCTCTCTCTCTCTCTCTCTCTCTCTCTCTCTCTCTCTCTCTCTCTCTCTCACACACACACACACACACACACACACACACACATGCACATGCTCACAACACCACCAGCAGCAGCCTTTGCGCCTCCCAGGGAGAGGCAGATAGCTCAAGTGTAGAGGAAAGACTGACTTTTGTTTTTTTAAACTTGGAAGCCACATACTTAAGGTTGGAAGTTTAGCTTTTCATTACCCATTTTGCTCCAAGTCTTTTGTGAGTTTGGGCCATACATTGTAACTGAGCGGAGGAGCTGGAGTACCTGATTCACTTACTAGATGCAGGTTGCTTTGTGGATGTTTGAAGTGGGCAGCTAGATGATGGTCGCTTGGGCATTCCAACGGATACCTGCCATGATCCTGTCCACAGACATGTGCTGCACCTTCCTGCAGCTCCTACGCTATCCCTACAAGGGTGGTGATTTTATGTGTGGATTTGTCTGGGCCAAGGGGGCCCAGATTCTCAGATGTGCTTATACTTAGACATCTGAGTGGCTGTTCTACTTCATGGCAAGGGCAAGCCACATGTTTAGTGAGGTTATGGGGCTGTGGGTGAGACCTAAGTGATGGCTACCCTAGTGCTCACAGGACGGTTTTTTTTTTTTTTTTTTTTGGACTCAATGAGGATCCCATGAAGACCTTGGCCACTGACCCTTCTATGATTTTCCTCTTGCCAAGTCCCTGAGTGTCTGTCCAACCAATCATCCAAGGACTCTGTTCATTCCTTGACTTGGAAACTCCCAACTTTTGTGGACCCAGCCCTCACTGGAAGCCACCTGGATGCAGCCTTTACGTTAGGCTTTGCTATCTATTGTCCCCACCTGTCTCCAGCCACCGGGGCAGCCAGAACATTCCACAAGGACGGCAGGCATCACTGCTTCCCGGGCCCCACGTATTGCTTAGCCATGTTAACACAGTCTCTGACTGAGTGTTCTCATCCATGGTGCTCCCATCCCCAAGTCCTCCCCCAGGCTCCTCCCTCCCTCCTTCCCATGGAGGAGCCACACAGGAAAGCCCACATCTAAGCTGGGGGTCCCCGGGCTCACCTCAGCAACTCCTGTGAGGACAGAGGACATGACCAGGTATTGGGAAACCCCATCTGGCTGCCCACGGCCAGCTCGCCTCCCTCTGTGGGCTCTGTCTGTACGGCTCCTGGGGGCCTTAACTGGACTCACTTCTAACGATGCATTTGCACAGGGCCCTTCCTGGTCTCTACTGCTCTGCCTGGCCATTTCTGCACAGGTGCCCCTCTCCCCTCCCCTCCTGCCCACCCTTGGGCTCCACTGTCTGCACCTCAGCGCTGAGAGCTGCTCTCCAGAGCCACCCTGCTGGGCTCCTTCAGCCCAGCTCTTCTTCCTTAAGCTTCCCCACCCCAGCAGTGGGGTTCAGCTGCGCCCCAATCTCTATGCCTCAGCTCTCCCGACCAGTTTTCCCATTCTCTGGAGCAGCTCCGGGGAGCACCCTGGAACTCAGCACTTGTTCTGCTGATGGCTTCTGTCCCCGGCTTCAAATGCTGTCTACCCACCGCTGACACTCAACGGTTACCCTCCAATTTCCTCCCTGTGCTTGCAACCTATACATCTAGCTGCCTACTTTAATTTCTTTTTATTGTCTCAGTCATTTGTTAAATTACACCCACAGCCCATGGACGGGAGCCAGGGGGACACTCTGCCCATTGCCATTTGTGGTAGTGAGTGCGGCTCCCGAGCCGGCCCCTCCCTGCTGCCACCTTCTTCTCGGGGGCCGGCACACATGCACACGTAGGAAGGGGAGTATACAGTTTTGTCTGGTGATTTTGCCTCCCCGCAAATGGAATCATACATATTTCATGGGTTGTCTGCAACTTGCTTTTTATATTTAACACAGTGTCTCGGGAGCTTTCCATGTTGGCACACGTAGACCAACCTTGGGTTTTTTTTTTTTTTTTGATAGTTGTAGATTCTTGCCTCTCAGGGGTAACATGGCTGTGTAGCAAGCTCTCTTGCTGAGAAAAAATGGATTTGTTTCTCTTCCTTTCCTTTAATCATTTTCTCCTAATAGCCAAGGCCCTCTCTAGGCCAGGGTTCCCACAAGCCACACAGGCCAACTCGGCCTTTGCTTATGTCTCTGTCATTGGAAGAAACATCAGCCTTTCCCTTTCCCTCCCAGTTTTTGGGAAGAAAAGTGATATCTCACGGTTGCTTTGACCAACATACTCCCTGATTAATGGTGAAGTCGGTATAGTTTTTTGTGCTTGTCTATCTTCAGATGTCTTTCTTTGCCGAACAGAAGGTTCCTGTCCCAGTGGGTAGCCTGTCTTCTGGCCCGCAGCTCCCCCCCACTGTGTGTGACGGCTCTGAGTGTCCCCACTGCTCAGACAAGCAGCCTCCTTGCCACCTGCAACTTGTGTCTTGACTGCACGTCCAATTGCCATTGATCTCCTTTATCAAAAACCAATGCTTACAAGTATTCTCTTCTGCCGGGGAGTTTCACTCAGCCTGTCAGATTCTAGAGGAGATGCAATTGCAGCTTGATTGGGATTCCGCTGTGTGGATAGATCACGGTGGGAAACGGTGGCATTTTACAGCATTGTCTTACAGAAAAAGCACGCATCTGTTTCTCCACTTACTGGGCTCTTCTTTTGTGCCGGCCAGTGAAGTTTATAACTATCCTCAGCAAGGGTTCCGTATGAACTTTTGATTTTCCCCCTCCCCTCTTAGGGAGCCTGGGCTCCTCTAGCCGCTGTAGACAGGAAGCTGCTTTTCCACAGTGGCTCTGCAGGTAGAGGGGTGTCCCTGCTTTGCCCTACTGTCTGGATGTCTTTTCCATGCACAAGTTCACACTTTCTATTATGTGTACATATCCATTCCCTGTAGTTTATGTGTTTGAAAATTTGCAGAAATGATAAAGCAGTAGAGAAGTTTGCAATTTCCTTTTCTCAGCATCAACTTTCTCACAGATATCTGTGTTGGTTGATGGCAATCCAGCTTGCTAGCCGACTGTAGTATAATATTCTCCTAGGTCAAGAAGACGTGGTATCTTCTCCCTCCCCACCAAGGAACTCTCGGCCTGTGCCTTCTGCCTCACAGGCAGTGGCGTGAGATGGCTAGATGCCTTGTTTGTGACCTGGAGACTGTGTGTGTGCAGACCCTCAGGGCAACACCCTCTAGGTGCAAGTGTTGGCTGGGAGGGAGATGTCTTGGACTCTTGGGGTTCATGTGGACAGAGCTCTCAACAAGCAAACACAACCCGTGAGCGCGGTGTCCGACCACAGTTAGGTAGTGAGAGGGCTGTTCCTACGGAAATGCCAATTTACCTCCAGCCGGCACGTCTCCGCTTCGGTTCCCACGAATTCACAGCAGCACTTGGTGATATCAGACTTACTAATTCTTTATAGCCTAATGGGTGAGAAATGGCATCTTGTTGCTTTAATTTGTGCGTCTCTGTGTTAGTCCTGAAGCTGAACATGTTTTCACATATTTATTTATTGTGCACTGTCCTCTCTCTGTATTTATTGTTTCTTATCATTTCCTCATTTTTCCATCGGCTGCTTGCTGTTTTCTTATTGATTTTCAGGAATTATTTATGTATCTGGGTAGTGATACTTTATTGGTTATATGGGTTGTAAATATATCCTCCCAGACCGAGGCTTGTATTTTTTTCTTTGTTGATGGTGCCTTTTGCCGAACAGAACTTTAAATTTTCATGTGTCTGCGCATCGGATTCTCCCTTATGTTTTGTGGTGTCCACATAAACCCCTATGTTATCTCTTGCAGCCCCCCGTTCTCATGTTCAGGCTTTGGCCCACCTGTGATGTGTTTATGTCTGTGATATAAGCTGGGTTTTGTCTCCTGTTATGCCAGTACTGCGTGCCTAATGAATCTAGTCCTTCTTCACAGGAAGCCCACACATCACGGACCACAGTCAGGTTTACTGGTGGCTGTCTTCTTTGCTTCCCTTGTCCATTCCCAAACCATCACTTGTTCTCTTAGAACCCAGCTGTACAACTGTGACATGCCAAGTGATGCTGAGCTCTCTTCTCAGAGACCCCAAGAGCCAACAAAGCCTCCTGCTAAGCCGGTGTCCACCTGCAGGATCTTGTCATCTAGAAGGGAAGACCCCACCCTTTTTGAACTGCTGTTGTTCAAACAATCCACAAGAGAAAGCTAGACAACCATGCTATTTAAATCCATTAAGAGTCTTTAATTTCGGCTGGCCACTAAGAGTGGGCTAATACCTCAGCATCCCATTGTGCTGAAGCTCGGGGGTGCAGGTTTAAAAAGAAAAACCCACAAAGAACATAATTTGCATCAAAGTTAGGTGAGGGTCAGAATAGCCTTGAAATCCCTTCTTGGCAGAGCAAAGACATGATTTCAGATATAACCATGACAATTATTTCTGGTTTATACTCTCTTTGGTTATTTTAGTTTATGTTAAGTTTGCGTAAATACTATTTCAGTTACTACATCTGGCCCATGGTCAAAGTCATGGAAATGTCAGTGTGTTGCCAAGGTGGATGTGATTTTTTTAGGGGCAGAAGGCTGAGTACTGTCTAAACAAACACACGTTGGAGTCAGAACAAGATGACCTTACCTTGGTCTCTTCACTATGATAGACTGATTTTGAATACTTAGCTTGGATGTAGATTGGGAACATATTTGATCTTTATGTTGACTTAAAGGAAAATTTCATCCTTATTAATGACTATGGTCTGTCTGTCTGTTTAATGTACCCAGGTCTTCCTTCAAGTTCTCCAATAAAGTCCAGCTGTTTCGGCCATCTAGAAGGGCCTTCCAAGCCAACATTGCTAAGATTTAACCTTAGAAATGGTGGTTTATCTTTACTGCTGGCATATGTCATTGCTATCCCTCATTTTCATTACCAGTTTCTTATGTTGAATTTATTTTCTTCTACTCATTGGACTCCAATAGACTCTAATTATCTTTAGTAGATTATATTGACAATTCCACATAGCTTGAGATGGGGCTGGAAAAATGTCGCAGTGACTAAGAATGCTTGCTGCTCTGGCAGAGGACCGGGGTTCAGTTCCCAGCATCTGCGTGGTGGCTCACAACCATTTGTAACTCCAGTACCAAGAGATCCAACACCCTTTCTGGCCTCTGCAAGCACCACACATGCACATGGTGTACAGGCATACACGCAGGTAAAACACTTGTACACGTAAGATAAAAATAAATGAATCTTAAAAAAAAAAAAACAGCCTGGGAATCATAACTGTTGGCTTTGTGTTTCTTTTCCTGGCACGCTGCCTGGCTCTTGCTGGCACCAAAGGGTTAGAGCAGAACTGGTATTAACCGGTGGGACTGGGTTAGCACTGTGGGCCTCTGTGCTTCGGTCCAGTGCTGCAGCTACCAGCACTTAGCATTGCTGTTCCTGTACACATTCAGGGTCCCTCTGTTGTGGACAGAAGTTTCTGTCCCGCCTGGTCCTGCAGCCATTTAGCGCCCAATAAGCACAGAAAGGCTTATGTTACTGGCTAATACTCTCTTAATTATTAAGCCGTAACTATTAATCTGTGTGTCTCCACATGGCCTCATCTTACCAGACAACGCCCAGGCATCCCATCTTGCCAGTAGCTACATGGTGTCTCCCTGACTCCAACTACTTGGATTTTCCCTATTTGGATTTTCCACCTGGCGAAATCCTGCCTGTCCGTTGGTCGAAACGGCTTTATTCATCAACCAATAAGAGAAACATACATTCACAGCACACAGAAGGACCTCCCCCATCACTCTGTATTTATTCATAGCGACGCGTATCGTCTAGTCCTCCATCGTCCTCTGTGGGTTCACATTATTCCCGTTTTCGGTTTTTTTCCTGTCGGCTGGGGATGCTCTGCCGCACTGTGTGTGGTTTTGACTGTGTGTTCTGAGCACATTCGCATCTGCCTCGTCATGGCGTCTTTGTAGCTGTGACTTCTCTTTTACGTTGCTTTTACATTTTATCTTTTTAAAATGTGTAACTTAATGACGGTGTTTTTAAAAAGCAGTGATATTGAAAGATAGCTGGCATGAAATAAACTGCAAAGGGGTATGTGAGTATGTGTGTGAGTGTATGTGTGTGTGTGTGAGTTTGTGAGTGTGTGAGTGTGTGAGTATGTGTGTGTGTATGTGTATGTGTGTGTATGTGTGTGAGTGTATATGTGTGTGAGTGTGTGCATGTGTGAGTGTGTTTCTATGTGAGTATGTGTGTATGTGTGTGAGTGTATGTGTACGTTGTGAGTGTGTGAGTGTATGTGTGTGTGAGTGTGTATGTGTGTGAGTGTATGTGTGTGTGAGTATGTTTGTATGTGAGTGTGTGAGTATGTGTGTGTATGTGTATGTAAGTGTGTGTGAGTATTTGTATGTGAGTGTGTGAGTGTATGTGTGTGAGTTTGTTTGTATGTGAGTGTGTATGTGTGTGAGTGTGTGTGAGTGTGAGTGTGTGTGAGTGTGTATGTGTGTGAGTGTGTGTGAGTATGTGTGTGAGTGTGTGTGTGAGTGTGAGTATGTGTGTGAGTGTGAGTATGTGTGTGAGTGTGTATGTGTGTGAGTGTGTGTGAGTATGTGTGTGTGTGAGTGTGTGTGTGTCTACTCACAAGTGTATGTGAACCATCATGCTTGCCTACATCTGAGTGCAGATGCCAGACATCAGCAATGACGGCTTCCTTTGTCCTTCTCCGCCTTATTTTATTCTATTGGGACAGAGTCTCTCACTGACCCGGGACCTCACTGTTTCTCCGGCTGGCCTGGCTGATGAGAGCTCCTGTAACCTGTCTGCTTCTATCCCATCAGGGCTGGGGTAACAGCCGTGTACCTTTCCCAGGTCTTATGTGTGTGCTGGGGCATGCAAGCTCAGCTCCTACTGCTTGCTCAGGAAGAACCACTCAGCCGACTGGCTCCCCTGCACATGTTGAAAGTATACAACATGATATGTCGTTTAACCTGTGAAATCATCACTACCACGGAGGAAAAGTAGACCATCTCCCCAGCATCTTCTCCTTCCTCTTAATCTCTCTGTTTCTCCATCCTCAGCTTTGTCCCTAGGAAACCACTGCCAAGTTGTCCATCACTCAAGGCTGGTTTGCATTCTCCATGTCTATTCAAATAGAAGCATGCATAGACTATATCTCACTACGTGGTGGTGGTGGTGTGGGGGAAGGTCTAGCTTCTTTCCCATAGCAAATTATTCTGAACCATCCGTGTTTACAAATGGAGAATATGCATGACATGTTGACATGTTCAACAGCAGAACATTTGGGTTGCTTCCAGTCTTTGTATACTTTGCACAAAGCTGCAGAAAAATCCATGCGCAGATCTCTTGGAGACATTCTTTTGTTGCCTAAAAGCAAAACAACAGTACCGTAGAATAGGCACGACCCCAACGTTGTTCACCAAAGAACTGCGCTTACTCTGTTGAGAAAGTATTTTTGTCACAGATAATTGACCATGTACATTTGAATCTGTTTATGAATTCTCTGTTATGTCAATATTTGAGACTCCAAATGCCAATGTTTACCAAAAAGGAACACGACAGGGTTTTGGTTGAGATCCCTTGATCTATGAATAAATTTGGAGCGGCAGCCTCATTTCTCTGTCCATGAACATGGTCCATGTCCCACTGACTTGGTCTCCCTTCATTTCACTCTGCATACGTTTTAAAGATGTATGCCATGGATGCATATGGTGTATTTGATAATACTCACCTACTCCCCCTGCTAATGCTAACTCCTCCCAGATCCGCCTCAGGTCCAGTCTGCTTTTTTCATATAATCCACTCAGTCCATTCTTGTTGCTCTTTTTTTTTTTTTTTTTAAAGTGTGGCAATACCATTCTTTTCCCGTCCTTTCATACCTGCCCTCTGCCATACAACCCGGATAAGAGAAGCATGTCTACAGAGTGACGTCTCCCACCATCCCCTCTTTCCTGTCTAAAATAAAAAGAAGGGTTTTAACTTTAACACAGTAAAATATATGACAAAACAGTTATCAAATAAGAACCACAGTTAACAATGTTTAGTCCATTAACATTTAGCAAGATTTAAAGAAGATATTTCATCATCTATCCTACCTTTGTGAGTCTAAAGTCCTATATGTAACTTTAATCCTAACTAAAGAAAAAAACTATAACCATGACTATCTGTCTTCAACTCCATCAAAGACCACAGAAGGATAATATATAAACTCTAGAAATGACAGAGACATCTCGCCTGGTCAGTCACCCGAAGTTCTTCTGTAATGTCAGCTGTCTCTAGCAAAACAGAGCCCAACCTAGAAAAATGCTTCTACCAAGAAGCCTTGCTTGTCTCTGTTCTTTTGTTTCTAAAATCCCTTTTTAAGCTTTCGTCAAATTTTAAGTGGAAGTTCTTAGTACCCATGTTGTAGACATGCACTTTGCCGCCAGCCTGGTCCCAGAGTCCCATCAGCCTCAAAATAACACACAGAGACTCTATTAGTTATAAAGCTGTTGGCCAATGGCTAGAGCTTCTTATTGGCTAGCTCTGTCTTAAATATTAACCCATTTCTATCTGTTTCCACGTGGTCTTATCTTACTGGAGAAAGGGTCTGGACCTCTTCTCTCTCATCCTACATCTCCCAGAATCCTTGTCTCCTAGTCCCGCCTATCTAGCTTTCCTATTGGCCAACAGGGCTTTATTCATTAACCAATAAGAGTAACATATGTACAGAATGACATCTCCCATCAGCTCTCCCCTGTTCTCACTACCAGGGTGAGCTCTCTAGCATTGCCCTGCAATGAGCAAGGGGCAGGGCCAGCTGCCCTGCTTCCCACCCTCAGGGCCAGCTCTCCCAGGCAAGGTGCTCTCCAGAGCTCTATAGGGTGCTGCAGCCGGTGAGGGGCAGGGCCAGCTCTCTCACCTGCCACGGGGGTGGGGGGAGGGCGTCTCTCCCCACCCACACCACCCTATGGCAGATGGGGGTGGGACCAGATCTCTCGTGCTCGTGCTCTTGGGAAGTTCGCCCCGCCCCCGTCCACAGGGCCAACTCTACTGTGCTCCCCAGGCGAGGTCTCCTGAGTGCTTCAGCTGGAGAGGAGCTAGATCTGTTCTCTCTAGTGTTGCAGCCAGTGAGGAGGTGGGGCCAACCCTGTACAGCCCTATCCTCTTGGCCTTTAGTGACGTCAGGAGCCATGAACATCGACACAGGCTGTGGCTGCATCTGGACATGAACCAAGACATGGGCCCCGGCAGCCGCCCGGGCCCAGGCATCACCACAGCCTTCTTCACTCTTCAGATCTGCCTCTGTCCACAGGACATGAGCCATTCTGTCCCTGTCTCTGTCTCTGTCCCTCTCTCCTGTCCCTGTTTCTGTCTCTGTCCCTATCTCTGTCTCTGCCCCTGTCCCTGTCTCTGTCCCTGTCTCTGTCTGTCTCTGTCCCTGTCTCTGTCTCTGTCTCTGTCTCTGTCCCTGTCTCTGTCTCTGTCTGTCTCTGTCCCTGTCCCTGTCCCTGTCTCTGTCCCTGTCTCTATCTCTGTCTCTGTCCCTGTCCCTGTCTTTATCCCTGTCCCTGTCCCTGTCCCTGTCCCTGTCCCTGTCCCTGTCCCTGTCCCTGTCTCTGTCCCTGTCCATGTCTCTGTCTCTGTCCCTGTCTCTGTATCTCTCTCCATTAGCTCACCATTATAGTGCCCGTCTCCCTGGCTCTGCAAGGCACCAGACAGGCCTATGCTTTCTCCTTGGAGCCTGGGTACCTTCGTGGGGATCTCCTTATCCCACTCAGACCTGGCACTGGGCAGGAACTGGGCAGAACCAAGCTTCCTCCTCAGAGCCCAGGGTGGTCTGTAACACTAAAAATAAAAACTCAGAGACAGATATTGGGGTTCAAGCTGAAGACCAGAGAAGCAAATCTGCCAAGCCAGTAGATCTTACTTCTACCCAGCTGAAATGGTAGTCCTCACAGGCAAGGGGCTCTGAGTTCCTTTCTCCTCCTTATATCCCTCTCTCTGCCCAGCCATATCCCCCTTCTCCTCCTCCCTAGTGCTGGGATTACAGGTGTGTGATCCCGCATGCTGTGATCACCTTTAGGACTGGATCAGTTTCCTGTAGTCAGTGTGACTTTGAACTGACAGAGATCCTGAGTCCTGGGATTAAAGGTGTGTGCCTGGCTTCTATGGCCACCTAGTATGGCTGCTTTGCTATTTTGATCTCTAGGGGCTTTAATAAATCATAAACAATATGTCACCACAGTGGTCTGCCTATTTTTGTTGCTCTTAATGTACAAATATCCATATATCTTTCATTAGAGTTACTACTAAACACCTGTTAGTGGCCTATAAATATTGTAACATTTCTGTTTCTGATTATTTGTTCTAAGTATAGAAAATGTAGTTGATCTGTGTATATTGATATACTTTGCCTATGTATCAATTTTATTGTTTAATTTTTTCTTTTATTTATCAATTCTTTGAAATTGCATACAATGTGTTTTGGTCTTATTCATCTCTCCCCCCACCCCTCCTGGACCCATCCCTTCTACCCACCCAATTGTGTCTTTTTTTTTTTTTTTTAATCTATCAAGTCCAATTTGTGCTGTCCGTACTCCCTTGGCTGTGTGGACATCTGCTGGAGTAGGTGACCTATTACATACAGCCTACTCTCTTAAACAAAACTGACTCCTCTCCCAATGCCCAGTCCTCAGCTGGTAGTGGGACTTCATGGCCCTACCCCTCCCACCCCACCCCTGCATCCCATGCTAGGATTTGGTCTGGCTTGAGCTATCATGGGTTTCCTGTTGTGTCTGGAAAACGCAAGGGTCACTGCAGAAGAGGGAGCAGAGGTGTAACAGAAGAGGCGGTAGCTGAGTATGTTTCCTGCAGTTTCCAGCCTTGGACTCCCTGAGCCTTTCCACCCAGACAGAAAGAGGAGCGTCACTGTCTCTGGCGATGTCTTCACTCCCCTGCCTTACTCATTGCGGACCCTTCCCGGGAGCACAACATTTGGAACACCTTTGACCTGCCCTCCCTCTTGCGGCAATTACAGGGCTTTACATTTTGTTTTCTTTTCAAAGCTGGCCTTGACCAGATGAGACAGATACTAAGTTGTTACAAGTAGGTTTTTCCTGTTGGCCTGGACCCACGGGGCGCCAGCCACAATTAACACACAGAGACATTATATTAGATATAAAGCTGTTGGCCAGGTACTTATTTCTTATTGGGTAGCTCTGTCTTAAGTATTAACCCATTTCTATTAATCTAAGTATTTCCACGTGGTCTCATCTTACCAGAGAGAGGGGCCGGCGTTCTGCTCTCTCCAGTCTCTCCATGTTGACTCCTCCCTACTATTTCCGGAATCCTCCTTGTCTCCTAGTCCCGCCTATCTTGCTTTCCTATTGGCCAACGGTGCTTTATTCATTAACCAGTAAGAGAAACATATTTACAGAATGACATCTCCCATCACTAAGTTTACAAAGAAGGGTGTTTTATCATTAATCACTGTTGGATTTTATCAAGTATTTTTTCTACTGAATGAGGATTTTCTTTCCAGTTCGTTACTGTGATGGAGCTGTTGATTCCTGAATGTTAAAGCAGCTTTGCTTGGTTAGGATAAAGCTGCGTTGTCATGATTAGAATTGGATGGATTAAAATCCCTAAAATTTTAGTAATTGGATTTGCGTCTTTGCTCACGAAGGATGTTGTCCTCTGGTATTTCCTGTGATGTCTGTATCTGACTCAATAGCGGAGCAGTGCTGCGTGCCTGGGTGGGGTGTGCCTTCCTCTCTATTGTCTGGGGCTATGTAGTGTTGGCACTATCTCTGTTAGACACGCGTGCTCTTCAACATCGTGACCATCTGGGTCTGAAATTCATTTTTCACATGGCTTTCATTTGCAAATTAAAGTTTGCTGACAGATATAAAAAATACAAACATTAAGTTTATCAATTTCTTTTTGCTGGACTTGATGAATTGGCCCATTTCATCTGAGTTGTTGGACCAATCCCCAAGTTTCCACCACAACCCATTTGCTTTTGAGGACTGTGGAGGGTCTGGTGGTGTCCCCTATCTCTCCCTGACACTGATAATTTGTGGCAGCTTTCTTGATCAGACAGGCTGACTGCCTAAGGTTTTAATGGCTTTTTAAAGTTTCATTTTTCTCTTTCATCGATTTATACTGTGTGTGTGTGTGTGTGTGTGTGTGGTATGTATATACACATTACATACTTCATATATATTTGTCTTCTTTGAATTCAGTTTTTCCCTCTTTTCCCAGGGTCTAAAGCTGAGAGCTCAGGTTGTTGGCTGGGAGCTGTCTCCTTGAGCTTGTGGTGGGATGTGGTTTGTTTTTCAAAGGCTTGTCCATCCACCCATCTGCTAAAAGCCTTGCCCTGGTGTGAAGGACTGTTGAAGAGGAAGAGACTGTGCAAGATAATTGAGTCATTGTTGTAATTCTATGGAAGGGGTTGCTGCAATTCTCCCAAGACCCTGTGTAGGACCATGAGAGTGAGTTGTTATAAAATGGCAAGTCTGTCTCCCGAGTCTCTGCTTCCTTGTCTCACATGATGCTATCTGCAGGAGGCCTTTTATCAGAGGCCTTCAAACAGATGGAGCTGCCTGATAGTGAATTTTGAAACTCCAAAAAAAACCCTCTCTGTATGTATGTATGAATATACATACATACATACGTATGTATGTATGCGTGCATATGTATTCATATACACATATACACATAGCTATATTATACATACATATATCAATATATGGTTTTTACATATGTGTCTAAGAAGTTCCCAGCCTCAAGTTTTTGTCACAGCAACTGAAAATGGACTAATACGTCACCTGTATTTCCCTCCGGGCACATACGAGCCACACCACCTCAGTCTTGCTATGCTGTGTTTTCATTTTCATTCAGCTCAAAAAGCGTCCTAGTTTCTCTTTCATTTCTTGTTTTGAGTCAGGAAGAAGATGCTCTTCAGTCTCCAAATATTTGACTGTCTAGATACCTTGCTGTTGTTGAATTCCTTTTCGGCGGAGAACAGGACCACTATAATTTAACCTTGCGCCTTCACGGAGAGTTGTCTTATGGTCCGTCTTGGTAATGTTCTAGGAGACCTTGAGATTGCATATTCTGGTGCTGCTGGGCAGCGCGGTCAGCACGTGCCTGAGAGGTCAAGCTCACGGCGGTTCTCGGCATCTCCAGTCTACCTGTGTCGTGAGTGCTGAGAGTCAGGCTTGAGAGCTGCCATAGCCGAGGTCACATTTCCGCTTGCTGGTTTATCCATCTGTCCTGTCCACTTGCTCCTTGTGTGCTCGTCTGGGGTGACAGCAGCCTGTCCTCCTCTTGCTGTGAAGTGGCTATGTCCTGTGGTGTCTCCTCATGAGCTGCCTTAGCGTTCATACCCTCCCCCCGCTTTTGATGTATAGAGCGGGGTTGGTCCAGGGCGCCTGCCGATGGCTGCTGCTCCCGTAGGACAATCTCTGGCTTTAATTGCAGGGGTGCTTTCTGCCTTGATGTCTGCATCCTGTCTCTCTCCCCACCTTCTCTTTTCTCTCCTCTATACATTTATATCACATCCTCTTTATATATTTCTCTTTCCATTTGGGTTGAGTACTCGTTACAGTTTTTATTTTCTCCATTGGATAATTGTCTCCATGTCATTCTGTGTGTTCTTGTTTAGACTTGGCAGGATTCCCCAGTGGTCCTGGCACTCTACCCGTGAGGGATGTTATCCCTTCATGCAAAGCTTGACACCCTACAGTGCTTCCCTACTCTTCCCTTTGTAGGCTTTCAGTTCACGCTGCCAGGCACCTCATTGTCAACACCAGCTGTTATTGTATCGTACTCCATTATTGGTATTAAAGACCCTTATACTTGTCTAGTGTATTTTCTCTTCTTTAAAGATGTGGTTTTTTTCAGTCTGTGTGTATAAGTGTTTTGCCTGCATGTATGTATGTGCACCATGTGTGTTCCTGGAGCCCTAAGAGGCCAGAAGAGGGTGTCAGATCCCCTGAAGATGGAGTTATGGACAGTTAGGAGATGCTATGTGGTGCTGGGAATGGAATCTGGGTCCTGCAAGAGCAGCCAGTGCTCTTAACTGCTGAACCATCTCTCCAGTCCCTATTTTAAGCATACTTTTGTTTGCTTTAATAAATCGTAAATAATATATCAGCACAATAAGTTGTCCTGGTCATGGCATTTTGTCACAGCAATAGAAAAGTAACTAATATGCCCACATCTCTGGTTCTGAGTAACCAGGCTGCATGCTTCTTTTCTTGGGGCTTGTCCATCTTTCTGGGAAATTTTCTGTCATTGTGTTTTCAAGCCCCTCCCCCCCACACACTCCCAGGGAAGTCTACCCGCACACTAATCCCCACGGACCACCTTCTCCTGTGTTCCACTGTGGAAACGTCCTGTGTTGGCACACTCACATTCACTAATCCTTCTCCTGCGGTGTCTAGTGGCCTCTCCTGCCCCCAGCCCGATTTCCATGACGGTAAGGGCACTTCTCACCAGATGAATTTCCTTTTTAATTTCTTCCATGTTCTCGCTTTCACCACCTTCTTTAACATATGGACTGGACTCGTCTACACCTATGGCTGTGCGGTGTCTCCTGGTCTCTTTCTGTGGACTGATTTTTTCCTCTCGTTTTACCTGTATGCTCCTGTTTCTTCATGTCTGGTGATTTTTTCAACAGGGTGCCAGACAGCGATTCCTGTGTTTCTGGCTGCTGGCCATTTTTGCGCTCTTTATCCCATTTCTGGATTATTTCCCTTACTGCTCGCTTTGCGGCTTGTGTGTAAGCTCTGACCGTTGGGACAAGAGCAGCCTTTAAATCAGGCTCATTCTGATTGGCACGGGTCTCTGAACTCTTGGACTGGTGACCATGACATCTGCATTCTGCAGGGCTGGGGCTCATGCCCCAGGACTGAGCTGTCCTTCGCCCAGTCACGACTCCCAGGGCTTCAGACACAGCAGCCCTCTTCAGCTGCATCTCGTGTGCCCCTCTGGGCTCCCTCTGCAAGTCCATGCACCCACCACTACTCCCGGTGCAGAATCTGGGGCCATTTCTCGGCAGCTCCCCGTTTTCGCATGTGTCGCCCAAATACATAAGCACTGTCTCAGCTCAGGGAGTGACCCCTTGCTGCGGATGCCAAGGCAGCCAGCCAGGGGATCACGGGACCCACTTCTCCATTCACTCTCATGGTCTGACTGGACCCCAAAGGCCCAGGACCATCGTCATCTGCTTCCAGACCGTGTCGCTAGGGTGGACCAGTGAGTACACCTTGCCACGTTGTATTTATGTGGAATGCTACTTACTGCTTTTCAGTTTTTAAAATTAGCCAAAAGACAAACTGTAGAAGATGTCACTGCACCCAGTTACTTGCCGTAAGCCTCACCCACAGAGCAGGAGGCTGGCTGGCCTGCCCTACTGCTGAGTAAGGACACCAACGGGGACGAACAGACGTGTGCTTGCTTTCTTCTATTCCGCAAAATGAGTGTCCTCTCTACGTTAAAAACTAACTAGCTAACTAGGAAATAAAGGCTGGGCTCCTTATTTTTTAGTTTCTTGGAATGGCTTAAAAAAAATGAGGGAAGTTTGCCAGGCTGGTGCCACACACCTTTAATCCCAGCACTTGGGAGACATAGGTTCGAAGATCTCTGTGAGAGCAAGGCCAGCCTGGTCTACAGAGTAACTCACTCAGGATATCCAGAGCTAAAGAGCAAAACCCTGTCTCAACAACAACAACAACAACAATAATAATAGAAAGAGAGAGAGGTCACACTTTGGCACTGGCTCCTCAGGTCCGCTGTACCCATGCCTCCTTCATTCCCGGTGTGAACATGGCAGAGGGGATGAAGGGTTGTCCCGTGCAAGGGAATTCAGAGGAAATGGCCTACCAGTCACCCACAGCCTTGCTGGCCTACGCCAGGAACCATCCCACCCTGTCCTGTGACTCCTGCTTTGTCGTTGGAACGGCGTCTCTGGGTGACTGACAGCTGTCATTTATCCAATCAAGCCCGAGATAGCCTGCAAGCCAAGTGTCCTGGACCCCAAAGGACTAGGGGCTGTGGGTCCAAGTCCTTCATTTCTTGTCTAGGAAGCGTTAAGTCTAAAGTGGGAGAGCAAGGGTGTCGTCACTAATAGAGCCCGGGACATCTGGCTCCCTAGTCCATGCTCGAGATTTCCTCCAACTCTTTGCCCCACGGAAGGAAGGAGCAGATGAAGATGTACTGGGTAATTTTATGTCAACGCGACACAAACTAAAGTCATTAATCAAGGAGGGAACCTTGAGTAAGCAAATGCCCCCATAGGGTTTGGCTTTACGCATTTTCTACAAAGTGATTGATGGAGGAGTGCCCCGCCCATTGTGGGTGGGACCATTGTGGGCTGGTGGTCCTGGGTCCTATAAGGAAGTTGTCTGAGCAAGCCGTGAGGAGCAAGTCAGTAAGCAGTGTCCTCCATGGCCTCTGCATCGGCTCCTGCCACCAAGTCCCTGACCTGTTTGGGTTCCTGTCCTGACTTCCTGTGATGGACAGTGATGTGGAAGCCTAAGCCAAATGAACCCTTTCCTCCCCAAGTTGCTTTGGTCATGACGTTTCATCGCAGCAGTAGTCACCCTAGTTAAGACAGGGGACTTAAGTTACATGTGTCTGGTATACATGTCTGTTTTCACTGTGTTCCTGTGCACACGCCATGCCTGGAAAGGTCACAAGGTTCCTTCCAGTATAGACAAGGCCATGGAAGGAGGAGACAGGGAGGAAGGAGACGTTGCTTCCTTAGCCAAAGCTCTCAGAAGAGGGGCAAAGGCTCTTCCTTTCTCAAGAACTGACCAAGGTGCTGAAGAACCGCCTCCCCCTTTGCAGTGTGGGCACAGGCTGGCAAGGGTTAATGAGCAGCACTTTGCCCCAGGCCCTAGGGCACAACACCAGCCCACCCTGCCCATTGGCTGGCAGGAAGTTAATTCCAGGGGTCTTGCATCAGGCAAGAGCTCACACGAAGGCAGACAAATAATTGCATCTAACTCTGTGTGTGTGAAGAAGGGTGTACAAACTATGCGTGGCACATTTGTCTACCTGTCCCTCTGGCCCACCTGGCAGGACTGTAGGTTAATAACCATGTGGAGAAACTCAGACTCATTTTTATACTGGACCACGGCCTCTGTGAGTGTAGCACAAACTCTGACTCTCAGAGCCAATCCCTGCTGGTTTCTGCATTAGTGTTGGAGACTAAAACAAAAGAGCAAGCAAAACCAAAAACAACAAAACCCATTAAATCCTTTAAATCCTGGGTGCTTGGGGGAACCAAGGTGCTTGTGTTTGCTGAGTGCATGGAGATGTGGATGGGAAAGAGATGGGGAATATGGTAGGAAGACATGAAGAACTAGCAAAACTCTTCAGCACCCAGGGACCACCCAGGGCTCCATCTCACAAATCCTGGTGACATCCAGAGCCCAAGAGGGGATTAGGGACAGAAGACAGAGTACCTGTAGGGGACCCAGAGAGGGCAGCTGGGGACAGCTGTGGGAGCAGAGCCTGGCTGGGTGCAGGATCGAGGCTCCTGAAGAAGTGTCAGCTCTTGCAGGCAGCTGGCTCCACGCAAGGCCACTTGGCCACGCAGCCTCTCCCTCACTCAGTTCCTGACTCAGTGACCTGCTCCTTTCTTTGCTCACTCACTCATCACCCCTCCCTCCTTCCGTGCACAGCAAAGAGTGACGCTGTTTCTGTACAGGTGTCTGCCATACACTGTGCCAGCCACGTGTGCCCACACTTAATTCCCTAGCCACCGCCCTAAGATACAATCATTTCCACTTTACAGATGTGGAAACTGAGTGCAGTGGGTGTCTCCTCTGCCTGCTTCTGCCGAGCCCTTTCTTTGTACTTTTCACTGGGTTCAGGGACCGTCTACATCTGAAGGTCCCAATGTTGGGTCCAGCATGGCAAGAAAGGTGGGAATCAAGACAAAGTCCTGGCCAGCCTCAGAGCTAGCTCCTGTCCAGATGCGCAGAGCTGAGGCCTGGTTAGGAGTCCAGGAATCTGCTCTAGTGGCTGAAATCAGGCTTACTTGATCTTGAACTTGTGCGGCCTGGCCCCAACAATGTGTCTCTGGACCCAACGGAAGAGTAAGCAGGCAAGCGCTCCGTGTGAGGAGAAGCCAAAAGCAGCCCAGGAGGACCCTCAGGGTCTGACTGAGGACAAAGGCTATGCATGCCTAAATCCTGGGGTGGGCCATGCCCATGGTGCATCCAGCTGTGTAGAGATCCACAGAGGTGTTCCAGGTGCCAGGACAGGAGAGGGTTAAGGAAGTACCAAACAAGTCTAATCTACATGCAGAAGCTTCTCTGTCCTTTAGTCCTCACAACCCAAGGCTTGTGCAAGCCAATCAATATTTTATGAAGACATTTCCTTCCTTCCGATACAGAGGCCTCCTCTGTGAAAGGGAGAGGAAGAGCCCGGGTGTGCACGGCGTTGGGGCCCTTCTGTTGCTTTCTTCTGAACGACCCCTCCCATACTGTAGGAGGTCCTGGGCTCATCTAACTCTGGGCTGATTTTTCTCTTCTTGTTGATAAATCTAAGTTGACTCTGTGGCACATCCTTTGCTTAGTGTCACTGTAGAATATTCTGGTATCTCTATAGCCAGCAGAGGCTTAGACCCTCTATAAAGGAACGTCAAAGGACCTACCCTACTGGTCTCAGGGTATACCTTTCTTCTAGGAACGGCCAAATTATCTGTACTCTCTTCCTTTCTCTGGCTCATCAGGAGAATGGGGAGACAGAAGGAGGTGAAATACACTGAGGAGATAAGATGCCTGGATGAGGTGAGGTTCCCTGAGGAGGGGAGGTTCACTGGAGAAGAGAGGCATGGTGTAGCTTCCTCTAGAGAATTTTCTTGAGCCATTGTCTAGGTCTGGGCCAGAATCCAGGTCAGAATCCATGGTTCCTATAGAGATGCTCTGAGACAAGTTAGGGGCTGGGCTTGGGTTTCCTCAACCCAAGGGCAAAGGCCCCTTTTCCAGAACTGACCAAGGTGCTGAAGAACCGCCTCCCCTTTGCGGTGCGGGCACAGGCTGGCAAGGGTTAATGAGCAGCCCTTTGCCCCAGGCCCTAGGGGCATAACACCAGCTCACCCTGCCCATTGGCTGGCGGGAAGTTAATTCCAGGGGTCTTGCAGCAGGCAAGAGCTCACACGAAGACAGACAAATAATTGTATCAAGCCAGTGGCTGGGCTCCTGGTCATTCAGCTGGACGCTCAGCGTGCTGACCTCAGCAGCAGGGGCCTCCATGGGGCTTGTTTCATCCCTGGTCCTGTGCCTACGTCTGAAGGAGGAAACAGGTTCCAAGAGTCCATTTCCCTGAAGCCACATAGTTAGAAGGCTCGTGTCATCTTGGAACAGCAGACACGCCTGGGCCAAGAATGTCCATAGTCTTGTCTCAACTCTCAAACTTTTCGTCAAGTTGTGCCAAACGCAGGGTGTCTAAGTAGTTCCCAGGAGGGTCCATGGAGCTGGCTGGCCTCCGGGCCCTGCATCAGCCTGGCTTTCCCCATGGTTAGTGACGTGCTGAGGAGAGCTGGGCACTGAGGAGGAGGGATGTCTGAGAAAGGGCAGCATCCAGCACGGGCCCCACACCACAGCTCTCGGGGGAGGGGGGGCAGCTCATATCAGCCCACTTTCTGTTCCTGTAATAAAGTGCCCAGGGCTGGATACAGTGAAGAAAAGAGAGTAGCTCACAGCTCTGGGGGCTCGGGGGTGTAAGGCTGGCATCATGTCAAACTCTGATGGGGACCGTGTGGCATATGAATGAATTGGTGTCTGTGTAAGCAGCAGACATGACACGAGACTGTGAGAGGAAGAGTGGGGGGAGGGGAGAGGAAGAGAGGAGGACAGCACAACGTTAAAGCAGCCCTTCTTGAGGACTCTCAAGGGCCCCAGGAGGACCTAACTGCTCCCTTCCACGGACCCTGGTCATCCAAATACTCTTACTGGGCACACTTCTCAGAGTGCCATCACCTCCCAGCTCTCCACACGAGGGACCACACTCCCAGTATATACTGACAACCATAACCAAGCTGGGCAGAAGCCCAGCCACGCCCAGCCTGGACTGACAGCAGGTGGTCCAGCAGCTGTGGGTCCCCGGGGTCTGCAGAGGGCGTTCCACACTCCTGGAAAGAGCAGGCTGACCGGAGGGCAGAGCAGAGCTCAGGGCAGCGGCTCCAGCCTGTCAGGAAAAAGCAAGGGATAATAGAACCCACTTTACATTGTGTTAAGCTGCCATTTCTCACAGAGAGATGAAAAGGGCTTCCCGGTGAGTATGGGCCTTTGTGGAGAGCAGAAAGTCTCCATTTGCGGCCTGAGTGGATTCCCAGGGTATTGATGGCTCCAGGCTATGCTTAGTGGGATTCAGCAAATGGTCCCTCGTTTTTCATGTGAATCAAGCTGTTGATAATGTGCCCTGTTTTCTGTAATTAAAACCTGAATGGCAGGTCCTTGGACATTCGGTTTGGCAGGAGCTAGAGCTGAGGTGCTGGGCCGGGCCATGTGCAGTGCCTGGCCTCATGGCCTGGGCCTTGTCCATGGTAGATGGCAAGGATAGTCAGCTACTGCCACTCTGCTCTCTGGCCACCATCTGCTGGTCAGTGTAGGTGCCAGTGAGCCAGGCCTCCAGCTCCAGAGGCTGCTCCTGCCCCTACTGCCTGGCCCAGCCCACTCAGCTCATACCCATCCTCCACCCCTTCTCCAGCAAAGCCCTCAGCAGCTTCGCCCCATGGCAGCTGCCCTGTGCTGATTGCCTGGGCTCCTCAACCACTGCAGAGTCTGCTGTCTCCCTTTCAGTTTGGGTTGCTGGACTCAGCACTCCCCAGAAGGTGGGGAGCAGCCCTACCTTCTGATATCAATGCCTCAGCTTCCCCGTCTGTCACTGAAACCTTGTGTCATCAGACAGGGCTGGACCGGTGTGCAAATCTAAACAACACTGCTTTAGAATTCACTCCGTCTGCTTCCCATGTCCTGGGACCTCCTGGGCCAAGCACTAAGTTAAGAGGTTTGAGCCACAGCAATGCATTCTATCTGGGAGGGAGAGGTACAAGGTCAAGGGGCAAGTGATTCCTCCGAAGCGATGAGGGACAATCTGTCTGAGCCTCTAGCCTCATCACTATGGCTTCTGTCTTCGATGTTTCTCAGCTTGTGGAAGCATTTCCCCAAGCCCTGCCTTCCGAAGGGACGCTTCACTCAGCATCTCTTCCAGGCACATCGGTGTCCAAGTCTCCTTGCCCACAGCAATGCTATGACGTGGGGACCGCCTCCCTGTTCCCTATGACTCCGTTCTAGTTTAACATAGCTAGTAGCTCCATCTGCAAGGAGCCTATTTCCCAGTAAGGTCACACTCTGAAGGGACTGTATTCTAGGAGGTCATCATTCCACTCTTGAGGAGGTCTTAGTCCTCCCTCCCCATGTCCCAGTCTGGTCAGGATGATCTGAGCTTCCCCACACCTGGGAATTGCTTCCCATTCTTTCCCCTCAGCTGTGGGATCTCTTGTTTCTTCATTAGGCATAGAACTCTTTATGCTAATGCTCCGGCTGGCCAGGCAGGCAGGCTGGCTGGTGCCACCTCCCCGGTCATGGCTGCGTAATAAAGTGCTCTGTAATGGAAGGCTTCCTGTTGTTGATTGTGCCCAGGGGCTGTGCTGGTGCGCAGGGGACTCGCATGTGCCAGTGGGTCACCATCCAGGCAGGCAGGCCCTGGGGTAGGAAGAGGGGCCCAAAGAGGCCCGCCAGGCAGCTGATGGTGGTGACATCACCAGTCGGAGGAGTGGGAGAGGCCACACCCTGAAGCTAGGAAATTTGTCCAAGAAATCAAATTACAGGTAAAAGGTAGCGTGCAGGGCAGTGGCTCCTGGTTGATGGGTGAGCGGCCGCACCTCTGCCTTCTGCAGGTCTTACTCCAGGATTGGCTGTGCGCCTGGGTGGCTGGCCCTGGTATCCTGTCCCTCTCCTTTGTTCTAATTCTGAGGGGAGGGCCACTGAGACCACCAGATCATTGGCGTTTGTTACAATGGCAAAGCCCACCAAGGCCTACCGGTCTCGTGGCAGTCATGACTGGAGTTATGCACATCTCCTACCCTCAACTCCCCAAAGCAGGCAGTGGTAGGTTGTGGGTAAAGAGCAAGTTATTCCGGGAGAAAGCGTGCCAGGAGCATGCCCCCTTGTGTTAGTCCACCAGAAACTGCCATGCACTTGCACCTACAGACTCCCATTTTGCAGCGTGTTCACAGCTATCACCAGATTAGGGTGAGGACTCCTGCTCCCTGACACCTCCCTAAGGTAAGGGCTCCCTGCACTTGAGTGTTCTCTCCCCAGCCAGCACAGGCCTCAGCTCCCATGGCCCCAGCCTCCAGGCCCCACATCCCCAACCCCCAATTAGTTTTCTAGCCCCCAGCCCTTGGCTGCTCCCTCTGAATTCAGGAACCAACCAAATGGGTCTTTGAGAAGCTCTGATGGACAGAGCAGAGCTCAAGACAGCACGGGCCTTCTGCATCCTTGTTGGGGGTATCCAGAGCCATATGCTTCCTCAGTACTGGGTACCTGCCAGGACCCCAGCCTCCCCCGTCCCATCCACACCAACCCCAGGGGTGCAGGAAGTCAGCTTTGGGCCTTGCTTTCCCCAGACTTGGCACATGACCTTCAGGATCAGCAGGCTGCCTGGGGCCAAGCATGGACAATAGCTCAGTCGGTCTTGTCATCTTCTAGCTGTGGTGCCGTGCTTGGTCTCCGCCTGACCCTGTGGTCCCTGAGGAAATCAGGCTGGTGGTGTCTCCTTCACTGAGACATCTAGGAGGTCTGAGTGCATGTTTGGGGAACACTTGCCTTATCTGGGGTTTGCTAAGAACCAGGTAGCTGGATGCCAACTCCACGGGAGAGGGGTCATTCCTGAGAATGGCTGAAGTGATCATGATCCTGGGCCTGGACTGGGCTCTCTAAGTAGTGGCTGTGGCTGCGGTCAGGGGCTGTAGCTGCGGTCAGGGGGCCTTGCTTCAGAGGAACAGGTCCTGGCTACACCAGCCAGGGCTCCCAGATCAATGGGAGAGGCTCAAGGACCCAATAGGCCAGGAGATTGGTCGAGTTTGCCAGGTAAAACCCATGACGGGCCAAAAATCAACCAGGTCGGGTGTCTGTATTAGGGTTCTGTTGCTGTGAAGACACACAATGACCATGCGACTCTTGTAAAGGAAAGCACTTATTTGGGGTGGCAGTTTACAGTTTCAGAAATGCAGTCCATCGTCATCATGACAAGACACGCAGCATTCGGGCAGACATGGTGTTGGAGAAAGAGCTGGCAATTCTACATCTTGATCTGCAGGCATCAGGAGGTGGGATTGTGTCACTGGGCATAGCTTGAGCATAGGAGACCTCAAAGTGCACCCTCACACTGACACACTTCCTTGGACAACGCCACGCCTCCTGGCAGTTCCTTCCACTCCTTAGGGGAGCCATTTTCTTTCAAACCACCCCAACAGGCTGTATAGTAAGAACTCAGCAGCCATGGGAGGAGCTGGAGCCGTCAGGCCGTGGCCCTCTGCTCAGCATCCCCACTACTCAAGTTTCTGGGGACCTCACAGACTCAGAGACCTGACTAGGCAGAAGGTCTATCCAGCAGGCTGCTGCCCTTCCTATACCTGGGCAGAGGCTGAATGTTGGGGCTGCCACCCTCCTGGGGACTTGCGCTCACCTGATGCTGGCTATGATCCTCAGCAGGCCATTCCTTAATGAGGTAGTGGGGCACCCACACATTCATTCAGGCTGCCAAACTTCAAGCCCTTGCTCTCAAAAGAGAAGCTTGGGCTGTCTCCCACTGTTCTAAGAATGGCAAGACCGAAACCACCACACTCCGGGAGAAGGCAGGGCCCCCCACAGAGCTAGGTTGAGAAGTTCTGTCTTCCAAAGTCCAACACTGCCCTACTGGAGCCTGGACACCTCTCTGCCGGAACTGACATCTGAGACATGGTGTCACAAATACTAAGCAGAAGGAATGCGGGAAGCACAGCATGCAGCAAGGCAGGGAGCTCACAACACCCAGAGCTTACAGATTCCGCAAGCAGGCAGGCAGGAACCAGCTAGGGTAGTGAGCTGCAGGAGGTATTATAGCTGGGAATAAAAGGCATCTGGGCCCGATTCCACCTGGGTGGGGTCACGCAGGCGTGCCGATGTGCAAACTCACTGCTGGTCAAATAGAGTTTCCTGGGACTTGATGGTGTAGGCATGTTCCCAGCAGTTATACACGTGCTGGTGGCCGTGATGACAGCAACACTTCAGGGTTACTTTTCTTGTTGTGACCAACAAGACAAAAAGCAAGTTATAGGTGGGCGTGTGTGTTTGGCTCAGGTTTGATGGTGTGGTCCATTGTGGCAGGGGAGGCATAGTGACAGGGGTCTGAGGTGGCTGTCACACTGTGTCTGCAGTCAGGAAGCAGAGAGAGATGAACACTACTGCTAAGCCTACCTTCTTTTTTAAATTCAATCCAGAGTGTCAGTCCATGGGATGATGCTGCCCACACCCATAGGTATTCCCTGTTCAGTTAAATTTCTCTGGAACCCCCTTGATTACATTCCTGGAGGTGTGTCTCCTGTGTGGTCCCAAATCTAATCAACTGATGGCGAAGGTAACCATAGCCGACACCCGCCTCCTAGGGCTGCCTCCCTCCCACACCACCACCCTGGTCCAGCAGCACACCCCAGTGGAAGGATGCTCTGCAAACACCTGGCCAGGAGTCCCACAATGTGAGTAAGGCAAGCTGAGACCGTTGCATCAGGAAGTATCTGAAAGGGCTGGATGACCAAACGTTACCTAGACCAGGATCCTGGAACAGAAAATAGACCTCGGGGAAAACTAGAAAATCTGGACAAACCATGAACTCTGTTAACGATGTCAGAACGTACAGCTGAGATGCCAGCATGGGGAGAGCCGGGTGGGCAATGTGGGGACTTCATGAGCTTGCCTGGCCATGTTCCTACAGAACTCATCTCCCTAAAGGACTATGTTACAGTGTTTTTGTGCACAGGGCAGTCACCAGGGTGACAACTGGCTGGTCTTTGTTCTGGCCATCAGGGAAGGAGTCTGACAGCACCACACCAGCTGCTTTTATGAGTATTTGAAATCTGCATATAAACATGGGTTTGGTGCGCATCAGCAGAAACCAACAAGACAATGATGCTTGGGAATCTGTCTGCCAGGCTCGTAGCCGCACCCAAGGTCCTTGTCGAGACAGGTAATATGATTCCACCCAGCACACCTTGACTTCCGCTCCTTGACCCTGGAGTGGTTCCCATCCTACAGATGGCACCGCCAGGGCTTGGCTAGAGGGTGGGACCAGGCATTCACACCAGGAGATTCTGAGGCTGCTGCAGAGCAGGGGTTAGCTACATTTCCATCCATGTGATGGCTCTGTCGGAATTCCTCTTGGGATTTCTAAGTGATCCCTTCATGAAGAGTCTGGAGTTCTGGAGTGGGAAGGAGCCCCTCATTTGATTGCTCATGGCCCAAACCTGTTCCTGACCTCAGGAGGGAGGAGAGGCCTTAAGAACGTAGGAAGAACGAAAGAATGCCTCAGCGCCCAATGAGCCATAGCCACCCTGTCTTCTCCAACCCCACAGGTGGCTTTATGGCACAACTACTCTAGGCCATAGACAAAGAAGTCAAGGCTGAGAAGGGGACACTAGGCCCCCTGGTGGCCTTGGATCTCCTCTACCTTCACCCGAGCCCACAGCGCCTCACATAAAGGTTGACCCACCCGCAACTAACCCAATGGCTAGTCTCGGAGGGACAGACAGGTACCTGAGGAGGGCTTTGGGGTTGTGTGGATGCCTTCATGGGGCATTCAGGGTCGTGAGGAACCGAATCCATGGCCACAGGCTGAGGGCACCTCCTGACCCGCAGAGAGACGGTGATTTTTATTTTTATTTTATTTTATTTTATTTTATTTTGGTTACTCAGCTAATTGAGCAATGACACAGGGGTGCAGCCCTGGCTCCACAGACTTGGAGGGACTTTGTGTGGCCTGAAAGACTCAGTGACCTGAACTCGTATGTGGCTGGCTCCCACATATATCATGGATGACCATAGAAAGCCCAGTTAGTTCCGTCTCGGGGCCAGGCTGTCAACCTCACACATGTTGGACGACTCTCAACTTCCTGATGAGCTAGCTGGCTACTTTATTCCCTATTATACAGCTGGGGAAACCGAGGCATGGGACGCCAAGTGGAGAAGGAGCGAGGCTCTTGGCAGGCAGGGCTTTGCCGCACAGGCTTGGCTGGCCTCCATTTATTTATTCTGGGGGCAGAGGAGCTGAAGTGCTGAGTGGACCTGTGCCCAGCTGTGACTGCCGTCTCCAACCGTTAAGAGAAAGGGGCAGAGGCTGCTTTGAGAGGGAGTCTCCAGAGGCCCAGCCCAGACTGCGGGGTGGACACCGTGTGTGGCAGAGGCAGGAGTCAGAAATGGATGTGTTCTTCCTCTGCTTGCCCCCCACACATCATGCTCAGGCGTGCTCACACAAATGACAAATGTGATCGGTCATACAGCTGTGTTTACAGCCCATGTAACAGTTATACATGCACACACACACACACACACACACACACACACACACACACACACACGGAGGAACAGCACCTGTATACAGAGACCCCTGCACCAGTTTTTGAGGCCTGCGGAGCTGCAAACATGCGATTAACATAGAGAGATGCTACACAGGCAAACCATATGAGAGCAAATGTCCAGGAAAGCTCTGGAATCCCAGAATGGCAGAAAACCTTCCCTCACGCTAAGGTTAGGCCACGTGTCTCCAGGGCCACGTGCTATCAGAGCTGGCTCTCTGAGGCCCAGCACAGGGTGTAGAGCTGGGGCCCTTCTAGATGGGCATCCCCAGCTCATCCAGGCTCATTGCAGGATTCAATTAAGGAGGCTGGGTAGTTTGTGGGGTGGGAGGTGTGGGGAGGTCAGAGGGTTGATTTCCACATGTCCTTGTAGGTTCTAATTTCTCACTTGACCACCCGAGGGCCAACTCCCCGGACACAGGCCCTGGACACATGGATGGAAGAGCCACATGCCACACGTACATACCTCACAGATCATGCCTACTGCCTATGGAGCTCATCCCACTTTTGAGGCTCTAAGGACCTGGGTAGCCAAGTCTTTTCTTAGAAATGGCCGAGGGAGGCAGATACTGGGAGGAGCTGTCAGGATGACTCTTGGAAATGACAGGGTCATTGATATGCTCTGGGATATCGAGGTGGTTGGGGAGGACATGACAAGGAGGGACCCAGAGAAGGGAGTTAAGGTCTACGGAGGGCATGCCAATGGGCATGAGCAGTCCCACCAGGAGCCATTTCCTGCACGTCTTGCTCCAGTGAGGAGGAAAATGAGAACAGGCACCTCCCTCCCATGGGCTTCTGGGAGCAGGGGTGAGCCACAGCCTAGAAACTTCCTTCCTGCCAACATCTGTGGATAAGAGAAAGTTAACCCACCCAAACCCATGTGCCTTCTGCTCTCTTGTTCTAAAGCTCTTGAATATTCAAACAGCGCTTTCTGGGCTGGGCTCTGATGCTCCAGGAGGGGACTGAGAGAGGCAGAAGGCACGAGGGATTGGTGGCCAGACCACGTCTGGGTGCCCAGCCTCATCTCACCCAGCAGCTCCCTCTAGCCCAGGAGCTAGCTTTCTGGACACCAGCCGCCTGCCACTGTTGCCCAGAGCTGCCATGCCTCCAGGATGTCTAAGTGGACCCAGTCATCACCTCAGAAATATCCTAAGTCACTACCACCCCTAGGAGGGCCGAGGCTGAAGCTCTCCAGAGCTTGGTAACGCTGCCTGGTAATGCTGCTGCCAGCTGGGAAGTGTGAATGCTATCACTTGGCAAGGACCACACTACTGTTTTTGTAGGGTGCTCAGTCAAGGTGGGTAGTGTCTGTTCAGGGTCACCGTGCTAGGACCCCGAGGAGTGGCAGGACAGCCTGAGCAGGGGGAGGAGACTGCAGGCTGACTCTTGGTCAGAAGCACGGCTCCAGGGTTTCTGTGGGAACAACTGGGGAATGAAAGTCAAGTGTGGTTTAGCCCTCATTCAGGCATAGCCTACGCCATGACACTGTGACACGTTACCATGCTTCCCTGAGCATTCCTAATGGGCCTTGGGTTTGAGTAGCCACTCCTTGGGCTGATGGGAGGCCATTGTGTAAACACAGGGGTCCATTTACAGCTGGATAGGCCTAAACATTCGGCAGACCTACAGTGTCAGGGCAGAGACTGCCGGTCTCAACTCCCCTAACTCTAACTCGTCTTAGATAATGACATTCATAACCCAGTTCGTGACAGCTGAGCACTTTGGTCTAGCATCCACATTTGGTACACCAGGAATGGGGATGCTGGGGACAGTCTGGTCTGTTTTGGATCCTCTTCCCATTGGACCCTCACAGCTAACTCCACATGCAAAGGTTTACCAGATGTCTTTCATGGGCTTTGGGAGCTCAGCAGGGGCTGCCGCGTCCCTCCAGGCAACCGAATTCAGTCACTCAATAACATTTTATGGAGTCTCAGTCTGGTCCTTGAGCATGACTTCAGAGGACAAAAGGACCCTGTGGATCTTTACACACACACACACACACACACACACACACACACACACACACCTGCCTGTGGGAGAGAATGTTCTTGGTCCCTCCTCCTGTGAGGCACCTTGCTTCGGCAGTCAGCTATGGTTCCCAGCTCTCCTGGGAGCCCTGGCCATTAGGCAGTTGTCCTGGTCTGAGGAGCACCCTAACAGCTCTGTCCTGTCACTGCAGAGAGGGTTCTGGTACTCTCCTGAGGCTTTCCAGGGAGCACACTGGTCTCTCATCAGGCCTCCATTGTCAATGGACCCTGTAAAATGACAACTGCACACCCCACAGCCTGTAAACAGCCACGTCCGGGGGGCACAAAGTTAATCATCTAATTTGGGATCACAGAGCAAGAGAACTTTGAGACTGAGTCTGGGGCCTGAGTCTCTAGCTGAGCCACTTCCATCAGGGAGATGATGGTGGAGCTGGCCAGCAGCCACCAGGTCTCTGGGCTGAGCTCCAAATGGGCAAGGAAGGCGAATGTCAGGTCACAGGGTAGGCGAGCTTGAGAAAGGATGTACTGTGTACCATGGTGCTGAGCGTGCACAGCGAGCCAGTCTGCCACACTTCCAACTACCCCCGAGTAGTGCAAGTCTGAGGGTCTGAGGGTTAGGGTGCACCGCTGCTCTGTGAGAAGACACCTCAATCCTGGGTCTGTGGAAGTGTTTGGGATCCGTGCTTCCGGGCTTAGTGTGCTCTGGAGCAGTGGGTACAGGGATAGGCATTTCAGGTGATCCTGGACACCGGCCTGGCTGACTGTGATGGCGGTAGTGGTGCAGCCTCTGAGAGATGGCTAGGAGGGAGAGTCAGTGTCTACATCAGCTGGAAACTTGGGTGCTGGGAGATCCCTTGGAAGATGAGAGTTTCTTTAGGAACATCTCATCACGGCCGTGGTCAAGCTTTTCCTCTAAGTGTCTGTGGGCAGGAGAAGTGTCTGCATCCCTTTTCCACACATGAGGAAAGAATCCCAGAGAAGGCACAGGCATACCTGCAGCATCTCATCAGGCCTGGACAGCCCAGCCAGCTCCCTCTCCCTCTCCAGCTGCTGTGGGGAGTGTCCTCTGAGCCTCTATCCCCAGGGAGCTTAGGGACACTTCTCAAGCAGCATTTGAGTCAAGCCTGGTGCTGACACCTACCTGTCATGGCCTCACTTGTCCCTGTGAGCACTGGGCTCTGTCTCAGGCACCATCAGGGGCCTGCCCAGGCTCTTGTTGGCACTCTACCCTGGTTAATAGGCCTGGCTAGCCAGGTAGGTGCCTGCTGGGGTTTTCTTGCCATGTACTCAACAGTTAGGGTGTTGATGGGGCTTGGGACCGCAGCCAGAGAACAACAGGGTGGCTGACTTGGCTGCCAGCACCGGCCCAGCAGCGTCAGGGTGCTTGGGGCTCAACTTCTGCTGTCTCGTGGGTGCTGTATCGGCCAAAACCGTTATAGATGCTGTTTACCCAGCACACTCCGCCAAGATGCTCCGGGGCTGACGTCCACTCTCAGTCCGGAACTCTCTTGCCCTGTTGCTCAGCTGTTTCTGCACAGGCCAAGTCTTCAGCCCACAAGCCCAGGTCTGAGAATTCTGGCACTGCCCTGGGTCTTCCTCAGACTGCCCAAAGCCCAGAGAGGGGAGCAGTCAGACCCTCCACCCCTGGCAGCCGTCTCCAGTGCAGCTCGGAGCACGGGCTTCTGCAGGGAACCTCCGCATACTGTGACTCTCTGCAAGTTTGAAACTTGGCTCATACCATCTGCAAAACACCTATTTCCCTCATCCTAGGAGCTGCTACCGGAAAGAAAGCAACCTCTGATCGAGGGGTCCATGTTGATTGGGGTGGGCAAGGGAGGGGGAAAAGAGAGAGGGAGAACGAGCCGAAGAGAAGGGAAGGAGGAGGATGCAGGAAAGGCTACCTCAGTGGCTCATCTGAACCCCACAAGCAGCATCTGATACCCTGATACAAGCAATGATACCCTCATATCTGTCACCCATGAAGTTCCTTAGTGTCCCCACTTCCCCAGCCCCAGGAGACCGCGGTCTGGTCTCTACCATCAAAGGCTGGTTTGGCCTGTTTGAGGACTTTCTGTCTAAGTGTGGCTTTTGTTCTTGGCTCCTTTTGATCAACAGCGTTATTATGAGGCCAGGCAGCCACTGGGTGGATCTGAACTCCACCTTCAAGGTGCACACTCTGCGCTGTTTACTCTTCTTCTGCCGCCCGACCGACAACTGGGCTCTTTCCAGGTTCCGCTGTTATGAAAGGCTGCAGGAGACACCCTCACAAGTCTTTGCAGACTCCTGTAATTCTCTCTCCCGGGGATGGGGAAATATCTAGGAGCAGCTTGACTGAATTACTAACCTCGTGTTTTCTTTTTACCTCTTTCTGGGACTTCTGTATCATTGGCTCCTGGGTTTACACGTGAAGGTGCCCAGCCCAGAGTCCAAGGATTCCTGTGAACTTAGCCCAAAATAAAATCACAGAATTGCTTAAAACATCGTGGCTTGTTTTCTTTTCAATTTTGCTTTTGTACTCTAGTGGCATGCTCTCTAGTAAGAATGTCGATGTGTCTCAGGGAAGCCAATGTGACGTGATCACAAGCCACGGAGCTACTTCTCGAAGGGACCTTCCCAGTGCGGCCCTCCTGCTTGGGTGTGGGACCCCAGCTGTGGTTGGCATCTTGGGCTTCTAGTCTCGGGTCCCCTCTAGGGTGACAAGTGGCAGCTTCCTCACTGTGGCTCCCTCTCAGTTCCTTGTGGTTTCTGGTGTCCATCAGCTTTGCATGTGAGGGGTCTGAATGTCATGTCTGCTTGCTGCTCCTTGTCCCTTTCTCTGCTACACTCCTGTCTTGCTGTGCTGACTGTGAGGTCTGTGGGCTGCAGACATTGTCTCAACTATGTCTTCTGAAGAGCTCCATGGAGTTTTTGTCTTCCCGGCTTGCTTTCCTGTTTAAGAAGTCATTCCCCGACGCACATCAAGATACTTCTGAGCTGGGGTGATGACTCAGGGCATCGAACAAAGCACTTGCCATACAAGCGTGTGGCCTGGAGTGCAGATCCCCAAAACACACCTGAAGGCTGAGCAGGTGTGGGGCCACCTGTAATTGAAAGACCCCAAGAGTTCGGAGCCTGCCAGAGGGAGGCCCTTGCCCCAAGAGACGAGACCAGACCACTGGATGCAAGTGCAAGAGGCCGTTTAATGTTTACACACAGGTACCTGTGGATGCTTCAGTCTTTCGGGAGACTGAGAGAGCGTGCGTGGTTAAAGCATATGCAGTTTATATAGGGTTGGGGTGGCAAGAAGCAGGCTTACAGAAGCAGAAGCATGGTTACAGGGACTTCATTGTTTCGTCTAAATGTAGCGATTGTAGTTAACCAAGGACAGTTGGTTATTCGGGTTGGGCACAAAGAATACAAAGAATTCAGTTGTGACTAGGGTTGGGCACAAAGAATACAAAGAATTCAGTTGTGACTATCTCGGCATCCCTGATACCGTCCTGCTGACCTTGCTTTGGTCCAAGCTGCAGATCACAGATATCTGGTTGGCGTTGGATGAGAGTAGCACCTGGTTCCCTCCTGTACTTTTCTCATAACTTGACCTTGGCAAATTGGCAAGAGCAATTCAAACAGGCAATATGCATAATGGGGGTCTTTCATAATGTGTCCTGCATAGACAGACAGGATCCCTGAAGCAAACCAGATAGCTGGATTCCCCAAAGCAGGGAAATGCCTAGTAAAGCATAAGACTCAATAAATACAGTGGCGGAGGAAGACACTTAGCATCAACCTCAGGCCTCCAATGGCATGCACACACACACACACACACACACACACACACACTTGCATACACACACATATATGCACAGGTGCACACACATACACTTATACACACAAATGCAGGCAGGCCACACACATACATATGGGAAAAAGTTTTAAATCTCACTTTATGTAACTATTTCCTCAAATTGAAACATTCTCTCCTGGAGGGAGGAGACTCACAGGATTCAGGAAGTAAACAAAACTTAGAAGGCTCAGAAAACTCCTGAAAACTGACTTTCTTCACTAGGCACTGCCCTAGTTACAGGAGCAGCAAGCACTTGCTATGGAGACTCTAAGGAGGCCACCTGCTTGGGAGCTGTGCAGAAGGCCCCAGAGATGCAGATTCCTGAGCCTTCACCCAAGTCGAGATGGACATCCTGGGTATGTAGCTGCCTTCGGGTCACCTGTGCTCCTATAATCCCAGTAAACTCATGGCTCTGGTGCCTGGGTGGAGTCATTTCTTTGGTCTATTGCCAGTGCCCCAGGAAAAGGCAAATAACACACATTTTCCCTCCCTGGAAACTCTGCATCATTAGCTCTCAGGTTTGCAGATAAAATCCACCTCGACCGCTTCTGTGTGGACCCATGCAGGGTGCGGCTTGTTTTCACCGGACATCTAGTTCAGCATCGCTGGTGACCGGCTTTCCACTCCAGGTTGAGAGGCTGGGACACCTTTCTCAAGACCAGCCGATTGTGTGCATAGGGATCTATTTCTGGACTTTGATTTTGTTCCATTCAGCATCTATGCTTGCTCATAAACACGCCTGTAGTGAGATAGTTCTGTGCCACTGACCACGCCCATTGGGGGTGGAGCCACGGGCGGAAGTGACCTGTGGTAGGAGGTCGGAGGGGGCCAGGAAAGGCGCTCTCTTTCTGGCGTGACTCCGACAGGAGAGGATCGGGTTGAATTTCCTGGTGTTCATCTGTCTAGGTTGTAAGTTATTTCTCCCTGAATAAATATCTATTTGGCCTATTTGTTTATCCTGATCCTTATTTAACCGCGATACATGCCGTCCTGGACACTGAAGTGTTAGGTAATGTCCTGAAATCAGGATGCTTCCTCCAAACTCTGTTCTCTTTCAGAATTTTGCCTTTTCTACTTTGGGTTCTTTGTATTTTTCAGATAAAATGTAAGACTAACCTGGAAGTTCCTATACAAACATGTCCTGCAACTTTGATTAAGTGACACTGAATCTGAAGTTCAATTAGTGGGAAATTGACCCCTCACTGGCACGCAGGCACAGTATTGATCTGTTGCCATGCCAACCCCACCTTTGGCGCTGCTTTCTTGTTTATTTACATCTTCAAGTTCTCCCATAATGGCTTTTAAAATAATAAAAACTCCTTTAATTTACAGATCCAGCATAGCTTCTGAGCAATTCCCAACATTTAGTATTCAGTGCCGTTTTAATCGTTGAATTTCATGTTTCTGATGTTTCTACCAAACGCACTGTGAGGCGCAACTGATTTTCTGTATTGATGCTGAATTCAGCACACCAGGAAATCCACCCTTTACTTCTAGTAACTGTTCCCTAGATTCCTTGGGATTTTCTACATAAAAAAGCCATCTCTGTGAAGAGAGGGGATTGGGATAATACGATTGAAGAACATCATACACATGGATGGAAATATCTGAATGTGGGACTGGAGAGACTGCTCAGCAGTGAGCACTGGCTGTTCTTGCAGAGGACCCAGATTTGTTTCCCAGCACCCACATGGCAGCTCACAATCCTCCTAACTCCAGTCCTGGGGGATCTGACACCCTCTTCAGGCCCCCTTGGGTATTGCATGCACATGGCACACATGCATACTTGCAGGCAAAACACTCATACACATAAAATAAAATCAAATAAAATTATACAAATGTACAACCCACATATGCTAAGAAAGAAGAGATCACATCTGTGAACAGGGGCATCTTACACCTATAAATCTTCCTTTCCTTTTCCTGTCTTGACCCTCTCCCACAGGCTCCAGCACAGGTGGGCCTCAGGGGCAGGTTGCTTGCTTGTTCACTGTAAGGATGACGTGTGTCATGTCTAGGCTGTTGATAGATCTCCTCTACTGTTGGCAGTCTGTTGCAGCCTTGATGTGTACGGATTTTGTCAAATGTTCTCTGCATCCCTATTTGAGATTTCTGGTATATTTGTTATTTTCCCCCTTAGTGTGACAAAATACCCGGCAAAGCCACCTGAGAGAGGAGAGGGTTTCTTTGGGCTCGAGAGCACCCACCCCGACAGAGACAGCATGCCATCAGCAGTGTGTGTTGGTTGATTGCATGTGTTCTCAGTCAGGTAGCAGAGACAGATGAACAACAGTTCCTAGCTCATTTTCTGGTCCAGGTTTTGTTGTTGGCTGGTTGGTTGGTGTCTGGCGTTAACTGTCAACTTGGCACAGCCTAGGATCTCTTGAAAAAGGGAGTCTTGATTGAGTGACTATGTTTACCATGTTTGTGGGGGATTTTCTTGGTTGCCTTAATTGATGTCAGGGGCTCAGCCCACTGTGGGCAGCATCATTCCCTAGGCCAGTGGTTCTGAGCTGTCTGAGAAAAGCCAGCTGAGCATGCACCTGCAAGTGAGTCAGTAAGCATCATCTCTCCATGGTTTCTGCTCCAAGGTCCAGCTTGTGCTCCTGCCCCCAACTCCTGTGACCTGGGAATACACTTCCTCCCCTATGTCCCTTTGGTCAGATGTTTGTATCACAGCAACAGAAAAGCAAGTAGTGTAGTGTCCTTACTGGGATTTGCTAACGTGGAAAGTAGACACAAGAGTGCTCACACTCTTTTCTGAAGAGTGTGCACATGCTTGCTGCTGACATCTTTCTTCCTTTCTTTCTTTTTAAAAATGTACTGAATAGAACTCACCCAAGGAGACACAGTGGGCTTTTCCTTGGGGGTTGCTGGTGATTATGAATACGTTATTAAACTACATGTGTGAGATGGCAGTATGGCTCAGTGGAATAGCCCCTGCCCAGCACAGGCAAAGCTCTAGACTCCACCCCTGTCACCACAATCAAGTATCTGTCTGACCATCTCTGTCTTGTAATGGGAATGCTCATGGCTTCTGCCTCTGCTGTTGCCCTAAATGTGTCCCGCTGATTCGCTGTTTGGAAATCCGCATGCTACCACCCACACCCCCTTCATGCCCCTCTGCCCTCCCCACTTCCCCTTCATGCCCCTCTGCCCTCCCCACACCCCCTTCATGCCCCTCTGCCCTCCCCACATCCCCTCCATGCCCCTCTGCCCTCCCCACTTCCCCTTCATGCCCCTCTGCCCTCCCCACTTCCCCTTCATGCCCCTCTGCCCTCCCCACATCCCCTCCATGCCCCTCTGCCCTCCCCACATCCCCTCCATGCCCCTCTGCCCTCCCCACACCCCCTCATGCCCCTCTGCCCTCCCACATCCCCTCCATGCCCCTCTGCCCTCCCCACATCCCCTCCATGCCCCTCTGCCCTCCCCACATCCCCTCCATGCCCCTCTGCCCTCCCCACTTCCCCTTCATGCCCCTCTGCCCTCCCCCACACCCCCCTTCATGCCCCTCTGCCCTCCCCACATCCCCCTCCATGCCCCTCTGCCCTCCCCACTTCCCCCTTCATGCCCCTCTGCCCTCCCCACTTCCCCTTCATGCCCCTCTGCCCTCCCCACACCCCCCTTCATGCCCCTCTGCCCTCCCCACATCCCCTCCATGCCCCTCTGCCCTCCCCACTTCCCCTTCATGCCCCTCTGCCCTCCCCACACCCCCTTCATGCCCCTCTGCCCTCCCCACACCCCTTCATGCCCCTCTGCCCTCCCCACACCCCTTCATGCCCCTCTGCTCCCTCCCCACACCCCTCCATGCCCCTCTGCCCTCCCCACACCCCTCCATGCCCCTCTGCCCTCCCCACACCCCTCCATGCCCCTCTGCCCTCCCCACATCCCCTCCATGCCCCTCTGCCCTCCCCACACCCCCTTCATGCCCCTCTGCTCCCTCCCCCACACCCCTCCATGCCCCTCTGCCCTCCCCACACCCCCTCCATGCCCCTCTGCTCCCTCCCCACACCCCTCCATGCCCCTCTGCCCTCCCCACACCCCTCCATGCCCCTCTGCCCTCCCCACACCCCCTTCATGCCCCTCTGCCCTCCCCACTTCCCCTTCATGCCCCTCTGCCTTCCCCCACACCCCTTCATGCCCCTCTGCCCTCCCCCACACCCTTCCATGCCCCTCTGCCCTCCCCACATCCCCTCCATGCCCCTCTGCCCTCCCCACACCCCTTCATGCCCCTCTGCCCTCCCCACATCCCCTCCATGCCCCTCTGCCCTCCCCACACCCCTTCATGCCCCTCTGCCCTCCCCACACCCCTTCATGCCCCTCTGCCCTCCCCACACCCCTTCATGCCCCTCTGCCCTCCCCACACCCCTTCATGCCCCTCTGCTCCCTCCCCCACTTCCCCTTCATGCCCCTCTGCCCTCCCCACATCCCCTCCATGCCCCTCTGCCCTCCCCACATCCCCTCCATGCCCCTCTGCCCTCCCCACATCCCCTCCATGCCCCTCTGCCCTCCCCACATCCCCTCCATGCCCCTCTGCCCTCCCCACATCCCCTCCATGCCCCTCTGCCCTCCCCACATCCCCTCCATGCCCCTCTGCCCTCCCCACATCCCCTCCATGCCCCTCTGCCCTCCCCACATCCCCTCCATGCCCCTCTGCCCTCCCCACATCCCCTCCATGCCCCTCTGCCCTCCCCACACCCCTTCATGCCCCTCTGCCCTCCCCACTTCCCCTTCATGCCCCTCTGCCCTCCCCACACCCCCCTTCATGCCCCTCTGCCCTCCCCACACCCCTCCATGCCCCTCTGCTCCCTCCCTTTCTTATTTAGAGTTAACTTCTTTCCCCATCTCTGTAATGTCTCCATGCCGTGTGTGATGGTGAATGTGAGTGTGTATGGGAACCACCACTCCACAATCATCTGTGCTAGCATAGAGCCTGTGTGTGTTGTTAGTGCAAAATAAAGCTCTTGCTTTAAACATCCATGGTCTTTAAAAACTGAAAAAGAAAACAATCTGTTATATTCACTGCTATGCTGGCCAATTTTGTTCCTATTAACTCTTTGCTATAGACCCAAGATGCAGGGCTGGGAGATGGCTCAGTGGGTAAAGTGTGTGCTGCATAAGCATGAGAACCCATGTGAAAGCAGGGCATAGTGACATCCATGTACTCCTGTGGTGAGATGGGAGGATCCCCAGAAACCTAGGGACCAGCCAGCCTGGTGCATGCAGAAGAGAAAACAGACTTTCTACCAACAAGGTGAGGTGAGACCAGAGCCCAAGGTTATCTCCCGACATGCACCATGCCATGAGTGTCCACGGGTCACATATATAGACACACATGCACATCATACACACAGAAGAATAATATAAAAATATATCCCAGACATCCTTTGGAGTACTTCCTGTCCATCAGGAGGCCCTCCTGTGTATAATGCATGCCCATCTGCCAAGGAAGAATCTTGTCGACTTTCTTGCCTGAACGTATCTTGATAGCTAGCTCTGTTGGGTATAAAATCCTGAACAGATGTTTTCTTCTCTCTTCAGCCCTTACTCTGTTGTTTCCCAGGACCAATCAGCTCTCTGTGCCCTCCATCCTTTCTCTCTACTTTGTCTCAACATTGGCTTTGGGTGTTTTCTTTCTTTCTTTTCTTTTTTTTAGTCTGTATTAGCCACCTGTGTGGTTTTCTTGGTTTTTCTTATGCTTGAAATTCTCTAAGATTCTTGAATCTTCATTGATCTTTTGCACCAAGCCCAGGAATTTTATCATAAAAACAAAACCAAAAAAAAAAAAAAAAAATCCTAAAACATCATTTGACAGGATTTTGTCTTCACCATCTGGGATGGAGAATCTTGATCGCTAACCTCTCAGGATTTAGACCACCATGAAAACACCTCTGGATGTGTCTATGTGGGTGTTTCCACAAAGGCTTAACTTCATGGAAAGACACATTTTGAATGTGGCCATCATTCCACGGGCTAGGGTCCCAGACTAAACAATGAAAAGGGACCGGGCTGAGCATCAATGTTATCCCCCCCCCCTGCTTCCTGGCGGACAGACACCTCCAGCTGTGTCTTCCTCAGCATGATGGACCAGACCCTCAGACCATGATGCAAACTTTGCTGGACACACACGCCTTAGTGAGGTTTTGATCTCAGCTACTGTATTATAAATATAAATACAGCTCTTGGATCTCCATTTAGTTCTTTTTGCACAGTTTTCACTTTCTGTGGAGTTTGCCATCAGTATAATCATTAAGGCTGTTTTCTTTGTTTGAACACATTCATCACAGTTGTTACTGTGTTTCTCTCCATCTTTACAATATCCTGGACTCTGGAAGAATGGCTTCCCCTGTGTGGTCCTGGGAGGTGTGGCTTTCTATGCAACATTGTTGCCATGCAGTGCAGTCATTGCTGCCTATGCAATACTTCTGAACTGGTCAGTGTTTTCTACAAGTGAACTTTAACTCTCTCTGGCTAAGGGACTTAGGTCCAATATCTGCTTGACTCTTTCCACTTCTCAGCTTTGTTTCAATGGTTAGGTGGCCAGTGCTCTAAAACATTAAGGAGCCTTTGCTAAATGACCAAGTGTCTTATTAGAGATGTTCTTTTTAAAATTTCCTGTGTGCTGTTTTACATTTATTCAGATGCTATGTTAGGACCTATTGAAGTGCTGTGTTACAAATGAGCATATTGTATTATATTAACCACCTTTCCTGTTTTCAGTAACTGTATTAGATTCCTTGCTTGCCATGCTAACTTTCTGCAAACTGTTGACTGAACACACAGCTGGCTTTTAATTGCTGGTGTCTCTGGTTGGGATTTGCATGCATTTGAATATTCTATAGCAGAACTTGCCAGGGCCCATTCCCTAGGGCCCTGCTTCTAGAGGAGCTTCCAGGTAGACATTCTTTGTTCAGACAAACCAGGTTGGGAACCCGGCAGGCTGGAACCCCTTACTAGAGCCACAGTGCACAACAAACAGCATGTGACAGTCTTTAGCCCTTGGACTGAGGCTGCTGCTGACTGTCTTTGATCCCTTTGCAAATTGATTAGGACAGTAGGAGGCTCTTTTTACACAATATCTGTTGCTATTGTTTGAAGAACACACGATGAGTCACAATACTTAGTCAGCTTTCTCTTACGAAATTAATTAGCCAGTTTTCCAAATTAAAAATAAATAAATAAACTAACTGCATGCGGGGAGTGGGACATAGCTCAGCTTGAACAGTATTTGTTGGATGCGTGAGGCACTGGATCTGACCCCCAGTGAGGGGTAAAGCGGATGTGATCGTGTAACCCTGCAGGTCTAACACTCAGGTGTTGGAATCTTGAGGACCAACAGCTGCTGGATCTCTAGCAAGCTCAGGGCCAACCTGGGTCACATGACACCTGTCTCAAATGAAGCAACAACAGACCGAGAACATCATTCTGGAAGTGATCACCCTTCAAAGTTCCCAGTCTCTCAACAGGGCCAGACTGAGGCAGGAAGCTCTTTGGGAGGAAATTCTTTTCTACTTAAAAAAATATATATTTTTCCAGCAGTTAGGGTTTATTCATGCTGTTCAGTGTTTTTGGATGCCAACTTATACAATGTATGTGCTTTTATTCAGATTTATTAGCATACAACCATGCAAGTAATTCCTTGCTCATTTCCTAAATTGCCTTTTTTGTGTCTTACGCAATTTAACATTTTGTTTAATGGCTGCTTCTTGTGGTAACTGGATCAGTCGGGCTCTGGTTGCTCATGGGCCCCTCACACCACAGCTCTCGGTTTATTTATCAGGCCTCAGCGTTGTTTTTCCTAATTTAATAATTGCTGTTATCAGCTCTCCTTTGAACTTCTTTGGAACTACATCTTAAAGCCCTCTGGCTGGAGAACTGTGACTTGTTTGATGATGAATGCCTTTGAAGGCAGGGTCTCATCTTCGGAGCATTCTTTATTTTCATTATTTTCCTAATGTTCTAGAGTTTAAATACTACTTGTCTTTCCGTTTCCCCTCACATGTTTGTAGGAATGTTTTTTAATTACCAGTTGAGAAGGATTTTTTTAACTTAGAGCTTTATTAATAATTTATGATTTTGTTGCTTTGATATGAAAGGCATTTGTACAAATTTATCCCTTTGTACATATTAAAGTTATATGTAAAATGTACACATCCATTTGCCTGAAATCTTCCATCATTTGAAATATTATTTTAATTATCTAAACAAATACAAATGTATGTAAACTGACATTACTCCTGACCCCATCCCGAGCTTTAGTCTCCTTCTCAGGAAAATCATTCCTACTGTTCAAACTCACTGGCACGAGGAAACATAGGATCAACAGAAATGGATCACTTATGGTTGTGAAGGCCCAGAGTCTAAGATGCCAGCGGGTTCCACAAGTGATGGTCCACTGCGGTGCATCCTGTACAGGAGGCAGAAGGGCTGGGAGCTTCCATTCACCTGGTTACAAGAGCACTAATCCCTCTCATGGAGATGGAACCCTTGGGCCTCTTCTCTGCCCAAAGGCCCGCCTCTGAGTATGATCACATGAGTGGGTTCTGACAAACGGATTTCAGAAGGGACACCCACACTCAGACCTCACATGGTGACGGTGCCCTCTTGGGGACACTGTTCTGTGTGCTTGCATACAGGCATGTCATTCTGACTCGTCCTGAGTGGATGAGTTGCAGCCTGGTGTTTTCTCTCAAACACTGCGTACATGTTCATCCTCCCTAGTTTGCTTACGTCTGTTTACTCTCTTCCCAGCACCTACCTGGCATACCGTGGTAGTTAAAATCAGTAACTGACTTGTTCACCCTGTGGCGGTTTAGTTGTTTGACTTCCCGTTTGTTTCTGTTGTGAACGACGCTGTCATGAGCATCCTTGCTTACACACACCTTCCTGCCTTCGTCTCCTAGGCTTTCCTGGTCAACTTGGTCTGAAATACATCCCACAGATAGAAAAGCAAGCAAGCTGTAAGTGTGACCTTCACAGGATAATCAGGAAATGATAGTCTGACGGCACCAGCCCGAAAGACGTGTCCATGTGGCCTCTCTCAGGTTGGGGAGGGGTGAGGAGGTGGGAGCTTCATTCCGGGCTCTATCGACCATGTTCCGCGTGATTGCAGCCCAGCTGTGTCTGGATCTGCACGGCCTCCATTGCGTGAATATCCACAGATCACAGGTTTGTGCCACCATAGCCAGGCATTTGCTTTGGTGCTGTAAACAGGGTTCCGCGTAGTCTCGTTTCCATTTCTGTTGGGTCTGCATCTCAGAGTGTAACTCCTGACAAACATTTTCTCACAGTTCTGTGCCAGCTTGCATGCCAGCCAATGGTGGGCTGCATTTGGCCATTCTAATGAGTATTGTGCTATCTAAGATTGCTTTGTATGTGCATATTTCAGTGATCTGCATCTTCTTACCTCTGGCGGCAGCAGCCACCTGTTTTTGCACTTATTGGCCACTTGAACACTGTCCTGGCTGGTTTTATGTCAACTTGACACAAGCTAGAGTCACTGGAGAGGATGGAGCCTCAATTGGGAAAATGGCTCCATAAAATTGTACACAAACATGTAAGACGTTTTCTTAATTAGTGATCCATGGGGCGGGACCCAGCACATTGTGGGTGGTACCATCCCCGAGCTGGTTGTCCTGAGTGTTATAAGAAAGCAGGCTGAGCAAGCCATGAGGAGCAAGCCAGTGAGCAGCACCCTCCATGGCCTCTGCATCAGCTCCTGCCTCAGGGTCCTGCCCTGCTTGAGCTCCTGTCCTGACTTCCTTCGGTGATGGAGACTGATGTGGAAGTGTGAGCCAGATGAACCCTTTCCTCCCCAGGTTCTTTAATCATGGTGTTTCATCACAGCCATAGTAGCTCTAACCAAGACAGACACCATCTTCTGTCTTTTTAAGTCGTTCCCCACTTTGCCTAGGTTAACTGCCCTCTGGTTGGCCTGCAGGAGTTTGATGCTTTCTGAACTTAAGTGCTAAGTCAAATGTGCGTTGCAAGCAGCACTCTATTCTGCTTGCTTCTCCATACTTCATGAAGTCTTTACACGATCAGGAATGTTAATTTTAACATGGTCCAGCTGTTGGATTTTAGTGGTTAATGTTCTTACGTTTTTTTCATCCAATAAGTGTTGGCCTATTTTAGGTCACATCAAAGCATTACGCTTTTTCTCTAATTTTGTCTTTGTTTTTTGTCCATTCATCTAGAATTAATTTTTTAAAAATTTTAATTCTAAAAAGAAAAGCCCAAACAGGAAAAACAACAACAACAAAAATAAAAATGAAAATCAGACAAACTAAGACAACAAGAAAATCAATAAGATAAAAAATTTACCAAAAACAAAAAGCACACACACACACACTCACACACACACACACACACACACACACACACACACACACACACACACACACACACTCCCCCAGAGCCTGTTTTGTGTTGGCCCTGGGGCCTGCCTTGGAGTGTGGTTGATATTCCCAGGAACACCCCATTGGAGAAAACTGATTTCCCCCTTCTGAGCAGAATTATTCTAAATAGCTTCTTGGTTACAGTGGGGCTTTGTGTCCAGGCCCCCATTTCAGTGCTGAGATTTTTGTGTGGTCCCAGCCTGTGCAGTCCCGTGTGCTGTCACAGTCTCTGTGAGTTCATATGCACATCTGTCCTTTTGTGTCCGGAAGATGTTTGCTTGGCGCTGTTCACCACTTCTGCTCTTACAGTCTCTTCATTACCCCTGAGCCTTGAGGCGGGTTTGATAAAGACATTCCACTTGTGCCTGAGTGACCCTGTAAGGTGTACGGTTTTTCCGCCCGCCGCCTGGTCTTGTCCTGCCGCCACGCCACCAGCCCCAAATAATGCACAGAGACTCTGTATTTGATACAATGTTATTGGCCAGGTGCTACTTTTTAATTGGCTAGCTCTGTCTTAATTATTAACCCATTTCTATGTATTTCCATGTGGTCTTACTGAGAGTGGAGGAATGGTGGTTCTGTTCTCTCTGGGCTCTCCATCCTGACTCCTCCTTCCTACTTCCTTTTTCCTCCTTGTCTCCTAGTCCCTCCTATCTCCTTTCCTATTGGCTAACAGTTCTTTCTTCATTAACCAGTATGAGAAACATATACAGAATGACCTCTCCCATCATGACCCAAAGTCTCTCACCCTCTCCATGTGGCCCAGTTGTGGGTCTCTGTCAATTACCGTCTACTGCAAGAAGCTTCTCTGATGGCGGCAGGATGGGGCACTGGCCCACAGATATAGCAGAAGGCCATTAGGAGTGGGTTTACTGCTAGGTTTCCTTAGTAGAATAATCATGTTAAGTTTTCCCCTCGGCCCATGACCTACCCAATCTCAGGCCATTTTAGTTCTTGTCCTTACTAACAGAATCAGGTGTGGGTTCCGTCTTGTGAAACAGACCTTACATCCAGCGTTTAGAAAGCGCTGTGCCACCATCACACACCAGTGTATTTTGCAGGCAGGTCACTGTTGTAGGTCGCAGGATTTGTGGCTGTGCGATATTGATGATCACTTTTCTCCTCTGGTCATGTGTATAGTACCTTCCAGAACCACAACCCTAGTCAGTAGAGGTGAAACTTCTAGCTGAGAACTACCTTGCTTTCTCTATGTTTTGTTGACTTAAGTTGTGTCTTCAGCAACAGAACATAACCATTAAGTTGTATAGGACAGCCAATAGCCTTGGCAACGGCCTGTGATGTGTGGGGGGAGGGAGCTCTATGGAACACCTTTGGCCAATAACTCAACAAGATGTGACCCAGTCCTGGAAGTTTTACTTGGTGGCGTAAGATGTCTAGTTAGGGTATTGTCTGCCCCACTATACGGTGACTCCATGGGAATTCCTCTTCTATATGTATGTATTTTAGGAAGCTTCTCCAGTATAGGTTTCCGTGTAGCTTTCTTTTCAAAAGGCCTTTAGTGTGAGCTAGCCCTCCACGGGTTCCCTCCTCAATCCTGCCTCCCACCGCCTGTCCCCCTATTCTAGTTCCTCTTTCCTTGTGATTTGAATCGGAATGGCCCTCATAGGCTCATAGATTCCAATGCTTGGCCCATGGGGGTGGTACTGTTAGGAGGAGGAGTGGCCTTGTTTTGTTAATCCCAATGGCAAGAATGAGACCACTGCCACAACTTCAGCTAAATTTGAAATAAGCTTGATTTTTTTTTTTTTAAAATTGGGGCGCACCCAAGAGCTGGCCAGCAACTGCCTCCTAAATCCATCTTTTTAAGGAGTAAAATCACAAAATAGTTTTACAGAAGAGAGGCAATGGAGCAACAATAACAACAACAACAAAAAAAATACAAAAACAAAAACTTTATAAAAACCAGCATGCGGTCACCACGTGATTAGGGAGGAGTCGGGGAGGGTAAGGGTGTTCTCAGAAACAAATCAAGGTCATGGGTGGGGGAAGGTCAGGGTCTAGGAAACAAGGAGCAACTCAACTTTTAAAATAAATAGAAATTTACTGTTTGGCAATGCAGCATAATGACTTTTGCCTTCAGAATGGAGTCACGCAGGCTCCTCAGTTGGAGGAAGGGTGTCTCTGTGTGGCCCGCTTTGAGGTCTCCTATGCTCAAGCTGTGCCAAGCTTGACACACGGTCTCTTCCTGCTGCCTGTGGATCGAGATGCAGAACTCTCAGCTCCTTCTCCAGCACCATGTCGTCCCGCATGCCTCCGTGTTTCCCACCATGATGGTAAGGGACTAAACCTCTGAAACTGTAAGCCAGCCCCAGCTGATTGCCTTTCTCTATAGGAGTTGCCATGTTAATCATGGTGTCACTGCACAGCCATAGAACACTGACTAAGGCACGTTGTATGTCTTTACAGCGCCCACTCTATTCCCCCCACTTTTCTGGAAGATCCCCTTCTCTCCCCTTGTCCCTTACTAGCGAGCTAACCTCTGTGGTTACTCTTATTGAAACGCACATATATAAAGGTAACATCCACGTAGGACAGAAAATAATCGGTATGTATCCTTTTGGGTCTGGGTTACCTTACTCGGGATGATTGTTTCTAGCCCAATCCAGTCACCTGAAGTTTCATTTTTATTAATGTTTGAATAATATCCCATTACAGAAATGTATCCCGTTTTCATTATCCATCCATCCGATGATGGACAGTTAGGCTGTTTCAATTTCTGGCTATTATGAGTAGAGCAGCAGGGAACACGGATGAGGGATTGTCTCTGTAGTAGGATGAAGGGTCCTTTGGGTAGATGTCCAAGAGTGGTATAGCTGGATATTGATGTAGATGGATCCCCATCTTCCTGAGGTACATCCACACTGATTTCTATTATGGCTGTACCAGTTTGCACTCCCACCAGCAATAAATAAGTGTTGTCCTGCATCCTTGCCAGCATGATTTCCCTGATGGCTAAGGATGCTGAACATCTTTAAAGTCTTTCTAAGCCAATTGTGTTTTATCTTTTGTGAACTCACTGTTTAGTTCTGCACCATATTTTTAACTGGCTGTTTGCGTTCTTGATGTTATTCTTTAGTGTTTGGGTGGTGGAATGTTCTGCAGATATGTTAGGTTAATTTGACTTACAATGGTATCTAACTCTAGCATTTACCTATTTAATTTGTCTGGATGACCTGTCTAGTGACGATAGTGTCAGGGTGAATATGTAATTTTAGCTGTAGTAGTATTTCTTTTATGAACTTGGGTACACTTGTGTTTGGTGCATAAATGTTTAGGCCTGTAATATGCTCTTGGTGGATTTTTCCTTTGGTGAGTATGCAGTGTCCTTCCCTATCTCTTCTGATTGGTTTTGCTTTGAAATTTATCTTGTTAGATATTCAACTGTCTACACCTGCTTGCTTCTTGCATTCATTTGCTTGGGATCGCTTTCTTTCCCACTGTTACACTAACTATGGTGATATCTGTTCCTGATGGTGAGGTGTGAATGATCCTGTTTTCTAATCTAATATGTTGTTAGTCTGCATTTTATTGGGAATTGAGACCATTAATAATGAGAGTTATTAATGAGCAGTGTTTATTAATCCCTGTAAGGAGTATGGTTTTTCCGCCAGCCTCCCGGTCTGGTCCCACCGCCGCGCCAGCCCCAAATAACGCACAGAGACTCTGTATTTGATACAATGTTGTTGGCCAGGTTACTTGTTTCTTATAGGCTAGCTCTGTTTTAAGTATTAACCCATTTCTATGTATATCCACGTGGTCTTACCAGCGAGAGGCGGCTGGAGGTTCTGTTCTCTCCAGACTCTCCATCTCAACTCCTCCTTACTACTTCCTTTCCTCCTAGTCTCCTAGTCCCTCCTATTTTCCTCTCATATTGGCCAACAGTGCTTCATTCATTAACCAGTATGAGAAACATATATACATAATGGCATCTCCTATCAAATCCCTATTATTTTCTGTTAGGGTTTGGGTTTATAACCCACCTCCTCTTTTGACTAACTGTTCTGGAATTGTCAATCACTTGTGTCTTCTTGAGTGTAGCTAACCTTCTCTCCAGGCTGATAGTGCCTATTGTGGAGCTTGACTGGTAAATAGAAATTGCTTACATTTGTTTTTATCGTGAAATGTTTTTCTCCCTCTAGTATGATCAGTTGCTAGCTTGGAGCAGTAGCCTGGACTGGCATCTGTGGTCTTGCAGACTATGTGGAACATCCATACAGACCCTCTAACTTTTAGAGTCTCCATTGAGAGTTGAGTGTGAGTCCAATGAGTGGCGTGGATGTGACTTGGCCTTTTCCCCTTTCAGCTTTTAATATCCTTTTTGTTTTGTGCGTTTAGTGTTTTAATTGTTAAAGTGTCGTGGGGAAATTTCTTTTCTAGTCTATTCTACTTGTGTTCTGTTTGCTTTTTGTGCCTTAATAGACTCCTCCTTCTTTAGATTGGGGAGGTTTTCTTCTATAATTTTGTTAAATATTGCTGTGCCTTTGACCTGGATATCTCTCCTCACTTTCCTTACTCTGTAGGTTTGACCCTGTCGTGTTATCACAAATTTCTTGGATGTTTTGTGCTTGGATTTTTTTTTTAATTTAAAACATTTTCTTTGACTTAACTATCCACTTCTTCTTCTACCTTGTTCTCAACACCTTAAATTCTCTTTTCTGTGTCTTTTAATCTGTTGGTGAGACTTACCGCTGAGGTTTTTGTTTCACAACCTGAGTTTTTCATTTCCAGGTTCATTTTTCAGTTTTGGGTTTCTTTAGTTAAATTCTACTTTAATGTCTTGAATTATCTCATTTTTTTTTTTATTCATATCCTCTTTAATGTCCTTGGACAGATAGAGCCACGATTGCTGTTTTCAAGCCCCTGGCTTGTGGTTTGGGCAGTGGCTTTTCTCAGAGCCTACCGCAGTAGAGATGCCCACTTTGGAAAGAGATGTATTGTCTTGGTTGGTCAAGCTTGTGCGTTTGTGCCAGGACCCAGGCATCTGGAGTTGAGATATTTGGGGTGTTTCTTGGGGTGGGTATCTGATCTCATCTTTGTGGGTAGGTAGTCATGCCCAGGTTGCTGGTTTCCCAGTCTGGGTCCTAGCCAAGTGTGATGGCTGTTGGGTCCCTGGTAGAGAAGAGTTCATCAGGTCAACAGGGAGTCGCATAGGAATAGGGGCAGGCTAGAAGGGAATGCTGAAAGGGGCCACTATGAAGTAGGGGACACTAGTCTGGACCAAGACCAGGCCTGGAATTGATTTTTATAAGGTCAGAGGTAAGAGCCAAAACTTACCTTTCAAGATGACTAGTTCACTGATCCAGCAGCATTGTGGGAAAAGCCCCCTGGGTGCTGTGACAAAATACCAACAAGAGCAGTGTAAGTTAGTGTGGCTCCCGGTTTGAGGGTGCAGGCTATCATGGCAGGTAAGGCGGCAGCAGAGCTCATTGGCCCACGGTCAGGAAGCAGAGAGAGGTGAACGCTGGCGCTCAGCTTGCTCTCCCCTTTTATTCAGTCTAGGACCCCAACCCCTGGGTGGCGCCAGCTACATTCAGGATGGGTCCCCCCACCCCGAGTTACACCTTCCTGGAAACCCCCTCACAGACATGCCTAGAGCTGTGTTGTCTATGTGATTCTAAACCTGTCAAGTTGTCAGTTGAGATTAACTACCACACCCACGCAGGAGTGTCTCACGCTTGCCACTGTTGGGGTGAGCATGTGGGGACAGGTGTCCTTCTCAGCTGTTTCCTGGATGGCGAGCGGTCCATCTTACTCACACCATCTGCAGAGTCCATTTTTACGCCGTTGTCTCTTTCACTGTAGAGCTTGCCCCCACCTTCTCCCAAGCTCATTCCCGGGTGTATTTTTAATGCTTCTGCAAACTGTAGGTTTAAATTGTTCATCTTCCAGTTGTCATGAGGCCTAAAGCTGAAGGTGCTGTTGCCACCGAATGTACCTGGCGAGTCCGAGTCATGCAGTGACTTCCGTGACTTTTCCAGAGACTCGGTGCTGTCTCTGTAACAGCTAGTCTATGGTTTCTTTCCCATGTTCATATGGTTTGGGGTCCTGACTGTGTTTACTGAAAACCACATTGGTGAACAGAAGTAAATAAGAACCATGCACACCCTGTCCTCTTTCTAACTGTGTAGTGTCTCCTCATCATTCAGTGTACCTTCACCATCGGTGTGTGTGTGTGTGCACGCACGCACATGTGTGCATGTGTGTACAAGCATGTGGAGATCAGAGAACGACTTTGGGTGTTGTCCGAAGGATGCTTTGTCAACTTTTTTTCACAGAGACAGAGTGTCTCACTTGCCTGAAGCTTGCAAAGTAGGCGAAGCTGTATGTCCCAGGGCCCTAGGGACCTTCCTGTCTCTGCTTCCCCAGTGCTGGGACTGCAAATGTGCACCACCCATGACTGACTGTTTTTATGTGGATTTTTAGGATCAGACTCAGATCCGTGTACTTGTAAGGCAAACAATTTACCAACTCAGGCACCTCCCTGGCCTCCGTTGTAACCATGTTAAATAGGACCAGAGGCATTTTCCCCCCAGATGTGTTCAATCCTGCATTTGTTGAGATGACCTCTTGAGGTGTGTCTCTTATATACTGACTAGGGTTTGAACCCCATTGATCAGCTTTAGGATAACCCCTTACGGCCCTGTGTATCATTACATTTATGTATAACAGGGCTCTGTCCACAAGCACTTTCTCGTATGCACTCACGAGGGATTGCATATTTATTCTCCTGTCTGCCAATGTCTGTGGGCAGCTGAGCGCTGGGGTGGAGCTGGCCTCACAGGGTGAGCTTGGACTTATGCATGTCTCTCTTGCTCCAGGAATGTTTGCACACAACATTCATTAAACATCAGGGGAAACACACTGATATAACCAAGATTTCAATTCTCTTGGCGGGAATCATTTTAATAACAGACACTATTTAAAAAACATTAAAGTAATAATATTAAGTATTGTCTGTCAATTCTGATAAGCTGTGTCTTTAGGCGGAGAGGGGAATCCAACTGTTCAAGTTACCAAGTTTATTACAGTTATGAAGCATGTCCTCATCATTCTAATGCCTTTGAAAAGTTAAAAAATATATGCAATCATTCATCTGTATTTTTTTTTTTCCTTTTTTCCCTGTGATTACTTTGGTTAGAGATACAGATAGTTTATGAACCCTTTTAAGGAAGCAAAAGCCTGGCGGTGGGATTTTCCTCCGGTGCCCACCCCCCCCCCCCCGCCTCGCTTAGTGGGATTTTCCTCGGGTGGTCCACCCCCGCCTCGCTTAGTGGGATTTTCCTCAGGCACATCCGCCTCCACCTCACTGGTTCCTTCATCATTTGTGCCTCTGTCCACTTTCACCATTTTTGAGACCGAGGAGCTCAGATCATTGGCGCCCAGCTGCAGACTTTACCATTTCCAGATAGAACTTTCCCTATTAGCGCTGCCGGAGCTGCGCCTCTCAGTCCTCACACATGGCTTCGGACCAATCAGACCTGAGTTTTCCAATTCCTTTGCTTTCTCTCGTGTGACTTGATTCACAGGTATCAGGCATGAACTCCAAGCAGCCAGGCCTCTTCTAGTCATGTGAATGTTACCATCTCTAGCTCGATTCCGAGGTGGCCAGAGACCACATCGTGAGCCACCATTGGGGCCGGGGGTGGGGGATGGAGGAGGGAGATACTGGCTTCATGAGGTGGCACCTGGCGGCTCTGGCGACCTCCCACACGCTGAAAGGAAATGAGTGCCTCTGATGCCTCTGAGCCCGGTGCAGTGGTCTGTATCACTTGTCAATTAGGTCAGGCTGTCAGCGGCGACGGTCCAGATTCTACCTCCTCACTGACGTGTTTGCTTATGAAATCAGCCACTGAGAGGCAAGCCAGTCTGTGTGTGGGGGAGGGGCTTGCCCCTTCTCTCAGTGTTCTGGGAGTCTGTTCCGTGTACTTCCCGTAATTGGTGCCCACTTGGGACCGTGATGGCCTCTCAGAGCAGTGACCGGCACACACCTGTGCCCACCCACCTATCCTGGGCTTACATTGTTACCAGCTCTACCAGCTCCACCTGCTTTGTGGTTACATTCTACCTTGTCGCTTCTCCCTCAGCCTGTTTTGGTGCGTTTCAACTCAAGGAAAGCCTCTTTAAGTGTCTCACTTGCTGTCCGACTTTATTAGCCTTCTCCCTGGGCCTGGGCCGGCTCCAGGCAGCATTGTTCCTGAAGGTTTTGGCCTTAACTGTCATCTCGAATCTGCTTTGCCTTTGACTCAGCTGATTCGTATTTGGTTTCCCGTGTTTCTTGGCTTCTTTGAGATTAATGAAATCTTCTTGCTACCCCCCTTTCCTTGTCCTAACTTGCTAACTCTTAACACTTTCAGGATTGGAGGTGGTGACCCTGGGTCTCTCAGCATTCACCTTTGGCTAATAGGTGGCAGCTCAATGTGGATACAGACCTGGCCAGTCTCCAAGGCTGCTAGAGCATCCCAACAGTTAACTCCATCCACTCCACACCCTCCTTCCTCCTGGCCGCATTGCACTTAAGTGGAACAGATTGGCCCAGCCAGCCTCCCCCATTCGCGGGGCACACAAGTGCAATGCCTGTCTCCGTAGACAGATGCGCCCTCTCGGTCCCCTTCACTCCTCCTGACATCTCCAGTCTCTGCTGGCGATTATCGTCTTCCGTTGGAAGAACCGATTTCAGGATTTCGTGAGTGTGAGCCTGGTGGTGAATTTGTGGTGATGACTTCCCAAGTGCTGCTTCGCCTGGAGGGTCTCCACTGATGGGGAATCCAGACAGGCAAGCTGTTTTATTTCAGCACTTTAGACTGGCACCCACTAGCTTGCGGCTTCCTTCCCAGTGAGTTCAGCTTCCACTCTTGTTTTTGCTTTTGAAAGATAATGATGTATAATAACCCCCCCACCTTCTTTACAATCCCCTGCCCCCGTGTGGGGGCTCACACCCAGGGCTCAGCACAAGGCAAGCTCTCTTCCCCTTAAGTTCACCCTCCAGCCCTACAGGGTTTTCCTTTTGTTTCCAGTGGATTTTTCCAGAAGGTGTCTGGGTGTGGTTTCTTTGTTTCCATCCTGCTTGGGCTTGCAGACCTCCCCACATGTGTAAGCCATGCCTTCTCTTGGTTTTAGAGGTTCTTAATGGTTATTCCTCAAGCACAGCTTTACCACTTTCTCCCTCTACCCTTTCCTGGGCTGCAGCTACACCTGCCCACTCAGCAGGGTGTTTCTCTGGAAGTCCCTCTGCTCCTTTATGGGCTTTTGTTTGACACCTTTTGTTCACTCTGTAGCCCAGAGTGCCATAGCATTTAAATGCTATTTGCTCAGGTCCCACAGTTAAGTCTTTAATCCATTGGGATGATCTATGTAGCCAGGGAGATTTGGGTCTGACTTCATACTTTTGCCCAGGAACATCCAACTTTCCCAGAAGCCTACCTGCCTCCAGTCTTAACACAGTTATTGAACACCAACTGGCGGTCGATATATGCATGCATTCCTTCTAGGCTGTCTGATCTGTTCCAATCTTTGCATCTTTTTTTCCAAGCTAATACCGTGCTGTTTGATGGATAAAACTTTGTACCATATTCTAGAGTCAAGTGCAATGCCTCCTGTCCTGTTCTTTTGCATAAACCACTTGGTGCTTTCTGAGGGAGTTGTTTGCGGTCTATTTGGTTTTTGTGGTTGTGGTGGGTCTACATACACTGGGGGATTGTTTTCCCTAGTTCTGTGAAGAATCCCGTGGACATTAATATGGGAATTACTGCACTGAATCTGTAGGTCACTTCGGATCGTGTGGACATTTTAGCAACACTGAAAATAGGGCATTTTCTTTTCCCCATGTGCTTGCTATTCCACATCTACCACACACACTTCATGCTTTTTGTTGTTGTTGTAAAGATCTTTAATTAACTTATCCTTAATTGCTTTATTACTGACACAGCAATTAGAAACAGTTCTTACTTCGGTGACCTCTCTTTCAGCCAGCTCACTGTTGGCAGATGGAAGGAAGAGCCACTGACTTCTGCACGTTCATTCTGTGCCCTGTGGCATGGCTGGGTCATTTCAATTGTGACCGTTTTGAGTAGCATCTTCATCAAGGGATTCTGTATGTTAGATCATGCGGTCTGCAAGGACTAACACACATCGCTACTTTTTCCTTTCTGGCTTGGGGCTCTTCATCTCCGACTGCCCCCATTGAAGGTTCATTGTAACAATGGTGTGACACTTGAGTCCGAGTCCGTGTCAGGTTCAAGCTCTCAGATAGAAGCTTCCAAGTTCCCACGCTCAGTTAACAGCAGATAGAGACTCGCTAGTGCTATTATTGTCCTCGGGCACATTTCTACCATGGCTACTTTGTTCCGATATTGAATCTCATCAAATGCAACCCTTATATCTATCGAGACCATCACGTGGGGTTATCTTCCCTTCTGCAGATGGGTTACACTGGATTTATTGATTGGTATGTGCTGAGCCATCCTCGTCTGACACTGTGGAATTACTAGAAGAAAACGTAAAGGAAAAACTTCAAGACATTAGTTCAGGCCAAGTCTCTTTGGTGAGGACGCCAAAAGGGCAGAAAATAAACAGAAAACAGACAAATGGAATTATATCAAACTAAAAAGCTTCTGTACCACAAAGGAAGCAGCCAGCAGCATGAGAAGACCATCCCGCAAATGGGGACAAAGTGCCAAGAGGGTTAATACCCAGAGTACGCAAGGAATCAAGTAACTTAATAGCAACAAAAATCCAATTCGAAAACGGGCAAGGTTCCCAAATGGACGACCAACAGGTACCTGAATAAAAAACACCTTCAGGGTTAGGGAAACAGATGCCAAAACTGCAACGAGCTAGCCCCTCACACATGTTAGAATCGGTGTCATCAGAAAGAAAAAAAAGACAAGTGACAGCAGAGGTGTGGGGAAGGGAAGGAGGGGGCTTGCACACTCGGGTGGGAACGCGGGTTAGCTTGCACACTCGGGTGGGAACGCGGGTTAGCACAGGTAGCATAGAAAGCAGCATGGACGTTACCGGAAAACTTAGCAGCAGCATACCACACGATCCAACACCATACAGCGGATATCCATCCAAAGGAAACCCACACATCAGACACCTGCACCCCAGATTATCGTAGCCTGGAAGTAAGACTCCCAGCTGTCCATCAAATCATAAATAGGCAAAGAAAGCATAGGAATATGATGGCACACTACTCAGCCACAGAGAAAGGTCATTATGTTATATGGAATAAGGAGGCACTAAGAGACAAGCCTGCATAATCTCACCCATGAGGAATGCTTACAAGTCCGCCTCATGATGTCACAGAAATTTAGAGGAGTTCCCGGAGGCTAGAGAGTGGGGTGGGGTGCGGGGGGGGGGGGAGGGTGGAGGTCGACCAGTAGGTGCTAAGTCACAGTTAGACAGAACAATGAGCTTTGGGGTTGTGTGGTACAGACAGCACGTAGCAGCAATATCCTGTGCGTGTCCCCAAAACTGGAGAGAAGGGTTTTGTATGTTTCTTGCACAAAGAAGCAAGGAACTTCTGAGGAGGTAAAAAATATTTATGCAGGTTTGAACACCACACAATGTACACTATGTTAGAACATCACATGATATTCTATAAATATGTACAGTTTGCATGTGTCAAAAATTAAAAACTTAGATAATGTTGTTAATCTATTTACCAGTTCCCTTCTCCCTCCTCCTTTCCTTCTCTGTCTTTTGTGACAAGGCCTCACTCTGTAGCTCAAGCCGGCTTTGAACTCCAGCCATCTCCATGCTGGGACTGCAGGGGTATGCTCTGCCATGCCCAGTCCCTAGGTTTTCTATTTTAGAAATTTGGAATTTCATTTAGCTCTTTTTATAGATTCAATTTCTTTGGTAAATGCTTTTCCCTCCATGTTCTCTCTCTCTCTCTCTCTCTCTCTCTCTCTCTCTCTCTCTCTCTCTCCCCCCCTCTCTCCTTGGCCTCCGTTTCCTTGCGGGCTATTTCGGGGTCCTTCTGCAAGAGTGCTGAAGGTATGTCGCCGCTGACCCTGTCCTCTTGCTGTTCCCCTTCTGGCTCCAGCTGTGTGTCTCTTGGCATTCTGGCATGGTTGTTATTGGCAGCTGCACGCAGCTTTGTCTATGCCAGGAAATGAGTCTCCCGCCTCTGATGGTTCAAGAACAGGGTGACCAGCAGGTCCACTCATAAGCCTATTTCCATGTCACTGTGGCAGGCTGCACGTCCATGCCTTGTCTTTCCAGGACACCTCTTTCTGGGGCCACTGATGGTCACAGGAAGAGAGAAAGGAGAACCCGATGGACATGGGCTGGGTCTTCCACTAGGGGATGGCACAGTTACCTCAGCTCAGGGGTCTCTGTTCAGAACGAGACACTGGGTCCTTACAGATTGCCAGTGTCTGGGATCTGCGCTCTCCGCTCTGTCACCGTATTGGTTAATTAGGACACTCTTCCTGTTACTAATCTGGCATTCGGGCAAGGGCTCATTTCTTTAAAAAAAAAAAAAAAAAAAAAAAAAAAAATGTGTGTCCCTGATGAGTGAGATCAAGTGCCTTTTCATTTGTTCTTGGATTTATGTGGCAGCAGGCAGCATTTCAAATTATAGATAAAACGTGGTCTGTAAAGCGCCTGTGGGCTCTGTTTCCAAACGACAGGGACAGAGCACCCTAACACCATTCTTACTTTCACACACTTGCCCCCTCGTAGCCACAATGCTTTGCTGAATTCTCTCACGACTAGGTCCGGTAGGCTCCCTTACGCTGCCAACAGTTTTTCTGTGTGCATTTGTGTCAGAGACTGAGTGTACAGGTTTAAGCTTGTCACAGCTGTGCTCGGTCTGATGCCTCTATTAACATACGACGTGATTTGTGCTGTGAGTCATTTTGACTGAGATTAGCTTCGTCACTCCTCTGGTCATTTTGTCTGCGTTTATATCCATCCTTTGTTCTTCAGCCACGTATCAGAATTTATGAAAGTGTCTCTTGCAGACAGCACATGATCCAGACACTGATTCCAAATGTGACCTCATTCTGCCCTCCCTCCTGGTTCGACTGAGCAGAGCTAGGCTCTGCTTCATACCCCATGGCTGCTGCATCTCTAACCCACCCCATCCCTCTCTCTTCTGCCTTTTAATCTCAAGTCAATCAGAAATGCACTCATTCTTTTGTACCTATAGAAAAACAAAACCAAACCCCTTCCCGACACGCAAGTCCGTGTCCCTGGTGTGTGACCCAGGCCATGTCTGGATCTTGTCCTTTCCTTTCTTCTCAGGAACTCAGAACTGCTTTGGGGCCCCTGAGCCATCCACCCCTGAAATCTTTGATACTGGGCATTGCTCTGTTGTCCCCAGCTGCCTGTCCTGCCTTGGCCTCTCACATGACCTGCTGCAGGTAACCAGTCCTTATCTTTGCCCCCAGCCCACTGCCATGCTGAGCCTCTGCCTTCCCCCATCCCACATGCCACCCTCAGCTCTCTACCCCGAGGTCCCGATTAGATTCAGTATAGTCTAATGGCCTTAGCTGACTTCATAGTGAGAGCCCGGCTCTGCAGCTGAATGCTGGGGCTCGCATTCGCCCAGACCACAGGCGGTGAGTATGCTCCCTTTCTCTCTTCCCTCTGGAGTGTGGCCCCAACTTGCTCCCTCTGCATGGAGTCACTGTGAGTACCTGGGAAGAACCCCCCCAAAGGGTGGCCCTGTGGGTACCTAGGATGTTGGGAACACACTGATGGCTTGTGAGATGTCAGGCACTCACCCAACTGGTTGAGTAGACTATTTTTAGCCTCCAAGCTCTGCCTCACTCTATAGTGAATCCAAATACTCTCAAAAGCCTGTCAAGTGGCGGATTTCCTGTTGTAGATCTTCGGTGACTTACTTTGTGTTTGTGCCTATGAATGACATTTATCCCATGGTGACATTTGTAGGCAGCAACTTCTCCCGAGCGAACCCTTACAGCCATCTGACTATGACTTTCAGGTCGTCACAGTTAATTACCTCCAGACCAAGTTCTTGGATAATGGGTGGCTCTGTGACTGTTCAGACTGGGAGGCAGGCTGGCATGTGATGGACCACACTGTGGCCCATGAGGTGAGGCCTCAGCCTGCTCCCCTTTGCTTGGGAGACATGCAGAGGTACCCACAACAGAACGGGAGTAACAGCAAGCAAAGACCATGGCTAGACAGTGAGCTAGTGATGGGCAGGAGGACTGGGGGTGGAGGTCGCGCAGGCACTGGATCTTAGTTCTGCGTCGTTCACAGCATCACCCCATCCTACCAGCCCTGCTGTACTGGGAGCCCCACTGACCTGCTGGAGCAAGCATGTCTCACCACCACAGCATTCTGTAGGCCTTTGGTGGAAGATGCCTCAGCCAGCTGCCCCAGTGCCGCTACCCAGCTCTCCATGTTGACCCTGTACATGGACGCACTTGAGACAGACATTGAGCCTTAGATGTGAGACCTGGTTCTTCGAGGCAAGGATGGGCTGCCCGCAATTCCATGAGAATATTCTCCTGGGGAGGGGCCGTGGGAGGAGAAACAGCCTGTATCTCAGCCTGGCCTTACCAGAAGCTCAGACAGAACACTTTACTTCAGGGTCTGCCTACAAGAATGGATATGGGTGCCTGAGACCCACACTGGGGCTCACAGATCACCCTGCTGCCCTATTGCCTAAAGAGTCAAAGGAACCCAAGGGAGGGAACACTGAGCTGGGAGGAGGGATGGTCGCATTGGTGGGTAGCGCTGGCAGGAGGCCTCACTGGGGGACAATGTCACTCCCCAGTGGTGGCATCACACTGCAGCTCTGGCCTCTATCACTCAGCCTTGGAGTTGGCCCCTGCTTTCCTTGTTCACTTAGGCACTGGCTGAAACTTGCTCTGTTTTGCTTGGATAGAGAGCAGCCCCCGGCGTCCTGAGTATTTGGAAGATGCTTTCTGCGGCTGAACTTGAATGACAGTTTTATTCTGTTCTGAGTGCCCTGGCAGAAAACTCTGGCTAGTCCAGTCTTTCCCTGAGGTATGGCATCCACTCTTAGCACTTGGCTATCCGGTGAGTGTGGACTTCCCCTGCTGCTGACTGGGACCACACACCGCACCTGATCCAAGACTGTGTGTCTGCACCTCTTTCCCAGCAGACCCTGGGTCTATCCCCAGCGTCTGCTGTTACACTACTGTGGTGCATCCCAGCCCTATTTTTGAAAAATTGGTTTTGCACACGTGGGTATTTTGCCTGGATCTGTGTCAATGCAGCACACAGCACCCTGGACCCATGAAGGACAGAACTGGGAGTCAGATCTTCTGGAACTGGACTTAATAGATGGTTATGAGTCACCAAGTGGCTGCTGGGAATCTCACCCTGACCCTCTGGGAGAGCACCCAGCACTTTTATCCACCGAGCCATCTCTCCAGCTTTTTTCCCTGCCTTGTAACGCCGCATCATTTCTATTTGAGTTGTCCTTTTATTCTCTGCATCTCCAGGAGGCTGCTGACTGGGCGAGCATTGCACCACTGAGTTCATTTTGCTTCCTTATCTTTTCTCTGTTCCGTTTTTCCCCTGTGCCTCTCAAGCCTGACTTCACTCCACGTCTTGGGAGATGTCCGTCTTTCTGCCAGAGTCAGGTGCAGCCATTTGCTTTGTTTTTCTATTTGTTTCTTGCTTTGATCTCTATGCTAGCACCCGCCTGTCCGTCCCACACCTGAGACGTCCACAGCTGCCTAACTGTGACACAGCATTGTTGTCCATGTCAGGACCACGGTCTGCCCAGTGTGTATTCTCCCTCCCCGCATCCTTTAACGTGTCCCCAGGCTTGACCGATGTCTTCTGGAGTCAGGCAATTGTGCTTTCTACACAGCAGCCACAGTGACCCTGACAAGCAGGTAAGACGCACCCTGCCCCATTTCCCCCAGCTCTGATTAAAAATAAAATCTAGCCAGGCAGCGGTGGCGAACGTCTTTAATCCCAGGGCTCAGGAGGCAGAGGCAGACAAATCTCTGTGAGTTCAAGGACGGCCTGGTCTGCAAAGCTACACAGAGAAATCCTGTCTCAAAAAAATCAAAATGAATAAATAGAAACCTCCACCTCCACACCTCCACAGCACCTCCAACCCACAGCATCCAAGCGCAGCCTTCTCCCTCCCCGGTCTCAACGGCTTCTGTGGAGCTGCCCCCAGCACAGCAGCCTGCACACCTAAAACCTCTGAGGTGGACATTCGTGCCACATTTCCCCACTGTACTCCCCAGCCACAGCTCAAGCGCTTCTTGCTTCATAATCTCAGATCGCAGGTTCCTAACATAATTTCTGGACCACTTCTCCCCAAATGTTACCTGGCAGACAGCTTATTCCTGAAGGTAGACGTTAGCCCCATTTTTTCCACTAGGCAACATGAACCATTAAATTAGCTCTGTCTTGTGTGGGGCGGTGTCTTTCACTCATCACTTTAGCCTTGGAGCTATTCCTGACACCAGTAGGGACCTGGGATGCAGAACTTGCCAGAAGGTTCCACAGCTTCTGATGCTACTTTTCCAGGATCTTCCAGAGACATACATACATACATATGTTCAACCTGTGCTATGTCTGGACACAGCAGGCAGGACAGGGCAAGGTCACAGGGGAGCTCCAGGTCAGCTCTTTATGGCTGTATATCTGTCAACACCATTCTTGGGTAGGAAGCCACCGGTTGGCGCTGCCCGGATGGCTGAGCCACCAGGAAGATGCCCCACCTACAATGATTGACACTGACTCCTCCATGTTGTCAAACAGCACGGAGCTGCCATCTTCCCCTGGGGTCTGGCAGGCTGGCTTAGAGCCCAAAGGCCAAGAATGTCAGCCTGGAAGTCAGGGATTGAGGTCACAGCAGGGAAGGGGACAAACTCAGCTAACACAGAGTCACTGGTGGGACTGCTGGAGGTCTGAAGGTGACCACAGGGTCTGCAGAGTGAGGGTTGTGTTCCTGCCTCTGCTTCTGACGTGCCTATATATGTGCACAATACCTGTGTAACAAATCTGTGCACACATAGATACATGCGCACTCAGGGAAGATGGGTCAGGGTTCTGGTAGGATGCCTGGCCCTGGATATGCCACAGGCTCAGCAGGCAGAGGCTCCTGGCAGCTGGGGAGGTCCATGTTTTTGGCCTGCTCTCTCCCTTTGTCTATACAGTGGGAGCAGCCACCCCACAGGGTTCTTGGGAGCATTAAAATGATTCTAACAGTAAACGCCACTGTGGCATGTCTCCAGGAGCCGTGCCCAAAATTCTTCAGATTGTACCCAATTGGTTAAGTGAAGCAGAAGGCCCCTGGGGACCATGGCCACAGCTTGAGGGCTCAAGAGCACATTGCATCCTCAGCCACCAGGGAACCCAATTCCGCCCTACCTTTCTTGTTGGATGTCTTCAATCCCCCTCTGTGCCTCAGTTTCCCCACATAGAAGGACCTTCTTGGCTCTGACTGTACTTTGGCCTTCAGGGTCCAGCTCCCTGGTTGACCGTGCTGGATGCAGAGGCCAGGCAGAGGTGGTTGGCCAGGGTTGTAGATATTTCCAAGGTTGGGACAAGAGCAGGGAGACCAGAGGGTGTGTCATAGGCAACCAAGGAGCTGGGGCTTTCCCACAGAGGGGACAATGCCTGGCAGGGGTGGCCCAGGGCCCAGCCAAGCCTTGCAGGCTTGGGAGCTTCTACATGTAAAGTTGCCAGAGTTGAGACGAAATCACACCGAAAGCCAAGTGCAGGCACCAGGGTCCCAGCGCGCCTGGAGACAGGTAGGGTGTGGACTATTAACGCTGTTGCAAGCCCAGACACAATTGAGTCTGTGGCTCTCAGCTGGGCTGGGCAGCACAGCTGTGTAGCTGTTGTAGGTTTCCAGGCCAGCTACAGAGAGGCGGGATGTACCCAAGAGCGAATGAACCTCATTTGACCCACAAAGCTCTGCTTCTGCCTCGGTCCACTCCACCCTCCTCACCTACACTGACGCAAGCGACGGAAGCGACTCAGGGCTCCCGACCATAGTCCAGGCCTCCTGTCACGCAATGGTGGATGCCATCTTTCTCTACTCTGGGGCCATCAAAGGTCACTCCACGAAGATGCTGCACCCAGCAAACAGGAACCTTACCCCACACCAACAGACATTGCAGGCGGGGGTGGGGGGGTTCTGTGGATCCCGCAGGAGGCAAGAGGGCCTCCTGTGACAGCATCGAGGTGTTCCTCCAAGTGCCCGTGAAACAGCTCTCTTTCTCCTTACCAGGAAGTACACTCTGAGGGTGTTTCCATAAAGCCAATGGGCTATGACTGAGCACAAGCACAACTGCCATGAAATGTTATTGCCTTGCAACGCAGCAGCGGCCCCGGATGGCGGGAGCCAGCTGTAGCTGTGTACGCTCCAGCCGGGACAGAGACAGCCCCTGCTGGGTAGACATTGGGTGCTTCGGCTGTTCCCCTGTCCCCTTCAGATTCCATGAGTTTGTTGTCTGAAGTCACATGCTGCTGGCGTTGCCAGCTCCTTTCTGGGCCCCACCAACGATGCCAGGAGCTGGAGGAAACTCCAGACGCTGCCTGGAACTCATCGTTCACCCTCAGGTGGGTCCTCCCAGACCATATTCCCTGACCCACACAGGTAAGGGGTGCTGTGTTTCCATGAGGGGTCTATGAGCTCACAAGCTGGGTCCTCAGATTTTCAGTCTGGACGTGGGGAGCCCCAGAATGGCACTCATTACTGACACCCTCAGAATTGTTCTGAGAATCCCAGAAACATGGACAAGGGACTCTGACCCCGTCTGCTGAGGCTCCACATGACCCCATCAGCATGGCAGGAAGGAGAGCACTCCACACCACAGGTCATGGGGCAAGGCCTGCCTCACCCATCATATGAGCCAGGCCTCCCAGGCCCAGCCTGGACCTGTATATGACCAGTAAGAAGCTGGCCCCTGGGCTGTAGGCCAGCTCTCCTTAGCCTTCTAAGGGCTGGCTCTGATGTCCCTACATAGCACGTGGCCTGTAAAACTAGGTTCAGAACCCTGTCCTACTGAGTACATAGCATACCTATGAGATGGGTCAGCCACTGCCCACAGCCTGAACCTCAGTCACAGCAGGTAGCAGAGGACTCACAGATGAAAGGGTATCTCAGGGAAGAATGGGCTGAAGCATAGTCTGTCATCTTGCCTGGGATATGGCCTGTGCAGAGGCTATCTGGTGACCAGTTCAGTCAGACTAAGTCCTGGGAAAACTAAGTAAGGACTGGGGGGGCCAGAACTGAGGAGATAAACCATACTAGGTCCACCTGGAGAGTCTCGGTGTCCTTCTGTACAGTAGGGCTGACAAGGGCATCAGACTTGCCAGGTTTCTGTGGGCAATTAGTAGACAGATACTCTTTTAGAACCGCAGTGTCTCCCCTCCGCTCCAGATTAACTGAGAGGTGAGAGTCAGACACTCCAAAACCCACCTGGGCAAGGCTATATGCTCTGTCCCTCTTCAGCCACCGTAGGATGGTCCCAGCCCCATCCTTAGACACACATGAGGGACTAAACATGTCAATCTAGAGCCCAAATAAGGCTCTCTGGGGGCTAACCTAGGCTCTCTGGGGCTACCGTAGGCTCTCTGGGGCTACCCTAGGCTCTCTAGGGCAAACCTAGGCTCTCTGGGGCTACTCTAGGCTCTCTGGGGCTACCCTAGGCTCTCTGGGGCTACCCTAGGCTCTCTGGGGCTACCCTAGGCTCTCTGGGGCTACCCTAGGCTCTCTGGGGCTACCCTAGGCTCTCTGGGGCTACCCTAGGCTCTCTGGGGCTACCCTAGGCTCTCTGGGGCTAACTTAGGCTCTCTGGGGCTACCCTAGGCTCTCTGGGGCTACCCTAGGCTCTCTGGGGCTGTCCTGCTGCTCCTCAGGAGAACTGGCTTGAATGGCTTGGAGCATGTGGTCCACTCCTCTCCTGGTGTAGGTTCTGCATCTTGATGTAGATGACCGGGCTGATTTGGGATCGGGCCAAGCATGAAACACAGCAGCCTTCCCTCAACTTTCCAGCCAGTGTATTGCAGCAGGGGCCAGGCAGATGAGGACACTGGGAATTCACAGATCTACAAATCTAGGACCAGGCAAGGCCAAGCTCATGCTGTGACCCCACATGAAAGCCTGTGCCTTATGCCTGGATGTCGCAAGCCCTGGTTGGCACTAATTTATTGCAAATTGTTTGGGGAAAGTCAGTTTAATTAAAATCTAAATGAAGTTCCCAGGAGGCCCCTCCCCCGGCCCTGCTGGGCATAATGAGGAGGCACAGGCACCTCACCATTCCAATGGCTTTCATGTTTTTGTCATCACGAAGCCCCGAGATAATAAAATTTATTCATAGAATTCACACTCCAGTGGTGTAAATAAATGCTGGGCTGAAGAACACAGAGAATAGTGCAGAATCCCAAACTGGAACCAGCCATCGGCCCTGGGACCATTTCCTTCATACTGTAAATCAAAGCATGGGGCAGTATGGGGCACAGCCTCCCCAAGACTGATCCAGGCTTGCCTTAAAATCGTGGTCTGCAGAAGCATTGATCTGGGCTTTTCAGAGTGGACACCATTGTCTGAGAAAAAGGGATCTTCCTGGAGCCCAGCCTGTGCCCAGACCAGAGGAACTCCTGGACAGGGCACCTCCTGGACTTAGCACCTTGCTGCATGCCCTGGTCAAGCCTTTTGCTCTGTGGTGCCTCAGTTTCCATCCCGCAGCAGGAGGTACCTGAACTGCTTGACACTTCCAGCCCGTCTCAGCCTAAGTCCTCTTTCTTCTGGGTCCCATCCACTCAGCCATTGGCGTGTCAGCTTGCCGGAGCCTCGGTAATCTTAGCTGTCCACCTGAGAGTCACCTCGGCTACTCCAAGTGGTCTCAGAGTCCTAACGTGCACAATGAGGACAGCACCAAGGCACAGCAGATGCCCTGTGGCGGCTACTGCATTAGTAGCCGTCATTAGCTCCAGACCCCAGGCAGAGTCTGTGCTGCAAACTACGTCACAGGTGGAGGATGAATGGACGGACGGACGGACAGACAGATGGACAGGTGTGTACAGTGTGAGGCCGGAGAATCCCACCGGCCCTGGGAATTTACCAAAGGCTCTTTTCTCTCTGCTCTGGTGGCGGCGGCTGCTGAAGGGGGAGCAGGGAGGGGCCCGCCATCCCAGCACATGAGAGGCTCCGCTTCCAATCACTCTTCAGACAGGATTGGAACAAGATGTGACTTCTGTGCTCCACAGCACACAGCGTCTTCACTGTCACTGTGCTTCCAGCCCAGAGGACTCCCCGGGGACAGACATGCTGTCCACGCCTTCCCCAGGCGCCCGCTGCACCTGTCGCCCTGGCCCAGGCTGCGGTTAAACACACTTCGGGGCCTTTATCATGGCTTTCTCCAGCGTTATGATAAATAATTGAAACTAAACCACATGTGTCAAAGCAAACGGCCCTCTCGCAAGGGGGAATGAATCTCCACAGCCTGATCCATCTTTCTCTTGAGATGCCATAAAATGAGGACATTCATTGAGGAGCAGACCTGGCATCCAGGCTCCGAGAGACAGGATTGCCTGAGGACTCCTGCTAGGGATGTGGCTGCAAGCACATCTCAGAGGGCTGTGTCCCCTCATCTTGTGGCTTCATTTATGCTCCAGCTCAAAGGCCAGGTCATGACTGTCTCCTGGTCTTTCTTCCATGGGAGCTGAGGCTGAGCTCAGCACTGTCCAGCCCATCGGGGCTCCAAGGTGGCTGGCTGGCACTTTGCACAACCCCAGAGCCATGGTGACTGTGTCCAGGAGCACGGCCACATTTGTCTAAGCAGATGGCACTGTGAGCTGTCTGTCCCTGTGTGAGATTCCTGCTCTGAGCAGGGCTGGGAAGGGGACACCTTTGAGGCCACAACACTACCCCGTGCCTGGAGCAGCCTTTCCCACCTCTGCTGGGATCCCTGAAGGTAGAGAGACCATGTGAACCAAGGGACCATCTTGGCCTGGCAGCTCGGGCCAGGCCGCCTCCAGCTGCATGCATGCATATCATTATGCCATGATTTACATTTCCAGCCTCGCCAGGTGGCTCCCACCCACGTCAAGTACATGCACCGATTTTTTATGCAAGATTGAACAACTTAACGGCCTGAACAAGTCTGATGACAAGACTTTAATTGCTATTTTTCTCCCTCTATCCCTCAAGAGAGCTATATGCAGACATTTAGAGAGGTATTTCATAAAACAGAAAAGAAAGCAATTCAGAAAGTTCCTTGTAAATTTGCCTCCTGAGCCCTGTGGTGGCAGGGCTCTGTGGTGAAGGAGACTTGGTGGCCTTGATCAGCTCAGCTCCAGGTTCTTCCAGTACCTCCTCCGGGGTGCATGGGGATGGAAAGCCTTTGGCCTCTAGCAGGCCAGTGCCTGCCAGGGCTCCTGAGGGGGCAGTGGGGATCTGAGACCCAGATTCCAACCCAATGGCTGTCTCCAAAGAACTGAGGGACCTTGCCTCATCTCTCAGGGGCTCCCATTCCTGGTTCTCCATCAAAGTGCACCCTCACTCATTCCCCCATTCACTAATTCATTCACCTACGCATCAAACACCTACACAGTCCCGGGCATCGGGTGAGTGGCACCCTGAGGCAGACATGTACTATATAGTCTCCGAGTGGCTGCATTTGGGTACAGTGAGCCAGGAGCTGAGAGGGCTGGAGATTGAGGCCGTCCCCACAAGATGCTGCACATCACCCACGGGCTGTGGGCGTCCATGCACATGTGTATGCCGGGGACAACGCAATCAATACCATCAATACTCGACTGCCGTGAAGACGACGCCAGCGCTGTCTGTGGAAGCACGTTTTGTCTGGAAAATGCATAAATTCTTGGGTGGGGGATGGGAAAGGGAGGGAGAATACCAATGATCATAATTTGTTAGCCAAGGATCCTACCTCACCCTTAGTACAAGGCATGATAAACACCCCGAGAACACAGGAAATGTATTCAGGAGACCAAATGGAAATCAATCTCTCTTTTCACAGATCTGCAGCCTTCGGTAATTCTAAGAAGCTGTCTGGGCTGTGTTCGTTGCTCATTCACAATGTGTTCAAAGGACTCTTTAAGGTTAGAATTTTCCTTTTAAGAAATCGCTCAGGGCAGTGAGCTCTCTTGAAGAGCTACCGGCTGACACCTCTCATTAGCGGCCTCCGCAGGGCTGAGGGCCACTTGGGCTGAGAGCCAGGTCTCAGCTGATCTTAGTCCTGCACAGAGAGAGGGGAAAAGGGGAGCTGGTGGCAGAACTCAGCTGTCCAGGGCCTGGAAGAAAAGGACCCCTCGGGGACACAGCAAAACTTCCCACTGCAGATGCCTGCACACATAGGGAAACTGAGTCTGGAGCAGGCCAGGGTACTATCACTATAAATTACTGAGCCTGCTTTCCACAAGGCTGGGAACCTTAGAGCCCCTCTCCTACCTCCCAAGTGTGGGCTGTGTTAGGAATCTATTCCCTGAGCATTTGTGTGTGTGTTCACCTGGCAGGTATCGCTTATCGAGTACCCATCTCGGGATTAGGCTGATGCTGTCTCAAAGAGGTGAGCCAAGGATCAGAGCGTCCAGTAACTTTATTAAAGAGAATTTGGGAACCAGGCTCGGCCCAGGTATCTGGGCCCTCAGACACACAGGCACACACACAAGTATGCACAAACGTGGTCACGTGATCATGCACGCAAGTACACACACTCGTCAGTCAGGAGTGCACATGCATGACATGTATAAATGCCCATGGCACACTAGGTGCATAGGTACATCCATGCTCACACATGTGCTTATCCCCACACGTGTGTGTACACCAGGGATAGACTAGGTCGGGCTAAAGCACAGAGTAAGAGGGAGGCTCAGGTCTGACCCAGAGGTTCAAGTCCAAGGTCAGTGAGGTGCCTTGTTAGACCCAGTCTGTCTGAAGATGCCTATCGAGGGCCCTGCTGCTGAGGGTTAGGCTGCAGGGTGGGGTGGGGTGCAGTGCAGTTTCTCATCACAGTTGCAGTGCACACACACACACACATGCACACACACACGCATGCACACACGCGGCCCTTGGCTCCTCCTGGTTGTTCTCTGGGTCTGGTTCTGACACCCAGTGAGGGGAGAGGCTGGGCCAAACTGCCACGAAAGGCCTTTGGTGTGGAGGGACAGGAGGATTCCAGCTCAGCAAAGGAAAATATTGAAATTAATCCTTTCCCAGGGTTGAGGGAACTTCCGTCCTAATTAAATAGAGGGGGACCCTTGGGTCTGCTGCCAGAGCAGACCTGTTCTGGGAGGGAGGAAGGGAGCAGATGCTGTCCTTGGAAGGGGAGAGGGAAGGGACTGTGGGCGGCCGGCCCCCTTTGATGCAGATTCCAGGCACACACTCATCAGGTCTAATTAAGGCCGAGCTTGTACCTCCTGTCCTGAGGCACAAATCCATATTCAAGTGCTGGGTGGGGACCACAGGCGGGCCTACGTGGGCAGCTGTGATGAGAGCTCCGCCCCCTGCACACACCCCCCCCCCCACACACACACACACACGTGTGCATGCCTCTCCTAGCTTCCCTGCCCGTCATTGTTCTCTGTCAGCCTTCTATTGGGGGAGGCCCTATTCCTGAGGCCAAGGGACAGGACAGCCCAGTGCAGAGCCCTGGGGACAAAAGAAGCCAGGAGGGAGCCTTTGGAGCAGGAAAAGCCTTTGCTCTCACTGTGGGGTAGATAGACATGAATCAGGTGAAGCGGAGACAGATGCCTGAGCCCCCAACCTGCAAGGCAGCCTCCAGACCAGCACCGCGGTGTCCTGGCTGCCACAGACCCCTCCTAAAAACACAGCGAGGCACAGGAGGGACAGGCAGCAACCCTGTGAACTTCACCCTGGGTCCGCACCCTCCACTGCTCATTTCCAGGTGACCCCAGGAAGCAGGGATCCCAAAGCCACACTCCCTACACAAGGCTGCCTCTGCAGCACTTTACCCACACAGTCATTTGTCCTCGGGGGCCTGGCAGCACATCTGGACAGTAAGATTAAGCCCACGCCTGCTCCACTGTGTGGCACTGAGGGCAAGACCCAGGGTCCCTCACAAGGAAGGGCTTGTTCTGGGATAATTCGTGTGAAGGTGTGAGTCTCAAGTGTGGTCCAAGCTGGTCTCTTCTCCCCTTACCCTGAGTCTGTGAAAGGCCCAAAAGCTTAGAATGTGTCCATGAAAACATTTGTTCACAGATCAAGTGATGACTGGAGTCAGAGCCTTTGTCTCTCTGTCTCTTTGTCTCTATGAATGTGTGCGAGAGTGTATGCATTACAGAGAGAAAAAGAGAGAGAGGACGGGAGGGAAAAGAAGAGGGAGAGACAGGGAGAGAGCAGAAGAGAGAGAGAGAGAGAGAGAGAGAGAGAGAGAGAGAGAGAGAGAGGGAGGGAGGAGAGGTTGTCACCTCTGTGTAACCCCGTCTGGTCTCCAGACCCTGATTCTCCTGCTTCAGCGTCAGGAGCGCTGGGGTCACAGGCTTGTGCTCCCACACCTGGCCCAACCCGCCGGTTTTATATACTCAGAAGCCCGGAGCCGATTGGCTATTGGAACCCATGGCAAACCATATCGGAGCTGGACACAAGTGAACCAAAGGCGATGGGAAGAAAGGTTCGGGGGAAACTAAGCTCTAAAACTTCCCCTGTGCAAAGCAAAACCATTGTCTTTTTGGTTTTGTTTTTTGTTGGTTGGTTTGATTTGACCTCAACTTTCTATGCGGCTAAAGATGACCTTGGCTTCTGACTCTCCTGCCTCCAGGCCTATCCCTCCACACCAGGCCTAGCAACAAGGTTCTTACTCAATGAAAGAGAGGGACACACCCCAAGTCATTGTATACCTCATGAAAATGGCCATGTGTTATATGTTTTATCAGCATGTTAATATGTAATGGCGAACAGTCCCTTTAGAAATTAAGAAGACAGAATACAGGAAAGGGGAAGGGATTGAAGTGAAGGAAACTCCCTGAGGAAAGAAAGCCAAAAGGTTTTCGCCAACAAGTGCTAAGAAGGCGAAATACCCTAAATGGAAAAGCGCAGCTTCCGTCTCCGGAGCAGAGGCCTTGGTGCCACACAGCCCGAGACACTGAGGCTGGGGAGCAAAAGCTCCAAGCAGGCCTGGGCTGCACAGCGAGTCCGCCCCTAACCGGCAAAACCTCCCTCCCTCTCTCCCTCTCTCCCTCCCTCCCTCCCTCCCTCCCTTCCTCCCTCCCTCTCTCCCTCCCCCCTCCTTCCCTCCCTCCCTCTCTCCCTCCCCCCCTCCTTCCCTCCCTCCCTCCTTCCCTCCCTCTCTCCCTCCCCCCCTCCTTCCCTCCCTTCCTGTCTCTCTCTCCCTCCTCCCCTCCCTCCCTCTCTCCTTCCCTCTCTCCCTTCCTGTCTCACAAGAGTGTACCTGGCCGCTACAGGATTCTGAATCTGATGTTTGTTTTCACCTTGGTAGCAGTGATTTGCGGAGGTCTTTATTCTGGGGCTACTGTGCCCTCCATCAAGGCTGTGGCTCTTCCCACTGATCCCCATGGTGTGTCTGGAGTGTTGGCAGGCACTCCATTGTGTCCCTCCAGAGTGAATTTGCAGAAGCCCTGACCCCCACATGACAATCTGGAGATAGGGTCTCTGGGGTCAACCGAGGTCACAAGTGACGCTTTAATTTGATGAGACTCCCTCCCCTCTCAGATTTCCCCTCTCTTCCTGTCATTCTCTCCCCCTCTTGCCCTCCCCTCCCCGCCCACTTCTCCCCACCCCTTATTACCGAAGACACAGCAAGAAGGCAGCCAACTCTAAGCCAGAAAGTAGACCCCCACCAGAACCCGGGCATGCTTCCAACCTCCAGACCTCAAGGAACCAGTTTCTACTGTGTGAGCCGCAAAGCCTGGCCGCTAAGAGCTGATCACTAATACTGTGCCTTCTTAGTTGGACCTTAGATGTCCCAGCACTATCTTCTCTAGAAGTGTCCACCTACTTCCTTTCTGCCCTTTGCATGTCCCCACCCCATGGAGTTCCACCCCATGTCCTTACGAGTTAATTACCCAGGTGCCAGGGGACCCTGTATGGGCAACAGGAGTTGTTCCGGGTTCTCTTCTTGGCATCTTAACTAAATTCTGGCCATCTTACTTCCACCCCTGACCAGGCTTCTTCATCCTGGTCCACATTCTGGATAGTGCCTCCAATGGAAGGTGGGGCATTATAGGGCTTGTCATCTCCTTCCATCAAGAGTCCCAGCCCGAGCCTGCCGCCCACCATCCAAAAGGAGTGCCTCATACCTTCTACTGAAGTGTGTGTCTGTTCAATGCAAAGGAAAACCCTCACCTGTTGACAACTGTCAAGGCCACCTGTAGTGCCACATGCCAGTAATCTTAGTCTTCTGGGTGTCAAAGCAGGTGGGTTACAATTCAAGGCCAGCCTGAGCAAGTTGGTGAGACCCTGCCTTAAAACTGTGAAAAGTAACAGTGAAGAGAGAATCGAGGCTGTAGTTCAGTGGCAGAGCACGTGCCTCGCATGCTCACGAATCCACCACTGAGAAAAGAAACAAAAAACACAGCTGTTTCATCGATACTCACAAGCACATCAACCCCACATCACATCCTCCCAGATGTGCACCCGGAAGCAAGGGTGACTTTACACAGATGGGAACAGCTGTAGCCAGAGCCTAGGGTGAACATGAGCATCTCCAGCCCCACCCTGAAGTCCCAAGCCACACCCCCAGAGGTGGACCAACTTTTCCTGGCTCGGCTGCTCACATATGGGGCAGTATGTCCTTTACCTCTGGCTTCTTTGGGTCATTCCGAATGCTACACACAGCAGTGGGCAGCTCACTCGTGATGTATGTCCGGCCACAATGCATAGTCAGTATTTCTGGCTTGCAGCTACTGAGGACAGCGCTAACATCTTTGACAAGTGTCTTGGACACAAAATGTGTGGCCCTGTGAGATGGATCTAACAGTGGGAGCTCAGGGCTGTGTCTGCTCAGCTTGACCAAACATTGCCCGACTGCACGGTGAAGCGACACAGGACTGTCTCAGGTCCCCGCTGTCGGTTACATTTTCTCCCACTTTCCTGTGGCCGCTCACCGGAAGAGGTCAGGCCACATCATGGTCACAGCTCAGGTCCTCCTGACGACCGCCAGCGTTAACCTTTCTTTTACCCTGTGTGGGCCCTTGGTTGCTTCATTTCCTGAAGTTCCAGCTCTAATATTTTTGCCTGCTTTCTATTGATGTGTTGGGTTTTTCCTCCTAGGCGTGTGTCCTTGGTCTCTTGCTCTGTGTTTTGGCTGAGCTGTGCCTGAGCTAACATCCAGTTGATCGGGGCTCCTGTGTGCACAGCACTACTGCATCCTATCTGGCTCCCCGCACCCTCATTTCAGCCAGCTCCACTTAGGATGATCCTGAGCCACGGTCCTTCCCATCCTTTGTTCCAGCCCCGTCTTGCCTTGACAGGCAGGCCTTTCCTCTCCTGCCTACATCATTGATAAAGAGTATCAGACAATGCAGGACTGATGTCAGTTCCCTGTGGCATTGCAGACCTCCCCGCAGGGTTACATGGGGCCATTAGCTAACGCCTTTGTCTATAATTATATACAACAGGCAACATTCACTTAGCAGATCATCTGGATGTGCTTCACATTTCATCCTCCGGAACCACAGGGCAGACTCGCAAATGCCTGCCCAAGTCACCGCAATCACAGCCCCCTCATCTGCAGGCTAAGGACCATGACAAGGAAAGACAATGAGGTTAGTCTCACGCGATCAGCTCTCAGAACTGAGCGTAGTCCAGGGAGGGAGGCCTGGGGGGGCTTGCCAGCACGCAGCGTATTCTCTCTGCTCTGGGATGAGATGTGTGCTAAGAGCTGATATTTTAAGAAACCGGCAGGAGCCCTTCAAACCAGAGCAGATTTCCCTGACTGAGCTGAGATGGGTTGCCTAGCAACCAGCTCTCATTACGTCATTGCCAGACAGATTCTGGGTACCTGGTGTCCAGAAATATGAGGTCTGGGGTGGGGGGAGAGAAAAGGCCACACAAGTAGAGAGGACAGGAAGGTCACTACTGACTGGCCCAGAAAGGCCCGGGAGGCTTCCTGGAGGAGGTGATACTTGGTCTGAGCTGTGGGCAGACAGGGTTTGGGGATTGGGATGAGACTGATGTGTCGATTACTTTTCTCACCCTTGGAATAAAATTCCTGACAAAAGCAATGCTCTTAAGGAAGTTTTCGGTTTTTTGTTTGGTTTTGTTTCTTGTATGTGGAGGCTGCAGTCCATCATGGCGAGGAAGGGCAGGGCAAGCAGAGCATGACAGAGCATGAGATCTGGTCACATGTGCCTGCAGCTGGGAAGCAGAGATCAACGCTCGCCCTGCTCACTTTCTCCTTTTTATTCCGTCCGTTCCGTATCCCAGCCTGTGGGATGCTGCTGCCGACCTCCAGCGAGCGTCTTCCCTTCTCAGTTCAAGCTCTCTAGAAATGCCCACGGAGTACGTCTCCTAGGCAACTCCAAGTCCAGGCAAGTGGATGATGAGGATGAGGATGTTTCCTGGGTTCTCCTCTGAGGTGCCTCAGACACACAGGGACTCCTGCCCTAAAGGATGTTGACCCCTAAGCCTCAGCCTGTGGGTCCCCAGAACTTCTGAGCTGGTGTGAAATCAGGCAGCAGTCACAGGGCCCTCAGCTCTGAGGTCCTGGGCGCTATCGCTGGCCCTAGAGTGTCTAGGAGGGTTCTGTGCACATGACAGCCCAGTGTGTCCTTTGCAGACTTCACAGGATGCACACAAGACAGAGAGGGGCCTCCCAGCTCCAGCTGGTCTCTCGCAACTCTCTTAACTCTGCCCAGTCAAGCCACCCCAGGTGAGTGTACAGGGCCCTGCCCTCGGAGGCTCTGTGGTTACCATCTCGACTTTGCTTTGGAATGTTCCAGCATAGGCACCATGCTTTGCTTTGCCCAGGGTCTGCCACAGCAGAGGCTCAGCTCATGGTTGCCCTATAGCGCACCCTCTGTCCTGCAGTTTCTGACCCCACAGGGCTCCACTGGCCTCTGTGTCCATGTCTACTCCCTGGATAGGACCATTGTTGTCTGTCCTTCACTGCTTCATGCCTCTCCCTCTAGACACTCCTAGGGGACACTGGCCACACGGGCCTGTAACCAGCAAACCCTCCTAAGCCAGCCTAAGCCAAAGGAGCTCTCCACGTCTTCTCTCCAGCCCACTGCAGCCCATCCTCCACGGCAGATAGATACCCTGACCACAATACATACCCTGGAAAGCAATTTCTTCTCTACCAGCCCAAGTCCTCCCCATGCCAGGTATGAGGTCCCCAAGTCACTGTCCCCAAGGGAGTCTACAACCTTACTCAGCCTTTGTGTCTGGAGGCTGAGGCAGCGACAGAAAAGTGTGACTTTGTGAGGACCCTGAAGTCCACAGCCCTAGGTGTGATCACAGTGTCCCAGGAGGAGAGAAACAGAAGGATCAAAGTCCAGCGGACACAAGAAGCTGTCAGAGGGCACACCTATGCAGCTGACTTTGAAAATGGGGAAGATGCCAGGCCCCAGAGCAGAGGCTCCTCTAGGAGCCATAAGGACCAGGTAGGAACACAGGGGTTCTGGTCAGGGGGCACTGCTTTGGAGACTTGATATGGAAGGATTGATTTTACAGCAGAAATTTCACAAGGGACTTAGCTGTCCCACCTGCAATGTACCTCAACCCCTCAGCTAGCTGGGACTCCTCCACACTGCCTCCATAGGACCCTCAGGCCTATGAGCATTTTGTCTTGGAGTCCTATGTGGCAGTTCCTCGGGGAAGCAGTGTCTTTGCCTGGGAACACCAGAGACACCCATACACATGCAGCTGGGTTGAGAAGCTAAGACAGGGCTGACTGCGAGGTAGACACCGGAAGGGGAAACGGCCTCCCACCCCACTCCCATGCCTCGGGAGGAAGTCCAGCCCACAGGGGACGCCCTTGAGCATTCCCCTACCCTTGCACTCCAGGGGAGGGCCGGGTCAGACCCACACAAGGCCTCACTGTCTGATGCCGCTGCCTCCACGGGAAGCCTTAATCGACGCAGCAAAACAAACATTTGCTTTGGTGATCCACGCTGAGTTGGATACATGGCATTATTTTAATTAAGCCTTGTGACTGATGAATCTCAATAAAGCAGCTGTTGTGGAGTATTCAGGTATATAAATAAAAACAACATCAGGCGGGTGGCTGGGTGCGGGCTCTGCACAGGCTGTATGTCATCAGGAGGGAACAGAGCAGAACACTTGGGGACATGCTGACCTGAGAAAGGCCACCCAGCACTCTGGAGAAGGGACTCTTTCAGGGTTGGTCCTAGAGGGGTTCCAGGAGCACTGGGCGGGTCTAGACCTTGGAAGGCCCTGGAGGAAAGGCTGCCAAGGCTCCCTTGGGAGGAGAAGGGGCAGGTGCCCTGATGGACATGACACCACACGCTTTTTGCCCGTTACTGGGAGATCACAAATATCTTCACCAGAACCCTCTTCAGCTGGGCTCTAACCCCTGCAGCCCTGAAACTTCTGCTTCACCAGGCAGAGTCTTGGGAAACCAGGGTGTCTGGTGGAGGTTATGGGAGGTGGCTGCAGGGATCCTCAGCTCACCCACACACCCACAGGTCCCCCTCTTTTGGAAGAGCCTGTCCAATGGGGTAGGGATTAATGACCACTTGAGACCCCTGGCAGCCATCAAGGATCAGTTACCCAAGTGCCCTGGATTCTGAGGGCTCAGCTTCCTGGCACAAAATGACAGTGTTTATGTCACCTGCAGAACATCTCTCCGCATATTTTAACCCATCTCCAGATGTTTTGAACTATGGAATGACATCATGGACGGTATGAGGAGCAGGGAACCACTCAGTGGGGCTTCGGCCAACATAGCGGCCTGTGTGTGAGGCAGGACAGGGCTTTGTGAGATCTGAGCAGCCACTAAGTGAATCAGCCCGCTCTGGGACCACCCACAGGGGAGGTGACCTCTGCAGTGCCCATCATCTATGCTTCCCATACTGCTAACCGTGTTTCCTGGGGAAAGCCCTCACTCAGGTCCTTTGTGATTTCCTGGCCCATACGTCTTTCTCCATCTGGGACTCCATCCCCAGCATCACTCCTCCCCAGAGAAGCCAGACAGGACCCCATCAATTAGCTCCACCGTTAACTGAGCAAATAATGATCTGCGAAATTGGTGGAAGTTACGTTAAGTAGTTTGGTGGTTAATTCTGACGCTGTTGATATTTCTGCTAAAAAAAATAATTGAGTGCCTGTCATTGGCAAAGATTTCAGCTTACGGTTGTGGTGCAGCTAATAATGTTATCACACGTCATTTAACTTGGAGTCTTGCTTAAAGTCATTGCAACGTGTAGCTGTGATAGACTCCATCCAAGGGGCCTGGCTTAGCATGGTAATGGATCGATATTGTATACGTGAGAGACCATCACCCAGGGCCTGCCAGCCTTTCCCGTGTGGTGTCCTGTGGTGGAGCATTGCTATCTTAGCTGTCTTCCCCGAGGGTCCCACACTGGCCACCAGCTTGGCCGAGCCATGCAGAGCCTTTTGCTCTTCTGCTGCTGGTTTGTGTCCTTCTGTCCTTGCGATGAGTTTATCTTGCAAATCAGACCCCACTGGGCCTTGCAGAGGGAGAGCCAGATAGATGCCCATCTTTACTGCAGGAACCAAGAGGGGTTCCTTTGCCCTCAAGAGATGATGGCAGGTGGCAGACAGGTAGTCAAATGGTCCTGGTCAGCCAGGACCCCCAGGAAACCCTGGGGCACTCTCCTACCAGGATGGAGGAGGGAGGAGCCGATGGCACCAGCACGAAGGCCTCAGTCTTCCAGAGCAGCTGGGGGCTCGAGGCCTCACAGGGTCCCTTCTGGGATGGCAGAGTCTTACCTCTGTACTGGGGGCAAAGGAGACAGTGGGCTCAGTAGCTCACTGTGGACTGGCCCAGAGTAGGTGTGCCTGGGGTTTCACACCTAATACCAGAGGGGGGGGAGGGCCTTCCTGGCCCTCCCTGTGAGCCACCCCAGATGAGAAAACCCCCTCCGGCTGGCATGAGGCCCCTGCTGGCAGGGGTCCTGCATCCACACTGCCCCCCTCTGGTTCCCCTGAGCCAGGGCTAGGAAAGGGTTTTGATGGGGGACAGGGGTTAAGTATAGCTCTCAGATGCAAACGGCCAAGGGACCACAAGTCTCAGTCTTCCATTCCCATGGGGACACAGAGGCCCAGTGAGAGGGAGGGTATCGCGGTAAAATAAGGATCAGGATAAACAAATAGGCCGAATAGATGTTTATTCAGGGAGAAATAACTTACAACCTAGACAGATGAACACCAGGAAATTCAACCCGATCCTCTCCTGTCCGAGTCACGCCAGAAAGAGAGAGCGCCTTCCTGGCCCCCTCCGACCTCCTTCCACAGGTCACTTCCGCCCATGGCTCCACCCCCCAATGGGCGTGGTCAGTGCCACAGAACTATCTCACTACAATTCCCCTTTTAGTCTAAAGAAAAGATTTAGGCTTAATACAAAACTATATATAAAACAGTGAATAACAAGTGTGCTCTAAGAAAAGGAAAATCGAGAACAAAATGACCTACATATCTAGTCCTAGGGTGAGGGCATAATGGAGTTTACAATAGAGTTGTCCTAAGCTGGAAAACGTAAGTCTAGTACCTAATATATCTAACTAGGAAGAGAGAATAATAGTTGCGATAGTTTAATCTTCAAACTCATCAAGACCTGAGAAGGAAATTAACAATACTAGAGTAGACAGGAAATGCGGATGGACAACTTCCAAAAGGTGCAGCAAGGACAGAAACAGCAAGCCACCTGAACAGTCACCCTAGGTCTCACAGCAACGTTGGTACACCCAGATTTGGCTAAGGCCAAGAGAACTTGACAAACCACAACAACAGCAGGGAGGTAGAATGGCTGTCTTACCCTGACTTGGCAAGGTCAAGCAGTCTTCTATATTTGTCTCCTGCAAGCACATAGGACTGCATGTCCAAATCAGTGGTCAAGGTGGGGGCAATTCTTTGCCCAACAGGCCATTAGCTGAGGCGAGATTGAACTCCAACAGGAGCAACAACAGTGTCCAACATATTTTCGGGAAAGTGCACGGTGCTGTCAGGAGCAACAGTGTCTCATGTCAATGGAGTACTAATATTAAAACATTTAAATGCCATGTTCTGCATGTCTATGAAGTGAATGAAGATTAAGCATCTATATCTGACTAATATCATAGGTACAGGAAAATGTGAGTGAAGATAATCTGTAATACTCGGGAACTTAGCTAAAAAGACTGATTAAAACTTCCCTGAGTAAAGCAGGAACAAATACTTAAACAATATAACTATTTACATATACCTACATGTAAATCCCTAAAATAGAGGTAGAGTATAAGTGTCAAGACAAGAGGTAGAACTATAAAGGGCAGCAAGATAAATATCCCAAATTGTATCATTATACAAAATGTCTTGAAAACAAAAAAGTATACATACATAGAATATGGTAAAAAAATTAATGTGCATAAAACATTGTAAGTGGAAAGATTTAACACAATATAACAAAATGTAAACTTAATTTTACATAGCTTACCACATAAGAATACACAACAATGTAAGCTGTAAAATACTATCTCATTCTTACTCAAATTCTCAAGAAAATAGGCTAATCTACCTATATCCCATCTAAACCATACCTTTCCCAACCATTCCCTATTCCTGTCTAAAAGATAAACCCGAGTGTAAGCATCACCCAATCCCAAATAACTAAAACCAACCCAAAGACGATGACTATTATCCCAAAAATTCCAAGGGTAGGGAAAGGGGGCGTCGTTATGTTAAGGTTACTTTCTGCTGAAATGGGACGATGATTGCTCCAATGGATCCTGTAGGAAGAAAATTTTTAGCAACCAAATTTCTCAACAGAACTGGCTGTGACACATGTAGCTAGTCACTGTGTAGCAGAAAATTCTTGACTGTAGTTCTATTTGAAACTCTGGCCAGGGTGTAATAAAAAGGTGCACCATTACAGCTAGCTAGTCATGAGTTGTCTCAAGCAAAACAGTCTCAAACTGGTTTTAGGGTGATGTTTGTAGTTCAGATGCATCAGGTTGAGTCAAGTGGAAACGATGATGTGGGGCCCCATCTTCTTTCCGGAAAGTTCAAAGACTGCTGTTAGGAATCGTTATTATTCCTTGTGGAAAAGTTACACATCAATATTAAAGTAAAATTTTCAAGTTTTAAGGTATGCATTAGGGAAAGACAACAATAAGCATTAAAAGAATGTGAGAAAATTAGGATTTCAGAGAGAAAATTGCATATAAGATATGAGTCCCAGATTTTGTTTTCTTCTGCCTTACACCAATTGGCTTCTTGATTTAAGGCAGAAACCATGAATTTAATCTTAACAACATGCTTGAATTTAGAGAAGGAAAGCCAAATCCAACTCCAAAGCCAGCATTGGTTTACAAAAATTGGGACTTCAGGAATACTAGATAGTAGAGAGAAATAGATTTCTATATAGAAATAGTTTACTGCAATTAAATATTTTTTTACCATGTATCAGATTCTGCTTCCTTAAGTGATTGTTTCTGAAGAGCTGTCTTCTCTTCTGTAGGCACCTACATGTTCAGTGTCTTTTGGCTGTTTGATGATAGGTTTTCTCTGTTTTCCTGTAAAAACAAGAACAGAACACTTCCCCTACCTTTGAGAGGCCTCCGCACACCTCATAGGACCTAGTTTGTTGGATGAATTGTCATTTCTCTTCATTAAGATGTTTCTCTTGTTCAACTCGGATCTTTATTAACTTAGATGGTATCCATAGTTTTTCTTCTCCTGTAGATACAAATGCAAAACCCCTACCCCAACGTAACACATATCCTGCTTTCCATTCTGAGGTCAGTACATCCTTGAAGTACACTGGCTGATTTAGTTCAGAAGTTTTTTCTATTGTCCAGTGTCTTTCTGCAGCTGTTTTTCCTTTTTCATCAGCATTAAGAAAGTTTAATGTTAATAAAGCATTATGTAATCTGTGTTTGGGTGTTTTGGTTCCTCCTGCCTGTTTATGGAGCATTTCTTTTAAAGTACGATTGGATCTCTCAACCACTGCTTGTCCTGTAGGATTGTGTGGTATACCAGTTATGTGCTTTATCTTGTAATACTCAAAAAACTGTTTCAATCCCGCTTCTGACACCAGATATCGCAGTAAAATAAGGATCAGGATAAACAAATAGGCCGAATAGATGTTTATTCAGGGAGAAATAACTTACAACCTAGACAGATGAACACCAGGAAATTCAACCCGATCCTCTCCTGTCCGAGTCACACCAGAAAGAGAGCACCTTCCTGGCCCCCTCTGACCTCCTTCCACAGGTCACTCCACCCATGGCTCCACCCCCCAATGGGCGTGGTCAGTGCCACAGAACTATCTCACTACAGGAGGGGCTTCCAACTGTGGAGCAGTCGGGGCAAGGACCAGAGCAAAGGAGAAAGTAGTTCCCCCCTCCCAGGGGCCAAGGACCGCAGGTGTTGCCTCAAGTCTTGCACTCACTGTTGACCACAGTTGCACGACAAGCATCCCAAATCAGTCGCTGAAAGCAACACACACATTGTCTCCAAGAACCATGAGTCGGGAGAGTGGGTGTGGCTCAGCCCAGGCCCCTGGGTCTAGTCTCTGAGGGCACTGTGTCTCTCTATGGCCAGTGCATCAAGCTTAGCCATCATTTCCTTGTGGCTTCAGATAGGACAGGCCTTCCCAGGGTGGGAATGGAAGGGACCCAAATCAGCAGCCACGGTGTTTTGGAACCTGACCCTGTCCCATGGCTCGGCAGCATTCTCCTCTCCTGGATTGGATCTCCTGCAGCAGGAGGCCAGGATACCGGGACACTCTGTGTCTACCTGTCACAGCCTCCCCAGACTCAACACCCTTTCCAATCACACACATGCTCAAATTCATGTACAAGACGGATAGGGTCTTGGCTGTCATTATGTCCCACCCTGGTTTGGGAAGTGCCCCGATGGGAGCTCTGGTCACTTGGAGGCTGGGTATGTTAAGGACGAGGGCTTTCCACCTAGAGATTTCTGGAATCTTCCCAACCCTCCCTCATTGATGTCAACACCCCTCTACAATCGGAAGGGGTCTGCTGAAAGCTTCAATGAACTCTACCCCTCTCTGTTTACCTGGACCTACCTAACCACTGGCCAGCGGGGTATCCAGGGCTGGCGCCTTGTCCTGACTTGGTATACAGAAAATCCAAAGTCTTTTAGAGTCGTGAAGCCAGCAAAGGAAGGGGCTTGTGTGGTAACTCACATGTGGCGGGCAAAAGTGGGCTCAGGAGAGCACTATGCTCGGTGTCCTGGGGACATGTGTCTGATAGAAGGAACTCCCTGAGCTAGGAAGACCTCAGGACCTGGAAGGAAAGTTGGTGGTGGCAGACTGTTCTGAAAGGAAGGCGTCAGCTACGGAGGGGCATTCATCAGGTGGGCCTGACCCCATCTGTCCTTGGGGTGAAGGCTGTGCAGTGAAGGAGAGCTAAACCCATGAGTGACTGACGGAGGTGGCAGCCATCCGACCTCCCCTCCTGGTGTGGCCTCAGCTTGTCCTGGTCACGCCTGCCTGTGTCTCTATCACATCTGGATAATAAATGAGACATTCTGAGCAGGCCATCAATTTTGGCACGATTGGCTTTCCAGGGCCCAGGCCGTCTGCACTGCCTTTGGGGTGGATAAACAAGCTGGCCGGCCTTTGTTCCCCGTTTCCGAGAGACCGTTTGTCAGGGAGATTTATACCCACTTGCTGGCTGGGAGCTACTGCTGAGCCTCCTCACTCCGTTTATCTCCAGAGGGAGGGCACTGGCTCACCTTGAGCCTTACTGGAAGGGGTTCCTTGATGTGAGCACTGAAGAGCCACCAAGGCTGCTCAGAAGGTCCCAGGTATGGCACACACAGAGCTCCTAGGCCAGCCTTGAAAATACCTGCTGGCAGCAACCAGCCACAAAGCCATGGGACAGTCAGGGGGCCTAAGGTGCCCTCCGAAACCTGTTATTACTACCAGGTCTGTGAGTGGGGTGGGGGTGAGCAGTGGACCCGCTCTGGGGGGGGTCCAGAAGGCCTGAGGACCATGTCCAAGGTTCTTCCCCCCCAGGCTTCTTATGAAAGTCTTGAGATCAAGCTACTGTTGGCCCAGGCAGCTTAACCTTGGGCTGATTGGCTGGCATTGGACATGTGTCTACAGGGATCAGCTTGTTTTGGCGCTGGGGCTGAGGCAGCCTATTTCTTTCCTAAGCCCTATTTCTGTTTGGCAAGGACAAGAGGGGTCCAGGAGGTACATACCTGGGCTGGAGTTTTAGACTGCTTCCATGAGGACTTTCCAGCTTTATGTCTGTTGCTGTAACAAATATCCAGACCAAAAACAAGTCAGAAGGTATCTCAAATCTGTTTTCTATTTAGCGTACCTTCCCAGGTCACATCCCATCATTAAAGGGAATCCCAGGCAGGGACTCCAGCAGCTAGCCACATCACTTCTACAGTCAAGAGCAGAGAGACATCAATGAGCCATGGGACCTGCTTCCTCCCACATGCTTTGCTGGTTTGTTCGTTTTCTATTCTCTGTAGTTGAGAGCCAACCCCTCCTAGGGAATGGTTCCTCCCACAGTGCGCTGGGCGTGCCTACTGGAATTAACAATCAAGACAGCTGTGCTCTGAGGACAGACATCCCCACAGCCCGAATGATCTAGGCAGGCCCTGAAGCCAAACTACTTTCTCGGTGATTCTAGGCTTCACCAAGATTCTAGGTTGTATCCAGATGGGAGCAATGGGGGTCTGTGAGATGGGTGGGCTCGTGACACAGTTCAGAGATCTTTGTCCCTTGATTGCACCCCTGTCACTGGATTCCTCAGGAGGGGACATGGGCAGCGTCTCTGATGGGCAACACTTCCTGTGGGTGTCCATGGGAAGGCTGCCTGCGGGGGGGGGGGGGGGACGGGGGCGGGGGAGGGGGTGGGGAGGGGGGAGGGGGTGGGGGGAGGGGGGTGTCTGGTCCCGCCTTTGCAGTCCTAGGTGCTCCGTGATTGGTGCTGCGATCCAGGCAGGCCACTGGGGTCCTGGTTCATGGACTCACATCTCGGTTATTGCTCTTGGATCCGGGCGAACATGTACAGTTAATTATCACTCGGAAAGGCAAGGTGGAAAGAACAGCCCATCACTCTAAGTGCGTGTAACATTTTACCCGTTTTTCTTAGGTGCTGAAGTTCTCTGCTCTCGTGTGTGTGTGTGTGTGTGTGTGTGTGTGTGTGTGTGTGTGTGTGTTCATGTGTGTGCAGGTGAACATGGGAGTGGGTGCATGTGTGGGCACACGTGTATGGATGTGGGAAGTGCTGGCATTCCTCAGGAGCCACCCGTTTGTTTTTCGTGGCGTGTGTACGTGTGTTTGAATGAATGCTTCATCTGTACTTGCCTGCATGGAGGCCAGTCCTGGTTGTCTTCCTCTGTCACTCAACAGCTTCTCTTCCAATCAGGGTCTCTGACGGGGTCTGGAGCTCACTGATTGGCTAGACTGGCTGGCTCTGCCTCTCCCACCTCCCAGCCCTGAAATTACAGCTCTCACCACCATGCCCAGCTTTCTCTGTTGTTTCTGGGGATCCAAACTCAAGACATCATGTTTGCACAGCTAGCATCTCATTCACAGGCCTTGCTCCACCTCTCTGGTTTGTTTTCGTTTGTGACAAAGTCTCTTCCCTGGACCGGGAGCTCACTGATTAGGCTAGCTGGCCAACAAACTACAGGGTTCTGTTCCTGCCTCCCTAGTGCTGTGATTGCAAGCATTGCTATCAAGCGTGGCTTTTTATGTGTGTCCTGAGAGCCACACGTGGGATTTCTGGCTTGTAAAGGAAGCAAGCACTTTACCGACAGAGCCAACCCCTCCCACCAAGTCAAGTCCTGAATAAAACATCTCTGGTGTGTTTTGAGGGAAGATTCTACAGTCAAGTCCATTCCTTAATAATCAGTGATGATTTCCTGTTTCCATTTCTCCGTGTTGCAGTTTGGAATAACGATTAATCTATTTTTCTAGAGATTGCCTGTGATGGGTAATGTTCATTTACACATTGGAGAGATTTAGAATAACCATGGGAATAAATCCTGGGTGTGGAGAGGTGGGAGGGCTCACTCTGAATGGGAAGAGTGCAGGCGCGGGCTGGGATCCCAGACCTAATAAAAAGGAGAGAGCTGGGCAGTCGTATCCGTCTCTCTCTGCTTCTTGACAGCCGTGGGCCAGCCACCTCGGACTTGTGCGTGATGCACCCCCAAACTGCGAGCACACCCAGGCCCTTTCTTCCTCAAGTCGCTTCTGTCAGCTGTGGCAATGAGAAAAGACCTGATGCTGCATGGCTTTCAGCTTCACCTCAGGCTCATTTGGTGGCATGTTTCATGAAATGCCCCACACTTACTTACATAAGTTGCTCATATTAGTGAATAATTTTTCTCTTCTTTGATTTTATATTGATAAGATGGACAAAGACCCTATTTTCACTGCAACTGCTTGGGTCTGTCTTCCCATACTTCCTTCTTTAATGTGTGTGTGGGGGGGGCATTGCGTGCTTGTATGCATGTGGGATTGTGTGTGCACACGTGTGAGCGAGCGCACATGTAGAGGTGCACAGTTGGCATCAGGCACCTTCCAGGTGTCTTTCTTGACTCTAGAGGTCAAGGCTTGCTAGCCCATTTCTCCTCTCTGTCTCCCAAACTCTGAAATTACAGGAAGGCCCCCATGTCTACGGAACATTTATGTGGGTTCTGGGATTCAAACGCTGGCCTCAAGGGTTTCTTAGCAAGCACTTTCTCGTTGAACTGCTGCTCGCATTTTTAAACAGAATTACCAAAATTCTAAAAATGTTTCTTTAAAAAATTACTCATGTTTGATTTACGAACAATAATGATACATATTTTTTGGAATACGTTGTGGTGTTTCGATTGATGTTGTAGTTGTTGCAGGAAGAGTTAACCAAGCTAATTGTCAAATCTGTCTCCACTCTAATTCTTTGTTGGTGGTGAGGGTGCCTCAAATCTGTTTTCTCTGTGATTTTGAAAAGTATAGCAATGCTATGAACACGTACACTTGCATTTCAGAGGTGGCTAAAGCCCCGCCCGGTCCCTCTACAGGTCGTCTTCAGGCTTCCCTCATCCTTTAGTTGAGCACATTCATTTCATCAATGTCTGTTCTTGTTTTTATTTCCTTCCTCCATCCCCAGTACCCCGCTTTCTAGTTTATTGAGCCGGAAGCTTAGCCTATTAATTTTCTAGCCCTTTTCTTTTTTAATTGAACTATTTAAATCAATTGAATTTTCCCCACATGCTATTTTAGGTTAATCCAGTAACTTTTACTACTAAGTACTTGATCATCATTATTTCAAAACTCCAGCTCCCTCCTGTGCCTCCTCTGGCTGAGAGACGTCTGTTTTGTGGACTTCCAGGTTCTGGGTTGTTATGAAATAGTCATGTTGTACACTATGAAGATGTGTCTTTGACAAGGTGCCTTCTGGTTGGATTAATAAAGAGTTGACTGGTCAATAGCTAGGCAAAACAGGTTAGGTGGGAGAGCCAAATTGAGAGGACCCTGGAAAGAAGGAGGGCGGAGTCACAGGGTTGCCAGGAGACTTGGAGAGAAGCAAGATGAACATGCCATGCTGAAAAACAGGTACCACCACATGGCAGAGCGCAGATAAGAAGTTTGGGTTAATTGAAGTTGTAGCAGCTAGTTAGCAGCAAACCTACGCTATTGGAGGAGCACTGATAATTAGTGATAAGCCTCTGTGTGTTTATTGGAGGGCTGTAGGGCCCATTGAAAAACTGACTACATTGGGTATTTTCAGTTGTGTTTCTTGTCTTTGGAGCAATCGCCTCCAAGAGTACAACTTGCAGGGCTGGAGGGATGGCTCAGCAGTTCAGGTGGCTGCTCTTCCGGGGAACCAGGTTTGACTCCCAGCACCCACATGGCTGCTCACAACCATCTGTGACTCCATCCCCGGTGTCCAACTCTGTCGTCTAGTGTCCTCAGACACTGCATGCATGTGGTGCGCAGACATGCATGCAGATAAAACACCCATGCACATAAAATAAATCACAAGTGATTTTTTTTTTTTGTTTTGTTTTTTTTTTTTTTGTTTTAGAAAAAGTGCCGTTTGCCTTAGAGTCAGGGATGGATGTCCTGTGGAGATGCCTGGCTGGCTTGAGGCCTCCCTGCTCCCTGCTGTCCAGAGCCTCTGTCCGGAGTCTCAGCAGTCACATGACTCAAATCTGGGCAGATGGGAGGGAGGGGAAGAGTGACAAAAGCCTCTGGGATGATGACGATGTGCGGTGACCCATGAGGAGTCCAGAAAGTCTCCCAGAGGAGGTGACGTCTACTGTGGCCCTTGGACGATGCCCACTGAGCCCCAGCCGTTGCAGGCAATGGAATGAAGCAAAGATCAGCGTAACTCGTGGGTGAGGGCAGGCTCCTCTGCAAGGGCTTCCTGGGCGCTGCACAGGGGCATTGTTCTCCTCCGTGTCCAGGCTAGGGACTGTTAGCACAGCTGTCCTTTGTATCTGAGGTGAGTGGAGTTTCAGGGACCCCCTGCAGATATTCAAACCTGCAGATGTTCAAGTTCCTCGAATAAAGCATCAATGGAGCATCTGCAGAGTCCACTTCCTCCCGTTGACATTACATCGCGCCTGGGTTCCTAACAAAGCCTAATGCAGCTGACCGCTGTGTAAGTGGTTGTCGCGCTGTATTCTTCAGGGAATAATGGCAGGGCAAAGCCTGTGTTCAGTGCAGATGTATTTCTCTTTTTTCTTGGTAACTATTTTTCGTGAATGAGGACAGTCTACTGTAGGTGTTGTCCTGTATGGGCGGGGAAACGGGCTGGGTGAGGTTACTGCACCAACTCAAGGCTGCTCAAGTGTGAAGTGTCAAGATGGTGGCCCAGGTCGCCAGGTTTGCGATACGACAGAGTCCTGCTCCCCTGCAAGGAGAGGCTGCTGACACCCGTGACAAAGGCTATTCGGAATAAGAGACGACTGCAGGATGGCTTCACAGCCCCATCCCTTACTCTGCCGTCTTGGAAGTGAATGTTTCTATAGGAAAGGGCCCTGGTGTCACCCTATGAAGTCAAAGAGACTGTGATCCCTTGTTACAGACGCTGAACTGGGCCGCATTTCCTGACTGTCCTGAGGTGACCCCAGGTCAGTCCTGGGATCTGAGCAGAGGTTCTGTTCTTGTGACACAGAACACTGGGCAGCAGAGCCTATGACCACAGATTTCATACTCGCAACCCCTTCAACCTGAGGAGCACCAAGGCCAGTTCTGCATCTGAGGTGTGTCCAGGATGGCCTAGGGTGACCATGTAGGAGGGGCCCTGAGTCCTCTGTCACCTGTGTCCCACGAGTGGGCTCAGCTCCACTCATGGCTGGCGGACAGGACTTTGCTTGCTGTGTTGTTACATGAGACCGGTACCGAAGGGTGATGTAGCCTGGGAGGCGGGGAGGCCATGACTGGGAGGCTGGGGCTGTTGGCTCTCAGGGACCCAGGTGTGTTCTAGGGACAGCCACATGTCTGTTCACTTTGGGCCTATGGAGGCAGTAAGGTGTGAGCTCTGCAGAGTGGAACTGCTCTGCTCAGAAGTCAGCTGGATGCACCAGGCTCCCTGGAGCCACTGGGCCTAAGAGAGGGAGAGGGCAGTAAGTCCCAAGGGTCCTGGCTTTGGGCCCGAGTGCTCTCCCACAGGGGGCTTCTCCTGCAGGTCCATTGTCATGGTGTTCATGTGGCCTTTGTTCTGAGAGCAGCTAGCAGAACAATCTCCCCAGCACTGAGTAACTACTCAAGAATCTATGTTCTGGTCCCAGGTATCACCCCATCTGGCCAGCCCAGCTCTCTCCTTCATGGCCACACCGCTTTCCATCTTCTGGCTGAGTGTGGGAGGCATCACCCCTGGAGCTTGCCTGGGTAAGGAGCCTGGGACTGCTGAGGAGCACAGTGGACTGGGGGTTGGGAGAGAGTCCCCAGCCCAAGTTCATCTCTCCATTTCCTGTGGAAGTGCAGACCCTCCAGCCACACCAGCCCTTGGGCAACTCTCTCCTGATGGCCTACAGACAAGGACTCAAAGGGACTATCCTGGAACTAAGCAGGGCACACTCCAGCCAGAAAGGCCATCCCCTCGTCCTCTCAGGCCACAAAAAAGGAAGAGGGAGCAGGCATTGTCCAAGGTGAAGGAAGCTGGAGACATGTCTTCCCACACGGGTGGCCCCATAACTGACCCAGAAGCATCCCGCAGGCCTCACCAGACTTCCAAACACTTCTAACCAATATGGGCGGTCCCCTAAATGGGAAACAAGGCACAGAGGGAAAGGGATTCAGGGTGCTTGCTGACAATGGCAGGGTGCTGTTCTCTGGTAGGTGTGTAGAGTGTCTGGCGAAGAGTGCCTGTGAATCTAGGCCCCGTGGACTCTTCTGTGGGTGTATGCAACAAAAAGCTGTGTGCGTGTGTGTGCGTGTGTGTGCGTGTGTGTGCGTGTGTGTGCGTGTGTGTGCATGCGTGTGTATGTGTGTGTACGTGCATGTGTGTGTGTGTGTGTGTGTAGCTCCTTCCCCTTCCTCCCCTCCACCTTCCTCCCCTCTTCCTTCCCTCTTCCCCTCTAACCCCCACACCCCCATCTTTCTTTGGAAATGGAAGAGAAGAAAGTAATGGAGAAGCCGTATTTCCTCAGGAGTTGTTCACGGAGGAGGTGACATCTCATCCACGTATCCCCAAAACTGGAGGCCACCTGCAGCTGACACGTACCTGCAGGTCACAGGGACCACACAGCAGCCAGCCAGGCTGGGGACTGAGAATGAGGGGGCCACTGTCCTTTGTCCCAGCTCCCTCTACATGATGGGGTGGATAAGGATTAGTCCTGCACTGGACAGCCAAATGCCTAACGGAATAGTTTAAGTGAGGAGATGCTTGCTCTGGCTCATAGTTCAGGGGAGCTGCATGGCTCATGTGTGGAAGGTCTGGAGGCAGCAGGGGCTGCATCTGCAGCAAGAACATGGAACACTTCAAAGACACAGACCAGGGAGCCACGGGTCAGACCTTCAAAGACACTCGGAGCGGCAGGCTCCAGCAGCCAGGTCCCACCTCCTAAAGACTCTACAGCTGTCACAACATTAAGGACAGAGTTTGGGTGAGCACCGTTTCAGAGTCACACCTTAACAGGCACTGAACCACTGCTCGGCACTGTCTGTCCCCTCCTCTCTCCTGGCCCTGTTCATGATACTGTCTCAGCTGGGCTCTGCGGGAACTCCACACAACCACTGGTGCGAGGGCTGCCCGGACAGACCTACAGCAGGAGGACAGAAGGACCTCAGAAGCCAGTGACAGGGACTGTGCTGGCTAGCGGAGGGGCCGATGGAGCCCACAGCTTCAAGGCAGCAGAGAACCTGGGTCTTGCAGGATATAGGTCGGCCACCACCTCAAGCACCTCCTGAACCTGTGGGCACAGAGAGTGGTCACAAATGGAGCCGAGCCTGTAGTCCAGCCTGGAGCCGAGCCTGGAGCCGAACCTAGATCCCAACCTGGAGTCCAGCCTGGAGTCCAGCCTGGAGCCGAGCCTGGAGTCCAGCCTGGAGCCGAGCTTGGAGACCAGCCTGGAGCCGAGCCTGGAGTCCAGCCTGGAGCCGAGCCTGGAGCCGAACCTGGATCCCAACCTGGAGTCCAGCCAGGAGTCCAGCCTGGAGTCCAGCCTGGAGCCGAGCCTGGAGTCCAGCCTGGAGCCGAGCTTGGAGACCAGCCTGGAGCAGAGCCTGGAGTCCAGCCTGGAGCAGAGCCTGGAGTCCAGCCTGGAGCAGAGCCTGGAGTCCAGCCTGGAGCAGAGCCTGGAGTCCAGCCTGGAGCAGAGCCTGGAGTCCAGCCTGGAGCAGAGCCTGGAGTCCAGCCTGGAGCAGAGCCTGGAGCAGAGCCTGGACCAAGCCTGTGCTTGCAGGCAGCACCTGTTGCCTCCTCTTCCCTCCCCTCCTTTCCCACAGGCGAAGTGTCCCTGATACACGCTTGTCTGTGGGTAAGGCCACCCCTCCTCTTACCCACGTGGGGTTTCTATAATCCGAGTCATTTGAAACATGGACAATATTTTAACTCAGCTCTACCACCATTACAGATTCATTTGACATTCAGTGTGCAGCAATAACAATGAATTTCCTGGGTAGTGAATGTCACATCTTTCCACGAGAGCCAGCCAGTGTCATTACCATGCATAGCAGTGTCCCCGGCTGCTCCCCAGCAGACTCTGGACTCGCTGAAGGCCAACGAGTGTCTTGAGCACCGAGGCCGTTCTATCCACCCACACCGGATCTGTCCACCAGGAGGACCCACCGGCTGCTGCACCGCATGGGGCCTACATTCTAGGAGTTTCAGGTGCTTGATGGTCCGTGTAGAGCTAGGACAGTCACTTCCATGGCAGCTCACAGGCCGTCTGGCTCCCCTCTGTTGGCCTGCCCCCTGTCCTGTGCTGAGTGCCCCAATCCCCTCTTAGCAGACCCATGGTGCCTCTTTGATGTTTTAGAACCAGGCTGAGTCTCAGGCTACCCTGCCTTAAGGATGCAGCCCGGCCTGAGCACGCTCCTTGGGTGCATCTGACATCTGTTCTTCCGGCCCTTCATCGGGGGTCAGGTGTATCTGGGGGACCCACGTGGGGTTCAGTGCAATAAATGGGGTTAAATACATTTTGATAGTTGTTTGCTTGAATCGGTTCAGTTGTATGTGGGGGGATCTTGAATGGGATAGAGCATTTTTTGAGGTCTTGAGTGGGGTCCAAGTATATTTTGGGGTGCTAAATGGAGGTCAAGTGTTTGGGGATGCTCACTGTGAAACTCACTAGACTGTGCCCATGCTAGGTGACAATCTGTTGACAAAGGAAACTAAAGACAAGGAGGTGGAGAGATGGAGAGGATGCCTCCAGAAGGTGGCATCCAAGCAGACCCCAGGGTCCAGGGCAGATGCAGTCTGGGATTTTCAGCCGAATGGCAAAGTTTTCCAGCTGATGTCTTCTCAGATGATGCAGATGCTTAGCTCACAACTCCAGAGAGATAGAAGCTGGGGACAAACAGATCTGTGGGCAGGAGCAGGAAGGTGCCGGGGCCCAGCAGGCCCTGCCTCAGATTCACAGAGGACATGCCTGAGGGAGGAGACTCTGGGACTTACTCAAAGCCAGGAAGGTGCTGGCAGAATGGCTGAACACGTCCCGCCTAGCTGCACCTGTCTGCCCAGGGCTGTGAGCCCGGGGCCTCCTCTCCCACCCTAGCATAGCACAGTACTGGACACCTGTTGCAGAAACACATTTAAACCTGGTGGCACAGACTTGTAACTCCAGTCTCAGAAGGACCAGGAGTACAAACCCAGACTGAGCTACACAGGCAAATCAGGGGCCAGCCTGAGCCACATGAGACCCCGTCTCAAAACAAACCAACAAAACCCAAAAAGAAACATGTGCACGATTTAAGTGTGCCATCTTATCCGTCCAAAGCCAATTGGAGGGACCTCGGGCTGAGGGCAGGCCCTCAGGTGGGGAGCAGTAATGCTGCTATTTCTGGGCTCTCTCCCACCCCCAAACCAGCAGCCATCCAGCATACGGCACCGCACTTCCGAGGGGCCAAAAGCCTAAGCCCCTCGGATCCAGGGCATCCCAGAGAGGGAGGCCAGGAAAGGAAGGCTGTGCCTGAGGCCACACAGCAGCCTCCCTGCAGAGACCTTGCGTTATAACCCCCACCTCTCCCTCCCTCCCTCTCCCTCCCCCTCCCTCCCTCCCTCTCTCCCCCTCTCCCCCCTCCCTATTCCCTGAGGCCATACAGCTCCTCCTGCCTCTGTTGGGGATCCTGGTTTGTGGTCTGGCTGGTGTAGGAATGAGATTTAGAAAAGCAGTGAGCACATGGCTCCCTGTGACCCTCTGCTGTTCCCCCAGGCACAGGGCGGAGTCCTTGGACTCATCAACAAAGAATCCCACCATAGGGATGAAGGCCTGGAATAGGGGTACCTTGACACCTGGCAGTTGCCTAGCAACCGCAATGAGTCCCAGTAACAGAGCACCTCCATATGGAAGGGTAGTGGGGGGGGGGGAGTGAGCACCACATGCCTTCCTGCCCCTACTCTGCATGCCTTTGCTGGGCCCTGTAGACAGGAGCAGAGGGGCTCCACGGCCCATTGGCCAGTCAATGGGCCTCGCCCGGCTTCTCACATCAGGAAGCTGCGGAACAGCCAGCCTGTTACTCCAGCATGTTGACATACACAGCCTTGTTACCTGGCTAATTAGAGCCCAGGGGCTCGGGGGAGCCCCTGCTTCTACCCTCAGTCCCGGTGCATGCGCAGCTGCAGAGGCTGCTTGGAAGGCCCCGTGTGTGGAGGCCACCAGCCCTACGGTTCCGGTGCACTCCAAACAGTGTTCTTTCTCACTTCCTGCGGTCTCGGGAACCCACCCACCATGATGGGTTTCTTCACACCAACTCCGCACCTACAGGGTAAACTACATGGGGTGGACGATGGATTCCTTTATCTCAAAGCATTCCACATGTCTCCCAAAGTCTCCAGAGCCTGGGCTTTCTCATCAAGGAGGCAAGCACAGTAACTGTCCCCCACCCTGTCTGGTTCAGCAGTGAGAAGCAGGAATGACATTCTGAGCCATCTGGCCCCTGGGGACTCAGACAGGCCTTTGTAAAACTTGACTTTCCCTGACCTGAATTCCAGATCTCCTCAGCTCTGACAGTGTCCAATAAATAACTCCATGCTTCGTGAGTGATGGCAAACCCCAGAACAGCTTTAATTTTGCAGTGCGATAAATTAACTGCAATGTTGGCCTCGTGTGCACAATTAAACTCCTTTGATGGCATTTCGTTGCTTTACGACGGGGCAGCCTGCACCTCTCGGAATTTTTGGTAGAGTCCTCTGTAGCCAGGCAGACCTTCCAGGCCTGGACCCCAGGTAGTGGAGTTGGTGCTGGGGCGTCCTTGGCAATCACAGACCTGAGCGGCTGGGTCCTGGGCCCAGAGCTCCTCCAGCCCAGAGGTGGCGCTGCAGACAGCTTCCCAGAACTTGTAGGAGATCAATGACTAGCTTCAGAATTTGCCTCTTTTTTCAGTCATGTGTGTTTCCTTCTCCACTTGTCTGGATGATACACCAGGCATTTATATTCTTTTCATGACTGCTGTGGTCTGAATGTCTTTACCACCATTGTTGGCTGGTTTCAATCTCATCCCCAGTTCAGTGGTCTCAAGCAGTGGGACTTACCCTGCCTGCCTTCCTCTGAGTGAGGACACACGGTGCCATCGATGAAGAGCTGGCTTGACCACACATGGGATCATCCAGTACCTTCTAACCTCTAGAACAGTGGAAAACAAAAACAAAAACAAACAAAAAACCCCGTGTTGTTTGTGAAGGTCCAGTCTGTGACACCTGGTTACAGCAGCCCAAATGCATTGAGGCAGTGTTTAGTGGTGCATTTTAATGTGTTAGCTTTCAAAGTAAAAAAAGAAATTAATCAAAGTCCCCAACAGGTTCAGTAAAGCAAGCAAATAAATAAGTGGATGGGGGTGGGGTGGGGGTGGACACAGTCAGCGTCCACTCCTAATAGGATCATTTAAGTGGAAGAAGGAAATGACACATCATTCAAACCAGTACAAGAGTTTAACCGGTTTCAACACACAAGATCAATATCTCCAATCCAATTGCATTTCTTCACACCAACCACAGATGGAAATTATCTTTTAAGATGCTGTTTACAGTAACAACCAAAAGTACTAAATATTTAGGACTAAAACCAGCAAGAAATGGGGAAATATTTTATGAGAAAGATATTTTTTAAGTCTCTATTTAAACCTTTAAAGAAAACCCAAGTAAAAGGAGGGCCATGCCATATTTCGTAAAAAAAAAAATGCTGGTCTGGAGAGACGGCTTCAGGCTGCCACAACAGCATGTGCTCCAGGCTCTCTGGCTCCTTCTTTTGGCCTCTACAGGCACCTACACTCCCTTTCACATATACAGACACAAACGCAAAATTAGAAATAAAGTAAATCTTTTTTGTTGTTGTTTAAAGAAATGTAACATAAATTTCATAGTGTCTGTTTTCCTGAAACTGATCTAAAAACTTAAAGAGATTTAAAACTAACAAAGATTCATTCCGTGAAACTTATTAAATAGAATTTTGTTTGTATATAAGGCCAGAGGCTTGAGAGCAGCCAATAAAGTCTTGAAGAAGAATTGTGAGCTGGGCCCTGTGGCACCGCAGTCAGATTAGAAAATGGAGTCATGCAACCCTAAGAGAGACATACTTGGTCCCCTGGAGAAGGGGAAAAGGACAGGATCTCCTGAGCAAATTGGGAGCATGGAGGGAGGGGAGAGGAAGTTAGGAGAAAGGGAAGGGGAGAAGAGAAGGGGAGAGGAGGGCGTGAGGGAACAGGAAGATTGAGTCAGGGAAAGAACAGGAGAGCAAGAAAAGAGACACCATAATAGGGAGCCATTATAGATTTAAGGAGAAATCTGGCACTAGGGAAATGCCCAGAGATCTACAAGGATAACTCCAGCTAACAATCTAAGCAGTAGTGGAGAGGCTACCTTTAATGCCATTCCACGATAATGAGATTGACAACTACCTTATATGCCATCCTAGAGCCTTCATCTAGTAGTAGCTCATGGAAGCAGAAGCAAACACCCACAGCTAAACACTGAGCAGAACTCCTGAATCCAGTTGCAGAAAGGGAGGAGTGATGAGCAAAGGGGTCAAGACCAGGCAGGAGAAATCCACAGAGACAGCTGGTCTGAACAAGGGGGAGTTCATGCACCCCAGTCTGACAGCTGGGGAACCAGCATAGGACTGACCCAGACCCCCTGGATGTGGGTGTTAGTTAGGAGGACGGGTCAGTCTGTGAGGTCTCTGGTAGTGGGTCAGTCTTCATCCTTAGTATATGAATGAGTTTTAGGAGCCCATCCCACACAAAGGGATACTTTCCCAGCCTAGACACATGGGGGAGGGCCTAGTCCCTGCCCCAAATGTGGAAGGCCTCACCTTCCCTGGGGAACAGAAAGGGGATGGGCTGGGGTTTGGTGGGGGTGACAGGGAAGGATGGGAGGGTGATTGATATGTAAAACAACCTTGTTGCAAATGTAAATTTAAGAATGGGGGGATGAGGTCATGTGATACATGTGACACAGAATCTGTGTGCAGAAATTTAAAGTGTGATTTGTGGCCAAGCAAACAGTATGGGTGGGATTTCCCAACAAGATGTCTTTTGTAAGAAATAGCAAAAATGAATCCCAGCAAAAATGAATCCACACCATACTTAGCAGTCACTCTCAAGGAACCAAACATGCAAAGCATAACCCAAAGCCAATAGCCTGCCATGGTGAAGCCCGCCTTTAATCCCAGCACTCAGGAGGTAGAAGCAGGTAGATCTCTGAGTTTCAAGGCCAGCCTGGTCTACATACATAGAGTGCCAGGACAGCCAGGGCTACACAGAGAGACCCTGTCTCAAAAAACAAACATCGAAAAAACCAACAAAGCCAAGGAAGAGACACAGAGCTAACCGTAGAAGGGCTGGCTGTACCAAGGACGGTTTCATCAAAACTAAGACATTCGGTTCGGCAAAGGAAACCACTTAACCCGTGAAAAGGGAAATGACAGGCTGAAGGAGCACACCCAGCTGACCGAGACAAGCACACAAACACACAAACGAATCCACAGTTGGTGGGAGAAAGCAAAGGTGTCTGCTGGAGAAGGGAGGCAGAAACCTGGTGATGCCCTTCACAGAGGAGCGGCGCTCCTAAACACCCACAGGGACTGAGGGATAGGCCTCTGGAAAGCTCCCAGAGTTCTGAGGAGGTCTCAGCCTGAGGAAATGCATCCCACTTCTCTTCAAACCCCAACCATAATGACAAGAGCCAGGTTTTCAAGAGATCCAGCCGCACAAGAGCGGGATGGGACTGGATGGGATGCGGGGACACATCCTCTACGACAGAGCAAGCCGTAAACAGCAAACAGGAAGCAGAGAAAGCAAAGACAACATGATTTGGGAAACTGCAAAACAGATCTTGGGAATCTGCCTTCACAGACTTGAGGACGACAGATTCTGAGCCAGGAAGGAAAAACTGTGAACACGCCTGATTTGTTCCCAAGAATATTCAACAGAGAGAAGCTGGCAGCCCCAGGTGTCTCTAGGGCTAGGGAGGAGGGGCGGTGGCAGGGCCTGGAGTATGGATTAGCACACAGCACATAACAGCACAGCCGTTAGTAAGCCATTGCCACCAGCTGATGGAGAAATCTAAGTCCCACTCAAACATGCTGGGCTGGGGCGGGGGGGGGGGGGGGGGGGCTAAGAGAAAGTGAAAATGATACGATCACCCCAGAAAATATCTGATGGCTTCTAGGGGTGAAGAAATTATGTTTCACATGACCTGCCAATTTCACTCTTGGTCAGTCACACGCGCCCCCCCCCATTCAAAATTAGAAGTCCGCATCCCAATATACACACTACAGTTTACTACAGTTTTATCTAGCAGCCCTAAACCTTCTGGAAGCTAATAAAGCGCCCTATGATGGGCTAATGGTCAAATTAACTATAGTCTGTTCACACCATGGAAAACACCCAGCGACGAAAGGGAAAAGCCATTGCTACAGTCAATAGCTTGGGGAGTCACATGGTAATAGGACAGCTGTCTCATCCACAGAACAGCCTCTGCCTTGCGGAGGTGACTTGGAGACAAGAAAACACTAGGGAGAAGCCTTCATGGCTCCAAAGTCAATTGATTTCTAACCCTCATCAGCACACCCAAGCCTGAACAAACCCGGAAAAGACCAGTAGATGATTACATTTCATTACAAAGCTTTTAGTACTTGCAAATTTTGATTTTTAAAACACTCTCATGTTCAGTAATATGTAATTTACTAGATAGGACTACGTTAGGTTAAATTACACCACGAACATCTCTACTCTGAAAAGGTAAAATTCAAAATGTTCTAAAATATGAACCTTCTTAGCACTAGCATGACGTGACGCTTACCCTGTAAAGTCTATGCAAATATTGTGCGAATCTGAGAAACTGAAGCAAGTACTTCTGGTCCCAAGCACTTTGGGTAAGGGTTACGCAGCGATGTTAGAATGAAACAAAATTGTTTTCAGATATGCATTTCTCAAAGATAATTGTCTCCTGTATGCCCCTTCCTAATTAGCCAGTTAGGGAAATGTTCCTTAAAATGAGGACGCATGAGATGCCACAGGGGAAAGTAATACATCCCCCTGGATGGTGGTGACAGACCCTGGGCAGGCAGCTCAGGTGGGGGCAGCCTTCCCAGGAACCAGAAGACTGAGGCCAGCTATCAACAGCCTCTTGTTGGTGACCCATCTTTTATTTTCAGAAAACCATAGGACAGCTCCTGCCACACAAGGCAGCAAACTGAGAAAGGAAATGATCAGATGAGAAACAGAAATGAGGGATCGCGCTCTGCTGCTGTGAAAAAAAAAAAAAAGGTCAGAAGGATCCAGGGTGGAGTAAGCAGCCAGCTCAGGCCAGAAGAGCAGAAAGTCTCCAGAGACAATGAGAAAGGACCCGGACAAAGAGGTAGGATAAAAAGTCAAAAAAGCAAGGCAATTGTTAACTCCAGGAAACATCAAAGGCAAAAAGAAAACACAATTGAGCTACACTGTTAGGTTGGGAATAATGCGTAAATGAGAGGCAAACGTAATTACTTTTACGTCTACTAAATTACAATAAATGTGATATAATTATGTTGAGGTAACGGAGGAGAAACAAAGGGGCTGGGAGAATATAAACACTGAATTTCCATTCTACTGTAATGGGGAATTTTTAAACTATGTCTTAACTTAGTCAGAAGGTAGCCACATAGTCAGGGCTGTTATAACGTATGGATGTGTGAGTGCCGAAAAGAAGCTATAAAAAACATAAATGGTTTATTCTAAGAAGGAGAGTGGAGGCCACAGGGAAAGATCAGTTATAATAATGGTTACATCTCATTACATTGCAGCACTTATAAATTTTCATTTTCAAAATGCACTTGTTTTCAGTGATATATAATTTTCTAGATAGGACTACGTTAACTTGTATTTAGTTGTTAATTCAAAAATAAAACAAGAGAAACCATTAACAGAGTTCAGCAGCAAAGATGGTTGCTGTGAAAAGCCTGATGAAAAGTTCTAGTCCTGGAACCCACATGAAAAGAAACAGTCCTACAGAGTTAGAGTTGTCCTCTGGCTTCCACACATGCACATAGTATGGACACCCCCCCAGCCCACAGTAACAACAACAACAACAATAATAATAATTTACTAATAATTGATTAGTAAAATGGAACAAGAAACTATCCTTCTTACTTCAACCAGATTTGCACAAATTAAAGTGGAGTGGCTGAGTAGGTGACTTGGTTAGGAAATGCTTGTTACATGAGAACTTCCATTTGATCCATAATCCTCATGAAAAGAGCCAGGGATGGCCAGGCTCATCTGTAAATCCTAGCACAACTGAGTTGGAGATAGGAGGATCTATGAGGCTTACTAGCCAGCTAGTCTACAAAATTGGTAAACTACAGGTTTAGCAAGAGACTCTGTCTCAAAACTAAGATGGAAAACACCCAATGTCAACCTCTGCTTCCACATCCAAATGTGCATGACACACACACACACACACACACACACACACACACACACACACACACACACAGGAACATGCAGCTCAATCCCAGGAAAGGGTGAGTCGGGGCAGCCGCAGGAATTCTCATCCACAACAGTTAGAGTTACAGCTGTCTTCAAAAACTGGAGATCCCATTTAATAAAGCTTGCACACACTTAGCCATTGAGCCAACAGTTCCTTCCCTGGAACATTGTTTCCTACCTCCACCTATGGACTGTGGGGCCAGCCAGGAGTCCTAACCCAGACTGCTTCAGGAGCAATACTGCATCTCCCAGCACTGCTTATGATGTGGATATCTGTGGCTAAGCTGGGGCAATGGAATGCAAGAGGGTTTTGTGTAGGAAGTGTTCTCTTGGGAATGAAGTACGTGTCCTTTCCCGTCTTGCAGCGTTCTTACTTTTTAAACAGAGTGACTAGCGTACCAGCAGCCATTTGGGACCACACTGTCGCCACAGGAAGAAAAACCACACACAGGATCAAGAGGAGTGAAGGGCCCAAGGCTTCTGGTGCTGGATGTCCCACAGGCGGCCTACGCTGACCCTCTTCAGATTCTGACGCACGCAGAGATGTGCACTGAGGCCGAGATTCCTTGGAATCTTCTGTTGTGGCACAGATTGAGTCTAATTCCATATAGGAATGAGACAGGAAGGGAAATCCTGTGAAAGTAAACAGCAGATGGACCCGGCCTCTGATCTTCGAGGGAAGCACATGTCTTCATGTATCAGAAGGGAAACCAAGTCCTGAGGACGCATGTGGCTCATTTGGCATCACATTGTGCCTGCTGGGGAAAGAAACTGCTTTCTCCACCCCTTCCCACAGGGACCTTCCCTTCTGTGTTCCAGAAGGGCACACACAGACAGCACGAGGCATGGACAGGATGCCGGCAGGCAAATGAGTGTGGCTCCCTCTTTGTGGCCATAGCATCAGGAAACAGAAGGCCGCCAAAGCCTACAACACAGCTGCTTCTGGCCTCTGGTCCCCCAGGCTTGTGGGCCTCACCGAAGGTCAAACTCCTCTGTTCCTCCATGTGCTCAGACAGCCGTCCTCGAGTCCTGCCTGAGGCCTAGACAGGTGACAGACAGTTGCTTACCTCCTGAAGGCAGCAGAGGAGACACACGTGAGCTCCTAAGGGTTAAAAGAGGAGCTGGCAACCACCTTGGAAACTGTTCCCAACTTGCTATGTGTCTCACCTGTCCCAACTGTCACACCCAGGGCTCTCTGCTGGTCCTTCCATCTCTAAGACTTCCCTGTCCCCTTGAGCCCTGGTTTTGGCTCTGTGCCCAGACAGGGAGGAGGGGGAGATAAGCCAGATGTGCTAGCATGGGGGTTGGATGCCATTTCCTGGGGAGGGGGGTCTGGGAGTCCAGGGGCACAGCCAGGAAGGCCTGAACCCTTCTGGACACGTTACCTGGCTGGTAGTGCAATGTCTGGAAGGTCCCCTGAGAAATTTGAATGTTTCCTATGACTGGAATCAAACAGTTAAGGGCCCTAGAGCAGTCACCAAGTGACTTGGAAAGGCTTAGGGGAGCCCCGACCAAGCCACACAGATGTGTGCCCCAGTTGACACCCACAGCCTTTCACACTGGGCCCATCTGAGGCATGAACAGTGAGGAGCACCAAGCTGGGGTGACCCTGTGAGCAGGCAATGGGACAGACCTGTGAGGCCCAAAGAGACAGGTCTGCGATGTGTGTACCGAGGGACACGGTGACTGTTCATACAGAGGGGGCTAGGAGTGAGGGAACTAAACAGCCCTGCCTGGATGGGCTGTCCTCCTACCAAGCAGCCAGAGCGGGAGCCTGTGACACCCGTGGATAGCCGTCTGCTGCAAGGTCCCCTCTACTCTCCGGCCTCAGTTTTTGTTCCAATACCCATTCTTATCAGAGCCAGCTGCAATCACTTCACACAGCGATCTCCAGCATCAGCAAAATAAAGATGCAAATCAATCTCCTCACCAGGCTCCAGGGCCCCAAGCAACCCACAGCCTCCATGTCCCTCCCCAGTCCCTGCCCACAGCGACTTTGAATTTTAAATTTCATTTTCCCATCACTTTTCAATAAATGCTTTTCCCCGAGATGTCTCAGTCCTGACCTTATAATGCCCCAGTTAAAAGGCGGTGTCTTGTTTCCAGCTGCAGATAATTTCTTCTAAATGTTCCAATTACACGGCAGCCGGGCCTCCACTGGCCTTCACAGAGACGGCGCCACTGGCCCGGGAGATAATAGTGTCGCACGCAACATATCTGTTGACCGACCTGGCCTGTCCTCTGCACCAGTGGCTTGTGGGCAGAGGCACTAAGGAGGACTGACAGGCCAGGCCACCCGTGAGAATCCCTGAAGGGCCTTTTCAGGTCTAGAAGACAGAGGCCTGTCTTGGCAGGACCATCCCCCTGATCCCTTGGGGAGTCCCTGCATAGTGGCCAGAGTCTGCCTGCCAATGCCAGCAAATAATCTTGGCAGTGTAAGGATGGCTTCCCACCCTAGGTTCAAATCCAGGCACACTTGGGAATGTAAAGGAGATTTGAAACATGGCACAGCAATGTCCCAGCTTAGAAGGGAAGATGAGAGCTGACCAATCAGAAGCTCCAGTCAGCTCTAACCTGGTGGCCCTATGCTCCCCTCGGCAACTTAAACCCTGAATGGATGGCAAGCCACCTGTGCCTTCGCCGTGGAATGAAAAAGCAAGCTCCTCTCTCAATTCTTCCCTCTGGCAATGGTTTTAGGCTTCTCGGTGATTCTATGTCAAAGAATGTAGAAAGCTATGCAATTCCATTTTAAGCCCCCCTCCCAAAAAAACTCATCATCGATCTTGAAGGAGTCCACAATGCTTGGCCACGCTTTTGCTAGATACATGTGGGAACCTCACACTACACAAGGCTGCTTCCCTTGGATTTGTCTGCCAAATAAATCTAAGTGAACATCATTTTCAAAAGAACATGTGGCTGCAGACATGGCTTATGGGTAGGAACACTCGCAGGGTAAGCACAAGCACCAGAGTGTGAACTCACGTAAACAGCCAAGCATGGCCACACACCTGTGACCCGGTGCAGCAGAAGGGGGTGGAGACAGTGGTTGCTGAGACTTTCCGGTCACCGGGCTAGTTCCGGGGTCAGTGAGAAACACTGCCTCAATGGAAGGAAACAAAGGGATGGGACATCCAGCTTCAATCTCTGGCCCCTGTGCGCGCAGTGCATGTGCAAGCATAAATACCACACCACAGAGACAGACAGACAGACACACACACACCACTCACATTCACACATGCACCATGCTCATATCACACACGTATACCATTCTTTCTGTCTCTCTCTCTCCCTCCCTCCCCCTTTTCAATTTATAAATACAAAAATATATAAAGAATGTATGTCAGGTGTGTGGGAAGCACCCACACACTTTCTACACAGCCAGCTCCGTGTGGCCAGACAAAAACAGTAGCAGCACAGCCTTGGTAGCAGGCTCTTCCAGGGGCATGCACCTCCTTAGGGGGACAGGGTCCCCCTCAACCTGCCTTTGCTCCCAGGAGGAGGGCAGCGAGGGGCCTGGCCCTGGACTGATGAGCACCTCCACCCACACCTCACCCTTTCCTTCTAGGCACCCCTCCAGCCACTATGCAGCTCCCTCGGCCACAGGGACCTTTCTTCAAAAAGTGAAGCCACCCCACTATCCAGCTCTGGTCTCCAGGCTGGTGGCCAACAAAAGCGTGAGGACCTGCCTTCCTGGCTCGGTTCACAGAGCTGATGATGGAGCCATACACAGGCACTGTGCACGCATCTGTGTTCGGTGGAGACCTGTGGCCTTCAAAGGATGCTGCATGTGCCCTACTTATCCCATAGGGAGCTGGGGCTCCTTTCTCTCTCCCTGGAATCAGAGCTGGTCCTATCACAGGCTTTCACAAAGAGCAGAAACAATAGAGCAGTCTCAAGCCAGGCCTATAAGGAGACAAGCATCTTCTTACTTTGGAAGGAGCAAGTCTGAGAGCTAGAGAGGTTACAGGAGGGGAGGACTACAAGGGAATCCATGGGGGGCATCCATGGCAGAAGCTTGAGAAAGTCCATGGAGGTTGTGGGAAGAGGCCGGAGGAGGAGGTCACAGGAGGGGGCCACAGGGATGGCCAGAAGTGAGGCCACTGGAGAGGTGGCCACTGGAGAGGTCCCTCAGAGGGAGGAACAGATGGAGAGATTCAAGGACCTAGACAGTCACCTCAGTACGTCTGCCACCTGCATGGCCCCGGCTCTCCATCCCATCCAACCTGAGGCTTCTATGTGGAAGGGAAGCTGTGGAGAGGCTGTGGTCCACAGGCTGGCAGAGTTCTCGCTCAGAAAGGCACAGTGGCTGTGATTTTAGGACACCACGTGATGTAGCCACAGCCCACTCTTTCCCTGCAGTGAGAATCCAATGGAGGAAGTACAGCCAGTCTACATTTCAGAGCCAAGACGTGGGGAGCTGAAATAGGAAAAGGACAAACGGACGGCTCGGTCAAGGTCCCTGGCCTGTGTACAGCTGAGTTAGCCCACAAGGACAGAGCTTTGTCCAGATAAATTGGGGTGACCTCCCTGCTTCCTTTAGGGGCGAGCTCCGCCAGGTCCAGCATGCTCCATGGTGGGCTGGGTACCAGTTTAAGTGGTCACAGAGTCAGGAGGAAATTGGCAAGGCCGACATCCTCCTCCGGGCTGGCCACGGCTGCTACCCACTCCTCCAGACTTGGTTCACTCGGAGCTCTGGTTGAAAAGGTCCCGGCCCTACTCTCTGGCCTCTGTCTCCTCCGTACAGGCCACCTGCTCAAGTCCAGTGTCCTCACAGATCTAAGGGAAGGAAAAGAAGGCTCCTCTGCAGATGGGGTCTCTGTCCTACCTGGTCCCACAGCCACTGAGCCCCAAATAAACACTCGGACACTATATTAATTATTAAACTGTTTGGTCGATGGCTAGGGCTTCTTACTGGCTAGCTCTCTCTTAATTATTAACCCATAACTCCTCATCTGTGTACTTCTACATGGTTTTATCTTACGGGAGAACTAACTTCCGGCATCCTGTCTTCCCGTAGCTGCATGGCATCTGCTCTGGCGGCTTCTCTCTGCATCCTTTCCCCGGAACTCCCCTCCTCTCACAGCCCCATCCATATACAGAAGGACACGCCCATCGGCGGACCCTCCCAGAAAATGGAGCCCTCAGGAAGAGCACCCGTTCCCTTCCATAGCCCAGTCAGCTGCACGCCAGCCCCTCCAGCTCACAGGGGCAGGTGTCTGCACTCAGCCACTCAGGAACAGTGATCCACAAAATCAGGGGCGCTCCCAGCATGCCAGCAGAGCCGGTGTGTTAATTGGGAAGGGGTCTCCAGGGACTCAGATCCACCAGTGGTGAGGTGTTGGGGGCTGAGAGCTGCCAGTGTCCTAACCACAAATGTGCAGCCAGGTGGAGGGAGGTGTGACAGGCTTGTTAGATAGCAAAAAGTACTGCCCCGAGGCTTGACTGACATGACACTCTGCCAAGGCTAGGATCAGCCAGCGTGGGGCTCTGCCAAGGAAGCCATCAGCCATCAGCCACCAGGAGACACCATTCCTGCACCCCTACTGGCATGGAGCCTTCAGCTCCCAGGCCACCCAGAGCTGGGCACCTGGATGCTCCTGAAATAGTGCCACGGGCAGCAATCTGAGCTCACCTGGTGCAGGTGAGATGCCCAGAGCCCAAAATGGCTGAACCACCCAGCTCATACTGTAGGCTAGAACTGCTGACTCAGGTCTTCCAGATTAACAGTGGCCAGAGGCGACGTCAGCCCAAGAACCAGCCCCATCCCCAGCCATCCTTCCAGCCCCCGCCCCCTCCACGCCCAGGTTCTAGAACAGCTAGTCACACGCATCCACCTTTAGGACTCTCCCTGGCTTTTCTAAGATGCCAGAGGTAGGCAGAGAGCAGCTGGCCTGTGACTCCCCACCGCAGTTTTCACATCACCGTGGGGACTGAACATCTGTAGGGGCTCTGATATGAGAGGACTTCATGAGGCCAAAATGCAAATGTCCCCAAGATACAAGCGAAGAAACCCGACTTCCTGGAATGAAAGGAATGGTAATGGAGACCACAGCGAGGCTCATGGCATTTCCCTGGTGCCTCTCCTAGACACAGGCGCTGGGCCAGTGCCACCAGTGTGCCCAGAAACAGGGGACAAGGCCACAGATTGGTGCCGGGCACACACTTTAGTCCCAGCATTCGGGAGGCAGAGGCAGGCGGATCTCTGTGAGTTCGAGGCCAGCCTGGTCTACAGAGTGAGCTCCAGGACAGGCTCCAAAGCCACAGAGAAACCCTGTCTTGGGAAAAACAAAAGATCGTAGATTGAGATGTAAGTGCCCTCTCCAACTGCTGCCCTCTCTGAGGAGTCTGTCCGGGGTCGCACCCAGGGCATTTTTCTATGAGCACATAAGTCAGTGTCTGCTCCTGTCTGCCCTTAAGAGCTGAACCCAAAGCCAGAAAGTCAGATTGGGAGCCATAGTAGAGCCCAGCGCTTAATTTAGGAAAAGAGAGAACAAACCCAAGTGCATCAGGAGAGGAGGGAGGGGCTGGGGAAGAAGTCTGGCTTCTCTGAATGTCTGGATGTGGCCTTCTTTGTGGTTTTAGTTCAGAATCTTGTAAATATTTCAAGTAATTATGAACAAAACTAAACCATTAAACTTCTGCTCTGTTATAGACACTGTGAAGAGAAAGGAAAGTCACAGATGGGGAGAAAAATCTTTGCAAAACACAACGCTGACAAAAGACTGGCATCCAGAACACACACACACGCACGCGTGTCAGACTGAACAATACGACGAGCAGTTAGTTCAGCCTCAGATCTGAGCAGACGTCTCAGGATGATAGCAAGTGAGACTCTTGGTTGCAGTTCTCATTTCTGTGTCTAAAACATCTGATAAAAAGCAACGCAGGGAAGAAAAGAAGGGCACGCGGTTCAAAGGCTGAGTCCACCATGGAAGGAGAGGCGTGAGGCATCTGATCGCCGGCATCGACATCCAGGACGCAGAGGGAGATAAACTCTGGTTGCAGCTCGCTTTCTCCTTTCTGTTCAGCCCAGGACCTCAACCTGTGGGATACTGCCAGCCACAGGGTGGGTCCTCCCATCTCACAGTCCTCACAGGCTTGCCGCCGAGGTGATTTTACTTCCTGTCATTTGGACAAGGATGACTAGCAGAGATACCACAGAGTCTGTGAAAAGGAGCTCAGCCAGTTATCACCAGGGAACTGACTAAAGCAACAGTGATGCGCCTCTACGTTATCCCAAGGATGGCGGGCAAGTGAGGGCTCTGAGGGAGGCACCTCCCTCACTTCGGGTGGGAACAGAGCCTGTCAATGGTCACAAAGCCGAGCACATTCCTCCCACAGAGCACGGCAGCCATGTTAAAAATGGCCAGAGAAGCCCACGCTTAGCGGTTCCTAAATGCTTAACTCAGGATGGGCAAAGCTTAGACGCAGGTGAAATGTCCTTCAAGTAGTCAGTGGATGGATAATTACACCGTGGAATGCCATTCGGTGATAAGAAATGCGCACACAGTCATGGAAAGTCATGGCGGGAACTCAGGTGCGTACCTCCATGAAAGGAACTTATCTGAAAGGCTGTGTTATTGTGCAATCGTCATGGTGACCTGAAAAATGCAGAACCAGAACCAGTTAAAAGCTCTTGAGTCGGGGACAGAGTTACCACCCCCACAATACCCGGTGGGGAGAGGGAATAAGAGAGCTCCCACAGCACACCCTTGAATGTGGGAAGAGGATGCGTGGTTATCATCCATGGTGGCGCCAAAGCTCAACCATGTCCCCCACCCCCGGGGGAGAATACCATCTCTCCATGAAGACTGACTCTCCTCCATGGGTGACATCCCCCGGATGGATGTGATGTCCCCCATGTCCCCCTGCACTCTGCCTGTATTCTCTATGGTGGCTTTCTTCTTCCAGGACACATGTGTGCGTGCGTGCGTGCGTGTGTGTGTGTGTGTGTGTAAGAGAGAGTGTGTGGTGTGTGTGAGAGAGTGTGTGTGAGAGAGAGAATGTGTGTGTGCGTGTGAGAGAGTGTTTGTGTGTGTGCACATGTGTGCATGTGTGTGTGCACGTGTGTTTGTGTGTGTAAGAGAGAGTTGTGTGTGTGAGAGAGAGAATGTATGGTGTGTGTGTGAGAGAGTGTGTGTGTGAGAGAGTGCGTGTGAGAGAAAGAGAATGTGTGTGCGTGTGAGAGAGTGTGTGTGCACACGTGTGTGTGTGTGTGCACGTGTGTGTTTGTGTGTGTGTGCGCGCGCATGTCTTCAAGTGCCATAGGTGATGGTTGCTGTTTTGGCTCCTCTACTACAGTCACTCTCCTTCTACCTCCAAAGTTCCCTCACCTCCTTCCCAGCCTCTACCTCCCAATGACCCCTTTAGAAGCCTCTAGACCTACCATCATTGAGGACAGTGCTGGAAGGAACATGACCTTAACTCAGGCTCAGCCAGTTTCAGGTATCCAGACACAGGCACACACTGCAGAACCATGTTTCAGTCGGCTACGGGCCTCAACACCTCTGGTCATGACGTTACATCATCTGGTAATGCCATATCCGCCGTGGTTTGTGCCAGCACATCCCATGTCCATGAGTGCATTTCTCATCTGTCCCCAGGGTTAAGTGACACCTGCCAGAAAGCTAGTGAAGCGATGACATCAGTGACAATGACATCAGTGTGTTAGAAGGTGGGAAGGGTGCCCTCAACACAAACCCAACCAGATCAGAGGGCAAGCTCTGGACACACAGCTGAGTGTCAGGACACAGCCCACAGCAGAACGTCGGGGCATCCAACGGTGGCGGCACTCAGCCGGACCAACACAGCCAGAAGAAGGCGTAAAGACCTGCGGTGGGTGTGATGGACACCAGCCTTGTTTGTGCCCGTGCATCTTCTCAAGGTGTACACTAAGGACTCACACTGGAGCGTACTGCCTTACAAGAACACACTTGACTGTGCAGACATCTTTGGAAGGTGAGAGATGGGTCCTGCACTCTCTAATCTGGCTCTGTGCCATCTTCTACAGCGCCATAGTGAAACATTCGAACCTATCAGGAGATAGGACTCGTGTGGAGTTGGCCACCGAGTTCCAGGGCCAGGGCAGGAGGACTGTGCTGTGCAGGGTCAGTGGATGGCAGGGTAGGGGACAGGGTCTCACTGGACAGCAGGCCATTGAAACTGGAATCTCAGAAACCCTCTCTGCAGGACAAAGGCAGGCTCAGTCCTGAAGCCACTGGAGGGTCACCAGCATAGACAGGCAGTTGACTGCGGGAGACTCAGTAGCCCTGAGGGTATGCTGGTGGTTGAGCATGAGAAGCTGCTCCAGGCACGCATCCTCAGGATCTGGGGATCAGCTGATGAGCTCTTTCCGGTGTAGAAGAATGTGTCTCCACTGTGAGCCACTAGGACATTCATGAAGGATGGGGACTAGAGGAAGATTTCTCCATGTATCCCATGGACAGGTTTCCCTCTGTATGCAGTCCCTTGGGAGTATATGCACGCAGGTGAGTTTGTGTAATCTTGTATACTCTTGAGAACACACACACGCGCACACACACACACACACACACACACACACACACACACACACACACACGGCTCTGTCTCTCACTCAGGGTCCCAGCAGAGAGAGCTGTCCTCTCTTTGGAGATCAAGAGAAAGTAGTCAGAAGGAGCATTTACAGGTAAGACGGGGCCGAAGCCCCACTAGGCTGTGCACACCGTTGAGCCAGAAGGGGCAGAGGAGGATCTGGTGAGCGCGGCCCTCTGGAAGTACACTGGCACACCATCACAATCGCATCCCAGACCCTGCAGCACTTCCTGACCTCTGGTCTTTCACAGCTGCCAGGGACGCACAGCCTGCCCAGCTAGTTCCTGCTGGATAAAGACTTCAGATTCCTCCACCCATCGCCAGGACAAGCGGTGGCCGCAGCCTGTCAAGGACACCACTGCTATTTTCTGGTTAGTATGGGGAGTGGGGGATGGGGGGTGGGGGTGGGGGATGGGGGGTGGGGGTGGGGGGTGAGGGGGTGGGGGATGGGGGATGGGGGGTGAGGGGGTGGGGGATGGGGGGTGGGGGGTGGGGGGTGGGGGGTGAGGGGGTGGAGGGTGGGGGATGGGGGGTGGGGGGTGAGGGGGTGGGGGGGATGTTGCATTCCAAGGGTTTTCACTGCCACATTCAGAACAAGGGACTTCAGGAAGAGTCAGTCCTAGTAAAGGAACCCACCCTGCACAGCTGCCCTCAAGATACGAGGCAGGTGATACACCAGTTAGAGGGCTGTGGCCCTCAGACACCAAGAGTCTTGAGAGAAATATAGGATCCTGGTATGACAGGACTACTTCTCATTCAAGGGTGTATCCTAACATTTATGTTTCCATGCCTGTGTCCCAGTCACCTCAGTCAAAATATAGGCACTCTGACCCTCCACTGAAAATACCCTAAGTTACTTCCAGAAGGGAAACTGAGACATGCCCGAGAGCTGGTAAGCAGCAAGGGTAAGGCAAGGCCAGACTTTACTGAGTCAGAATCCTCGTGGAGATGTGGCGTGGAAGGTGAGCCTGGAAGTCAAGGCTAGCCCCCATACGTTTGCCCCTCCATATCTGGGGCCCCTTTCATGCAGACTGGATAGCTCTAGGGTTGAGTTGCGGTTCTGATGCTACTGAAAGCTGGAGTGTGTGGGCCAAAGTCTACTGAGAAGCCCACTGAGACCAGGGATGCACAGGCTGGCTCGGGCAATGTCGCACAGCACAAACTCAGTTGCTATGTAATTAACTAGGAATGTAATGAGCAATAAAAATACAATTATACTCCTGTAATACATTAAGCCTCCATGCTTCCTTAAACCACTTAAAAGACCTCGTGCTCATTGCCGAGACGGGCACAGGAGCGGGGCGTGGCTTCACAAGGGCTCTCAGACACATTCTCTATCCAAGAGACCATGGAAGACATGGGTGGTACTCACAGACTGACCTGGGGACTCAGCAGAGGGCCTCACAGGAGTCTGGGGCCACCTCCAGGAGAATCCCTCATGAGATGAAGTGGCAAGAGCCAGGGACTGCACAGGCCCAGCCACTGGGGACTCACAAGCTCAGCCACTCACATGTGCACGAATGTCCATAAGGGTTCTAACTACAGCAGCCACGTGGTGTCAATGGCTGGGTCCATTCAGGTTGAGAATGGCGCTGAACCGCCGAACTCAAACACAGGCGCCCTGAGGGTCACATGGTACAGCATTCACTCACACAAACGAAGTCCTGGACACAGGAGTCCTTGGGACCAGGCGTGGCTGGTGACTGCCAGAGGCAGGGCAGGGTTGGAAGTGACCCTGCCTTGTTCTGGGTGACCAAAGAGACATGAACAGCTCTGTGGTGGCAGCTGCCCAAGTCTGTGATCATGGCTTTCCCAGGCAGTGTGCGCCACGGAGATCTTGCCTGGTGGAGCCATCTATAAAATGCTGGAGGTTGTGACCCACAGGGAGCCACCTACTGGCCCATTGGAGCCATCTTTCACCTGCCAGGCAGCTCTGGGCCAGTGGCCTGTCTCTCCATCATGCCCTCACCCCTGAGATGGGGCACAGGTCCCCGGTCTTCCTTGCCAAGCCTCAGTTTCCCCATCGGAATGGAGGTCCCCACCGTCCTGCAGGCTGGTTGTTCATAGTGGGGGTTCTGTGGTGATATCTTGCTTGTACAAAGGTCAGAGACTGGAGCTAGCCACTAGCTAACCACAGAGGTCAGGCAGTCTGTGATGAAGAGCTCTCAACACCCTGCCACTATGACACGTCACGGTGACATTTGTGTACCATCATCACAAGGGCAAGGGCCACATACCATCACTCCTTATCTGTCCCCCAAACGAGTTCAGATCACTGGCGTGATCCCTAATTCCTCTGACAAGCTCCTCTGCCTCCCAATGAGACACTAGGGAAATGCCATCGGCGGGTCAGCAGAGAAGGTGAGAGCCCAGACCGGGGTTGGGAGGGGGGGTGTGCCCAAAGGGGCGCGCGGAAGGTTGGCTGAGAGGTCTCTGGGAAGACAAGGAGCCTGTGATCCATGCGGCTGATGCCGTGAGACATGATATTGATGAATACACTCTAGAAAGCCCATCCACAAGGTCATTGTTACAGGAGTGTTGTGCCGTGTGGATTTATCACTGTGTGCAGACAGGATTTTAATTACCACATTTTAAGAGGTATCATTATCTCTACCACAAGCTCTGCAAAAATACTGAAGCCCATTGACAGGCCTGATGGTATAGACCCTTGGGACCAGAAACCTCATGCATCAACAGGTCTCCTGCCTGCCCAGGCTGCCTGGGGCCTTTCAGACCCTGCTAGGAAGGAGCCGCCACCCTCCTAGAAGGTTCTGTTTGTATGCTCCTGGCAGTGGAGGGCTCCATGTGACCCTGTCTCTGACCAGGGGAGCCCTCTGCATCATGGGGGCTGCAGCTTGCCCTCCCCCGCCCCGCCCCCCCCACTTCCATCCCAGCCTCTGACAAATGGCCTGAGACCACAGTCTTCCCTCTGCTCAGCTGAACCTGGGGAGCTCCACAGCTTCGCCCTCCCTTCTCTGAACACACCCTCCTGCCTGCCTCCTGTGATCACATCCTCCTGACCTCTGCTGCTAAGGACAGAGCTGTGGGCTGAGTGCTGATGGCATGGGACCCTGTGGGGCTGCAGGTTGGCTCTGAGGCATACAAAAGAAGTATGGGTTGGGGGCTGGGGACTGCCACTGAGGAGGCTAGATTCCCCTCTCTCCGCCCTTCTCCTGTTAAAGCAGGTGTAGGCAGGTTGACCTCCATAGGGCTGGCCTTCAGATGGGTTTTTTTTTTTTCATATCATTTTATTTGCAATTAAAGATTATCCTTGACAAAGTCCCCTGTAAAAAGCTTTCACTAATTTAAAATCCTTTTTTTTTTCCTGTCTCTCTCTCTCTCTCCATGAACTTTAAAGTTTGAGAGCCTGATGAGTTCTGAAAGACACAGACGGCTCACATGGGAGGGGACAAAGATGGGGGTGGGACTGAGCTCAGAGACTCTCTTCCAGCCCTCAGAGACGTTTTCTTCACTCCCTGCCCAGAACCCTCTGCCAAAAGACCACTGTCATGTTCCGGGGAAGAGTCCCGGACCCTCTGTCCCTCACCCACCTGATAACCTGCTGGACGGATACCCACAGCTGTGTGGCCAGCTTAGGAAGCATGGGGATGGTAGCTCTTTCCAAGGGACATCAAAGGCAGTGGGTTACAGGCGGCTCCTGAGTTGCTCTGACTTCTGCCCCAGGGAGGAGCAGGAGGGTAAGGGGCAGGTGGTCACTATCTTCTTGTTCACCCTGTCACTGGAGGTGAGGTGGCCACGCCACAGGACAAAATCATACAGACGTGGGGTATTCCCTACCAGAATGGACAAAGGAGCTGGGATTCATGTGCAACCCACCCCTGGGCTCTGCTTACAGACCCTGAGGGCCACACGTAAGCCCTGTGTTTCACACACAGGATGTGGGTTCCACACACAGGCCCTGAGTTCTACACAGAATATCCAGGTTCCACACACCAGGCTTGATCCTGCAAATAGGCCCCGGATTCCACACAGGAGCCCTCGGTTCTACGCACCGGCCCTAGGATTTGTGCACAGGTCCCAGGTTCTACACAGCTCTATGTTCCACACACAGGCCCTGGGTGCCACAGAGGCCCTGGATTCTCTTCACAGACCCTGGTTTTGCTCATGGCCCTGAGTTCTGAGCATAGCCCCTAGGCACTGTTTCTCTCCGTTGTGATAAAACACTGACCAGATGCAGGGGGGGCATTTTAGCTTAAAAGTTATATTTCATCATAGAGGGAAGTCGAGGCAGGAACCAATGGAGGAACCTGGCTACTGGCTTGCTTCTAGACTCATAACCAGCTACCTGTCTTACACAGTCCAGGCCCACCAGCCTAAGGGAGGCACCACCCGCGGTGGGCTGTGCCCTTCTGAAGCTCGGTGCTGTAGGCGTGTGGAACTGCATACACAAAACGAAAGGGCCAGCTTCCTGAGTGCCCTGGGGAGGGTGTCTACCCCAGCTGACCTTTCCCCAGGCCTGAACTCAGAACAGAGTCCTAAGCAGCAGCCATGTCACCAGCCCACCGTGCTCCATCATGACAGGAGCCCAAGTCACTGAGAGAGGGGCGCGGCCCTCGGGAGGCCAGGGGCGCCACTGAGGCTGGAGAGATGTTCAGACTGTCTCGTGCGTCGGGGAAACAAAACTACAATGCAGCACCCAGATCTTGGCCCACTTCTCAGCTGAATACCAACTTACCCAGAGGCCTTGGCACTGCGCTGGCCTCCCTTGGAATGCATACTCACTTGGCATCCTGGGAAACTGGCTCAGCCAAGGAATGTTCACACCAACCTTGGCCAGCAGGGCTGACAGCAGCAGGGGAGGGGTCCAGGTCCTGGAGCCGGAGATGGGGCAGAGGAGGCGTGCCATGCTCGATGCTGGGGGACAAGGGATGGCTCAGGAGGTGTGCTGGGCCACCCGAGAAGGCACCAGGACTGGCAGCCCCCACCATCATACAGCACAAGTCCATCAGATGATTGATCTAGAAGTCCAGGCTGGGCCTGGCAAAGGGTCCTAAAATATGGGAGAGGTCACCCAGATCACTTCACGCGGCCTCAGTTCGGCCACCTCTCAGGGCCAATGGGGAGAGGGCCATGGGTGCTCCTAAAGGGGCTCGGGGGCAGGGAGCACCGGCTGCCTCTTGTGGCTGCACAGCCTTCTGACCTACAACCCGCAATGAGCTAGAGAAACAAAACGGACCCATATCCCAGGCCAGAGAATGTTCATGCAGTGTGTAATGGCTCAGCCCGGCCGCTTCTGCCACATCCCAGTCTACCACAGGTCACCACAGTCAGCCGGGGAGCCCAGCAGGCATCTTCCTATGCAGCAAGAGACAGGGGACGGAGATGCAGATGAGCTGACATGGGACCAAGGCATCTCTGATCTGACCTTGGTTTCTTACATAGCTGTACATTTCAGACCTAAGAGGGACCTAGGAGAGCCCAGATTCCACCCCCACATCCACCCAAAGGGGACTCTGTGTCTCAACTGCGGATCACCAAGAGACGCCGGGGCTGCCCTGCGCTCCATGGCTGCCCGTGTCCCTCCTCATGTCTCTCTGCCCCCATAAGGATGGTGTTCCAGCAATGCTCATCACAACCCCGGCAGGGGGCACAGAGCCCGAGGGGGACAGCTCCAACTCCCCAGGACTCAGGGCCCCGCAAAGAGCTCCCTGTGGGCTCTGTACCCTGGAGTCTGAACACGTAGACCCCACGTCCAGAGCCCTGACACCACAAGCAGCCAGCGCCTTCCGCCCACATCAAGTCTTCCTCACTCGAGAGGATGCAATGATGGTCACCTAGTTCAGCCTGTCTTCTGTGACTGCCGTGATGTCCTGTGGCTGGCAAAATGACAAACAGCCAAGTCCTGGGTCACTGTCTGAAGCTGTGAGTCCGCAAAGAAGAGTATGTCCAGTGAGTCAGGCACAGACCCCTAGGGAGCTAGGGCAGGGGTGTTCTAACCTGTGTTCTGTCAGGAGCCCACACAGAGGAAACCAGACACCAGCATGTTTCTACTGGTGGCACGTCCCTGTCCCACTGCAATCAGATGCAGTGTACCTTCAGCTCCAGTGTGCCTTGCTACTTAGTATTTGCCTATCTCAGCTCAGATGTCTACATAGCCCCTGCTTCCCTCTCTTCGTGGACCCCTTACAAGTGAGGAATCTGGGGTGTACACAACAGCGTGGTGATTTACTTGCCCGGGGTTTCACAGCATGCAAAAGCGAGGCCTGAGCACTCTCCAGCCTGACTCCGCCTCTCCATTCCCCATACTCCACCTGCACTGGCTGCATGGTCCCACAGCTGCACAGGGGTACCGCAGTGCGTCCCAGAGTCCCGAAGGTTCTGGAGCGCCTCACTTTTCTACATTCCTGGTGGGACGTAGCAAGCACTTTAGCTCGGCCTGCTGCCGCAGTTTGCCCCTTTGAGAAAGAAACATTAAAATGCCAGGATTCCACCAGCCACCATGTCAGGCTGAACCCTTGACCAAACCAGGAAGTCCCCTTAACTATCAGAAGCCCACAGCTTCATGTCCTGGGGACCTTCCTCAAGCAACCCAGGACAGAACAGTGCTCTGTCTCCTCTGTAGCATCCCCCGTGTGTGACAGGGGCCAGGAGTAGCTGCTTGAGTCCGTCCGCTTGTCCCAGAAGGAAGACAGGACACCCAGACCTGTCATACAGCCTCATTGCCCTGTGTCTGCAGAGGCTAAATCAGCCCCCAAGGACAGGCCAGGACTGGGTCTGCTGCAGTGGCGCCTGGACAGACCCCAATGCCCCTCCCTGGGACAGAACAACTTGCCAAGCTACCCACCCTCTCCCCTCCCCTCTTCCTCCTTCTCTTCCTTCTGCTTTTTCAAGAGCAAGGAGCAGGCCTGACAGGGACAGGAAAGGGAAGCCTAGAGGGGACTAGAAGTCCTGAGACATGGCGGTGTCAGTGCTGGGCACCAGCAGACAGGGTCCATTCTCGAGGAGGCCTTGGGTATAAAAGTGGACAAGGCTGCCTGACGGAGTCTGGGGTCCTCCTTTCGTGGGCAATGTGAACACATCCTAGTCTTCACCCCATGGGAGCTACTTCCCCCAGTTCAATCCAAACACCACCGCCCCACAAAGCTATCCAGAGCCCTGCCCAGAGTGCCGAGAGATGAGACACAGTCCTCCATCTAGCTCAAAGCACGGAGCTGGGGAGACAGCTCAGTGTGTAAAGTGCCTGCTGCACAAGCAGAAGGCCCTGAGTGTGAGCGTTAGCACCCGCATACTATCCCTGACACAGCAGCACACATCTGCAATCCAGTGCCAGGGAGGCAGAGACCGGAGCGGTGAGCAAGGTTCAGGTGTAGTGAGAGAAGCCTTGTCTCAAAAAGTAAAGCTGGAGAGTAACTGGGAATGATACCCATGTCAGCCTCTGATCCCCACATCAATGCATGTGCTCTCTCTCGCTCTCTCTCTCTCTCTCACACACACACACACACACACACACACACACTCACTCACTCACACACACACACACTCACACACACACTCACACACACACACTCACACACACACTCACACACACACTCACTCACACACACACTCACACACACACACTCACACACACACACTCACACACACACTCACACACACACTCACACACACACACACACTCACTCACACACACACTCACCAAAGTGAAGCTTCTAGCCCCCTGCTAGCTCAGTGCATACATGGAGACTTCCCTAAGCTCCTTTGTCTACAGCCAACCTCCTCAGAGGCAGAGAGTTGTTTTTTTTTTTTTTTTAATTTGCTTTGCAAATAACCATGAATTAAAAACCATATATATCTATTTTTAAAAACCTTGTCTTTTGCTTCCATAATTAAATTTCCACAAGATATTTTTCCCTAGGAAAATTCAATTAGGTTTTAATTTTAGTCATCTAAAAAGCACTGGTGCTCTGAGTATTTGGTTTTTAATTTAGGCCCTTGATAGGGCATTCCAATTAAAACCCTCAGGTGGGCGCTGTAGCATGACCAAGACATTGTAGGGCAGGGAGACCCCAGTGACCAGGCAAGTTGGAGCAGATAACATCTGAGCAAGTCTGAGCGGCCAGATGGCAACTTGGACACACTGGCCATGCATTTGGTCCCTTTGCCTGAGTGACCCCCACAAATGCTCTGCTCTCCATATGAGGCAGTAAAATGCTGGCTCAGGGGCCTGGGCGCCATTGTTTGCTTGTGAGCATGAGGACACACACACACACACACACACACACACACAGAGAGAGAGAGAGAGAGAGAGAGAGAGAGAGAGAGAGGGAGAGAGAGAGAGAAACCAGAATGAGTCTTCTGATCTAGGGGTCACATACCCCGAAGACCAGCAACAATGACTGTTTTTATACCCCTGTCCCTTTGTGCTCTGGGGCAGGGCTCACGGCTTCAACTCCTCTGAAACCAATGGCCAGGCACAGAGGAAGAAGACAGTCCTAGGCCTGTGTGGGGCTCTGTCTCCTGGTCTCAGGGACCCTAGCAGGTGGCAGCCAGACCCCAACTTCCTCCCTCCCTTTATCTCCCAGCAGAGTGTAGTCCTGGCATGCATGTTAAATCGCGTCTGGGACTCAGCTCTAGATGGTCACCCCACACATCTCAGCTGGGACAGTCCCTCATCTCCAAAGAGGGGGAGGTGGGTGGGCCTAAGATGTGCCCAGAGACCGGCCAGACGGAACCAGACCGGGGAAGGACCAGGTGGGGGTGTCAAGGCTGAACCCCTACTACAGGAAATGCGGGGAGAGAACTGACCCGGAGAAGAGGACCCGGGCAGCCTCGGGGTCCCCAACAATGCTCCTCCGCTGTGTTCTGGAAAGGAGCTCTGTCTTGACGTGTGGGCACACTGCCTTCTATGACCAGAGACACTGTTACTTGCTCTTTCTGTTCCTCCAACCTCTCCACCTAATCCAGAGTCCCATAGGGACCAAGAAAGGAAACGGAGAACAGGGCAAAGACGCCAGGGCGTGGCTGTCGGGCACACGGCAGTGGGTACCCTTTTTGGTTGTTTCGCCGCATGTTTTATTATGTGATACACGAGTTTGCTAAGAAGTCAGAAGAATAATGCTGAGATCCCTCCCACGTGTCCTCTGTCCAGATCTCCCAGGGACCGTCTCTCTAGCCCCACCCACCTCCTCCGTTAGTACAGTTAGTTCCAGAAACACAGTGGTGGGAGGTGGTGCAGAACCTTCAGGACTGGCTTCGCACTCCGCTGTGTCACCAGGCTGTCTGGTGGGGTACAGGTGTGAGAGCTCACGCGTTGTCACTGAGTGACATCAGCTCCTGCAATGTGCCCACTGCGAAGTCAAAAACGTATCGATCGAATGCCCCTGACCTTACAAACTGCGAGAGGTCAGACCTCAAAGTTTCTTCTGCACCATTGCAACATGGGCAGGGGACAGTCTACAGTATTCCACTGCATGGAGGGACTGCCATTTCCCTGGCCGCTACCCAGGAAAAACATCTAACCTGACCAGTTTGTTGTCATGGTGAAGCTGCTGTAGCAGGCCATGAGCACAAATGTGTGTGAACACAGGCCTCTTCATCCTCCTAGGATGTGTGACAAAGAATGCAACTGCTGTGTCCTGTGGTATGTTGTACCACGTTGTTCTCCAGAGCAGTGGGGGAGGGTGGGGCGTGCATTTGACACTCCCACAAGCCCAGGACTTGGCATCTTTCCAGCGTGAAAGTGTAGAGACTTCTTTACTTGGGCCACCTGATAGGTCAATGGCTTGCACTTCCCTAACAGCTAGGGAGCATACCCCTACATCCGTGCACCCCTCGAAGTGAGCTCTCTTTGGGGGTGTGCATTTCCCCCCGCGGCTTGTTTGGCTGAGCACCTGTGGAGTACGGTACTTCGCGTACACTACAGACCGGTTCTTCTGAGCTGCGGTTCCAAATGCTTCCTCTCACTGCGTGGTTTTACTCTCATCTTATAGCAGGACCATTCACAAAGCAAACACTTAAATTCCTAGGAAGTCCGATTTCTCCATCCTTTTCAGGGACCCCTTGGCCAAAGTTTTTATCCTGTTCCTCTCAAAGGGTCTCTTAGTTTTAACTCCACCCTTGAGTCAATGGTCCATTCTGAACAAATTTTTGCCTGAGATATGACACTGGGTCATGGCTTTGGTTTGGTTTGGCACATGGGTGTCCAGTCCCCCTGCCCCAGTGACATTCAAAGAGCCCTGTCTCCTCCCCTGGGTTACTTTTCCCCCTTGCTACAAAGGTGCCCACCTCTGTGCATGTGTGTTTTTGTTTGTTCTCTGCATGTGTCCACGTGTGTGTCCTCAGCCAGTCCCACAAAGTGATGACTAATGAACCATCTATGGGGTCCTGAAGTGGAGGGCAGTGACTGTTTATCTTTCTGTCTCAAAATGATTTCAGATATTCCAGTTTTTTAGTCTTTTACACAAATTTTGTCATTACCTTGCCTAGCCCTGGCTGTCCTAGAACTCACTGTGTAGACCGGGCTGGTCTTGAGCTCACAGAGATCCGCCTGCCTCTGCCTCCCAAGTGCTGGGATTAAAGGCGTGCGATCTCCACCACCTCCCCCAGCTAAGCACTATGTGACTTTTATCCTTTAGTTATTAACAGGGAGGACTGTAATGGAAGGATTTATCCTAGACAGCCCTGGAATAAAGTCATCTGACCACGGTGCAGAGTTACATGGTGTCAACTTCCTTCCGTTTTCGTAAGCATTTTGCATCCATATTCACAAGGGATATTAGTCGGTCGTGATCCAGTTTGTGCTGCATTTGATCATTCCTGTTTCATTTGGGATGACTTTCTTGAAGCACAAGCTGAATTGCAAAGTGGCCCAGCTCCTTTCAGTCCAGGATGCCTTCTTGCTGGCTCAGTGGCCTCTCTGTCACCTTTGGTGTTCAGGGCATGTCCTGCCTCAGGGCCTCTGAAATAGTAGTCACTGTTTGGAGCACTGGTTCTCAACCTTCCTGACGCTGTGACCCTTTAATACAGGGTCTCATAAAATTATTTTCATTGCTACTTCTTAACTGTAATTTTGCTGCTGTTATGAATCATAACATTAGTATCTGTGTTTGCCAGCGGTCTTAGGTGACCACTGTGAAAGGTTCATTGGATCCTCCAGGGGCCGTGACCCACAGGTTGAGAACCACTGGCTTAGAGTGTCTTCCCTCCACATCTCAGTTCCCAGATCATTTTTGTTTAAGGGTTCACCACCCCAAGTCAGCTGATGTCTGTGGGCTTCTGTAGAAGGCCCATGCTTGGCCTGTGTGCCAGCACCACCCACGGCTTCACTGTGGTTAGAAATGGTGCCAGGATAACTTGTTACCTCACGGAAGAAGTAACAGAGGAGAGAATAGGGAGGAAGGAGGCAGCGTGGCAGCTCTCCCTGTCACCCCAGGGTTCTCTCCGCTCCTCTCCTGGTCAGTCTGTTCCCTCTCTCTCTCCCCACTCTCTTTCTAAGGATTACAGGAGTTGGGGGACCCCTGATGACAGCCACAGGAGGGAAGCCCAGCCACCTGCTTACCATTACACCCACCTCCCCCTCCTCACAAGCCGGCCCTGAGGCTGCCAAGGGGCCAGGGCTCCTCTCTCTCCCGAGGAACCCTAACAGGCCATCCACAGTTTGGCTGCCATTATAAGTGAGGCCAAGGGCCTCGTTATTTATTTCATTCATTTACCTGTTTACCGACTTACCCCATGGAGACAGAGGCTTACAATGTAGCCAGGCTGAGGCTCCCAAGCCTGGGATTACAGATTTGTACCACCACACCTGGCTCAGGGTCATCATTTTACTAAGGAGAAAATAAATGTCTGGGGAAATAAAAACCAAGACAACACTCCCCAAAGAGAGAAAGTCACAACTAATAACTCACAAGAATGCAGCACGGAATTCGTAACTAACGCTTCTGCACAGAAGTCAGCCATGTATATAGAAGGGCCATGACCAAGGGTGCCGGTTGGTGTAACACAGGGGCATCGATCCTTCACAGGGTTAGCAGGCTGAAAACTAAAACTGCACAATAATCTCAGCAAACAGTCATCCGGGCCAGGCAGATGGCTCAGGGGGTAAGCGTGTTTGCTACCAATCTAGAACCACTCAGAGAAAGGAGAGAACCCACAAGTTGTCCTCTGACCTTTACACACACATACACCATGGCACATATGTACCCACATGCATACATATGTAGACATACATATACATATGTACACACATGCATATTCAGACACACATACATATGCACACACACATACATATGCACACACACACAAATAAGAACTAGAAGAAGGATAGAGGCCGAAGGCTCTGTGTGGCCTGGGCAGCCCCTGCTGTGATCCAAGACACGGAGGCTGCCTGAGCCCATCACACACTGGGGCTGGGGAAGCTGGTGTCCCCACAAGTACAGACACTTCCAAGATGTTCCCCTACTTGCTGTTCCCCTTTAGAAGCAGGGTAGTGTGAAGGCTACCAACACGGGTGGGCACACAGGGTTCTGTAAGTGGGACTCGGAGAGCACAGATGGACAGGACTAATATGTTAGAAATTGTCTGCGGTCCCAAGAGAATGGCTACATAAAGTATTTTGGCAAGTCTAGATGTTCTCCTTTAGCAGAAGGACGTGAAGCCTGCAGGAAAGCACACCCAGTGTGGCCGCTGCTGGGGTGTCTATTCCTAAAAGGGGGGCCTCCTGCTCCTTGCTCCCTGCATCAGAGCGGGGAGAGCGTGGCCCCCCTTCCCCCTCCTGCGACTGGATAACTCTACTTAAAGCTAAAAAGGGGCCTTTGATGCAAAGTGCGGCTCTGAGAACAGGACAGTCGTGAGCGCATGCTCTGATCTTAGAAAAATGTTGGCTGGGGAAGGGACTTTTGCCAGATGGCATCTTTACCAACTTCATTTGAGATTTGTTTTTTTTTTTATTTTTAATTATGCCTGTGTGTGCAAGCGTGTGTGTGTGTGTGTGTATAGTGTGTATGCATGTGTTTGTGTGTGTATGTGGGGGTAGTGCATGCAGTGTACATGTGTATGTGTGTTTGTTCATGTACATATGCATGTATATTGATGTGTGTGCCTGTGTATATATTCATGTGTGTGAGTGTGTGTGTGTGTGTGTGTGAACATGAACATGCGTGTGCAGGGGCCAGATCCCCCTGGAGTTGGGATTACAGACCGCTGCTTGATAGAGATGCTGGGGACTGAACTTGGGTCCTTTCCAATCTCTTTAAAGACAGAATTTCCTTTGTCTCACTTTATCCTCTGACGGAGAAGGCAGTGCCTTCCATTTACTTTCCTCACAAATGCAGCAAGGAAATGATACCCACGGGAAGCAGGTGGTGTCCATGGAGCAGCATCAGTAGACTGTCCAGAGTGGTAAGGAGGACAAAGCATCCAGGCAAGCTGGGTGATCACGCCTGGGTAGGAGTGTCAGAGGTTGTCCTTCAGGGCATCAAGGGAGCCTGGGCTCCTGTGGAACCCCAGTCCTCTAACCTGTGCTTAATCAGTGATGCTCCAATAAAACAAGGACAGGGAGGAGGCAGACTTCTGCCTGGCATTCCTCTGGCAAGAACAGTCCCAATTATTTTAGTGTTCACCCAGCGCTCCCAGCATCTGCCTTTATGTCTAATTTACAGAATTACCAATTAGTGGTGATAGATTCTGCCTCTCCCTTGGGGTGCCTGCTATTTGTGTCAGCACCACACAGGTATCCTGAGTGGGAGGCTTGGGGGGGGGTATTCCGCTCAGGCTACCAGCTGACCCTGGGTCCTAGGACCTGATCCCTGCCCAGGATTTGGCAGGGATCAGTTGCTGTTTCCTTTGGGTGGGCAGCAAGGTGGGGCCTGAGATACCCTCAGTGAGTTGGGATAGCGTTTGCTGGCCTGCCCCTCTATAGCTGCACCCCCTGTCCTGACCAGAGCCCCCTGGGAAGAAAAGAGGTGCCATGCTGCAGAAGCTATCCTGTCAGCCCTCTGCCCCCTCACTGGTCATGGTGCAGTACACCCAGCCTTCAAGCCATTGAGTGTCGCACTTCTGGTCCCCAGCGTGATTGGCAGCTACTTCTGCTTATCTCTGCAGCTGCTTCCTCCTCCCAGTGCACACACCAAGTTGCCAAGGTGGGGTCTGGGGAGCCAGAGAGCACTGCCAACAAGTTAGGGACACAAGAGGTCACCAGGACAGAACTCTGCTCAACTGGTGCCCAGGGATGGAGAGGGAGCGCCTGCCCTGTCCTGCCCTGCACCTTCTGCCAGGAAGGATACCCAGCCCCAGCTTCTAGACTTCCTTTAGCTGAACTTGGAAGCTGATCTCTTGCATGGCGACACTTGGCATCCTATGTCCTGACAATCACATGACACATGCCAGCTCTGCCTGTTAAGCCACCCGCCCATCCCAAGGATACACACCAGGGTTTGGGGGTGGGGCTTTTGCAGTGGGGAGGAGACAGGCCGTTTGCTAGAGTGCCAGGGTCTGGAGGACTCAGCTAGGGGGTCCCTTGCAAGCAAAGCTGGAGAGGGAAGGTATAGGATGGTGAGATATGGGAGGGACAGGAGGCATCTGTCCCTAGGAAGAACCTGCTTGGTGGCCCAAGTTCAATGTCTGAAGGGCACAAACATGGAGTGCCCGGTCAGCTCCTGAGGAATAAGGACATTACAAATCTTACCCAACATGCAGCAGCAGGACTCTGTACAGCAAGCCTCTTACCTTCTGGTAAAATTCAACGTTGACTCAATGTTAGAATGAGCCTGCTGGATTCTCCACTGCACAGTGGGTAGAGAGAGCCTTGGGGGAAGTTGATGAGGTTGAGAGTAAGCCAGTGTCCCCACAGGACAAAGGGGCTCAAGGTCTGGGATGGCTTCAAGGTCAGAGCTTGGGCTGATGATGCCTCCCGCTCAGGGACGGCAATGGAAGCTGGAGAGAAGGCACACAGGACAGGGACAGTCTCCCAGAGCTTGGCCTGGCTCAGATATGCTCGCTTCCAGCCAGGGAGAGGATGGGGCTCCCTTCTTTCAGAGTTAGAGTCAGTCTTGAAGAGGCCCCTGAGGTTGGGGTGGGGTTTGAAGACAGCAAATGTTAGGCTGAGTTCCAGAGGCGGAGCTGTATGGGGGCTAGCAGGATTCACGTAGGCATCTTGTGGGTGGGGCGCCTCCAGGTTCACCTTCCCTGTCCCGCAGGTGGGCACTCCAGCTTCGAGGTCTAAGCGCCATCCTTAACTTGGCTAGCACTGGCCCTAGGCTGGAGCTGGCCTAGCTGCCTTGGCCTCCCGCTGAGCATCTGGGAGAGTGCCCAGAGGAGGGCCGTACCTAGGACGAGTCCCTTTCCCTCCAGGCCTGTCAGCCTGGAAGTTTGTGTTTTCTAGAAGTGATGGTCTGGGTTACTTTGTTGCCACAAATTCTTATGCGAAAGGTTGAGCAGAGGCATAGCCTACCTGGAGGCTCACAGCCTGGCAGGGTGGACGGTGGCCTGCAGGGGGCCTGTGGGATTGGGAAGAACAAGAGAGCCTTGCAGGAGGGGGCGATGCTTCTGGAGACCCAGCATCAGCAGCCCCTGCGGCATCCATACACTTGCCTGAGCGTCTGGAGTCTGGGAACTCTGAACTGACTGCAGTAAATGTCAAAGTTATTGACCCTGCCCATTCATCTGTAATAACGCAATAACAGGAACCCCTGCTGTGTGCTCTCCAGCCGGCCAGGACTCTTCAGTCCCTGTGACCCCTCTCACTGACCTGGGGGAGGGCTGTGCTGCTATGTCCCCACCTTTTAGAAGTGAGCAAAGGCAGAAGCTCTGGGAGGTGACGTGACGTGTCTGAAGTCACATGGCTAATATAAGACAGAACTAGGGTTTGGGTCGTGTGTTTACATTCGCATTTTAACCATTTGATGTTGGGGAGGGGCAGCAGTCTGGGTCAGTTTCAGGAAAAAGAAAACTTCAGTCGCGAAGGGTCCATTGGGTTCACACTGTCCGTATCCCTGGGTCAGCTCAGTGTCCCACAGAAAGCCGGAGGTTAATTCTTCCTGTGAGACAGACCTCCTGGGTGAGGTTGCCAAACCCCCACGCCAGCTCATATACAGCCAGTGCACCAAAGGGCAGTCAAGAGCATCGGCTGCAGTGGCCCTGGTCACTGAAGGGCAGCTGTCCTGTGCTGGTGTCCTTAATGAGCTCCCACAGGTAGGGTGGTACACACCTAGCTTTTCCAGAAGCCACTGTGCCCCTCCAGAAGGACTACCCATAGCGCTGGGCTCAAGGATCCCAGGGACTGTGGAATCTGGCAACAGTCTTTGCTGGTGGGGCGACCTGCTTTGGGCACCGTCTAGGCTCGACACCCAGCTGCCGTGGAGCCCTCCTCGGCTCACCCCACCCTGTGCAGGCCTCCCCTCAAGTGCTACCTCAGACCTAGAGGCAGGAGGGCGGGGTCGGGTAGAGGATGACCCTGTCCACATCACTTTTGCTTCCCATGTCCCCTTGCAGCACCACGGGGTGGTAAGACGGTAAATATCCGCTATTTAAATGCAATCCTTGTCAAAACCAAAGCTGACAGTCCCAGCTGTCCTGCTGGCTTTTGGGCACTGGGTCAGCCATTCAAAGCAAAGGTCAGCACTGCCTCGTGGTTGCTTTTTAATAGAATTCAGTAGCTTCCAGCTTCCGCCAGCGCCCCGGCCAGGGCCTGGGCTTCTCATTAATGCGAATGAACGAGGGAGATGACATCATTTACATTTAATTGTCTTGTTTATCTGCCTGGCACTGTGGTTGTTTTAACAAAGGGCAGAGGCAGACAAAAGCTACATTTGCGTCCTGGAAGCGGGGCCTGACAAGAGCTCTGCTTGTAGACATTTATTGTTTGCAAATGAGATAATCTAGTAACGGGAGCTTCAGCTCCCCACAAGGCCCTTAGGAGGCTGCCCTGCCCTCCTTCCTCCAGCCCAGACCCACCTGGAACTGTGCAGACTGCCATGGCCAGACAAGGCCAGTGCCCTCCGTGAGGCCCCCTCTGGGACACCTGCCCAAGGAGCAAACTGCAAGGCGGGAGCCCTCAGTTCCTCCAGCGCCCATGACTGCTGGGGTCCTCCTGCTAGTCTGCTAGAGAGCTGCACACCCCTGCTGCTTGCTGAGAAGGAGCCGGGCTGAGCGCATGGAGGCGGTGCTTACCCACATCACCCAGTGCCAGACCACTTCCCACTGTGACCCTCCCGCTTCACACCTGGTCAGTGGGCCTCGCTGAAGAGCACACACCCGGGAGTGAGTGCCTGTGACATCCCCAGAGACCCTGCCTCTCCTGCCCAGCTGTCTAGGAAATGTCTACAGCTGAACAGGATTGTTTCTGCACCCGAGTTATAAATCCAGCAAAGAGGGCCCACTCGGCTTGTGGGTTTGTCCACCAGGAAGGTCTCTCAGACTCCTATCTCAAGGTGGTTGGTGGGGTCTGAGTGTAGAACCAGGATGTGCCAACAGCTACAGGCTCAGGCCGCCCCTCCACATCCAGGCATCGGAGGATAAAGAACATGTGGCTTAAACCTCTACTGGCCTCACACCCCTGCCAGACAACCTAGGAGTCCGTGCCCTGTCCACACTGAGACCCTCCACAGCCCATGCACAGGCCTTCCTAGACCATCCCCGACACCCCAGGAGCTCGCCAAGCTCAGACTGCTGTTAAAACAGACATCAGACGCTTCTTATAAACGTAGACGTCCCAGAGAGAGGAAGGAAGGCCGCAGCTCCACCGATTAGCCTCTGTCAGGGCCAACATCCAAGGTTAAATACTGTCTGCTCCCCATGCCAGGCCTCTGAGCCCCTAAAGTTTTGGATCTGAAGTGCAGGATGGTGACACGGAGGATGTCTCAGCTGGCCCTGCAGGGTGGTACAGGAGCATACATGGACCTCAGTCAGACCTAACTCTGGTCTCTTCAGAACCTGACCTAGGCCCAGAGGGCCCCAAGAGCCATGCTGAGCCTGGCTGAGAGGCTGAGACAAGCTCCAACCTCAGGACTGTTCAAAAGGCAGAACCATTTTTACCTTCCAGGACCTCTGGTCCCCCTGCTTCCCCAGGGTTCCCACAGCCTGGAATCCCAGCAGGATTCTTCATGGGACAGTTGAAGCCCAGCTTCTCAGAAACAGACTGGCTCACTGGCCAACCCAGCTCACCCACCTAGCAAGTAGGTAGGGTTTCTATCCAGTCGTCATTAACGGACAGAGGCGGCCAGTGGTCTAAGACGCTGAGAGCCAAGGAAGGGTTGGAAAGAAAGTCCAGGCTAGAGGAGCATCCACACCCACTGTGTCTGTCTCCAGCTTCTCTGGTCCTCTCCAGATGGCCGCCATGCCCTGCTGAAGCCCCTGCTAAGTAGCCCAGATGAGCAGCCATCGAGATACCTTGCCACTGGTACATCATCCGTGAGCTGCTCCGCCGGTGACCTACTATCACCGCGAAGCACCCAGTCCCAAAACCTTTGTCCCCAGATTGGGAGATGAGTGTGCCCCACCCTAGGGTCCAAAGCAAACACTCTGGCTCTACTCCTGGAGAGTTCTAAAGCAGAGGAAATACCAAGCCCTTCTTCCCCGTGCAAGGGTCGGACATTTATCCCAGGGTTGCCCCTCAACTGTGTGGCCAGCAGCCCTGCCTGCCGGGCAGCAGGGCAGGATGACGCTATGTCTCCGCTGAAACGGTCCCGTTTCCCTTGGAGAAGGGGACCACATGTTAATTCACCCAAGGCCAGGGATTAGTCATCGGGCAAATGAGATTAAATGCCCTGGAAATGGAATTAGCATGACTTCGAACTGCAGAATATCATTTTCTGAACACAGCCTTGGAAGAGGCACTCCGCTTTAACCCTTTGCTGTCCTGCCTCAGCTCCAGGAGAGAACTCCCAAGACAGGAATAGTGCAAGGGCCACCCCCCTGCTCTGCATCCAGACTAGGGGCCCCTGAAGAGTAGTGAAGTGGCTTCTGCAGGAGGGAGGCTGGATTTCCAGGCCTTCTCCTCACCCACTCAGTCTAGGCTTCCCTGCCTTCAGCTCACCTCTGAGTCCTCTCCAGAGGCCCGGCAGGCCTCTAGACCCTGTTTGAAACCTAGAGGTCAAGGATTCGAATCCATCCTACGTCACCTTTGTAGTTCTTTTTCAATGACTGCCGGCAGAAGGTCATGGCCACGGGCGACTTCCACTCCTTAGAGTTTCCCAAATCCTTCTTTCTCCCAGGCCCATCTGGGGAGCCAGAGCCTCTTTAGCAGTCAGAGAAGGGTGCAAATGTCCCCCTGCCACTGTCCCCCATTCCACAGCGATGACATCATTCCACGGCCCATCTCCTTGGGGAAAACGATGCCCCTGGAATCACGCCTCTCTGCAGAGAGCCCCAGTGGTTAGAACAGCCACCAGGATGCGTGAAGTGGCTGAAAGTCTTTCTTAATAACCAGCTCCTAGCTCTGATCGTTATTTCTCATTCTCACTGACACAATCACTTGCAAAGAGCGTGATCGCAGATCTACCAGTTCATCAAGGTGAGCGGTGGCAGCCTGGCCCTGCGTGCGCCGGCCGGCCTGACCCAGTTCAGATCAATAGGCCACATTCGTGCAGTCGATAGCTGTAAGTGGTGAGATTTACTAGGCACGCTGGTACAGCCTCTCGCACGGCCACAGTCTCCGGAGCAGGGCACAGGTAGACGGCACGCATCTCTTGCCCTGGAGCTGGGGCAGCTGGGCAGCAGCTGTGGCTGTCCTCATGAATCACTCACTTGGGCTATGGCCGTCTCTACACTGAGCCTGGTGATGTCTGGCTCTAGCGCTTCATAAATGATAGGCTACTGGAGTGTGGGAAAGCCCATCTACGTCCGCTCAGCCATGTGCGGCTCACCCTGTCCCCTTCCTACTCCCTCTGGGTGGGGTGAAGTCACTCTGATTCAGGGGGACACGATCCACTCTGCATGCCCCCATCTGCCCCAGGAAGTTTGCCCCAATGCCTCATACAGTCCTCCCCAGGTGGAACTCCACTAACCAGTGTCACTCACTCTCCAATTCCACCAAGCAGGTGACCGTGTCCTGCACTTGCTGAGGGCTGAGACGGATATACCATCATTTCCTCTTACAGCACCCCTAATCTCTGCTGCAGGGGACCCCTCACCCTTTTCCAGCAGAGCCACATAGCCAGGCATCTCTGCTTGGAGAGGAAGTGGCCTCCTAAGGGCAGGACTTGCCTTCTCCTTGAGAGAGAAAGATTGCATAACATGAAAAGAACTGAGAGCCAGACAGAGCAGGACAAGGCCGGGCCTTCCCTGAGCATATATGCGTGCAAGCAACATTCTGGAAGGGCACATACATGTTCAGAGATGGACTACTCGGCTTGGTGTGCCTTTGCTTAGCTGGCATCTTGTTTCAAGGACAACTCTGAGCTCTCTCTCTCTCTCTGTCTCCCCCATTCCTCTGTCATCTGCCACCTACCACCATGAGGTCACATATCGAAAAGATGGTCTCTGTCACTGACAACATGACTCAGTGGGTAAAGGCACACATGCACACACGCACTCACACACACACACACACACGCACGCACACACACCCACACACTCAGACACAGACTTTTTTCCTTAAGTTTTAAAATGTTCCCTGAACCAGGAAGCTGTCCCTCTCCAGACCCCACATCTCCAAGCACCCTGACCCTGGGTGTCCCCTCACTGCCAGCATTAACCCTTAAGTGCCCTTTCTCCACAAGCATCGCTTCCTGTCTTTACCGGCCACTGAGTTCACTCGGGTACAACACATCTCCTCCCCCACCCAGACTTCCAAGAAGCCTTTGTTGTTAGGGACCAGCTAACATCTGTCTTCCAGCGGCTGCTGTCACATGAAGAATTGTTTCTCTACATGTGGCTCATTCACGGCTTCGTGTGTCATGTGCACATTTTACAAACGGAGAGTGGAGAATCAGTTGGCATGTCTCATCTGGAAGCCAGGGCTCCATTGTCTATGAAGCATCCCAAACACACGCAGGCCGCCCTGTGACAGAGGCCTGGGCTGGTGTCACATACTGCCCATCATACTCATTCACACTCAGGTGCACACATTACCCATCTCCTGTCATCCCCGCCCCAGTCTGCTCTCTATTAAGGGATCCATCTACATGATGTTATTTCTTATGTCTGGTCTGAGCGGTCTAAGTAAGTACCAGGTCCTGGCCCTCCTCTGGCTTCTAGATCAAAGAGTCATGCCCAGACTGGGAAGACTTCCCAGTCTTCCAAGTTGTTGTGTAAAAGCATCCTTCAAGATTGAAACATTCCATCCTACAGGAAGCTCCTTAAACAGGAAAGCAGACAACTCAAATCAGCTTCAGGAAGTCCCTGAAACTGACCAGATTCACTAGACACCCCACCCCCCACCTCCACCCCCCCATCCCACCCCCACCCCGTAAACAGCAAAAGCGGAGGGTTCATCTCAGACCTAATGTAGCCAAGCTGCAACTAGACCGGCTGCCTGGAAGCAACAGAAAGCAGTGAGCGGGCCCGGAGAGGTGTACACCAACTGAGCCTGACTGAGAAGCACCCTGTCCATCCGGCTGAGATCCCTGCAGGCCGTGCAGTGTGCAGGTTCCCAGCCTTGTGAGCTGCCACCATGCTGGCGTGGCTTTGGCCATGCAGCTGTCTTTGAGTCATCTCTGCTCCTGTAAGTGACCCCAGTAAAACCCGCTGCTTCACCAAGATGAACTTTGGCCTCCACGTGTGCACTGTGGCGTGCACACCAGCACATCATGTGTACACATGTGTACATGCATCGTTATCATCATCACAGATTAAAATAATAACAAATAGCAACGCAGCCACCACAGCAAACCCATTGCCTAGATGAGATAATGGAGGCAAAGAGAGCTCAAGGCCCCAAGCAGTAGGGAAGGAGCCAGGAGACATGCTAGGCATGGAAACTTCTGATACTAAATTAATTTGGCCAGGACTGCTAAGCTGGTCCAATGCTTGGGATATCCATGTGCTAACCAAGCTGCCTGTGGGGACTCTGCTGCATCTGGTGACCCCAGGAACAATAGGCTACTTCTGAGAAGCCCTGCCAACTTCAGGGTGCCTGCCCCTCTGCCTGGCTAGAAGATCCATACACCTGCCCGCACAGATGTGTAGAGCTGTGTCTCCCCAGCTGCTATAACCGCCTGTGGGAGCCAGGCGCACATCTGGAGGTCCCACGGAGGCTGGAGCCCACAGCTTACGCTGGCCTGCACGTGTCCCTCCTGGATCAGCATCACATCAGGAGTAGCGGTGTGCCCTCCTCTCCTGGCCTGACCCCTCCTCCGTCCCCACGTCAGAGCGTGAAGGTCTCACGCCTACCCTCTGGTCTGGGCTGAGGCTAAGTAAGCATGGCGCACACATGTGTGAACACACCCAGTGCTGGCCCGCCAGAACCCTGGACGGGCTCGGGTGCTGCTCCCATCGCAGCCTCTGCCCCAGCAGCAGAGCCACAGGGTGGGTGAACAACAGAGGCCCTGGGGGCATAGCCCCTGCACCAGCTTCGCTGAGTCTCCAGTGTCAGGAGGGAGAATCACACCCCCCTGCCATGCTCCTCTGTGGACCCAAGACAATGCAACAGGGAGACTGTGGCATGACCCAGTGAGGAAAATGGCATCCCCTGTGGACTCCGGTTTGCCACCAGAGGCCGGCCGCTCACCCTAAAGCCACCGAACCCCACCACTGCCGAGCATCACTGGTCTCTGGGGCCTATGACCCCAGCAAGCACGCTCCACTTCCCTGGCCTGGTCACCTCCCGGCCCTCTGCCTGGGCCCGAAAGTTTTCATTCTGCACTGTTTGTGGAGCATCCCGGCGGAGCGGCCTCTCACAAGCAGAATGTCGGCTGTGGGCACGTCTCTGTCTTTTATGGGGCATTCTGCACCCAAGGAAGCTGAGTGGAACAAATGAGATTGGAATTTTATGATTCTTTTATAGTGTTGCACAGAGGATAGCTTTTTTTAATTAGCTGCTAACTCGATACCTTTGGCAATTCTAAATAATTCACCAGTCCGCCCCCCTCATCCACACCAGGTATGCTGAGCAGCCATGTCCTCGATAGCTCTGCTGGAAGGCTGGAGCAACTCCATAGTCACAAGGGCAGAGTCCCCATGAAGGATGGATACTGAGTGACCCATCCTCCAGTGACCTGGAGGGTGGAGCCAGCCTTTCCTGAGCTCACAGGGCATTCCTCCTTGGCTGCAGCCACAGGTGTGCCAAGCCACCCCAGGGACGGCTTTCAATTTTTCTGTCCTAGCTGGAGACGGCATTGCCCACCACACCCTCTACTCTCTGCAGAAACAGCCCCTGAGACCATCCGGTCTCCCTCAGACCTAGTTGCTCCGGAGGCCTAGGCCATCTGCTTGGGGCTCCCACCTTCCTGGAACTTCGTGTCCAGGAAGGACAGCCTTCATTGCCTCCTCTCCTCACTAGTCCAGAACATGGTTGGCATAGATTCTTCTCCACAACAGCTCAGGGCAGCCAGGAGCCAGGACCATCCATGGACCACCTACCACCAACCCACAGCTCAGGACAGCCAGCCAGAGTGAGAACCCATCGCTAGGGAAGTTCACGGACCACAGCTCTTCAGCCAGTCCCCATGGCTGGTCAGAGAGTCACTACGCCCATCTTCCTGCCCCGAAGAGGCACACAGAAACTCTGGCCTGGCCCCTCCAGAGAGGCCTTGAGGACGGGAGCCATGAAGGTTAACTTGATCTGCTCCTGCGTTTAACGGCTCTGCCAAGGACTCTGCTCAGATTCAATTATCTCTTTGGGTTTTATAGGACCAGCGCCTCCTTCTCTCCTGTAAATGCTTGGGGGTGGGGGCTGAGAAGGGCCAGAGACCAAGGTTACTTCCAGCTTCTCTTCCCAGAATCTCAGTCTCAGAGCCTAGCACAAGCTACACCTACTACTCCACACATGGGGTCAGATACAGAGCCTCTGGGACCCAGGACTCTGAGTGGGAGGGACCTGGGGAGCCAGGCCCCTACATATATAATGGAAAACCACTGCTGGGCCTACCAGGCCCACATCCCTCTTCCTACAGCATTCCTGCCCTGGGGTCCCAGGGCCACCGGTAATGACTCCTGCCTTGTAACATCCTCTGTCATATCCTAGGCTGTGATTGCCGCCGACTATTCCATTATAGACCCTAGACTCCCACCAGCACTCAACCTGTGGAGCTCAGATACTGCAGAAAGGTTGGTGTTAGATGCAGATCTGGCCATTCAGGCACATAAGAAAATGAGAGGCAGCCAGGTCTGTCTGCCCTTGAAATTCTATAAACCCTCCCCTCTGTAGGGCTCACGCTAGGGCTAGGGAAGGTCAGCCAGCTGTGCCCAGGTGTAGCATGCAACTTCAATCTGCCACCTTGAGACACCCCAGAGATTTTCAGGAGGGAGGGACCATCACCAGCGTGAGGAATAAGGAGACTCAGAACCTACCAGGGCCACCTTGCAGCTGGTTCTGGCCCAGATGGCTACCGTGTACACGAGGCCTATTATTTGAACACCGTTTGCCACAGGGCATAGTTGGGTAGGGAGGCATCACAGGCAGGCATCTGTACACACTCCCTCGCCATCCCAGCCACTACCAGCATCTCACCCCCAACCAGTCAAACCTGTGAGCCCAGCCAGTTCGGTGGCCATGTGCTTCAGGGTCCCTCGTGGCTTCCTGCCCTGGGGAACAGCTCCAGTTCCTCCTGTGGCCACCAACTGCAGTTCTAGAACAGGGCGCCGGCTCCAGTCTTGAGTGGTGGCACATCACACACATCCCAGTCTGCATCACTGCCCCCAGACTCTCCCTACGTCCTACACTGTCAGGGCAATGGCTCACCTCTGGAATGGTAGCACGTTCACACACACCCTGGCCAGCCATCACCGCCCCTCCACAGACTCCCCCTGCTTCCTACGCTGGCTTTAAGTCCCATCTTGCTTGGCCGCCATCTTCCCTCCCTCCAGAGCTAGCTAAGTCCATGCTGAGGTGAGAGTGGGCTCCCCCCCACCCCACCTGTTTGTTTTCTGGGAACTGCAGCACCTGGACTGAAGCCTGAGCGTCACAGGTGTTCAGTAAATATTTGTGAGACATCAGAGCCGAGCACCTGCTGCCGCCAGACACCGCTGAAGCTCACACCTCCACACATAAACAGCACCTCACTAATAGGATGCAATTAATCCTGAAACCGTCTGGAAGGTAGTTGCTGTTACTATCCCATTTTCCGGGTGCAGGACTGACTAAGGCTCAGGGAGATTAAGTCACCTACCCAAGGTCATCTATGAGCAACGTAGGGCCAGGCCTCTCTTTCAGGATCAATTCTAATGGTCCCGCAGTCTGTGCCGGCACTGGTCTTCCATTCCCATTGGCAGGGTGTGTAGTTCTGCCCATTTCACAGATGAGGTCTCAGAACCACCTACATGGCCCGAGGTTGCAGGCCTCCTTCCAGCTTATGTGAAACAGGAGCTGACGCTGCCTGCGCTGGGCTGGTCCTGCCTTCTTGCTCGGGGGGGGGGGGGGGGGCTGTTCTGGTTGGACTTCTTTCTGAAGGCAGACAGCCATGCATGCCCCTCCTCTACATGACTTTTAAGAAATATCACCTAATTAACTGATTGTGGGCTGTCAACACTGCCAGGTCCCCCGCCCCACTGTGTCTGGCCATAGCCTGGATGCTCACATATGCCAGCGAGGCCTGCCAGGCAGAGCTGGCTCTGTCGATGCTTGGCATGGCTGCCAGCCCTTCTTGCTCAGCACCTAAGCTGTCGTTACCAACCTGGTCTGCTCCAGAGCATGGCTGGCCTGCCTGGCCACAGATCTACACAAGCTGGCTAGGGCCAGAGCTGGCCCTCCATCCCCTTCCCAGGCTTGTCTGCTAGCCTCACCCACCACACCCCAACACAGCATCTTTGGGCATCATGGGGGGGGGGAATATCCAGTTCTGCATCTCCAGTAAGCTAAGCATCCTCATCTTTTAATTATTGAAGAACAGATTTTTCCCCCAAATAATTAGGCAATTGAAATCATACAATCTTTCTCTGAGAACTATATTTAACCCTGATTTGAATGTAATTTGCACATTGCCGCTCCCAGAAGCAGCTCTGGAAGCCAAAACATGGATCAAATATTTTTTAAATGTCAAATGCTGCTTAATTGTGCATTGCACTGAATTTATTTGTACAGATAAGCATTTGAGCTTCTACCTCCATCTCCTCGAGTAATTTTTCCCTAATCTATACAACACCCCGATTTCCCTAATAGCTGGAGGATCAGAATAACATACGAGAGGGCCTCAATTTTGCAAAGTACTTTAAAACATGCATATTCAAGATCAAGGCAAAATCCTTCCAACTGCCAGGCCCTAAGGAGCTTGGGAGGCAGAAAGACTATGGGTATTAAGGACAGTCAGACACCAGGAAGGCAGAAAGACTATGGGTATTAAGGACAGTCAGACACCAGGAAGGCAAAAAGACTATGGGTATTAAGGACAGTCAGACACCAGGAAGGCAGAAAGACTATGGGTATTAAGGACAGTCAGACACCAGGGCCTCAGGCTGCCCACACTGCTGACTTGTCTGAGCTGTACCACCTCTACCCAGGCCAGATCCCAATGTGCAAAGGGGCTTCTGAGCGCCTACGTCCACTTGTATACGTATTTCCATAGAGGAGAGATCACCTAGGAACCCACCAGAGGAACAGAGCCAGTGACGGCGGGTGGGAGAGAACCTGTGCCCTTAGCAACAGCTTAAACAGAGAGAGGTCATTGATGGATGATGCACACGAGAGATAACAGAGTCGGATGTAGTGATTGAAGCTCGGAGTTTGAGGCAGGAGGATACAAGATAACCACATCCTGGCTCAGAAAGCTAAAGAAAGAGAAAGAAATAAAGACAGAGTGAAGGAAAGAAGGGAAAAAGGGAGGGAGGGAGGGAGGGAGGGAGGGAAGGAGAAATGGAAAGGGAGGAGAAGATACCAGGGTAGTCTGCACCAGTCAGATGAAAGTAAATTCTGTTGAGGTAACAAACACCCTTAAAATCTGTGACTCTAACACAGGTCCTCATGGGCAGAGCCATGGGACGAGGACAGATGGACACAGTGCTCTCCTCTTCTGTGTCCGTCCGTCCGTCCTCAGCGCCCAGCATGGCGTCCAGGTTCTGTTTCACTTTTCTGTTTTTTTCAGACAGTCCCCCTATGTGTCCCAGGCTGACTTCTCACAGTCCTTACCATCCTCCTGCCTCAGCCTCCTGACTTAAACTCCGCCTTCTGATGACAGATCTAGAGACCAGAAAGCTGAATGGCACTGAGCTGCAGAGGGACAGGGACATGGTAGATGGATAAACTCCTTGTCTCTTGAACAAAGGGAGAGGACAAGTGTCCACGGGTGTTCTCCAGCTCCCCTGACCTTTGTCCTGCATAGTGTGGCTGGGGAGGCTTTTCAATAACCCTCCCTCCTGGTACAAGGAGGTGAGACTTTCACCATCAAAGACAGGAACGTCACAGCTAGCCAGGAAGAGGATGACCCACCTGACGGCTCCTCAGGAGGGCCTGCTCTCCTAACTCTGGGAGCTGGGAGCATCTTCCCTTTTAGCTATGGCTCTAATGGAGGAGCGCCCATTCCTGTCCCAACCCCTCTCTCTCTTCCTCATGGAAGCTCAGATGCTACCGTGTCATACAAACCAAAGACCTTCCTTCATCTTGCTGTTCAGCTTAACATGCAGCTCTCGACCTTCCGATGTCATCTCTGTTGCCGCGCAGCGTCCTGTGTCCACGAACACTGTAGCAGCTATGTCTTACACAGAGGCGATGGTATGACTTTAGCCTCCGCTCACCTCCTGTATCTAACAGCATCCGGGATACACTGGTGGCATGGCCGAATCCAGTCTCCCAAGTGATCTCAGATGATGGGTTCGCCCAGCGCCTCACTGTCACACGGAAGTCTCAGATGATGGGTTCGCCCAGCGCCTCTCTGTCACACGGAAGTGTGGCCTCTGATATTTTGTCACAGTTTCCTCGCTCCGCCCCGCCCAGCCTTACACAGATTTCAGGGTTTACCCATGCAACAGGTTTTAGTTTCCATACTACTCAGAACATTCCTGACGAGTCTGTGACCCCTGCAGTCATAAGATGCAGCCAGTGAACCCGGATAGAAACTTCTTCCCACTTGGCTTGCCTTGCTTTAGCCTGCAGACATTGCGAACACAGTGATCCCCAGGCTGCTCCGTGCTTGTGGAGAAAGCCCGTCACCTCCTGTATGCAATTTCTCACGCCACCCTCAAAAGGCATGACCCAAGCTAGACCAAGCATCTGAGGGAGATGAGAATAAACCCCGGTGACAGGGGCCAGAAGTGGTGGACAGGGACTGATAGAATGAATAGGCGTCACAGGCAGGCGATCTGAATAACCAGACTCACTGGAACAGTCAGGGCCTCCTTGTAGCTAGGGAACCACAGAGCCCTGGGACCTTCGGAACTCACATATCACCTGTCTTCAGTCTGTGCCTTTGACCACCCAGCCCTGTCATTCTGAACAAGTTCGGATAAGTAAGCAAAAGCTCACAGAGCAATTAAGAACAAAGCAGCCCGCCCACTGCTACAGTCAGTGACATCATCCCGTGGACAGGGAGAGTGCTGTCTATCAGTGTGATCCATGGACGATTCCAGAACACTCCACCCAGTGTGGCAGAGAACACACTCCTCTCAAGTTCACACAGCGCACCCACCAGCATGGGCCACTCACGGGGATACAGGGTACTCCAAGGAACAGGAACACATCACATGGGTTCTTATCACAGAGCGGTGATGGCCATAGATGGCTGGAAATTCCCCCAAACATCTGAAGATTAAACAACACGTCAAAGGCAAAGTCTCAAGGAAAAGAAATGAGCATCAATAGGACTGTCGGCTTGTGGCAGCAGCCCAGCTTGAGGGCCATTACTAGCAGTAATACACATGCTAGATAGGAAGAAAGGCCCAGAATAAGTAGCCTGGGCCTCCATCTCAGGAACCAGAGACAGAACAATTTAAGATGATAGCAAGCAGGAAGATAAAAAGAAACAAGAAAATAGAGCATAAATCAGAGAACTTAAAATCGGGAAAAGGCATTAGAAAAAACAAATCAATGAAACCCAAAGCTTGTTCTTTGAAAGGGTCTATAAAAGTGATAGGACTCCAGCCAGGCTGAGACAAACATCAGAAATGAAAACCAGAAGCCATACCCATCCAGACATGAGAACACTGATAAATATAGCCAGGCGGCGACTCTGTACCTACGAATTTGAAATGTTAAGAGGAAATGGTCCAGAAGTCTACAAGGATGGTAGTTTGTCTTAATGGTCAATTTGGGTGGATTTTGAGACACCTAGGATGTCAGTAGAACACACTTCTAGAGACAACTAGATTGTGAGAGCTTTGACCTAACCAGTTAATTAATCTATTGATAGGCTCAAAATCTGACTAGAGTAGGCATGGAGATTAGTAGTAGAACACCTGTGTCAGGACGGGCATTCATCACCACCAACACACACACACACACACACAGACACACACACACACAGACACACACACACAAACATGCACACACACACAAACACACACACATGCACACAAACACACAAACACACGCACACACAAGCACACACAAACACACACACACATGCACACATGCACACACAAACACACAAGACACACACAAACATATGTGCACACACACGCGTGCACACAAACGCACACACAAACACACGCACACACGCACACAGATACACACATAAGCTTACACACACACATACACACTCAGAAGTTGAATGGACCACCAGGAGGCCATGGAAAATAGGGTTTAGCCAGAGGAGAGCAGGTCACTGGGCTTTGCCTGTGAAGGGAACATGTTGCTCCTGGCCCTTTCCTCTCTCTTTGCTTCCCGTTGCCCTGAGGTGAGCCTCTGCCCCACCACACCCTCCTCAGTATTGTAACCAGCTTCATCTTGGACCCACAGCAAAGAAGCCAACTAAGAACTGATACCTTGCAAAGTGTGAGCCAAAATAAGTCTTCCTTCTTCAAACTGTTTCTCTGAGGAACTTGTCCCAGAGACAGAAAGTCTATTTCTACAACTGAAATAACTATTAATCACCTTCAGAAAAGGGCATTGTCAGGCCCACCTTCACCAGGGTCCTCACAACTGTGTGAGGGGTAACTACCATGTCTACAGCCTCTCACACAAAGCAGACACAGACCACCCCCTCACTCACCCTGCAAGACCACCGCCGTCCTAATACCCAAACCAGATAAGGACAGCATAAGGGAAGAGCCGAACAAGAACAGAGATGCAAAACTCACCAGGAAATTAGCAAATCCAAGTTTCATTAGGTACCCAGTGAGATTGATTCCAGGTATAATCCCATTTGAAGATCAATTTATGAATGAATGAATAAATGAATGAATGAATGAATGAATGAATGAACAATGGCTAACTTAATCTGTCTCCTGGAACAAACAAGTATAGCAAGGTTGCAAGAAACGTGGTCCTGCTTACCACCCGTAAGCCATTGGAATTTGAAATTAAAAAGGAAAGAACGCTAGTCACAGCACCGACTCCTAAGGTGAAATGCCTAAATCAGAAGCGAACAAAGTCTGAATAGGATCTGCAATCAGTCTGCACGCTGAGAGCACAAAACTCGGGGAAAGATCAAAACTTGTCCAACTAAAGGGAAGGCTGTCCCTGGTCAAGCAGGAAGAGTCAGACCGAGCGTCCTGCTTTTGTTCTGTGTGAGCCACTGATGCAGCCACTAAGGACTCAGAAGAGCCCACAGTCTGACTCAGCTTACCCGGGGAACAGAAACAACGGCAGGGAAGGAGAATCTGGAAGACAAGCCCCAGTGCCAAAGCTCCGCACCACACAGAGCCCTTGCTGGCGGGGGCAGCAGCCTGGGTGGGAGGGAGGCAGCAGGGACCCAGCCGGACCCTTGCATTCCTGTCCCCAGCCCTTTGAGGGGACCAGGGGGGAGGGTGGGCTTCTGAGTAGCCGACAAGGGGCAAAGACAAAGACTGGAGACATTGTGTACAATAATTACCTCAGAAAAGATCACAGACGTAAACGCGCTACAGAACTGTGAAACTTCTATGAGTAACCACAGAGAACCTTAGTGACCTTGGGTTGATGATGATTTTTCAGTTGCAACAAGAACACAAGTACAAAAGGAAAAACAAACATCTGGGACCTTTGTAAATTAAAAACTTCTACTCTGGGGCGGTATCACCAAGAGAGCAGACGGGCAGGTCACAGACTTTATAAAACACATGCATAGGGCTGGAGAGATGGCTCAGCCGTTAAAAGACCAGGCTCACAACCAAAAGCATATGCATAGCAGATAAAGAACATGTACCCAAAACAGACAATCCGATTTAGACACGAGGAAAAAGTCTGAGCCCACCATTCCATGCAAAAAGGATGGGCAGATATCAGATTCAGGTTGGAAAGTCGTTCATCACCCATTTTCATTGAGAATGTGCAAATTTAGAACAAGGTACCACGGTGTACATCCCAGAGTAGCCAGGCTCCAAAGCACAGCGAGGAAGCCATTGAGGAAGTGGCTTCAACAGGAACTTCCGTCTCTGCTAATGGGACTGCAGGCTGGGGCGGCCACCCTACGAGACAGACTGGCACTTTCTTACAGTGCTAAACATAGTTGTGCCATATGATCCGGCAGTTGAGACCCTAGGTGTACACTCAACTCCTGAGAAAACTTATGTCTGTACAAAAGCCTGCCTAAACTATTTATATCAGCTTTATTCGTGACTGCTAAACACTGGGAGCAACCAAGGTATCCTTCAGTTGGTCACTGGAATAGCAATCTCTGGTACCTGCATCCATGCACAGGAATACTATTCAGTGATAAGAAGAAAGGAACTATCAAGCCGCAAGAGGCATGCAGGAACCCAAAATGAGTATCACAAAGGAAGGGAAGCTAATGGTCTGCAAGCGGCAGGCTGTGGCAAACTCTGGAAACAGTTAAAAACAAACCAACCGTTGGCCTGAGTCTGGGTGAGGTGGAGATGACCGGATGAAGCAGAGAGGACATTAGGGGCAGTAAGACAAGACGGTGGTGTGTGACACGGTTCTGGTGGACACATGGGGCATTAGCCAGCTTTTTCTGGAGAGGACAGAGCTGAGGTGACACACTTATGAAGACGGAAGACTTGCTTTGGGAGTTTCCATCTAAACCCAGTCAGACTCACTGCTTTGGACCTGGGGCAAACTCTCTGCCTGGTTGCCAGTAACAAAAAACAAAACAGAGGAAGAAACCCATGACACTTCTGGTCAAGGGCACATTGACAATGATCTGAGCATCTCTAGAATGCATCTCCCATGCTGCCACCCCTTCTGGCTGGACGCTCTTTTTCACACAGGCCTTTGAGAATAGTCCAGATGGCAACATACATTTATCATGACTCCAGAGCTTTACAGCAAGAATGGACCTTAATATTAAAAGACTTTGAAACATCATTGAAGAGGTTGGATTCCAGAAAGAGGGGCTGGCAGTGACCATGGAATTGCATCCCAGTACAAGTGTCGGAGCCAGCCTTCCTAGACTGCAGAGAAGGGGCTGCCTTAGGTCTCCCAGAACACCAGAGGAGCCCGTCAATGCCAGCGACAATATACCATGGACACCGCTGCCTGCTGGCTGGACTTTAGAGTTAGTGGGACAGAGGGCAGGTGGTGGGTACCAAGGTCTTCAGTGCTGGTGTAAGTGTTCCACGGGAACAAAGGAAGAGGCTGAAATGTCTGTTTGGGTGGCCTGGAACTGGAGACATCAGACCCACATGTGCTCGGCTGAGCAGAGGGAGACACAGATGGCGAGTAGCTCTCTCATTCACCTGACAGCCGGTGGGGAGGTCAGGGTACGGCACCCAGATCTTGGTGTCTAGTGGGGTCCGCCAGGACCTGAGGCAGAGCCCTGTGGAGAAATCGAGGCATGAGCTGGGCCTGGAGCCTCCTGTACTGCCAGGAAAGAGGAACACTGACACAGGACGCCCCCGGGGACCAGCGCTGGTACAGCTTGAGCAACAACATAACGTGGCATTGTGTTATGGCCCAAAATATGACATTAACACCCACGAGTCCATCCAAAGACAAACGGGTGAGTAAAGAGATGGAGTAAGAGCAGTCTTCCAGCAGAAACTTCCAGATCATTTACAGATGTGTTCCTTGCTCAAGAATGGAAGGAGGCGCTTCCAAAGGGCACCATGGTTGGGTCACCTGATTCCTCTTTTGCCAGCTGGTCAAGGTCAACACTGACTGCCCTGAAGCCACAGTGCTCACCCTGAACAGATGTGGGGAGACCTCAGGGTTTCTGCGGCTGCTCCCATCTGGGCAGCGACAAACCAGCACACATGCCACCTGTCTCCCCAGAGCCATCAAGGTCATCAGAAACAATGATATCGGATGTGTGGTGGTGTGAGATGCAAGTTACGGGGGACATGGGAAGTCAATGCTGTCTTAGCTTTTTCTTTCCCCCACTCTGGAAAGGTAAAACAAGTCTGTAAAATAAACTTTACCATTATTTATTTATAACTAGCATGTGTACACAGGTGCCCATGCATAGGTGCGGGGCTCAGTTCTCTTCCTCCACTGTGTGGGTTTCTGGGCTTGAACTCAGGTCAGTCAGTCTTAGCAGCAATCACCCTTTACCCATTGAGCCACCCCCCGGCCCAAGTTTACCTTGTTAAAAAAGCATGTATTTTATGGCCTGTAAACTATTCCTCAATAAAATTGGTTTTAAACATGGGGGAAAATAATGTGGCCTGCTGCTATTTGGAAGCGAGTCTTATGAAAGGGAAAAATAATAAACAATGAATCCAGGCATCTATAATCGTGGGTTATGAATTTCAATCTGAATTAAACTAAGAGGGAGCTGTAAGGAAACTGCGGTGGGCTGATCGCTCGGCTACAGCTAAGAGCCAGTCCAGGGGCTCACAGACAGCCCGCTTTGACTCTCACCACCCACCTAGAGCACCAAGCCCCAACACATGCACCTGTGGGAAAGGGAGCCCACATAATTACACCATGCAGTTCCTGGGGAGGTGTAGCCATGGAGGCAGACAGCATTTTCTTTACTTGGAGAAAGACAGAAGGCCCCAGCATGGAGATTAAGCTTGCTGGGCACCGGGCCGTGCTCAGAGGCTGTGAACAAGGCAATTACCACTCCCATTTAATCCAGTGTCGGGGAAAAGGGCCCCGTGGCCAGGCTGGAACGGTGCTGCTCTATGCAAGGAGCCCGAGGCCCCAGCTCTGCACGTTCTGCCTCCAAAACACACTCTGCACTAAGTGTAATGGGTTTTAGGGAATTTATTTTGCCAATTTTAGAACCTACCATAAAGAAGAAATATGAGAGAATTTTATGAGGTGTACTGTATATCTTTAATACTCGTATGTTTTTTTTCCTGAAATGCTGAGAATATCAATTACATTTATGGCTGCATGAGGAGATGCCCAAGCCCACTGCTGGCAAAGCAAGTCCTGGCAAAGAACAAACAATGGGGGGACTCAGGGGTCCCAGGACCCATGGCTTCAGACACTCCAGGTGGCGTCTGTGCAGCTGCCCCAGTATGGGTAGCCTGGGACCTTCGGGAAACAGGCATGTATGTGCACGTCTCTTCGTCCCTCTGTGTTTGTACATACATGCATACGTGTACATGTGTTCTGAGTTTTGTGTACATATGTGTATGCAAGTGCTAGAGTATTTGCCCTCTGCGCCATTGGCTTTCTTCCCAGCAGACAACCCTGGGGAGGGGAAGCTGCGATGGGAAGGACACGTGAGAAATGGCGAGAAGCCACCAAACACCCTGAAAGAACAGAAGTAGCTCTTCTCCAAAAGCCAACCCCAACATTCTCCCTCGGCCAGTAGCCTGATGCAGGACACGCACAGGCCTCTAGCCCAGCCTTTTATAGGCCTCAGTGCCCAGGGCCTCTGCCTTGGCCACAGAGTTCTCTGTGGGCCTGCTGTCTATACCCACTCCCTGAGCTGGGACAGACGCTGGAGAATCCAGGGCAGCACATTGGATGGTCAGGAGCTTCTGGATCAAGGCAGCCACAGTCCATGAGGAGAAGACTATGAAATGCAATAGGCTGAGAAACACCCCCCTCCCCGGCCATTCCCCCAAGCTATTGAGAACCACAGCCTGAGGACCAACACAGTGCCCATTCTGAAGAAGGGTACCCCAAGACCCAAAGAGCAGCCATCTCTCTAGGCTACCAATCTAGGCTGGGAAAGGGAGTCCACACACGCACATTGCACATACATGCATGTGTGCGCGCGCGTGTGTGGGTGCACACACGTGCGCGCACACACAAACAATCTTGCTCCCGCATCCAGACTCATGCATGTTTGTTCTGGTGGGATCTTTCACACTACAATTTTAAAAACTCTGAGGAACAAGCCCTTCTGAAGGAAGTCAGAGCCACACCCCAGAGCTGCAGCTGTGTTCCAGGGGTGGCCTGGGAAGGAACGCCTCCCCCAAGCGCTGCTTAAGGTTATTTATGGCTCCAACGTGCGCGTTTGTTTAAAATCTGCTGCAGAATTCATCCTCTCTGCCACTTACTCAACCATTATCGGCCATCGCAAAAGTGCCAAAGAGAGAGTCATAAATGGCTGTGATTTACGAGGCAGCAAGAACACAGGATGAATGAGAGAAAATTAAACCCTTTACCTGAGAGATTATTTACGAGCTCAGTGGATGTGCTCGAGTGTACCGGGTGAACCATGGTTTGGGACACGTGTTTGGTGTCAGTCCTGTCCTGGGCCCACAGCCTTCATAGTAGACGCACTGGTCCTGCAGAGGGCCATGTTATCCCTGCTTCTTCCCAGAGACAGCCTGGGACAGACAACTGGGACCAGTTCAGGACCCAATAGGACAGACGGCATTTTGTCCTAGCATACCTTCAGCTTGCTGTGGGAGCTTATAGCCGCCCTCCCTAGGCCCGTTTATGTCTGTGAACCAGAGGGAATACACGGATAGACTCAGAGTCATGTGGTCCCCGGGCAAGGTACCCTCACCTGGCATACTCCTTCCTACCTCTTGTGACAACTTGGGTCATTGTTTGGGGATGGCATGCTGGTCCTTGGCCCTCTTTACCATAGGGTACTGGGGACCTAACTCCCGTGTCCAAGGAGGACGAGCTGGCTGTACTGGCAACTCCTTATGGGGCCTTCCTTCCTGATCGCTGTCCCCAGGAAGGTCCAGGTTACCCTTCTCTGCTGCAGACCTTGCCGGTGAATGAATGTCAGTCCAGGCAGGTTGATGCTCACCCTCTGAGGCTTCTTAGAAATAAACTGGCCCAGGGCATTCTGCTCTCGTTTCCCAGAGCAGGAGAGAAGGTCAGCAGAAGCATGGGTATGCTAGGGGATTGCAGGCCCGCTGTGGGACATATACGGACAGTTGTTCCAGGAGGAACAGCAGCCTCCTTACCTTGAGCTGTACCCAACTAAAGGCTAGGAAGAAGGGTCAGGCTCACCCAGTCCCCAGACCTACGTGTGTGTTGCTTCAAAAGGTTGGATTTCTTGTAAGGGGAGCGGGCAGTTCTGCCCTCAGTGGAAGCCAGATGTGCAGCAACTGGAGTGGGTGTCCCAATCCCAGAAGCCCCTTCTGCCTGCCACCACACATTGCCCACTCTCATCTCTACACGGCTGTCTCATTGCCCCACACAGCAAGACTCCCAGCTAAGAAAGCATCACCCACATTATGGGATGCCCAGAACTCCTCTGTGACAGAAGCCAGCTGGTGTAAGGAGCGTGTGATCCATTTTATTTTGCACACTCCCTGCTTCTTTAAAGAAGAAAAACCACTGAGAAGTGTAACTGCCATCACGTTTCACATGGCTTCGAAGGAGCACACAGCCTTTCTGAGCAAATAAGAATTTGATTTTCCAATTAAAGTCCAGCCTAGGCCCAGCCTCAGAGAACCATTCATTTTGCCAGCAGCTTGGTGGCAGCATTGTCTCCAACTACAATTGTCCCCAACCCCCAGTGGCAGAATGACAGCCTACTAGGACCCGCCCTGCCCTGCTCCTGCCTCCTCTGGGGAGTCCTGGGCTGCACTGCCCTGGCGAGCCGGTCGGTCCTCCGGAGTTCAGACCTTAGATTGCTGGCACCCAGTGAGGCTCCACTCTGCGCCACAGCTCTGAAATGGGCTCGGCCAGGTACTGGCATCCTCACAACACCTGGAAGGCTCAGGGAGCCAAGTACTGGACAGGAGGAGGTGGCAAGTGTGTGGGGTAACACCCGCAACTCTAGACTCAAATACCCAGGACTCTGGTACCTGCTCCCAGAGTCCCTACATCAGCCCTCTTAGCAAACTGCTTATTTGGGAGACAGCTGGCTCTGCCCTGAGACCTTTACCTCAACTTCCTGGAAACCTGAGACTCACCAGACAAAATAACAATACAGAGAGGATGCAGCTGGGACAGAGGGACCCCAAAGAAGGGAGGAGACACTGGTCAAGACTGAAATGCCAGAATTGGTAGAGATGGGGTCACAGTGGTGGTGTAAGACAGGACCTTAGTGGAGGTGGCTTTGCTACCTACGTCTTGAGTCCTAACCTGGGCTGTGCTGACTGCTCTTGCAGGCCTGGGTGTTCTGCTGCATCCTCAGACAGAAGGTTCCAGCTTTCCTGGCCACATGCTCCCCCGGGCAGGACCCAGGCTCTGGCTTTACCCTCCGCCGCTCTTCCTCTCCCTGGCTCCGTTTCCCGGGCTGCACTAAGGTTGTGTGCACAGCTCTGAGACCCTGGATGGTGGCCTACTCGAGGTCCCTTGCTGGAGCCAGGTCTGCCTGGGGTCAGCACTGTAACCGCTGCAGACAGCTCTGCTCTGCCACTCAGAAGTGAGTGCAATCCCTCCATCTCATTCTCGTTTTCTTCCCAACGTAATTGAAAAATCAATATGTTCAGAATTTCTGTGCAGACCACAAATACAATCATTTCCCATCAGAAAAGGGGATGATCCCACAGCACAGCAGCTGCGCCCGTGAGGCCCAGGCACAGTGTGCTCTGCTGGTGACCACTGGGCTCTGCCAGGATGCTACAGAGGCCATCCCTGCTGCCCAGGGCCACCTCACCCCAGAGCCAATCACCCCTTCCTTTCCACAGCTTTGGTCACTCTATGCCAAGCTTCATAAATAATGGCGCTAAACGGCCTCCGTGGAAAGTCGATTAATTGTGAGTGTAGTTACACACAGCCAGCCACACCTGTCAGCAAGGAACTCTCATGTTGGAACTTATTACATTTTTATCAACTTGGCAGCGCACGTCACGATGCAATTTGGGCAGCGCATCGTCCTCTGCAATCAGAGCCATTGGCTTTTATGGGTTTGCTCAATTTCGCCCAGGGGACAGATAGCACAGAACAAGGAAAAGAATACCTCATCCTTCCAAGCAGAGGACAACCAAGGCCAGGCCCCAGACCTGGGAAGAATGGCATCACCTTCGGCCTGCCTAGGCCCTGCCTAACCAGACAGAGCTCTGCTACCCCTGGCAGATCCCGCCACCCCTGTGTCTGACTCCAGGGACTCAGGAACTGTTTGTTCACAGGTGAGGCCCAAATAAGATTTCTCCTACCTGGGTGTCCCGGGTAAACTTGGTATCCATGTGGCCCCGACCACAGCCCAGCCCCCAGTCCAGCTGTGTTTCTCCCCTGTGGGGCTGGGACAGGCTCATCATCTGCCTGCTGATGCCACATCCCTGCCCCAGATGGGGCTCCAGTGGCTGAGCTATGACTGGTGTCTGCACTATACTAGTGCTGGACCCCTGGACCTGGTCTCTACCCCCTGAGGAGTCAGAGATGGGACACAGGAAGCCAGTTACCCAGAGCCTCTGCCCAGGGCTCAGCCTGTGTCCCCTATGTATTAATATACTAAGACATGGCAGTAAGGAACAGGAGCAAAGCCCATAGACCCTAGGGTGTCATCAGCCTTACATACTGCCCAAGCCAGACTCTGAAGCAACTGTGCCCACTTCGTCCAGCTGCACAGAGGTCCTCCATGCCTCTTGTCCATTCGCTTTAGTCCGTAGCAGCCTACACCTCTCAACGGCGCAGACATTTGACATTGTCGCCACCCTGCTTGGGGTCTACCAACACCTCTGCCTTCGCTGGCATGGAAAGAGGTCTTTTTCCCACCAGGGTCTTCAGAGGGTACACCTATGGTCAGCAGTACCAGCATCTGCCACGGTCTTCTGTCTGAACCTAGGGTTTCTATCGCTATGAAGAGACATCAATGCCCACGGCAACTCTTACAAAGGAAAACATTTAATCGGGGTGGGTCACAGTTCAGGACTTTAGTCCGTTACCATGGCAGGAAGCGAGGCAGCATGAAGACAGACATGGTGCTGGAGGAGCTGGGAGTTCTTACATCTTGGCCTGCAGACAGCAGGAAGTGGTCTGAGACACTAGGCAGTATCTTGAGCCCGCCTCCAAAGTGACACACTTCCTCCAACACAGCCACACCTACTCCAACAAAGCCAAACCTACTAATAGTGCACTCCCTATGGGCCTACGGGGGGCCAATCACATTCAAACTGCCACAGCCTTTTCCTGGAGTTTTTCTCAGGAATACCCACCCGTGGCAATGACCATGGCTCATGCCGTGTCCACTCCCCCTCTAGACTGCCCCCTCTGTCCATAGGGGCAGATGCTGAGCATCTGTGCACTGCCCTCCAAGACCAAGGTGCGTCTGAAATGCGGCGAATGTAAACAGGGAGCTTTACACGTTTATTCCTTAGCTTTATCACCATGGAAGAAACCGCGCACATTTGAAACACACAGTTTTAACATACCCACTGTCCTGGTTAGTTTCTATCGTCAACTTCACACAAACTACAGTCGTCTGGGGAGAGGGAACCTTAATTAAGAAACTGCCTGATCAGATTGGACCATGGGCATGTCTGTGACGCATTTTCCTGATTTCTAACCGAAATAGGAAGGCCTAGTCCAGTGTGGGTGGTGTCATTCCTAGGCAGGCAGACCTGGATTACATTTTAAAGCTAGCTGAGCATGATCCAGTGAGCTTAGTCACTAAGACGCACCCTTCTGTGGTTTCTGCCTTCGTTCCTGGCCTGGCTTCCACGGATTGTGAACTGAAAGTATGGCCCCGATAGGCCTTTCCTCGATGAGTCTCTTTTGGGTCCAGTGTGTTGATCACAGCAACAGAAAACAAACTGCATTCATGTATCAGCGGTGTAACAGGAAAGGCAATGAACGCATGCACGTCACCGAGGCACCTTTGCCCTCCCGCCCTCCCTGCCCCAGATCCCAGTCCTCAAGAAACCACAGGTCTATTTTCTGTCATTTCCAATTAGTGTGCATGTTCTAGAATCTTACATCAGTTGTTTTTATAGAACCATAAATTACCTCCCTTTGTGTCGAGTTTCTCCCGTGTGGCCATGTGTCCTCTTGTCCTTGCTGTGTCTGCCATCTTCTGTGCTGAGAAAGAGCTGAGGGGTAGACATGTCACCGTGTCCATCCTCAGGGCTATGGACCCACAGCTTTGTGGACCGGGGCTGCGGCAACCGCTCACACGCCACTCTGTGGTCAAGTGTCCCATAAAAGGCTCCTCTATGAAAGCTTGCTTCCCGTGTGTCCACAGGTGGGGCTCTGGAGAAGTGATTGACAGCCCTGTTTCACTCATTCAGGGCATTGTCACAGGTGGTGAGGGCTCCCAGAGTCAGGGCCTGGGTGGAGATGAGCCCTCGGGATGCATCCTGTTCCATCCTTCTGTCTCCCTGTGTCCTGGTTTCTGAAGCGAGCAGCTTTCCTCGGCCACACCCCTCAGCCTGTGATGCTTTCTGCCTTATCACAGACCTAAAGGTAATACGGCCCTTCCATCACAGACTGGGGCCTCTTTCCTTCAGCTTGTCTTCTCCAGGCATTTTGTCGCAGCTGGCTGGTCAAGCATGCGCTGTGAACTGACTGACAGTGGTGTAAGTTTTCTGTGTTTGATGCCACCGGAAGATCCCGCCTTCCTCGAGTCTAGGGGAATTCTCAGGAAACACAGAGCCTGAAGCTTCCTTTGCAGGAAGGTTTAGAGCCACAAGCCAGTGTCTGAACCAGGCTTGCGTGTGCCTCGAGGAACACAGCCATTGCCATAGTGTCACTTAAGTGGAGTCAGCTAGCCGGCATCTCCGCACCGTTGAGGTGTGTACGGCTGTGTCTTGCTGCTTTTTCTGATCAGCTCGCTGAAGATCTCATCTGATTGATCATCTCAAAGAACTGGCCTTGGGGCTCTGGGACTCAAGGGGCCACGCCTCTGCTTGCGCTCTCTTTGGCTTCACACTGGTCACAATCGCCTTTCTTCCATATTCAGCTGGTTTCATCGGCTCTGCTTCTGGAGGTGCAAGCTGGGGTCATTGATGTGAACTATCCTTTCCAACTCAGGCATTGCGCCATAGATAAATCCATGAATTTGGTATTTCCATTTTGATTCTGTTTAAAACGCTTTTAACTTTGATCTCTTCCGCGGCCCATAAGTTACTGCCCTAGTTTGGTTCTCTGCTGCTGTGATAAAACGCCACAACCAAAGGCAAGTTGGAAAGGAAAGGGTTTATTTCACCTTAGAGCTTACAGTCAATCATCAAGGGACGCCAAGGCAGACACTGAAGTCAATGGTGAAACAATGGTTACTGTCTGCCTTCCCCGGGCTCCCGCTCAGCCAGCCTTTTACACAGTCCAGGAGCATCTGCCTGGAAGCTGCACCCACGGCAGTAGCTGGGCCCTCCTCCACCAATTAGCAAGCGAGGAGGAAATGCCCCCACAGACATGCCCACAATCCACTTCTCAGACTGAGGTTCCCTATTCTCCGGAGTGTCAAGTTGACAACCAAGATCAACCAGCAGTTATTAAGCAGTAGGTGGGCTTTCTGGGGCCTTCCTTCCTTTCTCTCTTCCTTCCTTCCTTCCTTTCTCCCTTCCTTCCTTTCTTTATTTTTCACATTTTTTATTGTATTATTAAAACACCTCTGAATATCACTCCATATCAATATATTTCCAAAGTCATTTCTTTGGCGACTGTTTGGAGACTCTCACATCATGCACCCTGCTGACCTCGCCTCCCAGGCTTTTCTTGTCTGCCCCTCAGCTGTGGCCTCCCCTCAGAAAAAAGTCCATTTTGCGTTGTCCATATATTCACTTGAGTATGGTCAAATTCCTAGTGGCCAGCACCCCCAAGGCAGGAAGGCAGGGTGAGTCTTTCTCCACAGGCATCCACAGTGCTGTGGGCTGCTGGGGCCCGGCTCTCCCATGAGGGTGGGACCAGTTCTACCTCAGGCATTAACATGGCTCCAGGCAGTAGCCCCAACCACAGGCAGTGGTAATGTGGGCCACAGACTTCAGCACAGCCCTTGGCCGTACCAGGACCACTCAGCCGCTCATGTCCCTCAGTGGCTGTACAAACCACGAGTCTCAGCATAGTCTCAGGAGCTTACACGTGCCCCTCACTCACATCAGCATGGCTCCCCGGGGCAGCTAGGCCCTGGGACATCACTAAGGCATCAGGCAGACAGTGGCACAGATCTCAGGCTTCACCGAGGTCTGGGGCAGCAGCACCGACCACCGACACCAACATGGCCTCTGGTGGTACGGCAGACCATGGTGGTCATTTGAGGGGGTCCAACCCAGAAAGTGAAGCTTTCCCATCTAGGGCCTCCCTCCATCTTTGCCCAGAGCCAGGGGGATCCTGCAGCCAGGCAGCAGAGTGAGTCTGTGTCTATGGAAGCTCCAGGCTGTTCTACACCAACCCCTGACACTGTAGAGCAATGACAGCGTGTAGACCTCGGCCTCTCTCACCTGTCACCGCCATCACGCCTCCCATTCTCCCTAACGCACACGCCACTCCATTCTCTACCTTACCCACCTCTCCATCACGAATCTGTTACTGTAACGGTGCCCGCCTGCCCCAGGGGTGGTGCTAGGGTGTCTTCTGGCTCCTAGACTGCCTCTGATGCTTTTCTATAAATCCCATTGCTACCGTACAACACTTCCAATGACTGGGAACTCTTTACATCTTTGGATTTCTTTAATAATCTAGAATATCATCCATATTGGTGTGCCATGTGTGCCAGTAAAGAGTGGATGTTCTGTTGTTATTGGGTGATGTATTTCTTAGAAGTCAATTTTCCCTTTAATCTTTTTTCTGCCTTCCTTTCCCTAACTAAATGTTCTGTGCAATTCTTTTATTGGCTCATTAGCTGTAGCTATTTCGTGACGTGTTGGTGGCTTTCTGGTTTACAGCAAACACAGGTACCATAGCTTGCCACTTCATAGACACAAGGGTATTGTGATGGTCACGTTTCCCTCCAAATCCACGCTGCCCTGTGAAGCATATCCTCATGGTCTTGTCAATTCCACCCCGACGGCCACTCTTAGTTAAGTGACAGTTATCTTTTGGAGAAGCTTAAATAGTGAAAGTGGCTCCTACTCAGTTACCTTTTGGAGCACACCACTTCCGACATTCCATGCATTAGGTGGGCTTTTATTCCGTCTAATATCACCTCCTTCTGCCTGCTTGGCTGCTTCAGCAAATCCTACTGGTTGCTGGGTTCTGGTGACTTAATCCCATCAGTCAGCTCTGTGTATTAATGGAAATCTTTACCTTTGATTTGGTTGGAGTTGGGGATGGTGGATCTATTTCTCCTTTCAGCTCTGTGAGGATGTCAGCCCTCCTTGGTCTGGCTCACACCGGTTCCTGCAGCCACCAGTTTGCTATGCAAACCTGAGAGTTCTGGCTTCTAGACTCGCCCCTCATTGTCGCCTTTGAACGTGGCTGGTGCTCACTTCGAGGGGCTTACCCTCGGGCTTGGGTGAATAGCGTGGGTCTAACATTTATCATCTCCACACCCCACCATTCCCTCAAGGGTTCTGCAGTCTCCATCCCTCTCTCCTCCTTCACAGGACCCAGGGTGCTGAGCCCGATTGACGTTTGCCCGAGGCTCACTGATAGTCTGTTTATTAATTTTTCTTATCTTTTTTACCTTTATTTATTTGAGGGGTGGGCACGCACGCCACTTTGCATGTGTAGAAGTCAAGAGACAACCTGCTGGAGTAGTTTCTTTCCTTCCACATGGTGGGTCCTGGGCTTGTTGGAAAATGCCTTTTCCACTCGCTGAGCCACCCTGAGCCATCGCCCAGCTCTTATCTGCTTACTTTTCAGTTCATGATCCTTTCTGTTTCACTGCCGTCATTTCCTGCCTTTGTCTTCAGGTGAGCCGACCACTTCTTTCACCTCTAATCTGCCACTCACCCTATCCTGCGTATCTGGTACCCACCCTTGTCATTTTGACCTCCACAAGTTCTCTGTGCCTCTTCCCTGCCTCTGCTTAACTCTTTGAGCACATGGAATGTTGCATGATAATACCTGCTTTGATGCTTGGCTCTGCTAACCCTGACAATGGGTCAACTCTGATGATTTGTCTCTTTGTTATGTGTGGTTTCCTGATTGCTTACATGCTAGTTAATTTTTATTGGCTCCCAGGCATCATGATATTCCATTACTGAGAGCTGGATTCCTGAACTTTTGCTAGGGTGCAATTAGTTCCCTTGAAAACAGTTTGGTCCGTTCCGTTACAGTTTGGACAACTGTCCCTGAAAGTCCCCTGTGATAAAGGTTTGGTCCCAGCCTGTGGCACTACTGCAAATTGGTGGGGCCTTTAAATGTGGGCATCATAAACGGGGGTCCCTTAGTCAACAGGGGTCCTTCAACCAAAGGGGACTGTAGGACTCTGATCTCCTTCTTCCTTTGTTTAGAGGCCAGTGTGAGATGTGCAGCCTGTGCTCCATCGTGAGTTCCCATGGTGATGTGTGACCTCACCACAGGCCCAAAACAGAAGAGATAGCGCACACACACTGAGCACGTACATGGGGTGTGTTATCACCTCACAAACTATATGGCCCAGCCTGTCCAACAATGACTGTCTCGTGGCAGAAGGGATGAGACTCTCTGGTAGTGGCTCAGTGCACAGGTCCCAGTCTGGTGCTGGGGTTCCTGAGGATTCCTGGTGAGCTGCTGGTCTTCAGTCTATGTCAGAATTACAAATAGATAGGTTCGAATCCCAATGAAGGGATACCAGATGGACAGATGGACTTGCCAGTGAGTGAGGGCTAACAGTAATTAATTCCATGTAATTTTATGTGAGCTGCTATCAGAAGGTGTGGCCGAGACATAGGGTAGGTCTTCTAACCTCAAATCAAGAAACACCAGACACACACACACACACATGTGAGCCCAGCTGCTTGGGTTTTAGTTGACTCCAAATGAAATCAAATTGACAACCAACATGAGCCATCAAAGTGTTTTTCAGGACTGAGGAGGAACTGCAAAAGGCTGGAGGTCCCAATTCAAACCAACAGTGGATTTGAAAGAACAAGTTTACAAAGAAGATACAGAATGAGCAAAACATCGCACCCTGTCTGCAGCCATTAGGGAAAGATACATCAAAGTCACAGGGAAATACCACTCGGTGCCCACTAGGATGCCAAGGGTGTGAGAGGCTGCAGCACTAGTGCCCGGTGGAGGGCATGTGACATGTGTGGCCTGTGTCCGTAGTGGAGGTTAAGTGGGGGACTCCCATGTGGCTCAGCAATTCCAGGGCACCCCCGTGTGCCCACAGAACAGAAAGGGGGATCAGAAAGGTCCGTGAGCAAATGATGACAGGAACCTGAGTGCATAGAGCAGACAATGGCCAAGTCCATTCCACAAAGAAGTAAAAGATACTATGTGTCCTGTATCACGTGTGGGGTGTGTGTGTGTGAAAAAGCTACAGTGGTGGAATTAGCCAGACACAGTGGACCAAAGACTGAATGGCTCTGCCGTCACGAGGTTCCCGGACTAGCAAAACCACAGCAAAGGCAGCAGGACACACATCTCTGGGGCAGTGGAGGGGAAGGGAGGGTCAGGGTGTAATAGGATGAGTGGCTCTGATGACAAAGGAGTTCCAGGCGCAGGTGCAACACTGTGAATGTATTGGGCACTGCACAACTCTACGTGGTTGAAGTAAACTGTGGTGTATGTCACTGTGAGCAACCAGCCCCTATGTCGCGCTGGGCATGGTCTGTCAGAGCAAGGTCAGAGTTACACATTGCTGTTCCTAGAGTCTGAATCACGCACAGGTGGAAAGAGGCATCTCCACCATCCTCGGGACTCCAGGGCTCAGGCTTGTGTCCTCCCCAAGTACAATGCTCACACAGTAAGTGGAAGCCAAAGCTGCTGATGGGTGTTCCAGCTGGGTGAATGGAGACACGTTCCCGAGCAGCAGGGGGCACAACAGGGTCTTCCAGGACCCTTCCCTCATGACCGTGACTGATTTCGTAACATCTGATGATCTAAAAATGTCCTAACCACTCAGTCTCATGACCGTCATTTCCTGCCTTCCTTTGTCTCCCAGCCTCTGGCTCAGCCAGGGCTTTCCTCCAGTGTCCCTGGAGTCTCCAAGTTTAAGCTTGCTGTCCCCTTACCCGCACATCCACAGCAACAACAGACACGATACCCTGCTGACCACCGACAGCCCACCAGAGGCGCTATCACATACCCAAGGCACACGGGGACAGATTACTGGTGACTCACCTGGGGATCCCAGTGGGGACAGATAACACACACTCACCGACTCATACACACACACAATGAGACAGATAACAGACAACTCGCACAGTCATACACATGCACACAGACGCACACATGCACTGACTCTGACAAGCACACACAGATAGCACTCCTGCGGTTACTCACGGAGCCTGTCCATTGAGTTAGCAGACACACGCTCTCATGTCTCACACTGATACGCGTGCGCACAGACCCTGCACAGAGCTAACACACAGACATCTGCTCAGACACCCCCCCCCACACACACACACACAGACACACACACACACACACACAGACACACACACACAGACACACACACACAGACACACACACAGTCACACACACACACACAGACACACACACACACAGACACACACACACAGACACACACACACAGACACACACACACACAGACACACACACACAGACATACACACAGTCACAGACACACAGAACACACACACAGACACACACACAGACACACACACAGACACACACACACAGACACACACACAGACACACACAGAGACACAAACACACACACAGACACACAGACACACACACAGAACACACACACAGACACACACACAGACACACACACAGACACACACACAGACACACACACAGACACACACAGAGACACAAACACACACACAGACACACAGACACACACACACAGACACACACACAGACACACACACACAGACACACACAGACACACACAGACACACACACAGACAGACACACACAGACACACAGACACAGACACACACACAGACATACACACACACAGACACACACACACACAGACACACACACAGACACACACACAGACACACACACAGACACACACACAGACACAGACACACACACAGAAACACACACACACACAGACACACACACAGACACAAACACACACAGACACACACACAGACACACACACAGACACACACACACAGACACACAGACACACACACACAGACACACACACACAGACACAGACACACGCACAGACACACACACACACACACAGAGACACACACACACACACACAGACACACAGAGACAGGCTCACACACAGACACAAGCACAGACACACATACACAGAGACACAGACACACACACACAGACACGCACACACACAGACACACACACTCGAGTGCTAAGAAACACCGCATTCGATGCTTCCCAGAGTGAGGACCACTGTCTGTACTCACACCCTCCTCTGAAGGGCTGCTCTGGGTCCCAGGGGCCCCAGCCTGATAAGCTGGGGATGGGATGTACAAGCACATCAGACCCCACCCCTCTCCCCACCACAGATGGGCACGGCAACCCCTCTGCTGCATGTGGCTATGGGGATTAAGACTGAAATTGCGTCTGCCTGGGCTCTGGGACAGGTCACAGGGGACCCTCTCTTGTGAGGACTTCCAGCCTCTGTGGCCAGAGCTGACCCCTTAGGTCCCTGAGCCTAGGAGTCAGGCCTGATGTGGGGTTGGCGTTGTTGTCAACACACTCACACAGACCACCCTGAAGGTGACCAATGAGACACCCCTGTCAACTCATGCTTCGGCCGCCTCGCTGGCCCCTAGACTCCATCTCTGGTGACAGCACCGACACTGGACAGCCAGGCTGGGGTAACTGCTCTTCCGCTACCATCAGTGACCGGAGAGGAAGGCCTTCCTCCCCAATTGTCCCGCTGAGTCCAGGTCACCTGCCACATCCAGGCGCCAAGTGTCAATTGTGAATGGGCCTTAGGGAGCAGAGTAGGGAAGCCCACAGTAGAGGGACCGGCCTGAGTTGCCAGGAACCGGCAAAGGTCGCTGGGGGTGGCTGAGAAGGGGCTCAGAGGACACAGCAGCCTATGCTGAGGGCTGTGAGCGGTGGAAGAAACAGCCTGGGGCACTGAAGACATCCCTGGCCATCTCAGGACAGAAACACTGGGGCCCAGAGATGTTGACGTTCACCTCAGTGCTGTGGATGCAACCCAGAGCCTGGAGCCACACTCTCAGTACAAGACATTACAACCACGTCAGATGCCCATCCGAGCACTTAGGTGATTTGTCCTTGCTTAGGAAAGAGTAGCTTTAGCAAAACAGACTTTTATGTGTATTTAACTTGGTCCGGTCTGCTCTGCTCTTTCGGTGGGTGATAGGAAGACTGCTTAGTCAGTGATTGGTCTCTTTACTTCTCGCACCTGCTGGCAAGGTCAGGGTGGACAGAGGAGACTCTAGAGCCGGGCCACCACTCCCCAGCCTTTCTCTGTGAGGCCAGCCCGGTGGCTGGTGTCCCCTACAACAGGCTCCAGACTCAGCCCAAGGCTTTGAAGCTGGACCCCAGCCCAGAGTTCCATTAGCTGAGGCACAATGACAGTCTGAGGTGGGAGTGGATATCAAAGGCCCTCTGGGGACATCCGAGGTCTTTGGGCAACAATTGAGCAACGTTTCACAGTGGCAGAACTTTCTGGGGCCGGAGGCAGAAGTGTAAAAGGAAGGAACAGGGAACCCTCAGGGATGAGATAGGGCCAGCTCAGGTCAGACCCCAGCCCCACAGAGCTGCAGGAACACCAGAGCCTCGCCCATCTGACTTCCTGCCTGTGAGGAATGAATTAAGCTACGGCCTCAGCTGCCTTAGGGTGTGCCTAAACTTGGAACCAGATCTTTGGAGAGTGACCAAGGTTAGCCAGTGCCACTAGGGTGGATCCCAGCCAGTGTTCCTGGTGTCCTTAGAGATCAGTACACAGATCTGCAGGGGGTGGCTCTGTTAGAGCACAAGGAGAAAACCGTCTCAGAATGGGCCACCCGCACCTTGGCCTCGGACATCAAGCCCCAATACTGCGAGAAAAGGAACTTCATCACGTGAGTACGTACTCTGTCTTCTCACGTGATGAGCGAGTCTGGGTGACCCCTTTGCCCAGAAGACACCCAGGTCCCTTGCACAGCTTTCTCGGCTGACCCATAAAAGGAACACAACCTGTCATGGCCACAACCCCAAAAGAGTTCCAGTCTCCTGTGTCGTCTGAGAGCTGGCAGCCAAGGAAGTTGCAGAAGCTTCTCAGCCACTGTCCAAAGAGTCCCCAAGCCAGAACACCCACCGGAAAGCTGCCTTCTTCCAGAGAATTTTCTGCCAACATGCCTGCCACAGACACTTGCTGAGTAGAGTGAATATCTCCAGGGGCATTGCTGGTAACCACACACATACACACACACACACACACTGCTGGAGAGCTGGGGGATGAGAACCCCCAGATAGTAACTCCCCTTGTACCCACCCACCCCATCCCACCCCACCCCAGCCCCACCCCAGCCAGCTTGGTCTTGTCCCCCAAAGGGCCTGACTGTTCCTTGCTTGCACCACAGGCTTAACCAGCCTGGGGCCTGACCATGGAATCCTCTCCACCAGCTTAGGAGGCAGATCCTTCAGATGCAGCCTCAGGTCCTCAGAGGGAGGTTGCATCCAGTGCCTGTCTGATCAGTAGATTTTAATGATGGCCAAATTTCACAGCAGGCCACTGGGCTTCCGGCAACACCAACCTAAGAAGCGAATGGCTATTGATTTTCCCTGCCTCACGCTGTCGCGTTCCCTTGAAGGCTTTTACCTAGTTTTTTTTTTTTTCAATTTAACTTTTTATTGATTCTTTGGGAGTTTCACATCATGCACCCCAATTCCACTCACCTCCCGGTCCCCCCATACCCTCACCCATGCAGTGTCCCCCACAAAAATTTTAACAAATCAAACCAAAATAAAACAAAGCAAGCAAGTAAACAAAAACAAAACAAAACACCTCTTTGCTTCAGTCTTATCCTGCCTCTCCGACACCCCTTCATTTGTCCTGGTGGCATTGGGAGCAGTGCATCACACGGCAGACGCTTTTGTCCAATCAGCTTTACTAGCAAATGTTCATGCAGTGAATCAGTGGTCTGGTTCAAGGCCTCTGGTTTCTGCTACACCATCCTCACTGGATCTTCAACAGAACTCCTCTGAGATTTCCCACAGCTTCCCTGAGTCATGAAGATCCTTCAGGTGCTCCAGCAAGTCCTACGTGGGGTAGATGCTAGGGCAGGCCAACCCAAGACCCAGTTGTGGGCCTGGGTGGTAGTCTGGGCCGCTGGGGCTGTCTACCTCAGGCAAAGGGTGGAGCCAGTTCCCCTATGCCCATGCCTTCACCCTCGCCTGTGGTGAGGGGTGGGACAATCTTTCTTGTTGCAGTGCCCAGTGAGAGGCAAGGCCAGCTTTCCCTGGGCCAGCAAAGGGTGGGGCTGGCTCAGCATGACCCTCTGATTTTACCTTACATGGTTGCTATGGACCCCTAAGGTGACACGGGCCACAGGCATCAACAGACCCAGCCGAAATTGGACCAAAGACCCAGACATGACCTTGATGACATCCTGACTCCGAGAGGAAGCACTAGCCACCCAGGTCAGGATGGTTCTGGAGATAGCATGTTCCAGACGCCACCAAGGCCTCAGGTTACAGCCCCAACCCTGGGCTTCAATGTGACCTTTGGTGGGAATACAGAACACAGATCCCAGCTGAGGTAAGGCCATGGACCCAGACCTACTCCTGTGTAGCAGCAGGGTCTGAAGGTCACCATTGTCGGCCACTCGGATCAGCTCAGGCCCCAGCAGTGGTACAGCCTGGAGCACCAACGGGGCCCGAAGGCCGTGTCTGCACAGAGTGTGCTGGGCTTCCACAAAAAACCATATTGCATTGCAAATCAGGCTGGTGTGATTTGTTCTCTCTCCTCACCCTCAAAAATGCTTAGTGGCAGAGCAAGCCTCCTCTTACTGCAGCTGGGAGCCCAGATGACACACACACACACACACACACACACACACACACCCTGCATCTCCTTCCCAGGCCAGCAGCTTGGGTTGTCCCCACTCTTAGAGGCCTGTTTCCTCCCCCACGCTACTGTGGAGTGATAGAAAAAGCTGGTGAGCACCTACTTCATTTTGAACACCTGAACTCCATGCAACTGCTGCCCCAGTTTCTCCAACCCAATGGCCCTCAGGCTCCCACACAGCACACACACACACACACACACACACACACACACCGCTACGGTTCTCTGCTCTCTCCAGCTGTTTCCTCCTACCTCCATGACAGCACACAGGGCTGGGAATTGGGGACACATGGAGCACTGAGGTCTCTCGCACGTGCCCCAGGCACAAAGCCTCAGGGCCAGACCTGGCTCTCCAGAAAGAGATACCTAGGACCCATTGAGGATGAGACCTTTCTAATGACCTGTGGCTCTGCTGAGCTGCACAGCCCCAGCCCACAGCTCCTGGAGGCCTTAGGCAAACAAGATCCTATTCCACAGTCCCAGAACAGAGCCACCCTCAGACATCTGCCATTTCCGGGACATTCACACTCCAGCTCACACTCATGTACTCTGGCCTAGCAAGTAGCTGGCACATAGACTCCACCAGGGCATGCACAGTCACAGACCCTCTAAAGGGCTGGCTCAGTTGGGTGCCTAGAGCACTGTAGTGCCCTCAAGTCCCTTCCTTGTGACTTGTTCCTGAGCCCCAACCGCAAAGGAGCCCAGGAAGACAGTCTTCACCACAAGTACCCCCACTCACTGAAGTAGCACCCCAAAGAAGAGACGGCTGGTTGTCCAGCATCCCATCCGTGGCCTCCAGCCCACGGGGTGCCTCTGAGCCCATGATGGCCATGCTCAGAGCCATCTCTGCACTCTACAGTGACTGTTACTGCTGCCCACGCTGTTGCTATATCCAAGCTGGCTCTGCCTGGCTGACCAGACTAGGGAAGGTATGGGTGGCTAAGAGGCATTCTTAGCTAAGGGGAGGAGGGGAGCCAGGGAAGCCTGGTGACAGCCTGTCCTGGGATCACTTCAGAACACTGTGGAAAATGCCCCTCACTTGCCCACCCTCACCAATGCTTCTTCACACAGACACAGACCTCAGCCTCCCGATCTGTTCTGTCTGCCTCGTGTGATCACAGAGAGGACCAGACAAAACCACGTCCCTGTGAACTGTCAGGCACAGGGTTCTTAGTGAACCTCTGCCCTGGGCTGAAGCAGTCATCCTGAATGGGAAAGTGTGGGCCCGGGCTGGTAGGGGCCCTGTGGTCTGCTCACACAGCCTGGGTCGGTGACCATCCCAAGGCAGCAGGAAGTACCCAGAGGGGCTGGGAGCTCAAGCCCCTGGAAGCCTCAGAGTCCTACAGTGTCTGTCATTTCCAGATGCCACAAAGCCAGCCTTCTCAACTGCTCCCCTCCCGGCCCCGCCCCCGCCCCGCCCCCCTCCAGCTCTCTCACCTGCCTTAGCCTTGGAGTAGCCCAAGGGCACAGAGTCAGGGAACCATGGTGCTGGGGGCCACACGTGTTTCTGACCCAAGCAAGAATCCAGGGGCAGGGAAGAGGACTAATTATGGCCCAAGGATAAAAACGGCAGCCTAGCAGCTGTGCAGGATGGAAGGAATGCTCCCCGCAGAGACACATTCTCCAATTCCTGGGCTGCCGAGAATGCATTCTTTTGACATTTATGAGGCCCGGGCTCCCCATAAACCCAGATTCCAAAGAAGCCGACAGCTGGCCAGATCCCTGGAATCCAGGACGGCAGGATAGCCCTTTACAATGGACGCAGCTGCAGTGCCGGGAGGGATCGAGAAGCCTGGAGACAACTCAGTCCTCACTGGGCTCCCCTCAACAGCTGGAGAAAGCAGGGCTCAGTTCCTTTGACAGCTGAGGTTGGGAGGTTCAGAGAGGCTGGGCAACTTTTCATAGCTGTGAGCCAGAGTGACTGGCTGGTGTCTGGCCACACTTGTGCCCATTTGGTTCATAGCACCAGCTACTGGGTATAGAAATAATAAGACTGGAGAGAACGTCCCCAATGCAAACAGTACACTCATTGGGGAGCAGCATCCCTGAAGATAGCCCCCCTTTCTCTTCTATGCCATCAGCTTTTGCTGCAATGGATGCTGTGTACACATCACAACAGGAAACAGGAGCAGATGTGTGTGGCACTGTGCAGGATGGCAGACCACGGGGCCACTGGAGACAGCCACCAAAGCTGGACTCTGTGGAACTGTGCAGGATGGCAGACCAGGGGGCCACTGGAGACAGCCACCAAAGCTGGACTCTGTGGAACTGTGCGGCCACTGGAGACAGCCACCAAAGCTGGACTCTGTGGCACTGTGCAGGATGGCAGACCACGGGGCCACTGGAGACAGCCACCAAAGCTGGACTCTGTGGAACTATGTGGCCACTGGAGACAGCCACCAAAGCTGGACTCTGTGGCACTGTGCAGGATGGCAGACCAGGAGGCCACTGGAGACAGCCACCAAAGCTGGACTCTGTGGCACTGTGTAGGATGGCAGACTAGGGGGCCACTGGAGACAGCCACCAAAGCTGGACTTAGAGCTCCAATTGTCCCTAAAGCACTAAGGAACCAGCCTGACTTTATGCCAGGCCCAGAATTCAGGGCAACCCAGAGCCTGCCGGGAAACCCAGAACCCAAGGCTCCTTGTGCCTGGCCAACATTGTCCCACTGATTGGACCCCGAGCCTAGCAGGTGAGGCAGAAGCAATGTGGCTGGAGCCCACCGGCCCCAGACGCTGCTGCTAGGATTCTCCAAAGCTGTATGAGGGATGCAGTAGACACTTGGAAATCCATCCCACTGATAGATCCCTCACTACAGGTCAGAAGCAACTCAGTTCTTGTGCCCTACCATAGCAGCCTCTAGGGGAAACTTCCTGATTTGAACTCTGCTTGTAGTCATTCTACATGGACCAAGGCCCCAGGTACCCAGAGAAAAAGCGATCCAGCATCAGTTCTAAAGAGAAACGCTGTGTAGGAATTGGATGTAAATGTCCCTTCAAGGGCTCCTAAACGGACCCTCCAGGTAATGGTGCTATTTGGGGTTCTAAAAACTCAAGAAGGCCTCAGCAAAGGAAATAGGTCAGGGGAGGTGGGTCCTGGGCCCCTTCCATCTCGATGCTTCCAGTCTTCAAGGATGAGGGCTTCCTTCACCACCGTGATGTCCCACCATCTTGGGCTTTAAGCTGTTTTTCTCAGGCATGTGGTCAGTGACACAAATGTCACCAAGGTAGATGCTGTCACTCTAAAGCTCAGATCATCCTCATAAGTGCTTTGTCAAATTCACTGTGTAGTGTGGGCAGGTAACCACACACACACACACACACACACACGAAAATAAATTCTAACCAAGAACCAGGAAGAAGAAGAAGAAAGGAGGAGGAAGAAGGAAGGGTGGAAGGGGGGATGGGAGGCAGGAAGGAAGGAAGGAAGGATGGATGGACAGTAGGAACAGATGTTCAAAGACATAAGGTTCGGGGGATTCCAACAGACAAGATATGATCTGATCTTGATGCTCATGAAGTTTAGAAGATAAAATATTCAAAAGTATCTGCAGGAGGCTGAAAACCATAAAATGTGTCAGAGAAGATTTGAAACAAATCAAAAAGAAGCCTCTGAAACGGGGGCAGGAGGTACAGCACAATTGTTAACGTTCTCACCCAGCATGCACGAAGCCCTAGGTTCAATCCCCCTACACCACATAAACAAATGTGGTGGTACATGCTTATAATCCCAGCACTCAGAAGGCAGGAGCAGGAAGATCACGCACGCACGCATGCACACGCATGTACGTGCACACACACACACACATACACACACACATACACACAGGCTGCTTCAATTCCATACACTTCCAACCAAAACCCCACTAGGGCTGGTTTCTATGTCTGCAGGGGGGAGGGGCTGAGTAAACTAACCCTCAGGTATCTGGGGAATTACAGAGGCTTCCCACAGCACCACAAACATAAATACAGTGGGGGGAGGAACCTGCGTGCTGGAGTCCCCCATTTAAATCCATTTGGAGGAGACATTAACATGAGGACTGGCAGGAAACACACATGACACACAACAGGGAGCCACACAAACCCTTGGAAATCACAGCCACTTCTGTGACCTTGGCAGGCCAGTGGCACTCTGGGGCGCAGACCTCCTTCCAACAATAACCACTAGCCAGCATGAGGGGTGGGTGGGGCTCAGCTCACACCTCCGGAGGCAGCAGCTCCAAGGTGACATGCATCAGGCAAGCTGCTGAGATGCTGAGCATCACCTCCCTGGTGTGTGTGGGGGGGGGGGTGGCTTTTTAAAGAAGTCAGGAGAGAGAGAAAGGTTAATGAATTCAGCAGCATTCCCAGGAAGTCCCTCCCCATCCATACAGTGGCCAAAGGCACAGCCAGCAAAGACCTGCAGTCAAGGAGGCATGTGGCATCGTCCAAACTCTCCTGCAGGGGCCGGACAGAGAGCACAGGGGGGTAAGAATGCTCGCTGTTCTTGCAGAGAACCCAGACTTGGTTCCCAGAACCCCGTGGTGGCTCACCATGCCAGTGATTTGGTTCCAGGGGAATCCAAAGCCTCCTCTGGCCTCTGCAGGCCCCTGCATGCATGTGAGGCCATAAACTCACATGGTCTGGAACAACACACACATAAGTTTAAACAATAATAAAATAATAATAATAATAATGGCTCCAACCAGCTGCAGTGTACACCATCTTGGCAATTGCTGTGTGTGTGAGTTCACATTAAGCTGCTCTGGACTCGGATGGGCATCCCCATTTCAGACCTAGGTATGTTTCTTAGCGTCCTTCGAGGCCTCTTGTCCAGGCATGGATTTGGCCACCTAACTCTGTGACAGTGAGGACACCACACAAGAAAGGAAAGGGCATGACTGCTCCTAGGTATGGTGGAGGAAAGCTTACTACAGATAAAAGGGAGAACATAGCCAGAGACAGGGACATCTGGGAGAGTCCAGAGTAGACATGACCAGACTGAGCTGGGCCAATTGGGCTGGGAGGGAGAGAACCAGGGGTAGCAGCCATGAAGCCAAAGGTATAAAAATGGGCCTGGTAACTAAAATGTCTGGATTATATAGGGAAGAGAAGGGCAGCCCAGCCCCTGGGCTGGAGAGTTGGGCTGGAGAAGTATGCCAGTGTTACTCTGTAACAGATAGGGACTGATGGACGTGAGGGATGCTGGGAGAACCTGGTGGCCAAGTCCGCTTTGATATGTTAAATAGGTGCCTCTGCCAATTGTCCTGGGTTTGAAACTTAACATCCCTGAGAACAGCTAGAAGGTAAACCATCTCCAACAGAGGTTCCCGCTGTTGGTATCAAATGTCTGCAGTGGGAAAGAGACCCCAGAAGCTCACCCACCGAGACATGGCTCTACTGTTCAGAACTGCAGCGTAGCTGTGTTTCAACAGGGTTTCCCGGTGAGTCCCTGCTGGATGTTCTGAGGACCAGATCTGATACAATGTTGCTATCTGTCTGCTACTCCTTCCTATCTGTTATTCCTTTCCTTTTGCTTGTTATACACATAACAAACACAAGTCATTCTTAACATGAAAACATGGCTGTTAAAGATAATTCTCCAGACATCACCAAGGAGAGAATGCATGCATCACACATGTAAAATGTACTCAATCTCACTCCAAGTCAAGCTAACACACAGGAAACCCACAATAGGATCCTTCCACATGCCCAGGGAATTGGCAAAAAGCCTGAATTCTAGTACAGCAGGAAGTTTTCTGGGGCATTGTCCTAGAAGAGCAGAGAAGGAACCACAAGATGGCCTGGTGGGTAAAGGTTAGGGAGCTCACCAGGGATGACTTAGTGCTCAGATGCACTGCATAGTCAATTGAAAATCTTTATTCCAGCCACCTGGGACCACACCCAAGTACTCAAGGGACCTTGGTATGTCTCTGAGTATCCTGAACTGTATGTCTCTGTGTATCCTGAATGCATGGTTTTAAAAGGCAGAAACCACATCCTGGCACTTCCTTCAGGAGCTGTGGGGTGGGGGCTGCTTCACAAAAGTAAGCAGTTTGATAGAAGGTAAAATAAGTAAATGGTTGGCTGGAGGGGGTTCCACACAAACAGGCAGTTTAACAGAAGCTAAATTAGCTGAGACATCCTGAGTTCCTAGAATAGAGTTACATAGCTTTCCATGGGATTCTCCATCAAGGAGATCAGATTCTAGTTAAACCTGGAATGGTGCTGGTTGGTGGTGGCAAAGACCTTTAATGCCAGCACTTGGGAGGCAGAGGCAGGCAGTTTTCTGTGAGTTTGAGGCCAGCCTGGTCTACAAAGTGAGTTCTAGGACAGCCAGGAGAAATCTTGTCAGGGAGGGAAAATAAATAAATAAATAAATAAATAAATAAATAAATAAAGCCTGGAATGGCCTCTGCCAGAATACAAGATGGAGAAACCTCTCCACCCTGTTGCCCAGTCACAGCGCCTGCCACCAAGCCTGACAATCTGAGCTTGGTGACTGGAACCCACAAAGTGAGAGGAGAGAACAGACTCCTGCCAATTACCCTTAGCCCCCACACAGGCACACAGCATACATTAAATAATTTAAAGTTTTAACTCATTAATTACCATCTAAAAAAGCAGAACAGTTATCGCAGAGTCGTTTAGGCCTGTGGGCCATCCTGTATGATACAGGGTGTGGGGAGCACTTGTCAAATCCATAGAACGAAACAGGCAGAGTTAGCCCTACGTGTGCACAGGCTATCGGTCAGGACACGGGACAGTGGGCAAACAGGAGCTCTGTCTATACATCTAAAAAACTCCAAAAAACTGTCTATGAAAACAAAACAGTGCCCTCTCCCTGCCCCCACAAAGCCCCCAGGTTGGCCTTATCCAAAAGGAGTAAAGACGCATAGCCCTAGTGGCCCAGTAACTCAGCTCCTAAGAAGGAGCCTCGGAAGCTATGCTGCCGGTTCGCCTGTGGGCCCTCACAGGTGTATTCAGAGAAGAATTGGTCACAGCAGCCAGCCACACTGGAAAATGCCCCATCTTCGTGAAGAATAGACAAACTGCGCAGTGTCTGCATCACGTAGCAAACTGTAACTATGCAAGCCGTAGATTATCACCAGAGATCACAGAACACCAGCCAGCCCAAAAGCGGTCTCATGCCTGTGGACCAGAAGGCACACAGCTAGGGCGGGGAGGATGCAAACAGTCATAGGACTGCTCCAGTGCTGCTTAGAGAGAGATGGTGATGGACGGCAGGAAAGAGGTGTCAGCCGGAAGGGACTGAGGCTGGGGTGGTGGCGGTAGTCCAGCCGAGGACAGAACCACCTAGGAAGCACACCTCCGGATATGTGGCTGTGATGGTTCCTCCGGAGAGGATTAACTAAGGAGTTAGTCTGCCCTCAAAGTGGATGGTGCATTCCAGCAGGCAGCCTAGATATAGAGAGGTCTGAGGGCAGAACAGCACACACATGCCTGCCTTCACGTCTCCTTCCTGGTTGGTTGCACCTACTGAAGCTGTTGCTGCTGCTGCTATCTTCTACTAACAATACCAACCTCCTGGGCCTTCAGACATGAGCTGACTCTCCAGACAACTCCAGGCCTTCAGCACTGGCTTGGGATTCCAAGGCCTCTATCTGGCTTTGTACACTGAGCAGCTCAGGTTCTCAATTCTTTTCACATGTACACAGCCATTGAGCTCCCCTGTCCAGGGTGTGAAAGCTGGACTATTAGTGTGTAGACATACACCCTACTAGTTCTGATCCTCTAGAGCCCCTCACCTAATATGAGTGATTTGGATGGCCTCATAGAGAATGGCTTTATCATTCCTGGGCATATTGCACATTTATGATTTAGAAATGTTGCCTCGTGTGTGTTGTATTTTACAATAAAACAAGCATGAAGAAAATGGGCTTTGTTCTATTATTTAGTTTATTCTGCTTAAAGCGGGTCCCAAAGCATGGGACTGTAAGTGCCGGAGTCCTAGCTTGTCCACTTCTGTGTCACCCTTGCAAGGGTCCTAACCCTGCCCCGGGGTGATGAGGAAGGGCAGACCCTAAAGAAGCAACAAACGCAAGGGCACAGGGAAGCTGGGAACAGGGGGTCTGGGGTCTCTGATGTTGAAGCCACAGAGCAGAATGTTTATTATATAACAGCTGGACAGGGTGCCTGATTGCTACACAATGATTAACAAGGAGGCAGGGTTACCATCCACACTGAACAAGGGGACCAGCAGGCTCTGGCGAGCAGCCTCAGGCAGCAAACACGGCGGTAGGGTGAAGGCCTGAGGGTCCTTGTCATGCCTGTGTCTACCATTCACTCAGGACTTCACTCATTCCCTACACACCCACACTCACACCCCTGGTTGTCACTCACCCAGAAATGGCTGCAGGTGCCTAAAGTTGGCATAACCAATATCACATGGATCCAAAGTAGGCCTTGACCCCACCCAGTTCACTGAGCATCCTCTGGCTAGAGCAGCCCTAAGTGCCTGGGATGTCCTTCTGTATATGCTCTTCTTGTCGGTTGATGAATAAAACCCTGATTGGCCAGGCAGGAAGTACAGGTGGGACTATCAGATGAGGAGGAGAATCCTGGGGAGAGGAGGACAGGAAGGCCACCAGGGAGACCCCATGTAGCTGCTGAGGCAGCAAGAGGTCTGGGCATCACCGAGTAAGCCAAGAGCTAGTGGAGATACACAGATTAATAGAAATGGGTTAATGATTAAGAAAGAGCTGGCCAGTAAGACGCCTGAGCCATTGGCCAAGCAGTTTATAATTAGCGCAAGCCTATGCGTGCTTATTTGGGGCTGGAGGGCAGACAACCCTCGCACATTTCATGCAGATAGAACCCTATGCCACCTCAACCTGTGTCTGTGCCTGATGTCACTGTCACCCCAGGTGTTCTGCACCCTGCCAGCACCCATGACCAAGCTCTGCATGGCCAAGAAGAAGCTGCAATCAGGCCTATGCATCAATGATCAATAATTAATCTGAACAACAAAAAGAGTGTTCTACCTGACAAGGAGCTGATCGATTGCCTAGGATACAGGATCCTGTTTCCTCGTCCCCTCCTGTGGAAACGACACAGCCTGTCCCCTCATCCTGCCATGCTACACAGGCCTCTATGCCATCACAGCCCCAAGGCCCGTCCGTCCCTCCGCTCCTGTTCATGCAGCCTTGAAGATGTAGTACCCGACAGTTCAACCCTCCCTAGCGCTCGCTCTTCATCTCCCCTCTCCCTTCTTCTCCCTCCACCACAGGACTAACTGATGCCCCTCCCACCTCTGAACCCTTCCTGGTCCTGGGTCACCTCCCCCAGGTCCTTTTGCTCATTCTGGGCACTGACATTCTCAATGCACCACCCAGCCGCCTTCTACCTTCCACAGCTAGCTACCCTCCCATCCCTGTGCTAGGCTGCAGACTGCTGAAGTAACCTAGCTAAGCTGTGCCAGCCTACCCTTGGCTGGGGCTTAGGGCATCGTGGCTTGATAGAGTACATAAAGCACTTGTCACTCTGGAGCTCTGGATTCTCTCAGCCAGCCAAGAGGGAACCCATTTTACAGAAGAGGAAAGTGAGTCTCTGAACAACGTATTTAACTCCACGGAGCTCCTTCAGCAAGTAGCAGGTCCCAGGACTATAGAGTCCCAGAGTGCTAGACAGGCAGCCACCCCCTCCCACTATGTGGAGCCAGCCTGTCTTCTGTGCTGTGTAACATCTCACCTTCCATACAGGAGGCCAAGGCCAGATCTCCCAAATGCCAGGCAAGCCTGTTGGTTCTGACAGGTAATCTTGGCCACAGATTCCCAGTCTGAGATTCCTGCTCCTTATAACACACACACACACACACACACACACACACACACACTGGACACACACACACACACACACACACACACATGGACACACGGGCAGGGAAACATGAACACAGACACAGGGACACACACATGTCTGGAAGCCGCAGACCTGGTATAGGGACCAGTCCTCAGTTCATACCCATCTAGAACTGCTTCCAGCACTGAAGTGGTTAAAGCTTCCGGGCCAGTCTGATCAATTCATTATCATTTCTAATACAGATCAATACTCACTAGCATCCATTTGACAAAGCCTGCGGCCCTCAGACCCAAAACATGAAAGACTTCCTAAGCCACCGCCAGCCCCTCCCCATGCCTCATCCTATAGTGTTCCTGATCACTGCCCGGGGAAAGATGCAAATCGATGGACTGCATTGATCACTGTTCCCCCTGCAGCCCACAGACACGTGCCCGCCCCTCCCCCACAGCCCCCAGCAGAGTCCCTGGCTCCCACAGAAATGGGGGCCTCTTTGAAGGCAATGATTGCTGTGCCACCCCAAGGTCCACTGCCTCAAGGCACTACCCCCTGACACATGCCCTGCATCCCAGCTTTGTCCAGTAACAAACAGGATTTCTCTTTCAGCTCAGCCCTCTGTCTAATTTATCAGGCCAGGTGCAGTTAATCTGCCTCCTGGTTGCTGGCTGGGCTTGGGGGATAGAGGTGGGTGTGAGCACACTGTGTCAGCCTTCTCTCTGCACAGACACACAAAGGGGAGGGCAGAGAGGGGAAGGATGAGAGAAGAGACAGGGGGCAATGGGAAGGGGAGGGGAGGGGAGGAGGGGAGAGAAGGAAAGGAAAAGGGGGGAGGGGAGGGGAGGACCTATGGCTCATCACTAGCTGATCCTCTTCGTTATGGATCCAGCAGAAGCTGCCGTGTGGTGTCCCCGGGGTGATCACTCCAGCATCCCCCCTGCCACTCTGGGCATTTCCCCCTGGGGACTCTGACCTTACAAAGCTACTATGAGCACTCAAGGATAACAGGGAACAAAGGTCTGGTATTAAGACCCGATACAGTAGGTACTCAATATTAAGGGCAGCTACTCTGGCTACCTTCAACAGCATCATAGCACTGGTCACCACCGTATGGCAGGTATTGCCTACCTTGCCAAGTAGCTGCCATTCATGCAGAAGACGTAGAGCAGGGTCAGGAGGATGCATCCACTGTGGCTGTCCCCTACAGACGCCCCTGGACACCAGGTGTGAGCATTCCTTTTCAGGTGGCAGAGCTGCCACATGGAATCTGATGCCAGCACATGGGGTGTCCCCAGGGGCTGCACACTATCCCAGCAAATGTTCCTGGGCAGGTAGCAGCTAACGCCAATCAAACACTGAAAATACTATGTGTCCAGGGCTGCAACTACATTACATGCTGTAAGTAAATAACAGGCCTGGCTGGAAACACCCTCAGACAGCCTCCTGCCCCTGGGAAGGCATCACTGGGGAGAGCCTTCTCCTAGGCAGATACAAGAGGGAGTGGCGTGGGGTGTCCCTGTCTTCCCAGCATGCCTCATGCTGCATGCATCTCACTTCTGTCAGATTTGACCATTTACCAGGCATTAAGTGCCCCGGTGGGCAGATGCAGAGGCCAGTCAATGGAGCACAGCAAAGCAAGAGGTAAGTGCACCCACTTAGCCTCAGTTTACTCCTCTGTGGAAGGGGCATGGCAGCATCTCCCTAGAGGGATTACACACTGGAAGTACCATGTGAACTCACATGGCCAGCTACCCTGCAAATGCTGGTCCATCTGTGAGCATCTGTCCCCTTAGGGTAACACAATACCATTGCCCAAACTGTCCCCACGCACCAGGGCTGCACCCAGAGCAGGACTGCAGGGACCAAACAACAGAGCAGAACTAACTGCATGCATGCATGCCTCCCAGGGTGCAGACTGCCATTCCCTGGCCCATTCACTTTAAGGAGCCCACGGGGAGGGCTAGCCACATACTCCTTGTCCTCAGATGGCCCGAGTGAGCAGCCACAGTTGACACAACTTGCCATGTCCTGCAGAATAGGAAGTGTGTAGGCGTGGGCCCTGTCTTGCTATGTGAGGACTGACTTAGATGTTCTGCTTTGGTGACCTTCCACATGCAGCTGTCACGTCAAGCCCCTGCACACAGGCACCATTCAGCCATCTGAGGTTCTGCCTGCTTATACTGGGTACCCCCGGGGCATGCACTGAATAGCCATGACCCTAAGGGAACTCAGTTGGCTGGAGTGTTGACACTTCACAGACTGGCCTGAGCTGCAAATTGATTATGCAGTTTGGGATTTTGAGAGATGGTTACCCAGCATGCAGCGGTATGACAGGCCTAATGTAGGAGCATTATCATGTGTCGCCAAACTGCTGTGGACCTTCTACCTGCCTCTTCTGAGTCAAATCATTCCACCAAACATTTCTTGTCCATTCCTGCATGCTGAGCTAGGGACCCGGGAGATAATAGAATAGTCCCAGCTCGAAGAGTTACCCCAGGGCATGGGACAGAAGTACTCCCTAACCCCTCAGAGGCCCCCCTATCAAGCAAGAGAGTGGGGTTCCTGCTTCCCCATCAAGAGCTGAGCACAGGCCCCAGGGGACACGGTACAGACACCCCTAACTTGTATAACCATGCCACTGGGCAGAACCGGCTACAGTTCCTGATCGTGGCTGCTGAGCTGTGCCTACATGGTGGGAGGCACCGTCAGGAGAACAGGTCTTTGACCTGCAGTGTGCCGGTGGGATCCGGAAGATCTTTTTCCAATTACCCAAACACAGAAGCCTGGTTTTCCATGTCAGAGAACAAACATTTCATCGTTTTTATCTTTCCTGTCAGGCCCAGAGGAGCTGCTCGCTGCAGTCTCTTGAGAGACTCTGTGTAAAGAGATCGTGGCAGATCGTGGCTGGGCTCTGCTGCCGGCAGACCGGCTTTGGGGGTGAGGTGCTGCCTGGCTCTTGATCCAGGAAGGCAGGTTACCTACTGACGTTGCCCAAGTCCAAAGACTTTGTGTGCCATCCTGTCAATCACAGCCCAAGGGCTTTCCGAACCCCACCTTGGTTCATGACCCTCAGTTGGGCCCTTGCAAACGGCCTCCCCACACGCAGGGCGGAAGCCCTCCTCTTTACCTGAAGCCCAGCGTCTAGGATGACTTCCAGTGCCCACCCTGCCTGCCAAGCTGCTCCTGGGTTTGTCCCTGGGTGCCTCAACCCTCCTTTGTGCCTGGGCTCATCCACCCTGGGTGCTACAGGTCTTACTTCACACCCTGGAAGCTCTGTTTCTTTGCCTGGCCCCTCGCTGGATGGACCCTAAGCTCCCCCGTGGCTGATGGCAACTCCCGTTGGTTTAACCTTCTGGTGCCCCCGAAAGCTTGGCTCTCCACTGTGGCTCAGAGAACATGAGACTCTCTGAACAGGAATGAGAACTTCAAGCACCCAGGGTCAGCAAGTGGCACACAGTCAGATTTGGACAGCCTGCTGTGTGGACGGCCTGCTGTATGGCCCTGGGGCTGCCACTCACACACAGGGACACTCTGATCAGCTACAGGGCTGTCCAGCCTGTAGAGCAGGAGCTTGGAGAAGATAGGCAAGGTTGCTCTTGGCAGGTGTGGTGGGCCTCAGTATGGGAGGGCTTGGTAGGTGTCTTAAATCCTTGGCTGCTGCCCCAGAGCTGAGCCACATCCTGTGGAGAGAGGTATTTGGAAGTTCCTGGACACCTTGATTCCTATTCTTGCCAAGAGGCAGCTGCCTCAGTGACAAATACAGAAGGGAGCATCCAGCAGAGTATGAAGTGACTCGCAGTGCCACAGGGCCAGCAAGGGGACCCAGAGAAGGGTGCCTGACTCAGGCTTTCTCCAGTTCCCCCCCCCCCCCGGGCCCTTCCCTGCCCTTCCTAGGAGACTTGTCTCATAGATGATAAGGAGTCCTGCTATCTCCGCCATGCTGGGCCTACCTTACAGAGAGGGAGGAAATCAGGGCAAGCCACCTGTGAATACTCCCTTGTGGGGTCTCCCTGTGTCCCACGGAGGTCTTGGGCTGCCCATCTATTGAGTGAGCCAGCCCTAGGTACCGTCCTCCAGAGACGTAAGCCCAGGCTTCAGGCCCCAAAGCCAAGTACTTAGGGCTGAATCAACAGAACAGGCCTTTTTCCTGTAGGACAATAAATCCGTGTTTGGAAGAATCCCTGAGCCGGGGAACGTCTGTATATCAGGGGAAACGGGCTGTCAAGCGCCTTCTCCACCGTCAGCTGTGGCCCTTCACATGGGCTCTGCCGCACCAGCGTGCCCAGGCCTCCTGAAGGCAGTGAGTTATTTATGGACTAGGAATCCAGACCAGAGACACCCAGCAGCCGCAAATTGACCCTCCTGCCGCCTGCCTTGTCGTCCCCTCCTACTTATCCAGGATGAGGTGAGGAACTGACATTGTATATTCATCCCCGGCCCCCAGAACCTGTCACTGAACCCTTATTTACCGACAGCCCCTGTCACCAGACGGAGCTGCTTCACCGCCAAAGACACAGTTTAATGGATGCAGATAAAGATGAACTTTGCAGAGGCTGGTGTTGTGAGGGGGTGGGCAGCCACTGTGCCAGGCAAGGTCCCCCCCCCCCTTGTAACCTGTAAAGAGACATCACGCACGGCTCCGGTGTGACTACGGTTTCTGAGCAGCTGCTGGACTTAATTAAATGTCCCTCCCTGGGTCTCTCCCAGAGACGACATGGCATGTAAAACCCCCACCCACCTGCAGAGCAGCCCCTCACTGCTCTGGCTCCTGCCCGACTCCAGCCCTGCCTCTGTCTGGAATCCACCCAGACATCCACAGGCTGCTAATTGCATGGTGGCTTGCCAGGGCCTTCCCAGATCATTAAGATTCATCACCATACTCCCCTGGCTCTGGCCACAGCTGCCCAGCCAATCACTGGCCACCTCGGCCTCAGGAAGGAGGTAACCTGTGATGTGAGCTCCTGCTGAGACCGCTGGTCCATCATTGTCACATGAGAAGGGGCTCCAGAAGGACTTGCCACCAAAAGCATCCTGAAGCCTGTCATCAAATGTTGATAAAAGGCAGAGGGGAGAGGACTATGCAAATGACAGCATGGCCAGGCCTGGCTCTCGGGGCTCTGGGCTCTGGAGTCAGGGAGGGCCCACAGCAGCCTCTGCCCCGTGAGTCTGCTCTCGTTCTTGAACAGAGCCACTGCGCTCTATTGCTTCAAAGCACTTTGTGGAGCCAACAGTTAAACATTCATGATGCACTGAGGCAAATTCCACATGGACACTCAAGGCCAAAGCCACTGAGATTCTCCAGGGGTGACCTCTCTCCTCGGGTGGAAAGGGTGTGGCCTGGACCACCCACTCCAAAAGGCAGCCCAGCTGGTCTACTGCCTGTAACCAGGACAATGGGGAGAGAGGCAGGTATGTGAGGCTAGAACTTCTGGAAGATGCCCTACCTCTTGAGGTTAGGGAGCCTCCAGAACGTTTTTTCACCCATCAGCAACACTGCCTTGGATTACTTGGGGCTCCTACACTGTCTCATTTTGGCCACCCTACTTGAACCTGGGCCGAGATGGAACTACTCTACAACCCCATACCTGCTCCTCTCCAGCTGTGCAGGCTTCTGCTTAAGGAGCAGCAATAAGGCCTTCACTGCAAGGAGTATGGTTTTCCCGCCCGCCACCGGTCTTTTCCCACCGCTGCGCCAGCCCCAATTAATACACCAAGACATTGTATTAGATACAATGCTGTTGGTCAGGTACTAGTTTCTTATCGGCTAGCTCTGTCTTAAGTATTAACCCATTTCTGTTAATCTACGTATTTCCATGTGCTTTCATCTTACCGGGGAATGGGGCCTATATCTGATCTCCCCGGCCTCTCCATGCTGACTCCTTCTTACTACTTCCTCTTTCCTCCTTGTCTCCTAGTCCCTCCTATCTTCCTTTCCTATTGGCCAACAGTGCTTTATTCATTTACCAGTATAAGAAACATATTTACAGAATGACATCTCCCATCACTTCACTCTCTCAAAAGTGGGTTCCTGTTGGCCCTAACAGTGCACACTTGAAATCTTGACACTCAAGATGCAGAGGCAGGAGAATGGAAAGTTGGGCTACACAGCAAGACTGGCTCAAAGAAGAGAAAATGAATTACCTGGAGTCCTCTAGGAAGTAACCAGTAAGATGGTTCATCAGGGAAAGGCACTTGTTACCAAGCCAAACGACCTGGGTTCACACTCCTGGACCCACACAGAAGCCAAGGACTGACCCTGCAGGCCTCAACCCCACGTTTGGGCATGCACATGCCAATACACACATGTTCTGGCCTAAGTCCAACCACAATGAGGATACCACTCCCAAGCTCAGTCTACCCACACACATACCCCTGCAGTCCCAAGACAGCGCCAAGGCGGGCACCGTTGTGTCCTTTTTCAGACAACACTTCCCAGCCTGGTCCTCACTGTCTAGGCGGAGCTACTGAGGCCCCAAGAAAGACATGTGGAGACAGAGCTGCACTTCTGGACCAGGAGCAGTGATGTACGTGTGTTTCTTTTATTGGTTGATGAATAAAACACTGGTCAATAGAGGCAGGAAGATAGGTAGGACTAGGAGACAAGGAGAATTCTGGGAAAGGTAGGCAGAGGGAGAGATGGCAAGAGGAGCCATTTAGTGGAGGAAAGAGTAAGAGGTCCAAACCCTTCTGCAGTAAGATATGACCATGTAGAGATACTTAGATTAGTAGAAATGGGCTAATAATCAAGACAGGGCTGGCCAATAAGAAGCCCTAGCAATTGGCCAACAGTTTAATAATTAATATAAGTCTTAGTGTGTTCATTTGGGGCCACGGCGGTGATGGGACCAGGCTGGAAAGGAAACTCCAGCAATTCAGCAGGGTGTGATCTCCACACTCCTCCCCCACTGACCTGGACTCACCTTTGTGTCAAGCAGACTCCAAGGAGCTTACACAAAGGGGTCCAGTCCGGCCTCCTAGGCTAAGGTGGAAGGGTCCCTGGCCTTCAGCTGAAAATGACTTAAGTCTGAGGTTGATCCACCAAGATGCTCTTGGAAGCTAGGAACGGACTGTGTGGCCACATGGACACTGACCCTCACTGACCCAGCCCATCTGCCTGTTGGCAGCCTAGAACACAGAGTTCCCAACCTCTCCTTACTGTAGGGGGGGTGAAAGCCCCTCTCCAGCCAGGGACCATAGTGCCAGCAGCTGACCTCTCCACAGCTGGGCTCATTCTCGTTCCCACCACACTGTAGGTCACAGAGAACCCAGAGCCGAAAGTCCCATTCTGAGTCTGGCTAAGTGTTGAGGTACCGGTAGGTCAGTAGAAAGTGATGTCCAACCATGATAGCTGAACCCAAAGTTTCCAAAACTTCTTCTTGCTTGGGAATAAAAAAGGACAGTGCCTTCTTGGACCCAGATACAGATTCTCCTGTCTGTTTCTGGGATGGCAGGCCGGGCTCTGGGAAGGAAGCCTCTGAGGATACTTGAAGTTGTGCGTGATCAGGGCACTGACAGCCAGATATCGAGAGCAGTTAGGAATCTGGCTGGGATTCGAGGAACACACACTACAACTCCAGAGGGGATGCAAATGGAATCTCCCGGGAGCCCTTGCTTCTGTCCAGCCTGAGCTCCAGAGCCATGTGTGTGCCCCTGCTAGGGACTGTCACTGAGGGTACCCTATGCCCAGGGACACTGGCCTCTCCTTACCTGTCTACCCCATGGGCCTGGTTCCCCCAGTGAAGACAATGCCTCTGCAAGTTTGCAGGGTTAACTGACCTTACAGACCTCCAGACCCCAGCTGCCGCCTTCAGAGCCACCTGACCTAAAAGCTCTGGGGGAGGAATAGAGCCAGCCTGTCACACACAAGAGAAGGGACACACCTCTCTGTCACCAGCAGAGCCTCTCCTCACTGTAAGGAGTTCGGTCTTGTCCCGCCGCGCCTGCCCCAATTAACGCACATCGAGACTCTGTATTTCATACAATGCTATTGGCCAGGTGCTAGTTTCTTATCGGCTAGCTCTATCTTAATTATTAACCCATTTCTATGTATTTCCCCATGGTCTTACCGAGAGCAGAGGAATGGCGGTTCTATTCTCTCCAGTCTCTCCATCTTGGCTCCTCCTTCCTATTTCCTCCTTGTCTCCTAGTCCCGCCTATCTTGCTTTCCTATTGGCCAACAGTGCTTTATTCATAAACCAGTATGAGAAACATACACAGAATGACATCTCCCATCATCTCACCACCCCAACCCAGACTTAGTCAGCACCCTGCTGGCCTTGCCAGGGGCGTCATACAGTTCATTCCAAGGTGCTAAGAGGGAAAGCAGGCAAGAGGAGGTTTCATGCCAGCAGCCCCTCCCCACAGCCAACCTGATTCTTCAGTCCTTTGTGCAGTGTACCTCTGAGGGGTAACACAAAACACAGATGGCAGCAGCCAACATGCTTCTGGTGCATGCGTGTGTGTGTGGGGGGGGGTAACTGGATAGAACCCAACCAACATCTTACCAGAAGAGCGTCACCCACCACAGCAGCCTACCTCCAGCTGGAAACACTGACTAGCAAAGTCGAGGAGACAGACTCAGTGACTAGTACCCTCCCAGAACTTGGGAGGCTGAGGTAGGAGGATGGTTGGTGGGTTCAAGGCCTGCCAGGACTACTTGGTAGGTTCAAGATCGACATGGGGAACTTAGTGAGCTCCTGACTCCAATTGAGAAGTAAAAAGAAGCCTTTGGTACAGTGCTTGCCTGGCGTGCTTGAGGCCCTGATTCAACCCCCAGCACTGCAAATGGGAGGGAGGGAGGGACAGAGGGACAGAGGGAGGGACAGAGGGAGGAGGGGGGGGGACCTACACCTTAGGATCCCCTTGTCACACACCTTGTCACACAGGAACTTGCGGGATGGAAATGCGGGCCCTGCAGTGTCAGCCCCCTGCCAGCAATGTGCTATCGAGGACAACGCAGATGTCCCCAGCACTGGCTTCCCTCAGTTTCCCAGCATGCCCTCCCAGCAGCCATGTGCCCTGGCCATCTCCTCTCCACCTCCACTGCCCAGGAGGCCCTCCCTCAGCCCTTCTCAGCCTGGTTCACTTCCCGGCCTGCGCTGATGGATGCTGGTCCTAAGCTCAGCTCCGCGTCTTCGTTCTCCTGGGCTGGCCCTAAAGGCAGGTTCATGCTGCTCTGCTCGTGAAAGCTTGCAGCAGGGGAGCGCAGGCCCTTGGGGCCTGAGCCCAGCTTTGGTGGCTGCCTAGGCCTGGCAGGGAATTCTTTCATGGCATGTTCTGTTTGCCAGGCTATACCCTGCCTTCCTGGGCTGTGGAGACCACCCAGACCCCATGTCCCCTCCTAGCTAGTGCCATACCCACGGCTCTCTCTCTAGTCCCTCTATTAAAGGGTGCTGTCACCTCAGCACTGTCACAGGGCAGATGACAAGTGCCCACACATGCCACACTGTCCCACCCATGTACCACATTTGACTCTGCCACTTGAATACCCTGTAACCTGGAAGATTCAGCTCGAGTACCTGGGCGGCATGGCCTTGGATTACAGAAATCCCCTCGTTCTTAAGGGCCTTCCAGACAACCTACTCTTAGCTTTTAGGTCACAAAGACACTTCCTAGTGGATACCTCCCTGCCTCCCTCTCACTAGGCCAGGCCACCACCTGATCACACATTATCGTCACCTCCCCCCATCCTACTGCTTAATGAATGTTTCCATGCTCCACAGTGGTTTCTGCACCCTCCCTTTCCCAGCCCCTGCCCCCCCCCCAGCTGGAAAGCCAAGTCCCTGAGACTAGCTGGGTCTGAGTGGACACCTGAGCTGTTCTGCCTCGGTTTCCTCATCAATCAATCACGGGACCACCTGGGTGGCCCCTTTTGATGCTGACAGCCTTTGGTTCGCAGCTCCCTGGCAGGCCCTAACTGCCATAAAGCCTGAATTGGTGTGACAAGATGTTGTAGGGCTTAACCAACACAGGCCATGGACCTCAAATGTGAGTCTCGGCTCCCTGGGAGGGATTCCAGGCCTGCAGCTTTGGCTCTGTGTTTTGATGGTTGGGACCAGCCTCTCTATACAGAGAAGGTGAGCAAGCTTCACATGGCTGGCCTCTCCTGGGGAGAGGCGGGGCTTGGCTGCATGCCAGGGAGAGCTTGGTGGAGCTTCTTCCATCCTGGGACAATGTAGGCTCAGCACCTCCTCAGCCTGGATGCCCCCCTCTCTGAGGAGGACTTGGCATGGTACTGGGGGGCAGAGAGCCTGGGGTGCCTCCTGGGAAGCCAATCAACTCCAAGAGCCATTTTGTTAGCACAGATCCTCCTGGGTCTCCCGGAGCATGAGAGGATGTCTTTCTGGGTTCACTGATGGATGGAAGGAAGGAGGGGTGGGTATCCATGGCCCAGTGCTATCTGTACTTGGCCCCTTGGCCCATGGTCTACAATTGCAGAAGAAGATGTTCCTATTACAACTAAAGTGATCTCCATAGAAACCCAAGGTCTAATTAGACACAAGTAAGTGCTTCCCAAGTACATTTTAATTACAGCTTTGCTGAACTGTTCGTCAGCCTGAGGATTCAACTGCTGCGTATCTGAGCTGGGTGGGCGCTTCCCCTTGCCAGCATTCAGTGGTGTGTGTGCCGTCTTATGTCAGAACCCAGCAGGACCTGGCATCAGGGAGCAGAGGAGTGGCCTCATCGGGGCTCCGGAAGCAGTGACAAGGGCACAGAGCATGCAGAGTGAAGAGCCTAAACCCCAGGGAGCTCATATGGAGAGACGGCCCGGCAGGCATCAGGACTCTATAAATGGCAGGCAGTCTCAGGATAGAGCTAGGATGGGTGGGAAGGGCCGAAGAGGGGTCAGCCGGTCCAAGCAGAAAGCAAGGTGTATGTGGGCCAGCAGCATAGGGAGTCCCAGTCAAAACTAGACACCAGCATGGGATACGGAGGGTCTCCCTCCCTCCAACCCCAACCCACGGTGCTGATCTTGCACTCTGAGCTCAGCAGGTGGGGACTTCAGTGTCTGATAACATCTCCCTGGGGTGGGGGGGGGGTCTGTATTTTCATCCTTCCAGGGCCTCCCACAAGAAGAACTCTGACCTGCTGCACTAGCTACAGGGTCCCTCCCTGGCAGGTGTCCAACTCCTCCACACCTCTAAAGTGTCCTGGGTCCCCAAGGACGCTCAGAAGGCTGGCTTAGCAGGAAGGTGCCCAGAGATGATCTGAAGGGAAGATGTTTGCCCTTGTAGGCTTCAGTGGTTGTATAAGTATGTGAATCCCACATCCCATCTTAAATACAGACCCTACCCATCCATCCTGCCTGAACCCAGGACAAGCAGGCAGCTACCCACTCATATCCGGGTCAACAAGTTCTGTTTGCCTGTAGCAGGGTTCGGCCCAGGGATTTCAACTGTTTTCTAAGGAATTGGATGTCTAGGGTCAGTCCCTGGTTCTCCAAGGGAAGCAAAGCCTAGGCAGAGAGAGAGGCCGCCTAGACAAGGTGGGTTATCCCAGAAGGTGCCAGAGCTTTGCCTGGAATCCACCTGCTTATGAAAACAACTAGCTCTGTGGCCTTAGGTGGCTCATTTTGTTTCTCTTTGCCTTGGTTTCCCCAACTAATGAAGAGGCTTTATTCCTCTAGGTCTAGATTCTGCTAGGACTATTTACTTTCAAGTATAAGACATGCAAGCAGAAGATTCAAAGCCATCCAAGTGTCATGTGGGCATGGTACTGGCGTGTGTGGTAGAATATGGCACTGGGGCGGGACTTGGGTCAAGTAGGGTACGGTGTGTGATCGTGATCGGAAGAACTGGAGTGTGGGGCGGGTGGGGTCAGGTATGTGGGTGGACTGTGGAGTAGGGTTTGGGAAAATAAGTATGGTATGATGTGTGATGCTGGAAGCTGGGGTACGGTATGGTGTAAAGTGATACCCTGAGGGTAGGAGGTGGAGTATGCGTTGGGGTGTAGTGTGCTGCGGGGCATAAGGGTGTGGCATGGGTTGGAGTGAGGTATGTGGGGTTGGGCAGAGTTGCGTGGTGGTGTATGTTAGGGTGTAGAAGGGGGTATATGATCGGGTGGGGTGGGACACATAGGGCGTGGTATGGGTTGGGGTGCGTGTTGGGTATAGTAAGGGATGCATATGTGTGAGGTGGGGTATGAGATAGGGTAGAGCACTGGGGTATGGTGTGGGTGTGTCAGGGACAGGTGGGGTGAGCGGGGTGTGGCCTGTGGGATGGGATAGCGTATGATGTGTTGGGACAGGTGGGAGGTGGGGTGAGATTTGTGGGGGTAGATGGTGTGGAAATGGTGTGGGGAACAGATGAGGGGGCTTAGCCAGCTTGTTCATACAGCAGGCAACAAGCTTATCCCCTACGATTAAGGCTGGAATAGGTATCAGGGTTGACTTACCTGAGCATGTATGTGTACACATGCATTGCTCTATACTCTCTCATGCACACACACACTTACACATATTTACACACGTATGCATTTGGCACATGCACATACATGCATTGTGCTGCACTCTCGCATAAATATACTTACACATGCATGCATGGGTTCTTGGGCACACATGGACACACACAGCAGTGATCATTAGTAACTGCTGGAGACTGGCTAATGGCTGAATTCACATTAGGCCACCACCCACCCTGTTAGACTCATAATTGGACACGGTGCTGCTGCCGGGGCAGGCAGTGAGGAGGGCAGTGTTTGATCCTGGAGGGGAGGGTGGCTGCCTGGGGAGTGTGCGCTCATCTGTAATTGGCGTCTCCTCCCTTGTACTCAGCCTGCTGGGCTAGCTTTCATCTGGAGGACAGGCGGGGCTGCAGGCTCTCATCTCTCTCCCAGGCCTGGCAGCCATGAGCTGTAACTCAGCTGTCCCCTCCCTGCCCTCCTGTCTCGCCCCATAGTGTTGAGCCTTCAGACCCAACCCCTGAGCAGAACAGGCAGTGTCCTCTCTGATTTACTGACCGGCCCTTCGCCAACCGATCGTCCCTCCCACGGGCTTGGATCGGACTGCCCCCATCACAGGAGTTCCTCAACAACCCTGAATAGACTCAACAACAGAATGAGTAACCACCAGAGAGATGGTGAGCAAAGGCCCCAGAGCGCCAGCAAACCAGAGCAGTGGAAGGATGATCCCCAAACCACCGTGCAACAAGGTCAGCCTGGTGACCAGCCCTTTGTGGCCCCAAGACAGTGTCTCAACTCAGCCCAGTGTCTACTCTGATATACCAAGTTCCTGTCCCCTCTTCCAGGAAACCAAATCTCAGGACCGCACAGATGGGTCCTAGATGTGTTGGGGTCCCATGTATCCCCAAGATCCACGGCATTGAGCCAGGTGTCTGACCCAGCAAGTCACAGGGAAGAATGGTACCTCCTACACCGGGACCTGGTAAAGAAATGGCCCAGGACAGCAAAGGCAGCCAGGCTGCTGCCTGCGGACCTCATGGCTGCCCACCCTAGCCATATCAAGACCCAAACCACACCAAGAAGCAGGGGGTCCCAGGTAGAGGGAAAGCATAGCAACACAGATCATCTTGACAATCGCTCTGTCCGTCTCCTCCCTGGCACCGAGCCCTCATCTAGGTCATGGGTAGCTACTGAGAGCTCTGCCCACCTCCATCCCCTGAGAATGGACAAAGAACAGAACAAGAGGCACAATCAAGTAGAGAAGTAATGCTGGAGCCTGGGAGGGCACCCACAGCAGGCTCTGTCCACGAGGAAGGCCTCTAGCCCCTTGGTGCTCCCAGGATTACCAGCTCAGGATGTGTGACTATTGCCCAGCTGCGTCTACCTGCTGCAATGGGGCTGGAAGCTTCCCTCAAACCTGCCTGGATCTAGCTCCCCCACAAGATCCTATTGCCATACAACAAACACAGGGCAGATGGATCTATGCCTCCTGGGTCGGGTTGGCACCTAGTGAGTTCCATGGCCAGACATGTCCACGGTGAGCAGCCTGGACCAAAGTGAGTGCACGTGGCCTGTGCTTCCCCTCCTGAGGGAGATATCACATATCCCTCCCGCCTCTGTTACACAGACTGTCACCCCCTCAACCCCACCCCACTGGGTGATTGCCCATTGTCCCCACTTCTTGGTAGCCATCCATTACTCCCCTCTGCCATGTCCAGCCTGCACGAGCCTTCTCTGGATCCTTCTGGCCCCTGGCCTCTTATTCTAATAGCCCAGAAAGAACTCTTCTTTCTAGCACTTTATCTGACCACTCTCCTTTTGCCAGCATCTTCTATACCTACCCAGACTCCGTGAGTCCCTGAGGTCCAGGCAACCCTGGCTTTCTGGTCCAGCCAGCACCCCAGTCCAGAATGAGCTCATGGTCCTCTTGCCCATCTTTTGTCTTGGATGCCACATCACTTGGGAGATCCCAAAATGAGAGGGGATCTGCCTCATCTTCTGTCTGCCATCTACTTACATGTCTTCATTCAGCCTACATGCACATTCTTACACACATCCCTGCCCTGATTTAGAAAAACCCACCAATAATCCAGGAAGCATCCAAAAACATGGCGACCTGCCTCCAGATGAGTAGCATCAAGTACCTCCAGGGCAGCCATCAGGGGGTGTGGATAAACCAATGCTGGGCCATAGCTAATGCAAATCAGGTCTTTAATGGTTGGGTCAGACCACCAGAATGCTTGGCATTCAGCAGGTGCCCATGAACATAGAGCCATGTGGCAGCGGGAACTGTCCGCCTTGGCCAGGAGCCCCACAAATGGCCAGCAGCCAGCTTTCCCTTTCTCCGGCCAGCTCAACAGAACACAGAATCAGACCCCATAAAACTCACACCTGCTGTACTGCTGTGTGATGCCATAGAGCCGCTGCCCACCCACCGGGCAGCTGTGTGTGACCTGGATTGGCTCGTCTATTGGCCTTGGGAGAGCTGGGGAGCCTCCCAACCAGGAGTCTTCAGGCCTGGGCCCACCTCCTCCCTGCCTTCCTGATACCCTCATCTCCCAAGCAGTACTGTCCATTTAGCAGCCAAGGAGGAATCTGGGGTGCAGGGAGGAAGATGCAGAAGAAACCTATCCAGAGAAGAAACGACAGTCGCTTTATGACGCACCTGAGGAGAAGCTGCTGACTCCTCAGAGATCACACACACCCTCCTCCCTCTCCTTTCTGGGTTTTCCAACAGTGATGTGCCCACCTCCCCTAGGTTTCCCAGACAGAGCTGACCAGTAGAGCTTTGGGCCAACAGGACAAGAGATGAGGGTCCAAGCTGCGAAAGATCTCTCATACTGTCTCTGAAGTGCTATCACCACCACCACAGGGTAGGTGGCGTGGTGAGGCTCCTGTATACATACACCGTATGAGGGATGAATATGAGGCTAGTCCAGGTGGCCTGTCTTGCCTTCTGAGCCAACAAACAACCCAGTAGCTGTCCAGTGGGCCACACACATCCCCAAACTCCATCAGGTGAGGCCAGCTCAGTATGTCCAGATGGAAGCCACTGTGTTGAAGTGCAAGGCTGGGTCCCCAGATGTGCCAATCTGAGTGATTAACTGTGATTTTCCAGGCTGCCCCCCCACACACACACGGACCATAAGCCACCAAGGCCAGGGGACTGCCACATTCTCCTCTGCTCCGTGGCTGGACTGAGCCTGTCAGGAGTGGGACTCAGATGCAGGCTGGGGTGCAAGCAGAGAGCTTGGGGGGCTCATTCAGGCCCCTGCCCAGCCCTCCTGCCTCCTTCTAAGGGGCTGTAATTAGAGGCCCTGGGGACCCAAAGCACCCACGGGCTGATCCCCCAACAAAGATGAGATTGAATGTGGCCTTCTAATCATCCATATCCCTATCCCTCAGGGGGTGCCCAGGTGCCTGGGCTGAACTGGGGCTCACTAACAGACTCTAATTGGAAGGACTGCATGGGGGGGGGTCCCCAGAAGCTCTCCCTGAGGTGTTGAGGACTGGAACATGGGTGGAAGAACGGAGGGATTGAGGGGGTGTCACCCCTACCCGGAGGGCGGGAAGCTCAGGGTCAGCGGTCCTGCAGCCACCTCATCCTTGAGGCTTTGCCTATTGTTCCAGAAGTGAGAGCCACCAATACCACAGAGCCCCTGGTGACAGAAGGGACAGGGGCCATGGACTGGGCTTCGCTCACCCTGCTCTGAGTTGGTGACAATAGGGGTGTGTATTGTCTTCTTGTCTCACAACTGACAAATACCTGACAAAAGCCACTTAAGGAAGGGTTTGGAATGGTACTTTCCTCAGAAAGCATGGCCACCAGAAAGCAGAGCCATGCGTGCATGATGCCGTCACCGCCCGCTCAGGTCGCTGCTTCGCACCGGGTGGATCTCTCCTCCTTAGATAGCCTTTTCTGGAGACGCCATCGTGTATACCTGGAGGTGTGCCTCATTAATGCCTTAGTTGTTTCTTAACCCAATCAAGTTGACGGTCAGAATTAACCATCATGGGATGGGGAGGGGGGCATTGCCCCAATCCAGTGCCATCTCTTTGGAGAACCCAGCTTCGGCCACCTCTCTGGCCTGCAGCATACCTACCCTACCACCTGGGAAGGGAATACCGCCTGTGTTTGGGGGAAGCACAGAGAACTTGTTGAAGGACACTTAGGTGAGGAGGCCCTGGGCTCTTGACCCTAACACCTCATTCCAGCTCCCATGTTCTATAAGAAACCCGATGCTATTTCTCTTTTCCCCCATGGGATCTGGTGTGACCTCTATAAAGGCCCTGGTTGGCCTCTTCTCCTGGACCCACTCTTCCGCCCTGGTCTCTGTACCCCGAGTTTCTCCCCAGCCCTACACCCCAGAAGCCAGCACTAACATTCTACAAACTGAGTCTGAGTAAGCCACAGAAGACCACCCCAGATACTCCCCCCCCCCGTCTCTTCTCGATCTACTGCTGGCCACCCTGGTGAGTGTACCCCCCTCAGCCCCACGGGGAAACTCCAGACTGCTTTTTCCAGTGGTGGCCGTGCTGGGAAACCCATCCCTACCAGATCCATCAAGAACGGAGCCCTTCCGGGCAGATAGCCAGCACACACATGCACACACACACATGCACACAGCCTCACACACATGTACACATGGATTTAGGTAACTTCTCACCGGATCGCAGGCAGGGTGCTCAGGGCAGTTCCCTCACTGAAGACCTGGACAATTCCTCCAGGGTCTCTACAGGGACCAATGGCTGGCCGCTCAGTGTCTCAACACCCTGCAATGCTCCAGGGAAGGTGTCCACAGAGATTTATGGTCTCGGGGGATACCAGGGAGAGGCTGGACAGAATGTGAGCATTGAACCCTTAATTGTCCCTGTTGCTAACCTGGGCAGCCTTGCACAGTGAGACAAAGGCAACACATTATTCGTAGGCATAATTTATCCTCCATTAATGTTCGAGACAACTGACAAATTAAATCTCTTTTAAATTTAATCTGTCTCTAATAGTTGGCAGAAGAAAGGGGGAATCCTACACGGCCTTTGAATATGTAAACTTCCATGTAAAACTCTCAAACCCCAGGAGCACGGTGCATGGAGGAACTAATATTATGGTAGGGAAGGAGGGCCCAGTGCCATTTGCTTCTTCAGTGCAAATACCCTGTTTTTATCTGTGGCTTACACGCTTGTCACAAATAGGATTAGGAAACCATTTCATGCAATGGAAGCAAACAGGACTTAATGGAAAAACCAAAAGATGGTCCAAGACCCATTTGCTTTAATGGCTTTTCTGGCCAGGAGGTTCTGCTGAACAACCTCCCAAGATGCACCCCCCAGGACACCTGCCCCCCCCAGGACACAAGCTACAAGAGCAAAGGGACCCGATAAGAGGGCAGACTGAGGCAAGAGGAGAGGAGCTAGCTGCCAATTACACAATTGATCCATCAGTAAAATTCACTTACTGGCTTTGCTGGGAGCTTGATTACCGTCAACAACTTAATCCTCCACGCTGGAAGTCCATCCTGGGTCCAGGGAGACAGCACTCCAGTGTGGATGCAGAAATGACCCAGCTGGGCACACTGCAGCCACCAGATGGGATGTAGACACTGCTACAGGCCAGAGACACAGCCAGGACACAGGGGCCATGGCTGATGACATCCAGTGACCCCCGCAGGTCTGCTGGTCCTGGTCTGTGGCCTAACTGCCAAAGGCAAAGCAGACAGAGAGCCCTCGAGTCGTCACTGCAGGGCCAGGGAACCCCGGGCCCTGCTCTGCCATAGCTGTGCCCTGGCTCCTAGCTTGCTCTCAGGCCTCAGTTCCCATAGGGAACATGTGTGGAGGGTTACTTTCACCAGGAGGGCACAGCCACCGCACCCCATGCCATGCAGAGCCCCTGCTTGCCCTTGGCCAGCAGCACTCCTACAATCCTCTTTTTCTCAAGCCCCGGCCAGGTCAGCAGACCCCCAAATGCCTCCTCAGCCAGCCTCTTATCTCTTCAGTGGTCTCGGGTTCTCAGACCCACTCGTCCACTCCCTACGCACTCCTCAGCTAGGCCTCCCTCCTCGGTGTGCGGCCAGAACAGACACTTGTCTGAACACCATATACACTAGGCCGTTCAAAACTGAGTACAGCTCCCACCATTCCCCTGATCTTTAGCACCCAGGGCAGCCCCACCTCCCCCCACATACCCGTTCCCACCTGCCTCTTGTCTCCTGCCCCGAGGCCCTCCATCTAGGGCATCTGCACTTAGTAAAACCCCACCTTGCTGCCAACTCCTCCAGGCAGCATTCTGGCACAACCCTGCGAGAAGACCCTCACTTGACTCTCTGGTGTTCTGGATCCCGCCACACCACGGTAACTGCGGTGGTTTGAATGAAAATGGCCCCCAAGGCTCATAGGGGATGATAGCATCGGGAGGTGTCGCCTCGTTGGAGGAAGTGTGTCCCTGGAGGTGGGCTTTGACGTTTCAGAAGCTCAAGCCAGGCCCAGTGTCTCCTCTCCCCCGCTGTCTGTCTGTCTGTCTGTCTGTCTTCCTGCTGCCAGCAAATCCAGATGTAGAACTCTTAACTCCTCTCCAGCACCATGTCTCTCTGTGTAACACCACGCTTCCTGCCATGGCCATAACGGATTAACCCTCTGAACCATAAGCAAGCCCCAATTAAATGTTTCCTTTATGAGAGTTGCTGTCATGGCGTCTCTTCATAGCAATAGAAACCCTCACTCAGACAATCCCCGTGGCTACAGACCTCAGGGCATAGGGAGCTGGGAGCAGAGATAGGAAGGTGTGTGCTGGGAGACCCAGCCTGGGCTCGCGCTTACCTCCAAGCACCCTAGCCTCTCTTCTCTGACTTCTGCCTCCTCAGCTGAGCACCAAGAGAGTGAGTCAGGACCTTCCCTGCGAGGCCCAGAGCCCGCCCCCCATCTGCTGGGCAGTCTCCTGCCCCGTGCTCCCCCAGGAACTCCTCCCTCACATGTGTCCTTTGTGCTTGAGAAAGCCATGGCCTTCTTCCCTGCCTCTCCCGCCCTCCTCCTGTGGGGACTCCTTCCTGGCTGAGGACTGGTGCCGGGTGCTCTCCAGGGGTGGACATCCCGTGAGGCGGGCGAAGGGGATGGAGACTTAGCTTCTGCAGCGCTGACAAGCCTGGCATGTTTGCCCAGGGGAAGGCAGAGCCCTTGGAGGGAAAGGGGACGGGTGAGAACGATGGACAGCTAGGTCAGGGCCACACAGGAAGCCCATTCCTACAAAATCAGGGTTTCTCAGGCAGGTGGGCACCCTTTATTTTCCCAGAGGGAGGGCAAGCTGGCTCAGAACTCCACCAGGGAGAACTTCAGCAGCTCAGAGAGGAACGATGGGCTCCGATCCTAACTGATCCTAGTCACAGGCCCAGATCACTCTGCGAGGGACATGGTTTGGATATTCCCCTCTATTATCCCAGTGGGAATGTTCTCTATGACCTAGCAAGGAACAGACCACTACCTGTGGTAGCTCCCCGGGAAAGGACTGGGTAAGGAGGTAAGGAGGAAGCCTGCAGGTAAGGAGGAAGCCTGGAAAGAAGGGAGCGTCCCATGAGTACAGAGGCAAGGGGTGGGGGCGGGGTGGGCACACATGTCCCCTGACCACCCCTGTCCACTGTCCTGCACCTCGCCTGTATTTGAAGGCAGGGCCTTTAAAGAGTAGTAAGTTAAAATGGGTGGCTAGAGTGGGCTCTAACCCAGTGACAATGGCGGCCGAGACAGAGGGACAATGCAGTAAGGCATGGGGAGAAGGCAGCCATCTATGAGCCTGACAAAGGCCTCAAGAGAGACCAGCTCTAGGGACCTGGAGGGATAGCTCAGCAGCTCAGAAAAAAATGAAGCTTCCAGAAGAAACCAAGCCGTGCCGCCTTGGTTTTCCTCAGCGAAAGGTCATAAGAATGTCTAACCCGAATAAGCCCTTTCCTCCCCAGTTTGGTTTTGATCATGGTGCTTTATGATAGCGATAGAAATCAAACTAGGACAGACCACGGTGCAGGACAGACTACATTAGGGGAGGGGCACCCTTTGCCCCGCAACCACGGCCTTGCCCTGTAGCCCTCTGCTCTTGGGGAGCTCTGCTTGACTGTGTGTGTGAATCCCAAGGCCATTGCCTCCAGCTTGTGGCCACTCCCCAGACCACATACAGCTCCCTAAAGATAGAGGGGCAGGAATGGATGACTGTTAGCTATGTCAGGAAGCATCTAGCCCAGATGGCCATCTTACACCTAGAATAAAATTTCCCTCTGAGCGCCTGTCTCTGCAGTGAGGACACAGGAGGCAGAGGGGGTGTGGCCACAGGAGGCAGAGGGGGTGTGGCCACAGGAGGCAGAGGGGGTGTGGCCACAGGAGGCAGAGGGGGTGTGGCCACAGGAGGCAGAGGGGGTGTGGCCTGAGCACCACTGTTGGGCAAACCAGCCCCACTACTGGATAGCCTGAGCCTAGATGTCAAGCCTTTGTGAGGATGATCATGTTGGCTCTCACGGAGCTGTCAGGGTGGGCCCAGCAGGCTCCATATTCTCACAAGTGCCCATCTATTAAGTAATAGAGGTAATGATGCCGAAGGAGGTACATCTCTAGCACACATCACCCAGCCCTCTCTGCCATCCTCACCAGAGCTACCATCCAAGTGCCAATTTTCCAGTTAGGTGCCAGGGCTCAGTTCCAGGGAAGTTTGAGCATTTGGGGTTAGAAATGAGGCTTTATAAATATGTCCCACCATGAAGAACTTACATCAATCTGAAGGGTACTGGGAGTTGGGGGGAGAGGCACCCATGATCTGCCTGGCCCTTGCTAATGAGCTGATATATTGGCTACCTGGCCCCCCTGGCCACACACTGTCCTCAGTACCAAAGTCAGGGCTACACTAAGGTTGATGAGTAGTCTAAAGATGGGTCAGTTGTCTAAGCACGCCATTACTCAGCACTAAATCTAGCATTGAGGACAATCTCTCCCCCTAAGGTTTCTCTGTCGTTTTGCTTCATTTTTCCTGTTTCAAAGCTGCTCGATTTTATCGTAGAAAATTCAGAGAAAGCAGTCTACCCCAGGTTCAGTGGAATGAACAGTTTCACAGCCTGAGATGCTCTGGGTTAACAAACTGCTGCTTCACCCAAGATCCAGGGCTGTCAGCACAAGACCCACTGAAGCTTGTTCCTGGAGCGCCTGCCAGTGTGTGGCTCACGGGCCACACCCACCGCAGCACAGGAGCCGGTGGTGCTGAAGAAAGCCTGCCCTGGGTGACAAAGAGCCCCAGTGTGCCTAAGGCCCGGTCAATTCCCGGTGTCTGTCTCAGGCAAGAGGCAGGCACATATTACTTCTGCCCCATCTCACGGGGTCACAGACACTTGTGACCCCACAATGAGACTGGAAGTAGCAAGACAATGGGGGGTCACACAGGCTTCAAGTGACAGTAAGAACCACACCCCAAAATGGCCACTTGCACATCCCCCCTTGTACATAGTATACTGGTACCCAAGCGAGGCAGACCGCCCCTGGTCCAGCCCCAGGCCGAGCTGGGATAGGGTTCAGGTACAGCTCCCCAGACTGCGGCAGGGATTAACAGAGGGGCCGTGGCTCCCAGTGACCGCTTCCAGGACGGAGGCACGATGCCAGCGCTACTTCACTGCGCCTGCCATCCACGGGCAGAGAGAGGGCGTGGCCAGCAGGACCTGCACCCCTTGGGCCTCAGAGAGCGCCGGTGATGGCAGCGCCCTGCCCCACATCTGGCCCACTGTTTGCTGTTCAGTAGCCTCAAGGCTGCCACAGCCCCATGTTTGTGTAATTAACATTTCACAAACATCTCAGCGTGAACGGCTTGTAGCATGCAATGTTTTACACACACGTGCACACAACGTGTGCCCTCTCTGGAACATCCCACCCCTGAGCACCCCACGGAGTTCACAGTGGAGAGGGCTGTGTGCCACCCAGGCTCCAGAGGAGCTCCCTATACCAGGCCGACACCCTCTCCTGTGGGAGGGAGGAAGTGAGCTCAGACGGCCATCCACAAACTTGTTGGAGATCTCCGAAAGAACAGAGTTAGAGCCAACAGCCACACCCATCAGATATTCCGCTCTTTGGGACCCTGAATCTGTACCTAAGTGCAGAGTTCTCTGTGTCCATGAACTCCTGAGCAAAATGGGAGGCTAGAGAAGAAGGGAGCCCACCTTCTGCCCCGACCCAGTTCCTCAACGTTCGCCCGCTCAGCTTCACCCCTCAGTAACAGCCTTGTGAGGGCCCTCCTCCCGATGGGCAGCAACCCCTTCCCTGCAAAGGCGCATTCTCTGCCCTGCACTGCAGGAGGCCCAGGGCTGAATCCTAGGCAGGGCCTCCCAGACCCTAGTGTTACTACCTCTGAGGACTTGGGCCAGCAGATGAGCTATGCGTGGGTTCTCAGCACCTTATACACCCCCTCCGGGCCTTAGACTGCCACACAGAGGTCCAGGGGAGGTCCCCAGGAAAGAACACACAGCTCCACCCCAGCCGGTGCCAGCGGAGCCCTGCCAAGATAGACTCATTACGGAAGCCATTAGCACTAACAGCTTTGAGCTGCAGCTTGGTGGCTCCAAGAGAAATGAACCCTAATTACCCGCACAGACCCTGCACTGCCTTATTCCAACCCTAGGCCTGCGGAGAGCAGCTCCAGAGTGGTCTAGGTATCCTCAGGTTTGCCACAAGGGCTTGGACTTGCCCAGAGGCCAGCCCTCTCTGACCTTACATCCCTCAGTATTGATAGCCCTTCTGGGCATGAAAGGCTCCTTCAGAGGGGCCAGGAGGATATGCTCCTTGAGACCCTGGGTCAGGTGACCCCACTGGTCTGTGTGCCTCCCTGACTTCCATCACCTACATCCCCAAGTTAAAGGGCCGCCTCCACCCATGACTGCCCATCTGTCTTAGTTAGGGTTAATATTTCTATGATGGAACACCATGACCAAAAGCCAAGTCTAGGTGGCTTTCACTTTCACATCTTAGTCCATGGCTGAAGGGAGTCAGGATGAGAACTCGAGAGCAGGACCCTGGAGGCCGGAGCTCACGCAGAGGCCATGGAGCAGGGCTGCTCACTGGCTTGCTCTCCAGGGCTCGCTCAGCCTGCTTTCTCACAGAACCCAGGACCACTAACTAGCTCTGCACCACACAGAGTGCCCCACCATCCCCCATCAATCCCCAGCCAAGAAAACGCCTGCCCACAGCTGGGTCTTATGGCGGCTTCTCAACTGTGGTTTTGTCCTCTCTGATGACATAGAGCTAGGCAGAACATCGTCCTCATACCCACCTGCACTTTGCAGCTCGGGGATCATCTCTCTGGCTTGGTTATGTATAACTTGAGACAAAGAATCTGAGGTCGCATCCCACGTCTGGGCTTGGGGAAAGCACCCTAAGGCTCAGCCTGTGACAATCGGCCTCTTCGGTGGCCAAAGAGCTTCCACCCTCGCAGCATGGCTGCTCTGCTGTCAGGGTCCCAGAGACAATTCCAACAGAGACCCAGGAAGTGAAGCTCTTTAGCCTGGTGGCCTGGACTATCCCCCCTGCCACCAGAGGGACCAGCTTGAGGCATGGGCACAGAGGTCCTCCATTCCCATGGGGCAGGATGGGACAGGAATGAGTCTCGGGTAGGATGCCTTGTGGTTGAGATCACACGTTGAGGACTAGGAACAGAACTGAGGTCCATTGATTTCCTGGATCAGAACTCTGAGGCTTGACTGGATGGCAGCTGCTCCTCAGGAAGCCAGACAGTCCGGTGGTTCTAATGCTATTCTGGGTTCAGCTCCTGCTTCTACCAGAGATCTTGAGAGCGTATCGGGGAAATGTGGGGGTTTGTAAGGGGGTAACGCTTCTTACAGTCTCAAACGTAGAGGCCGCTAAGGAGGCCAGCTGGGCCAGAAGTCTAAGCGCCAGTCAGAGGGTTAGATGAGGATTAAGGGGTGTCCTGGACTAACAGCAACCCCTCCCAAACATTCCTGTCCCCAGGACCCCAGCATGGGAGTGTACCTTCAAAGAATGACGGAGATAGTGTGCAGGCTGGTTTTATGTGCAAAAGTGCGTCATTAGAGAGGAAGGAGCCGCAGCTGAGGACATGCCTCATTGAGATCCTCTGTAAGGCATTTTCTCAATTAGTGATCAATGGGAGAGGGTCCAGCCCACTGTAGGTAAGACCATCCCTGTTTGTCCTGGGTTCTATAACAATGTGCATTGAGAAAACCATGTAAACGGCCCTGCTCCATGGCCTCCGCATCAGCTCCTGCCTCCAGGATCCTGCCCTGTGTGAGTTCCCGTCCTGACTTCTTCAGTGATGAACAGCGATGCTGAAGTGTAAGGTGAATGAACCCCTTCCTAAGGTAAGTGAACCCCTTCCTCCCCAACTTACTTTATGGCCATGGTGTTTTGTCATCGCCACAGAAACCCTGGCTAGGACAGACAGTAGGGTCACTGGGGCAGCTGTAAGTCTGTGTCCTCGTGAGAAAAGGAGATAAGGACACAGATACACACGGAAGGACAACTCAGTGAGGACGGGGAAAATGCAGAGAGGCTTCGGGAGTCAGCCGGCCAACACTGCAGTGAGCAGCATCCTCCGTGGCCTCTGCATCAGCCCCTGCCTCCAGGTTCTGCACTGGCTTCCCTCATGGGAAGTGAGAGCTGAAATAGACCCTTTCCTCCCCAGATTGCTTTTTGTCATGGTGTTTTATCACTAGAAACCCTAAGACAGGCGGGCTAGGAAGGCAGTCCTTCACTCCCTAGGCTGGCAAGGCTGGGCGTGATAGCCTGATTGGGGTAGGGGAGCTCCAGAGCCTCTGCCTCCCGGGGTGCCCCTGAGCCGTGGGGAGCACAGGGAAGCTATGGGCGTGGCTGTGGACCAGTGAGAATAAGGGTTGGCTTGACTGGCACCAGGATGGGAGAAAGGGAGCCGAGGTCATTCGGGAGGGGCCCTGGGATCGCAGCCAGGGTGAGAAGTGGAGAGTTGTCATCGTCACCCTACCTTTCTGCAGTCAGCTGGCTTTGGCCGCAGCCTTGCCTCTTAGAATCAAAATCCTACTTAGCTCCTGAGACTGCCCCCGCACAATGCACCCAATGTTTTCTTATAACCCCAGGACCACCAGCCCAGGGATGGCACCGCCCACATTGCACTGGGCCCTCCCACATCAATCACTGTTTAAGAAAATGCACCACAGGCTTGCCCACAGCCCAATCTGACAGGGGCATTTTCTCAACTGAGGCTCCCTCTTCCCAAATGACTCTAGCTTGTGTCTCAAGTTGACAAAAAAAAAAAAAAAAACTGTCCAGCATACCACCCAAACCTGGCTTTTGCCAAATAGCCAATAAATTATTCAGTTTGCAAAATGCCATTATGTGTGAGTTTGCTTAATTGAATAGAATAATTTATGGTAAAACCTGGGGAAAGGAAGATGGATGAGGAATGGCACAGAGGAATGATGCAGTGTCAGTGAAGGCAATTTGATTTTTATCCCTCATTATAATAATGTTAAAGGGAAAACATCAACTTGGGTCAGAATCAATATTTGCAGAGTGTCTGGACCATGAATTTTAACTGGAGGTGGCGAGGAGGTGGCTGGGCGCATCAATAATTAATGCTTTGTCTGCTGCCACAAATAACTCCTGGGTTTGGGTACAGATGCCCACTACCCACAGATTTGCTGGTGATCGTAAAAGGTAATTTAGGAATGAGTCTGTTGGTGATACGTGTTCAACATGATTCAGGACGCGGCTTCCCACAGGGTCCCCACAAATCATGGAGACAGATGAAGTGAAACTGGGTTCCTTCCCAAAGTCTGTGTGTCAGGGAGTCACATCCGCCACCTTCTGTGCAGCCTTCTCCCAGCACAGGCGACATTCCGCTGAACGCGCTGCACCCCTACCCCAAAGGGCAGCGGACAAACAGCTCAGGGGACAGCAGGTTCCAGATATGAGCCACCCCTGAGTGGGACCCTGATCACATCAATTCAACACCTCCCCTGTCTCAGAGTGTCCCTGGAGAGCCAGACCCATAGGCTCCGCTGAAGGTGCCCATGCTTTCTGCTCTGTCTGTCTGCTCTCGCCTTATCTGGTGTGTCATGGGCAGGTATGGTGGACACACCCCTACACAGGGGCTGCTGACTGCCCCTGAAGGTCTGGGAAACAACAGTGCCATGTCCAGGTTCCCTGATAGTGCCTTGTGAGCCCAAGTCCCCAGCTTGCTGAACCCTGACATCAGAGCTATCCTAAAGCCTCCAGAACATTCCTCCCTGCCCGCCAAGGTCAGTACTAGGGAACTGGGCTATCTGAACATAGATTCCAAGACAGCCATTCTTGGTCAGACCTGGTGGAGCACAGCCAGAATCCCATGTACTCAAGAGGCTAGAGCTGGAGGGCCTTGTGTTCACGGCCATCACAGATCATTCAGCGTCAAAACACGGGCTGGTGACATGGCGTGGGACATGCTCTTCCCATTGTATCAGGAACTTGGGCAGCAGGTACTTTCCCTACATAGGCAGGGTCTGATTTCTCACGGGACCCTGTCTTCATTACAATATCTTTTACATTGTGCTGTTGGGCCACAGGAAGAAATCACCCACTGAAGGGGACATCTGATACACCATGAACTGGAAGAGAAAAGGGGTCATCTCAGGCTCATGAAATGAGCCACCCACCTCATAAGTACTCATGAAAATCCCCTTAAAAGCCACCACGCAGAACCCACTGTATTGTTTCCAGTCATCCTTCGGACTGTCCATTTCAGCTCTTCCCTAGTGTGTGCTAGCTAATCATTCTCTTCACTAAGTAAACTTCTCGGACTGTGTCTCTCAGCTGAATTCTTTCCTTCAAGAAGGCGAAGGCCAAAGAGAAAGCTTTACCCAGCAACAGAAGGCTGCATGGACGACAGACAGGGACGACGGACAGAAGATAGTGCCTGACTGCAGTCGTCCTGTGAGATGATTGAGCAACGGCCCTCAAAAGGCTCAAGACCACTCTTGTTCCATTCTAGAAAGAATGGAGATGCCCGGCGGATATTTATCAAATGAATGGCGCATACTTCTCCATTGTAGAGCACATATTTAGCATGAACAAGGTCTTGGGTTCAATCCTCAGCATTAAAATGGAGGGGGGGAGAAAGGGGGAAAGGGAGAGTTAGGGAATGCATCAGCAGTCTCCACCCTTGCCCCCACCACCATAAGGCGATGGACAACAGCAGCATAGCAGGAAGCTGGCAGCGGCTGCTCTGAAGCACAGAGGCCATCCTGTGGACTGACATGCACAGGAGTCCCTCACGAAGACATCCCACCCACACTTGGGGCACGCTTGGTTCTCAGCGGGGCACCTGTCAGCAGGGGTCAGGTGAACGCCTGCTGAGGCGGGCAGGTGTTAATAAAAGTCAGCGCCACCTGTCACAAAGGATGGAAACAAATAGAAAGGGCCAACGGAAGCCAAGAGAGAACAGCCTGCAGGAATGATCTGGCCTCTGATTCAAAAGGAAATAAAATCTGCTGGAACAGACCCCTTGCCTGAGCCTGGGGAGCTGACCCAGGCCCTCCTTGGCCTGGCCTCCTCTGCCCCCCCCCCAGCAGCTGCACACACTGCCCATTTCCCTCTCTGAATCGGTGTCTTGCCTTGGTAAGCGCTGTCTCTCTAGGGCCTACCCTCTCCTGCCCCCCCCACCGCTAACTTTCCTGCCTATAAACATCCAAAGGCACCAACGTTTAGTTTGTCCCACTCAAGAGTGCCAGTGATCAGTCCACAACTGGCTCTCTAGGAGAACACATGTGTCACAGAAAGCTTTGCCTAAGTGTCCCTGCTGTAGAAGCTGTGTGCACACACTTCACAGAGGATGAGAGCCACACAGATTGCAAATTACCCCTGGCCTCCATCCATTCAGCCAGCCCGTGGCTACCATTCATATGATCCAATAACTGAAGCCATGTGTGTTTCCCAATGAACCCAGTTATTAGGTGTGACATGTAATCTACTGTTCAACTGCCCTCCCCTACACAGACTTAATTCATTCAACAAAAACTACCAGCCATACAATGCCAACCACACAGACCTCAGAAGCTTCTTTATGGGGCAGGATCAGGACATGAACTATCCTACATTATTTAGGGGCAAATGTTTGGCAACTGGTTCAAATAACCTCCAGAAACTCAGCCACTGCATTTTAGCAGCAGAAGGAGCCAGTAGCCAGGTGGCTACTCTGTAATACCAGCAGAAGTGAAGGGCTAGATGGACGGGATGGGGGGATGGGGAGATGGGTGGATGGATGGATGGATGGATGGATGGATGGATAGAAAGACGGATGTGAGTAAATACATACATAGATGCGTGGGTGGGGTGTGCATGGATGGATGAATGGGTAGACGGGTAAAGGGATGGAGGATGGATAGTTTTGTGGATTGATGGGTGGGTGGGATAATGAGCAGTTGGATGGTTGGATGGGTAGATGGGTAAAGGATGTGAGACAGATAGTTTGGTGGGTGGATGGTAGGTGGGCTAACGGGTGGCTACATGGATAGGTGGAAGGAGGGATGGATAAATGGATGGGTGGAGAAACAGAATGAAGCAGTCTCCCTCAGCACCAAACACTGCCTCCAGCTGTGGAGTGCATCTCAGGCTAAGCAGGCCCTCTAGCAGGTCGCAGCCTCACACCTTAACTGTAAAACCAGAACCACCGTGGCATCACAGGACCACACCTCCTTCATTATCACACGTGACCAGCATGCCACTGCCCCATCCCAACCTACCCGCCACCACACACACTGTGGGACAGTATCAGCTTTGGGTCAACATCTCTGATGCCTCCCTCAGGGCCACCTGATACATTTGGAGATGGAAGAAACTCCAGGAAATTCTGTTCTTTTGAGCCCACTGTGTGCTAAGCATGCAGCTACACCCAGCTGTCCATGTCATTCTCCAAGAGGCAAGGATGCCTTCCCCATTCTATAGAAAGAACTAACTTCTAGAACAGGACAGCAGGCCCAGCCCACCCTCCACTCCAGAGCTTGCGCTGTTTATCTGCTGCCAGATGCCTGCTCCCTGGGACCCATGACACACTCCATCCAGGACAGCGGGGCCCATGTGACACACTCCATCCAGGACAGCAGTTAGACAGGCGTTCACTCAGGGCAGCCTGGTCTTCCTCCCACCTGAGAGCTCTTTGTTGCTCCATGATGGCCACAGCCAATGCTCTGTCTCCCTTCCCCAGACTCTACCGCCTACCCGATAATGTCTGTCCCCAGTCAGAAGCCTCCCTGGTGTAGCTGATTTCTGGGCAAATATTTGTTTCCTTAAAAGAAAAGGGTGTCCCTGCTGAGCTGGCAACACAGCTCAGTGGGTAAAGGTGCTTGTGGCCAATCCTGATGACGTGACATCAATTCCTGGGACCCTTATAGCGAAGAAGAGCAGGCTCCCTCGAGTTGTCCTTTGAGGCTCACATGTACACACGTGCACACGTGATCACATACACACACCATACATAAATACGTAAATACTTTATCCACAACAGGCCCAACTCAGCGGAGCTGTGAACCCCAGAAGGGACTGCCAGGCTGTTCTGAAACTGGCAGTATTTGGGGCACACAAGACAGGGGTGACCAGAAGTGAACCGGTGTGGCTCACATGTGACTTCAAGATAAATTGACAGCTGTGTATTTGTGAGTGGAGACCTGGATTTTAAGCCAAGAGGAGCCTTTGGGAAGACACCCTTCAGTCCACGTACCCTTCTCCCTGAACACAGGGTGACTCTTCCTGGACTTGCCTCTGGGTGTCAGTCCTGACCTCACTGAGGCAGTAGGGTTGGGCACATCAGGTGCAGAGATGAAAGTGAGCCCTAGATGTCCAAGTTCTAGGGTAGGATACACAGGCAAGACGCAGGTTAATGTCCCAAGGGATGGAGAGCCGGGAACCCAGTAGCTCACAGAATCACAGACCGGGGCTTAGGGAGAAGGGTCTAGGTGTTGAGCCATGGTGCCTATAAAGGTAGTGTAGACAGAGCAAGAGCCTGGGAGACAGAAGAGTCAGGAAAAGGAGTAAGAGCAGATGCTCAAGAAGGGTCCACTGTCCCTGGCTGGCTGTGGAGGTCTCATCCTCAGAGAAGGGTAGGGCGTACACCGATGTGGGTCCAGGGCACACTACTGAGGCTCCCTGAGCAGGGGTGGCATCCGGCTAGGCAGTACTCCCTCAGCCTTGAGCTCATTTGCAAGTCTAGCTGCCCTGTGTAGCTCTGGCATTCACACCGCATATGTTAGCACCCACAGCTGTGATGCTGACTGGGTGAGCTGGTTCTGCTAATACTCAGCTGAGGACAGGATGGAGGAGGTCTCAGCAGGGTGTCTCACATGGGGCAAGGCTTGGCCACCAACCCCATCCCAAGTGCCTCAAGCCAACACTGACCTGGCTCCAAGAACTGCTGTGGGGACACTGGGCTGACCTCTCAGTGTTGACAAGTCTAACGCACAGGCACAGGCGTGGAGTCAGGGGTAAACTGACCCAGAATCCTCTGTCGAGGCACATGGCATAGCGGCTCTGGTCGTCACCTGACATTGGGGTCACGATGATTATGCCACAGGGGACCACGCCCCAGCTTCCTCACCCCAACAGGGAACTTCCAGGTAAGCCCGGCACTGTGTGTATTCACATGCATTACTCCCATGCACACTAACACTCAAACAGATATCAGAGAGGTAGCTGTCCCTGAGGCTCCTGTTGTCGCTGGGCTGGCTAGGCCCTCCTAGCCAAAGGGCACTGCTAAGCGGAGCCCAGGCTGGCAGGCTTGCCTTTCCTTCTGACCTTGGGCAGGCCTAGGCCCCTGGATCTCACTTTTCTGGACTATGAAGTAGGATACCTAATAGCAACCAGGCCTGAATGGAGAAGGACCCGGACTAAAGCCCAAGGTGATGACAACGGAGAGCCACGCACACAGGACCCCACAGGACTTCCTGGCCCCCACCTCTTCCCCCTGTAAGCAGGACACTTTCTGTCCCCCCCAGACTGGGAGGCAAGTTCTGGCTCAATATCTATTGCTATGATGAAATCCTGTCCAAAAGCAACTTAACAGGAAAGAAAGGTTTATTCGGCTTGCAATTCCAGGCTAACGGCCGGCCGTCACTGAGGGGAAGTCAACACAGGAATGGAAGCAGCTATCTTCACACCCACAGTCGTGAGCAGCGAGAAACTGCCTGATGCTCGCTGCTGCTCTCATCCAGAGTCCTCCCCAGAGTCCTCCCCGCCCTACATAGTTCGGGACCCCTTTCCTACAAAATAGTACTGCCCGCCATGGGCTGGTCCTCCTACACCCATTAATAACCAAGAAAATCTGGATGGTTGTGTGTCAGCTGGAGTCATCAGAGAGGAAGGAGCCGCAGCTGAGGAGATGCCTCCATGAGCTCCAGCTGTGAGGCATTTTCTCCATTAGTGATGAATGGCGGAGGGCCCAGCCCATGGTGGGTGGTGCCATCCTCTGGCTGTTGGTCCTGGGTTCTATAAAGTAAGCTAGCAAGCCATGGGAAGCTCCCCTCCATGGCCTCTGCATCAGCTCCTGCCTCCAGGTTCCTGCCTTGTTTGAGTTCCTGTCCTGGCTCCCTTCAGTGATGAACAGCCATGTTCAAGGGTAAGCCAAATAGACCCTTTCCTCCCCAACTTGCCTTTTGGTTATGTTGTTTCATCATAGCAGCAGAGACCCTAACTAAGATGCCCCCACAGACACGCCCACAGGCCAAATCGAGTTGCTCAGTTGAGACTCTCTTCCCAGATGCCAACTGACATTTAAAACTGACCGTAATCATGGGTAAGCAGCATGCCCAGGTCTGTGCCGTCGCTGCACATTGTACTCCATTCCGCCCCACCGAGCCCGGCTCACTAATACTCACTGCGAGCCAGGCACCGCTGAGCCCCTTACCGAGCCCACCACCTTTGTGGAATTCCCACTGATCAAGGACAACCGTTTTCTAGGAATTGCCCCAGAAACCCCACTTACAGTAAAAGGCATGTCCAAACCTTTGTGCAACCCTAGTGGCTCCTGGTTTTACTTTATTGGATCAAAATCATACCCAAAGCCCCCCAAGAACCACCCTACAATCTTATCAAAAAGAAAGCAAGGAAGAAAAAAACCAATGTTTCCCAGCAGTCCTCTGAGGTGCGACTGGAGAGCCACCAAAGGTTTGGTTGGTGCTAAGACAAGTGTGACTTCCCTTGAGGACAGTCCTATTTCCCCAAGCATCTCTTTCCTCTTAGCCCTATGTTTAACACCTTAGTTTATGGCTGTCTTTTCATAGCTGCGAGTCTTCCCTGAGAGGCCCACATCCACGCTCCTGGCACTCCGTTTATCCCTGAGCACCCTTCTACATTTTAATAAGACCGAGGCTGCTCCATACCGGCCAGTCCTGAATCCTTTTCCTGTGCTAAAACCGCAAGTTCATGTTTAGCCTGCGCTGACGCCTCTAAAAGGAAACTCCTCGGGTTGATAGGAGTGACCGTGTGGAGCTGTGCCTCTGTCCCATCGCCACTAGCAAGAGCATGGTCTCCCCACAGGCCCAAGTTACCTGGAAGGAGACCCTGACAGGCCTGGTGGAACCATAGTCCCTTGCCCATCTTCCTTGAAACTGTGTGGGCAGCCATGCTGACAGCCAGTAGGTCTAAGATCTTCATAAAGCCCACACAGGGGTCCACGAATCTGGTCATGGTGTCTCCTGTGACTGCAAATATGTTCTAGATAGGACAGGCATCTATGCGCTGTGCCCGGCCAAGTGTGAGCCCCAGAGATCTCATGCCAGAGTCCTGAGGGGACAGGAGCACAGCAAAGGCCAGCTCCCCGCCAAGGCTTGGCAGCACTCTGTTTGCCTTTTAACAAATAAAGCTTGCCTGAAAATCACTAGCTAGCCACAGAGGCCAGGCAGTGGTGGTGCACACCTTTAATCCCAGCACTCAGGAGACAGAAGCAGGCAGATCTCTGTGAGTTCAAGGCCACCCTAGGCCACGTGAGATCGATCCAGTCTAAAAGAGAAACAAAGCCAGGTGGTGGTGGCTCACACCTTTAATCCCAGCGCAGAGGTGGAGACAGGAGTGATAAGGCTGGGCAGAGCGAGGAATGTAACTCGGGAGAAGCCAGGAGCTCATGCATTCCGTCTGAGGATTGGTAGCCACAGGATTGCCCCTTTGGTCTGAGATTTCAGTAGAGGTAGAACTAGTGGCTGGGCTGCTCTGATTCTCTGATCTTTCAGCATTTACTCCATATCCGATTCAGGGTTTTTATTACTAAAACCAATCCGAATTCATGCTACAACACTCTGCCTCTTGTTCCCCACAGGAGGTAGCCCCATACAGCTCACCAGCTCCAAAGCTGCCAGGTCAACACAGCTCATCCACCTTCGCCCCCACCAGGGTTTATTCCGGAACCAGTTCCTCCTAGGAGGCTCTCAATTCAGCCTTCATTGCATTTTCAATCATTTCTAGGGAAACCAAATCCCTGCGAGATGACCCAGATGAAACTTAAGCCGGGGGCCTTGACCTGGGAAGGAGCAAAGGGAATCTCCCTGGGGAACCACGTTCTCTCTGGGGGGGGGGGTGGACAACAGAGGCCAGTGTAGGCCGGAGGCGCCATGTATGTCACAGGAGAAGCTGTAGTTACTCTACATCCACCCTTTCTATAGACAGAGGGGGTTAGAACATTGCTTCTCAACCTACAGGTCATGACCCCCAAAGACCACTGGAAAACCCAGATTACATTGCAATTCATTACGGTAGCAGAATTGAAGTTACGAGGTAGCGATGAAAATAGTGTCATGGTTGGGGCCACCACAACATGAGGAACTGTGGTAAAGGGTCACAGCATCGGGAAGGTTGAGAACCACCAGGCTGGAAGGTGCAAACACTGGCTCACAGGTCAGAGCTCCGAGGCTACCTGAGAGGCACACAACAGCTCCCCTGCAGGCCACTGCCAGTTTCTGCTGGCTCTGAGCCCCAGGAAGCCTAGGACCTCTGTGTGGTCGGTCCTGGGACTCCTTCACCCCATGCACACACACACACACACACACACACCGCTCCCCCAACACACACACACCCTGACCCCATCCCAGAGCCAGGCTCACACAGACTGAAAGGCTGTGAAAACTCCCTGAAGCCAAGTTTCAGGCTCCCAGGAAAAGCCCAGAAGGCCAGTATCTTCTCACCTCAGCCTGGGATTAGATGGAAGCCAGCCCAGGACTGGCTCCGGGAGACACTAGGGTGAACGGTGGAGGGCCGGGTAGGCAGTCACGCTGTAGTTCATGCCAACTTGTCACCGTTCTCAGCGGAGCCTCCTCCACCTCATAAAGATGTCCACGGCCGGCGCCAGCATAGCCAGAACCACAAATCAGTGAAGGCAGGAGCTGAACACCTGCCTCTGCCAGGCGGACCAGCCCTGAGACAGCCACGAGGCCACAAGAAATACAGCTCGTCACCCTTGGTATAGAGGGAAGGAGAGATTTATTCCAGCCACAGAGCCCTGTGTGTGCCGTCTAGGGCAACTCGGATGCAGGCTGGAGCTGTTCCTTCTACGGGAAGGGAAATTAAGGTACCAGGCAGGAAAGGCTGCCAAGGACTTAACACGCCAGCGACTGTCCTAGGCCCCACACCCAATACCCTTCTCTGGTCCCCATCAGCACAACGATGGGTCCCTGTAGGCCAGCCCATGCCACCAGGGGCCTCGACAGCAGGCTCCCTCTGTCTGTGGACTAAGGGCTTTTCCTTTCTTCCCTAATCAGCCTCTTCCCCACAGCTGTGCAGCCAGGACCCTCAATGGGAGGAGGAGCTGCTTTCCTGCTCTGGAAGGCAAGCGCCTTGAAGGGAGTGGGGACGGTGTGGCCACCGGCCCACCTCAGGCCCCTGCCAGTCCAGTCTGCGGGGTACTCTAGGAGATGGCAGGTGGCATCAGTGAGCCCCACACTGGCTGGCTGCGCAGGGCAGAGTGTCCAGTGTGAACTCACTCCCACGGTGACAATGACGGTGGGAAGACGGTGAGAGAGTGACTTCATCTGGCACCGTCCTGTTGCTTCTCAAGGACGCCGTTCGTTCGTTGCTCTCCCTCTCAGCCTCGGGGACAGGCTGGGCTGTCCGGAGCACACTAGTAATTACAGTGGCATCACCCTGCCCCGGAGGCCAGCTGCCACTCCTACCCCAAGCCTTCTCCAACCGTGGGCCACTGAGTTCATTGTGAAGCCTAAGCCTGGGGCTGGGCTGCAGCCAAGAACGGCCCAGGCAAGTCATGGACAGTTTCTAGGGCTTCTCAGTGCTCAAATGCCCTAGGGCGGGTCTGAGGCAGGGGAGGGCCCCTGACCTCTACCCCTAGAAACCCTCAATGTTCTCACATGCCGTCACATCTGTCATTCCTGTGGGTTCAGGGCATGACAGGGAAGCCCGCTAAGGACACTGGAACTGGACGCATGTTGGAGGAGGGATGGCCAGCAAGGTCTCAGAGCCCCGGCAGCTGGGTTGACTTCTGGGAGTCCAGCAGTGGTCCCAGTGCAACCGTCTGGGACCAAGAAATAATGCCGACTGGTTGCCAGGGCTCTCCACATCCCGGCTGGGTTTCAGTTACCATAGCTGCAAGTCCAGACCCAGGTCAACAGGGAGCTGACTAAGGGGCACACATTGTCCCAGAGTCCCAAACTACTCATGCGAAGGCTCCACCCTCCCAGAGGTGTCCCAGCATGTCATCCTTGCTGGAAGACACAAGAGGAAACTAAGGCAATGGACACAGAGGCCATGCCCAGTCGTTCATGGTTCATTGGTGACAGCAAACATTACCATAATGGGAGACAAAACATGGGGGAAGCCATGTGGGGCGTGGGGTGCTGTGTCGTCCTCAGCGCTGTGCTTAAACACAAGCTGAGTGTGGAGGTACACAACTGGAGGTTCATGAGTTCAAAACCAGTCTGAGCTTATCTTAAAAAGTAAACAAAATATAAAAAGAAAAAAACAAGATGTGGAGGCTTTTGTTACACCTGTAATTCCAGTACTTGGGAAGCGGAGGCAGGAGAATCAGGGATTCAAAGCCACCCTTCGCTATATTGTGTATTCAAGGTGACCCTGAGCTACTTGGAACTTTGCCTTTAAAAAACAGAATCGGTAAAATAGGGGTTGGAACGATGGCTCTCTGGCTTTTCTCTCAGAGATCCAGAACTGTGTTTAATTCTAGTCCTAGAGGAATTTGGGTACTGGATGCATGTGATACAGATGTATTTGCAGGCAAAACACCCATACACATAAAAATAAATTAAAAATTTTAAACTCAATAAAATAAATAAGTAAAACTTAAGACAATTCAGAAGCCAATACAATACAGTGAAAGGCTAAGTTGCTGTGTTTGTAAAGCTGGGGGCTAAACCTGGGCCTCACATACACTCAGAAACTCCACCGAGCTTCTCTGGAGCCCCTTTAATTTTAATATTATTTTATGTGTGTGGGTATTTTGCCTGAGTTTATGTCTGTGCACCATGTGTGGGCCCGGTGCCAGGCCTTAAGAGGGCGTTGGATCCCTGGGCTCCAACCTGTGTCTCCTGGAAAAGCAGCTGGGCCTCTCCTCCCAGCCAACTCGCTGGCCCCTGACTTTGTACTTTTTAAATTTTGAGACAGGGTCTTACTCTGTAATCCAGGCAGGGTCTTAATTCCAGATCCTCTGCCTCGGTCTTCCCAGTAGGTGGGATGGCAGACCTGTACCTCACCCATCTAACAAAGCCTTGGTAAGGAAGGCACCTGAGGAGGCCCCTTGGGCTGGCCAGGGATGAGCAATGTCTTGGAGAGAAAGGCCAAGAAGGCCCTGACCGCTCTCACCTTCCCTGGAGGGCTCAGCCCAGAGTCACCAGATGTCAGTCTCCAGTGCAAGGCCTCCCTGGACCCTGTAGAAGGGAACCCGCTGCTCTACCTTTATCTGAAGGACAGACAGACTCAGGCTGGGCCTCAGTGTCCCTCACAGCTTGAGAATTTCTAAGGCCCCCAGTCTGTAGTTCTAAGTGCGTCCCACCACTGGGTAGCTCTTGGCTGGCGACCAAGACCCCATGATACCTCATCCCAAGAGCAGGGCTCTGGGCAGCTCAGGGAATTCCTTCCCAGCCCCTCCCAGCCTCCAGGGCTTCCTGTGTGGAAACAGCCTGGATCCTGCCTTGTTAAACACGTTATCAGGAGGGAGAGGTCTCCAAGTGGGCTTCCTGTTTGCTGGGAGCAGAGCCCAGGGCCTGGTCCCAGTGCTCCTGGCCCAGCAGAGGAGCAGCCAAGTCAGGGGGGCAGGGAAGGGGGAGGGGGGGGAACGGTTTCTTCTGGAAGGCTGTGGCTATGGCACATGGCCTTGTGGTTCCCCCAAGGCCAGGAGGTAGACTTCCCTAAAGCCAGGGTCACTTCCAGAGAGCTCAGAGCATTTTGGGCCCAAGGTAGCAGGGTGGGCACTAGGTGAGATCTCAGAAAGAACTGGCAGCATGTAACACGTATACATGTAACATGAACACGTATACATGTAACACATGTGACCCTGGCAGAGGAAGGGAAAGTGTTGGAGACAACCCGACACTGGCAGAGCCTCCCACACAGGCCTGGGGGGGGGAAGGCCCAAAGCACCCGCCACCCAGGTCACTGGAGACCTCTGCTGCCATGGTCTCCGTCAGACACCTGCCACCACCCTCCCTGACTGCCACCTAAGTCACCAGGCCACCACTGCCACTTCTGACCTCCTGTGGCAAACACAGGGGCCTCTGAGAGCCAAACACTCAGGCCTGGCCCTACACAGAGAGTTAGCACACAGCTATCTCTCCAGGGGTGCAGCCACACCCTCCTGCCCCTCAGCTACTGCCCTGCTGATGCTGCTGCTCCCACAGTCTGCCTCTGGCCTCTTCTGAGTCCCTTAGCATGCCCTGGAAGCCCCTTGCCCCTCCTACCCATTGGGCCTTCTATGCCAGGGTGGAGTAGTTAGGGCAAGCAGAACAGGTCCCAACTTGTAGCTGAGTCAGGCGGGCACCTTGCCTTAGGGAAGCATGTGGCGGGGTGCCAGGCCAGCTTCTGAGCCTTTGAGAGCTGACGCCTGAGCTGCCACCAGCATGTACCCCCACGTGGCCCAGGCAGGTCCCCAGCATCTCTGGCTGCAGGTCCCCTGCTGGCTACTCTGGTCTGCACTGCAGCTGTACTCCAGGCTCCCATGGGCTCACCCCTTCTAGGATCTCAATCCACCCTCCTCCGAGGAGAGCCTGAACAGGGGCTCGAGTGGCCACTACGCCCAGTTTTCTGTCCCTAAGGAGGACGCACACAGACACATTACAGGAGGCATGGGGCAGACTGCCATGGGCTCAGCTTCCACTACAGAGCTGGGTTCTGGGTGACTGCAGTGTTCCCATCCATAAAATGGGCGTAGTGGAACTCTACACTGCTCCCCACGGGTTTCCCAGCCCTTAATGACAGGGCTGGAGGGCTTTGATGTCCCAGATGAAAGGCCATGCAAGGCTCCCAGGCTGGCCTCAGGACAGTGAGTTCCTTATCCGGAAAAGCAAGTGCCTCACACTCAGGTCTGGACTGTGGGTAGTGGGCTTCACCTAGGAGGCCACTGATGACCGGGCTTTGCCTACAGAGGTACCTGGCAAGGACGAGCTTGGGGATCAAGGCTGGAGATGCCCTCCCTCTGTGGAGGATGCTCTAGCCCACTCCTGTGACAGAAACAGAAGTGTAGTTGAGGTGTCCCACCCTCACACAGCCCAGACGGCACAATCATGATGGGAGGCAGAGCCTGTCCAGGGGCCCGTGGGAGGGCTCCCCAGGAACGATGAGGGTCCTGCTTGGATCCTATGCTGCCCTGTTCGGCAGACAGCACCTCTGTGCAGTGCACACGGGCACCAGTTTGCAAGACAGAAAGTGAGCTTCTTGCCTCTCCCCTAGGAATGTCCTCTACCCCCAAATTCAGAATACCACATGCAACAGAACCCTCTGATCCAAGGACAAAATGCCTCCCAGGGCTGACTGGAAACAGCATCCTCCCCAGTCTGGGTGTGGGTGCTGCTGGCCTCAGAGCAGAAGTTGACGTGGTGTTGTGGGACAGAACACCTTCCCGACTGGCCTGTGATTCCCAACCCCTCACAGCTGCTGCAGTAGAGGGGGACAGAGGCTACAGAGGACAGACTGCAAACGGTGGAGTGCTGCCCTTCCGCCCTGGGCCTGCCCCAGCCAGGGCCAGACTCATTGCTTTGTTCATTTCCTTTCTTCAGCAAGCCCCCCCCCCACCCCAGAGCTCACTGGGGCCCAGCCCTGTGCCATGCAGAATTGCGATGATGACTCAGACCCTACCCCACCCAAGGGCCCCACCGAGCCTAGGAGATATATATGCAGAGACCACACAAGGTGTGACTTGCCACCAAGGAGGGGCCCTGTTAGCAGGGCCACCATGAAGAGGCCCCCACAAACACTGCCAGAGGCCAGAAGAGGGGGCATCACAGGCACGGGGCTGCTGGGAGGGGCAGGGGTAATAAAAAGTAGAGCGTCCCAGGGCTCGCAGGGTGGTGGGAGCCTGCAAGAGGGCCTGGCAAGGGACAAACAAAAGAAGATGGAGAATTAATCCAGTAGGTAACATGGAGTAAGGCCAGAGGGTAGCCAGGCTAGGCTGCCCTATCATAGCAGGAGCTAGCCCTGCTGGGCAAGGGCTCGCATGTGCTCAGCCCCTGGAAGGCAAGCGGAGAACAAAGAACAGAGACCCCAGTCTTTCTGGAGTTGTTCTGGGATTGCAGTTTGGTCACCGCGTGCGTGCGTGCGTACGTGCATGCGGAGGAGGAGGAGCTAGCACAGAAGGCTGTTTCCCTCCAGCCTCACCCCCAAGACCGGCTCTCAGCTTCACCCTTAGGGTCTGGATTTGAACTCTGGCTGCGGCTAGCTGCCCAGTCAACTTCATGGTAGCTCATATAGAAACACAGAAACAGCGGGCAAAGAGCCCCATGGTTGCAGCCCTCCGCCCTGCAGCCTTCCCCTCAGCCGCCTCACTGTAAACCGCGAGCGCATCGGAGCCAAAGAGCTCAGGGGCACCCAGTGAACTCGGAGCCAGGTGAACAATCAACACATCTTTTATTCACAAATAAAAACTGTCGCAAGATGTTATCTACACATTTGTACAAAGGTCTGGACGCCTATAAAATACACAACGGTCAGAGAGCACGAACCTGCGTGCGGGCCACATCGCAGGCTGGCAGGCTCACCCCTCATCTGCACTTGTAAAGAACCACCTCCCACAGACCCCCCAACACTGCCCTGGGTGACCCCAGAAAAAGCCTGCCCCCACAGCTGCCAAGAGCCCCTGACCTAGGAATACCGGTAGAAAACCATAAAAACTTAGACAATTTGTCTTCAAATTCCCACTGCAAATTCTGCTTTTAGGCAAAATGATACAAAAATATGAAACTAACAGAACTTTTACAAAAACTCACACCCCATTCTTGTTGGAGGTGGCTGGTTTCATGGTATTTTTTTGTTTGTTTGTTTGTTTTTTGTTTTGTTTTGTTTTTTTGCTTGTGGTTTTGGTAAGAATTCCTGCCGTGGAAGAAAAGCATTATGTGCTCATGGCCCAGCCCTTGCTTGTGGCCTTTGGTGTCCTCAGGATAGCGTGGGACCCTCAAGGTAAGGAGGGGCCTCAAGGCTAGCTGTCCACACTCAGAGGACACCGCTGCTATAGAATGCCAGAGACCACTCGCGTGGGCTGTAGAGGAAAAACTGCTGGAGAAGAAAATTAACCCGATCCTAAAGGAGAGCCGGCCAAAAAGGCCCGCCCTGCTACACAAAACTGCTTAGTTGTAAGGAAGGCAAAATCAGAAACAAACTGGCTTCAGCTTGGCCAGAGTGGCCCAGGCTGAGACTGCGCTGGTGTTTGAGTCATGTCTTGAGTCCATAGCACCAAATTAGAAAAGAAAAGGCCTACTCAAGGTTAAAGGCACTTGCGTGGCTGTCTGGGTGACGACACTTGCCATCTCCATGCTCTCTCTGTCCACTGGCTGGCCCTCCCCTCCCCCACTCTGTCTCCTCTTTGAGAAACCCCCATCCTGCACAGACCCTGTGTCTTCAACCCTCCAACCCCCTCCACATCCTCATTCCACCCCACATCCTATCCTCACACCCCCTGCCCTGCCTTTCCCTCCCTGCCTATGACCTGTGCTCAGCCTCAAACATCCACCTCTTGTGGCCCAGGTACAGCAGTGGCTGCAGCTACACCGATGTCAAAGCAGGTGACCATCATGACATGGGCTTTGCACAGGTTAACGCACTGCTCCAGGGCGGCTGTGGCTTGCTCCAGGGCCGCCAGATACTCGGCTGATTCCGGCTCGAGCTCTGGGTCCACCTCAACTGGAGAGAGAGGGGACAGGGTCAGGGCAAAGGCTAGGGCAGCAGCCAAGCTCCTCAAATTCCCCAAGGGCAAGTGTCAGCTCAGCGGATCCTCCCTGCCGGCACCTAGTGTATGAGAACAGCGAGGGCGGAGCAGGGAGAGCCTAGGGTGTGAGGTCTGGGTGTGGGGCTCCCACAGCTAGCCACACAGGGAGTGGGGTACTCACACTGCTCCAGCCAGCGCCCAGGCTCCACCATCAGCCGGCCCTGGGTCTCAGCCAGCTCTTCACAGAGGTGGTCACGCTTGGCCTGCACTTCCTGCAGCCGCTGCTGCCTGCGCTCTGCTAGCCGCAACTTGGAGCTGATGCACACTGGGCCCTGATGGCAAGGGACAGCAAGAATAGGTTCAGGGATAGATGGCAGGGACGCTCTCCATAAGGCTTCCTAGCACTCTGGCTGTGGCCATGGACTCCCACCCTCTTCAGGCCCTGTATAAACAAAACATGGCCAGCCCTCTGCTCAGGGTCCACACCAGGAGCTCCTGGACTGTGTGTGGGTCTAGCTCTGTGGAAAGACAGCAGTAGCCTCCAGAGTTCCTTCCATCACCCACCAGCAAGGGCACCAGGGACTACTACTAGCTTGGGGATGGTCCAGGCTGGTTCCTACCTTCTCCATGTCCTGAGAGGGCTGTGAACAAAAAAAGGCGATGCCTGGCTGAGTCTCCAGGGGCAGAGAGCCAGCCCGTCAGATGACCCTCCAGGATAGCCCAGGGACCCCAGCTTCCGGCCCCTCACCTTGGCTTTGTCCTCCCTCAGAGGCAGGCGGTGCCGCTGGAGGCGCTCCACATCGTCTATCTCATACACCTTGATCTCAAAAGGCTCCTTCACAGAGCCAGCCAGGGGCGGGGGCAAGTCCACCCACTGCCCAGGGAGGCTAGGCTTGCGGCTCAGGGCAGCAGCATCGGGGAGTGGGGCCGGGATCAGCCGCCGTCGCTGTAGACCTGAAACACCCCAGGCTCTAGTCACATCGCCTGAAAAGCCGCCACACCAACTGCAGTCACCACAGTAGCCCTTACTGCTCTGACACCTTCCCTGCCTCGCTGGTCGACTGGGAGGGAAGCCACAGCAGTGCTGGCAGGGACTCTGGGCAGCGGGGACGTGGGCCAGGGCCAGCTCAGCCTCACCACCCTGCCGGGGTATACACTGGGAGTGCTTACGAACTACACAGGGCCGTGCACCTCTGCATGCAACAAAGCCCCAGGAGTATTTAATAAAGCGTCGGTTGGGGTCACGTGCATTCACAACCCAAAGATCTCTCTGTGTCGGGTCTAAGTTTATGCCCTACGAAGGGCTGTATGTGTGGCCCCGTGGCTTATAAACAACCAAGGGCTATGCACACCTGGCATTTGTAAAACTATCCCAGAGACCACACAGGGTGAGGTTTCAGGGTGGAGAGGCCAGGCCCACCGCCAAGAACCAGGAGCAGAGCACTCCACGGAGCTACAAGGAACCCACAGGGCTGCAAACCCAGCTGCCGGGGGCCCCGGGGTGGGGTGGGGGATCGGGGTCCACCACAGCCTGAGGCGGCCGAGTGTACCGTCGAGGATCTCTCGGGTCTACAAACTGTAGAGTGCTGTGCCCAGAGACCATCTCGAGAGGCTACCCACCTGTGGCCCTTTTCTTTGGAGACTTGAGGCTGCGGGAGCGGGCGCCCGGGGAGGATGTCCCACTTTCACTCATGGAGTCGGGGGCCGAGGAGGCGCTGCCGGTGGCCTCGCTGTCGCGGATCATGCTCTCATAGCCACTGCTGCCGCCACTGTGGTAGAAGAGCGCGGTGCGGCCCATAGCAGGGGGAAGCTCCCCACTCAACACACTGCTGTTGTCACTGCCGTGGCCGCTGCTGTAGCGCTGAGGCCTCCTTGGGGCAGTCACTTTGCTGTAGGGGGAGGGCAGGGCGGGGCTCACGGGCTGCTGCTCCTCAGCCAGGTTCACACCACTGTCGTTGCCGCTGTCGGAGTCGGTCGAGCCCCAGGAGAGGCCACCTCTACCAGGAGATCCACTGGCTGCCAGCTCATGGACACGGCTATGGGCAGCCCGGAGCGCCTGCTTAGTGCCCATGATGGTGCCCCTGCCTGCCTTGGCCCCAATGCCAGGTACAGCCCGTGGAGCCGTTCGGGGTCCTGGCACAGGGCCACTTGCCTTGCCCGACACAGGGGCCAGTGGCTTCACTGGAGCACCCAGTGCCCGAGATGCACTAGCCCCTAGATTACGACTCTTGGCCCCACCAGCCGGAGGCTTGGAGGCTCCGACACCCTTAGCTGGGCTGCTCCTACAGGCAGGAGCTGGCCCAAGTGTAGGGCTGGCGGGTGGTACGCCCAACCTGGGCACAGCCCTCTGTGGCCGTACCGGGACCTCTCTGACCTTGCTGCTGCCATGTGTCAGGCCCTCGTACCGCTCCAGGGACACGTGGCCAGCGGGACGGTGGGCCACCTCCATCTTGCCAGCTCGGGCTTTCAGGCTGGATGTGGTCTTGGAAACACAGCAATCAGACCGGCCACTGGGCCTGGCCTCATCCTCCCCTCGGAAGGCAGAAGTAGCCCCTGCCCGGGTCAGCCCCAGGGCCTGGGTAGGGGCGAGGGCCGTGCTCTGCTCCAGGCTAGACTTTCGCACAGGGGGAGCTGGGGGCCCCGCCCCACTAGGCCTTGGAAAGAAGGCGCCCTTGGGAGGCATACTCTTCTTACTGCTGGAGGAGGTCTTTAGGCTTCCCGAGTGGGCCATCGCCTCTGCTGGAGTGTCCCCACAGGACGCAGATGTGGTCACTCCCAGTGTGGTGGCTCCCCTCCGCAAAGGTGGGATGCGAGCCACAGCTTCTGGCCTCCGCGGCACTCTCGTCACCTCGCACCCATCCACCACTCTCTGGGCACAAGCCGGCATTATCTGAGCCTCCGGCAGTCGAGAGGAGCCTGGGGTTGGGCTTGGGACCCTGCCTGTGGAGGCCGTCTGGCGAGTGTCACAATCCTCTGCCCGGAGAAGCCAAGGGTCCTCAAACAGGCCCCCAGGGCCGTATGGACCCCGGCTGGGGTGAGCACGGCCGGTTGTCGAGGTAGTCCTGGGTTTCCGGGGGAGACTGGAGTGGATGGTCTGGGCTGAGGCTGCATCGTGTGGAGACCCAGCCCAAGGCTCTCTGCCTGGTCGGATCTGAGTTGCTGTGACAGCCTCCCCAGGGTGGGAACCCTGGGCTGAGCCAGGATTGTCTGGTCTGCCACATTCCGAGGACCTGAACTTGCTGTCCTCTTGGGAGCTGCTTGGGGTAGCAAACTCTGGTGGACCAGGCCCTGCTGCAGAGTCAAGGATGAAGGGAGGCTGTGGTGTGGGACCACGGCTTTCAGCCAAGCAGACACCAACGTCACTCAGCCAGGAGCCAATGGATGAGGCCGGGCTGCCACCAGGCCATGACATTCCCTCTAAGAGCTCCCCAGAGTCTCCTGGGCCCTCAGACGCCTGTGAGGTGTAGGCATCAAACTCATCATTGATACTGCTAATGATGCTGACTGGTCTTGAGCCTGAAGCCAAGGCCTGCAGGGAACAGTCACTGCCCAAACTGGCCAGACTGGAGGGTCGTGTGGCCCCCGCAAGTCCCCCCAGAGGTAGTTCCTCTACCACGGTGAACACCAGCTCATCCTCGCCATTCAACTCCACCGGCTGCTGCAGGGTGACGGTGGTGGTCAGCAGGCCCCGCTCCAGATGGCGCCCACGAGCAGACGGGCAAGGGTAAGCCGTGTCTGGGAGCAGTGGGGACATGGCCATCTGCCCACTCATGCCCACAGGAGGTGTCCGCATCACACTGCCAGGGCCCTCTCCCCCAGGTTCTGTGGAGACACCTCGGGCTTCTGGTTGCCGAGGTGGCGGAGGGGCTGGAGTGGGCAATGGCCTCCTGCCCCCGCCTCCCGCAGTCGTGTCTGGGGCAGGTGGCTCAGGCCGGGTACCATCGACTCTCTGATCTCCCTGTATACCAGTCTTAGAGGGCTCTGAGGTGCTCCGGTGAGGATCCTGCCCAGGGCTGCCCCGGGGGGAACTGGTAACCACAGAAGGGCCCATAGCCTTCCTGGGGGACGTGGCCTCGGGCAGCGAGGGCTTCCTGCCTCCTCTGGCAGGGCTGGCTTGGGCTCCATCGGAGCCACCCTGGGGACCAGGGAACCCCTCGCTGCCGTCTATGCATTCCAGACGCTCCTGCAGCTCTGCAAACGTACTGCAGCGGAAGTGGTCGGCATCCCGGGGTCCCTCGGAGGGCCTGCGGCGGCTCAGGGCGGGAATGATGGGCACAAAATCAGGCGGGCCCTCATTGTCGGTGAGCTCACGGTCCGACAGCGCCGCGCCGCCAGGACCCACATAGATGACTGTGTCACAGGACTGCTCACTGCTAGATGAGTAGTCAGGGTCGCCAGACAGGCCAGCAGCCGGGCGGTCAGGGTCCATGACCACGGTGCGTGGGTGGAAAGGCCGCAGGTGTGGGGGCCGGCGGGCCCGGCCCTCCTCACAGGAGCTCTCCCCTCCTGAGGAGCTAGATGCATACTGGAGACAGTACAACAGACCCTTGTGAGTAGATCCACTCCCGTCTGCTCACAGCCCTGGGCCCCACCCCCTCTTCCCTGGACTCTGCCCTCTCAGTGTAGGAGCGTGGACCCTGCGGACAGCAGCAGCTGAGCAAGGCCTGTAAGTGCTGGGAACCACACTACAGGGCAGGAACATAAGAGGCACTTCTGAGGAGCTTTGAGGGGTGATCAGCAGGCACCCTGTCTCAGGGTGGGGAGGGGGTACAGGCAGAGAAGGCCATGCCACAGCAAGCCAAGTGCAGCTTCCAGACCTAGGGCAGTGATCTCAGAACACCCAGCATTCCTGGGAAGTCTCCTGCCGGCATGGTGTTCATTCCCCTTACAACGTAAACCCTGGGCCTTGGGGTGGGGTGTCCTCCAGAGGCATCTCCTCCCTGGCGTCCAGAGTGGGGGCCCATCGAGGGTGTGGGGGCCCATCGAGGATGTGGGGGCCCCTGGGCGGGGTAGCAAGGGCTGAGACTAACCTTGCTCTTCTTCCTGCGCAGGCGGTGGATACGGGCAGCCAGCTGCACAGTGCTGAGTGTCTCTGCATGGTGGGCTGGCGAGTCTGAGATGTGAGCTATCATAGTGGTACGGCAGTTGGTAGTAGCCAGGGACTCTCGAAGCAGCATGGTGAGTCTGTGCTCCCTACAAGCCAAGGAGGCGCTCAGAGGCTGGGGTGGGTGAGGGGCTGTCTAGGTGGAAGGCCAGGCGAGGCCTAAGCCACTGGCGGGGGTCGGGCTATGTGTGGAGGGTTCACTGTGCCCCTTCATCTACACCCTTGCATCTGTCCCTGTACCCGAAGCCCTAGAACCCACTACTGGCCCTGAGCCGAGACCCCAGAAATGCCAGACATCAAGACAGGCAGTTTCCCAGAGATCACCGTGCTGGTACCTGCCCCCATACTTACCTGTAGGGCACATGCTTGGCCCCATTGACTAGGGCCAGGATGACACTGCCCAGAGCTGACAGAGACAGGCACAGGGGTCCTCCAGAAGCCTCCCCGCCTCTGTTGAGGGCTGCCTCACAGCTGCCCAGGTCGATGAGGTGCAGGCGGCTGCGGCCCCCAGACACTGGAAACAGTAAGCAGGTGCTCGAGTGTGGGCACCCAGACCCTGTTCCACAGCCCACTCTGGCAGGCAGAGATGCCCACGAGGCCCCCCTCAGGGGGCTGGCACCTACTTCCTCCTTGGCCACACTTCTCCACACGATACTGGTACACATGCAGCGTGAAGAGCATGTGGGAGCTACGTCGGGTGTCCTCCCCACAGCCAGCATGACTGGTGCTGCGGGCGGCCAAGGCCGCATCCAGGTAGAAGGCTGCCTTCTCTGCAGTGGGTGCCCGCAGCTCATTCTGGTTCTGGAGCTGCAAGAGCAAAGGTGAAGGCCACATGTATTTCACAGCTTGAGGCCGAGCACAGTACTCCCTCTTCCCTCCTCCACCGTCCGAGAACGGCTAAAAGCATTGGCCTACCTGTGTCCCACACACAGGGTCCTCCCGCAGGTACACGCCCGGAGACTGGGAGTCCTGAAGGCTGCCTGAAGCCACTTCAGCAAGCAGGTCCCGCAGACTCTGGTCATGGCCACACACTTCCACAGCAGACACACGGATGGAGAAGCGTGTGCCCATTCTTTCCTTGCGCTCATCAATGAGCCTGAAGAGCCAGGAGATAGCACAGGGCACGATGCCCAGGCTCTGGGGTGAGCTGTCCTTCCCAATCATGGTATATGACTTGCCTGGAAGACAGCGGCATGTGACGACCACCGCTAACTCTGCACAACTTGCCCAGGGTCCTCAGGGCCAACCCAGATGGCCCTGACACCTCATGCAGCCAGCCACTCTGAGGCCTCTGCCTTCTGGCTCAGACTACCTCCGCTTTGCTGTGAGATTCCCCACCCCCACACCCATCCATAAGGAGAACTACTTTCTTCCTCATCCAGGGCCAGGCTCAGTGACAGCAGCAACCAAGGTGGGGGACAGTTAGAAGGCATCATGGGTGCACGGGAGCGGCAGAGCACTTACCAAGGCTCATGTGGCCAAAAGAAAAAATGCAGCCATCAGCTCCACCAACCACAGACTGGAGCACATCAGCCACGGTCCCCGAGCAGACCTCAGCCTGGGGAGGAACCCAGTGGGAATTAGGCAGGTGCCAGAGCCTAAGGGCTACGGCCAGTGCCTTCTGTTACATCTGTAAGCCTAAGGTCTGTTAGTCCTGGTCACATGCACGCAGACAGCCCCATAGCCAGATGAACAGACAGACAGGTCCCTCCCACATCCATCTGGAAAGTACAGGACAAGTAAGTCAGTGGGCAAACGGGACACATACAATCCAGGCAGGGTGTGTTAGCAGGCAGCTAAGTCCCCATTCTGCAGTGATCAGATCACAAGCACACAAGAGTCCCTCTCCACTGTACCTGCTCCGAGTCCTGGGGGAAGATGGCGTCAAAAGCAAACATCTTGGGAACCGGTGCCGTGGGGGCGTGGCGGAGGCCTGCACAGCCTGGGGGTCCAGCAGCGGGGTCATAGAGAGTCACCTGCTTCCTCCGAGGGTCTACCTTCAGGTAGGCTGTAGACTCAGCTGAGCGTTGAACTCCTTGCGCTGGCCAGATGCGCAGCATAACCTTTACCTGGGGGTTGGCAGAAGCAGGCTTCTGAGCTCCTCCCTCCACCCAGCTGGCCACAAATTACAGGGCAGGGGAACCAAGCAGGAGTCAGGACAGCAGACCAGGTCTCAGCATGGGTGCCTATACCACAGGAATGCTGCCTGAGCAGATCCCCCATGAGGTCAGCAGGGTAGAGAGAAAATGAAGCCCAGGGTGGAGCAAGGCTGGTGGGAGGCATAGCCAATCAGCCAAGCAGGGGACAAGGCAAAGCAGGGAAGGAGAGGTCAGTTAGCAGAGGCAGGGAGTACCCCCAGCCCCCCCCCCCGGCATCTCTCCTTCAGGGACCCCTGAAGGAGAGGCTGCACCATCAGCCTCAGGACAACACCCGCCCTTCACGGAAGGACTTGCATCCCAGGAAGACAACAGACACACCTGTGGGGTGAGCAAAAGAACAAAGCCACAGAAAGGAGAAGAGCCTCAGAGAGCCAAGAGACTGTGGGGAGAAACTCCAGGCTTGCTGCTTCTGCCCTGAAACAACTCAGGAAGACAGGCTGGAAAGCTCACGAAGGAGAGAAATTAGGATGGGCAAAAGGTGGAGGAAATTCCTGGGACCGGGAATAAGATCTGAGAAGAGGGAATTCTGAACTCTTGCCTAATGAGCCCCACTTTGGGGAAACTGGGTCCGGGAGGCCTGTGGGGGAGGAGAGGGCAATGGTGGGCCCGAGCCCCTGGAGCTCTGCTATCAAGTAGTCAGCCATGGCAGAGACAAAGGAGAGTCCAGTGTGTGTAGTGACCATGCCAGGGTCCAGAAGGCCCGGAACAGGGGGCCCCAAACCCTCTATGAGAAAGCAAAGGAGGGCACGAGGTTGCAGAGAAAGCTGCACCCATGTGAAGAATGGATACTTCCCACAGCAATGCAGTGAGGACGGAGGCTGGGCAGCTGAGGCACCCTGAGTTAGGGTCCCCTTTGCTGGAGGTCACACCTTCCACTCTCCCACTCTCCAGTGAAGGCTCTGGCTTCACACTGGTGTGAATCCAATTACCAGGGGGTCATTTCAGAACCGATACTTTTCAAGGATTTTAATCCTTGCTGCAAAACTGGTGTGGGGGCCGTCTGCGGGACGGCACAGGCCCACTCCCAGTGGACAGGCGGACACTGATATGCAGGGCCTCCCGCGGAGGGGAGAGAGAGGAGCAGAGAAACACTTGGCTACCGTACTACTGAGAACCTGGGCTCTACCAGGCAAGAATCGATTCTTTTATTCCCCAGGGACACGAACAAAACGATTCCATTTCCAGGCGCTGCTGCAACACAGACGAAAATGTGCGCTTCCAGGTAATTTTTGGCAATTTTTTTTTTCCAGCGTGAACTCCTCACCACTTCAGGAACCAAATGGGTCCTGGCGATGTGAGAGGATGCATAGTGGGAGGAGAGGCCTGGAGAAGCTCTGATGTGGCTCTGATGTCTCCTGGTGCCTCTTCAGCAGACACTAATCCCGGGTCCCCAGGCAGAGAGGGCATGCGTCCAGCCTGCCCCCCACTGCCCCCCATCCATTGTCTGCTGGAAAGAACCTGTCATTACCTCAGGGAAATGACAGGGTCTCTCAGGAGACAAGAGCATCCTCATCCCCCCCCAAATGTGCAGATACCACAAAGCCGCTGGAGCTGGGGGGAGGGGAAACACATTTCACATAAAAGCAGGGCTTCCAGCTCCCCAGGGGTGGGCCAATCTGGGGAGGGGGAGGGGCGCCGCTCGGCACCCAACACCAGAGATGTCTTTTTTAATACCACGGTATGATGAATTATCTTAAGTAGCACATTAATGTCAGACACTGAATGTAATCTAACTTCTTTTCTGTGGCAATATCCACCGCCTTTCAGGAGGCAGTTCAGATGATGTGACATTAGTGCTAATAACACCTAGAGCGGGGAGAGCCACAGGGGCATAGGGGCTGGTAACGGGCAGGTGGCCAGGACACCTGGTCCCCGGGGTCAGCAGAAAGAAGGCTGAAGGCTTTCCTCAGGCGGCAGAGCCGGGCAGCCCCCACATACAATGACAGTAAGAACAGCTGCCCTTCTGCAGTGTGATAACCCATCAGCCCTAAGGCAGACACTGACCCCACGCCCACCCCGCCCCTGAGGAAGAGAAGTTAGGTGAACAGACAGGCTAAGTGAACAGGCTGGACCTTTCCCTGACATTCTGCCCCAGATCTAGCCCAGCTCTGTGCCTACTCAGCCAGAACAGGGACAGCCTGGTGAGCGGGAGCCTCCTGCCTGTCCCAGAGCTGTGGGAAGAGACTGGGGTCCTCAAATCAGTCAGGCCTGGGTCCCAGCTCCCTCCCTTTCTCACGACAGCTCGGAGGCCACCAGCCTCACCTTCTAAACAATGCCAGTCTGAAAGGTGAAGGCAGCTAAGGGCTGGCGGCCACGGGCAGTGGGCAGCTCTCCTCCCAACAGGAAAGGGCACAGAGGCAGATGTCGCCTGTCACCAGAACTGTAACTGTCCTAAAACAGGTAGGCCACCTTTGTGTGCTCGCAGCCCACCCAACCCGGAGCTGAACAACTGTACACACACACAACGGCCCCATCGGGCCCTGAACGGCTGGGCTGCCCTGCTAAAGCCACCACTGCAATGCCTGTGCCTAGAAACTGGAGCAGAAGGCGACAGGTTCAGCCATGCAGCTGCAGGTAGGTCCAGAACCAAGAAACTGTCTGAGCCAACTCTCCCACAGCACGACTGACCACACTGAACATGTGTGTGGCTCCCATGCAGGTTGTCTGCACTCAACCCCAGGCTAGTCTATTTCCCATACTCCACCCAACAGAGGCCACCTCCAGCAGACTGCCTTGAGGAAACCATAGGGTGTGTCTCCCGTCCCAGGGGAAGGGAGGAGCCAGGAGGCCTGGCTTCCAGCCACCAATCAGCATTCTGAGAGGAGGCAGAGGGGAAGAAAGCTGCCCACAACGCGCAGCATGAAGGAGCCCCTGGCCTGCAGCTGCCTGTCTGGGCAGCCCTGTCTAGAGAGCTCTTCCTTCCTCTGGGGCTCTGCCACAGAAGGAGGCCTCCCTTCTGGAAGGAAGGCCTGTAAACACACTGCTTCCTCTCTGGTCCCTATTTAGAGTTCTAATCCCACTAGCCAGTGCTGACCACTGGGCACAAGCATGCAGGGCTAGCGGCAAGTGAGGGGATAGCTGTTAGGCATCGAGAAGGCCCAACTCCATAACTCTCAGGATGCCCGGCAGGGTTCAGCATCGAGAAAGATGTGCCAGGGGTCAGGACCCCACAATGGTTGAAGAGTCTGGCTCTCCATCCTAAGGGCCCAGAGCCCACCTCACCCAAGCATCTGCACAGGCCTGCCCTATCATGGGAATCAAACCGAACTCTTGGAAGAAGGTCTGGAGCCAACCAGCACCACACGGGGCTCTCCCCCTTTCCAGGTCTCTGCCCCCAACTGAAACACATTTGGTTGGGCTGCCCGGGCACCCTGCCTCAGCAAAGCTGAGGAGTCCCACCTCTTCCTCTTGTCTAGCCCCCCACACACACCTCAAAGCAGCATCCAGCAGATATGAAGCGAGAACGTGAGTCTCCAGACCAGCTCCCATCCTAAGCCCAGACACCCCATCACATGGCTACCCTGGAACGCGTCCCTGGGACCTGAGGGACAAGCCTCTTCCTGTCGTTCCCACCCCGGCTCCACACTCCTCGTGCCTTTTTGAAGCATCGCACCCTAGGGGCTTGGGCTCCTTCCTCCTCTTCAGCTCCTGCCCGCTGTCCCAGAGTGGCCCCAGGAGAAGAAAGCAGGGCCTTCTTCCTCCTGCATCTTATCAGATAGCCCCAGCCTCCCACACCCAGGCCACTCAGGTGGGATCACCTGACCTCAGGTAGGATCTACCTTTCCGAAGCTGCTGGGGTTTTCCTTGGCCTTGGAGGCAGCCCTGAGCAGGCACGGGGGTACTGGAGGAGGCCACAGCTGCAGAGTGCCACAGAAGTCCGTGGGGTATGTGGACGTGCCACGAGTGGTGGGCGTAGGTGGTGGGTGATGCTTCTTGCGCTTGGCAGCCAGGCTGAGCTTCTGGGCAGCCCTGGGGAGAAGAGGTGGGGGCTCAGAGTACACCAGCAGCTACCCCGTCACTGAGTCACTGTGTCTGTCCACGTCAGACCCCATCAGCCACGTGGGGGAATCGCTCGGAGAAATAAGCCGTTAATTCTTACGGTTGCATGCATGGCCTGCCCGCTTTTCTGAGTGGGACCCCCAGCCAGGACAGGAGGAGATGGCCCATGTGGACACAGGACTGCATTCTGCTCTGGGTGAGCCCTGACGTCACAGTCTTCATGCCTAACCTTCCGCAGCTTCCTTCAAGCTCACGTCCTCCAGGGATACATCCTGGGGTGGGTTTTCCTGCAGCCCTCAGGCCCTGGCAACAGCTGTCTCCACTGCCCTCCACCACCCCGCCCCTTAGCCAAGTCTTAGGATCCTACCTTGTCTGTGGACCATGAGAGCTACACAGCCCTAACCCACACCTCTAAGGACATCACCAAACCACACCATGGTGACCCTGGCTGACTCATTCTCCCTTTCCTGCCACCATTTTCCAAAGGGGGGGACCCGGCTGGGGCCAGGTGATCAGGATGAGAAGCTATCCAACCACATCCCCCCCTCTCCCACATCCCCAAATGCCCCCAGCTCCTCTCCCATCCCTGTAGTCCTCCCAAGTCCATTTTGCCCTCCTCTCAGAAGGGTCCAGCATGCAGAGCCCAGAGCCCGGGGCCCTCCTTGGCACCGTGCTGCTGCTGATGTGGTAAGCTCCCCTCATCTTTAATAGGAGTTGTCTTTTAAGAGGCCCCAGGGACAGCTCCCTCCTAGTGAGGTGTCATCACAGAAAATAAAAGTAATCTACGACGCACGGAGTCCCTAACGGAGCCGCAGCGGCCCCGAGTGCGGCAGAAGGACACAGTACTGACTGTAGGGAGTGCTGGTCTCATACCCAGGAAGAGCCCTGGGCCCCAGAACCTGGGCTCCCTGGCAGTGGTAACACCCTGAGGGGCAAACTCAAACCTCACACAGCGCCTTAAGCATGTGCCTGCTGCCTGCCTGAGCCTGTGTGCTTGCAAAGCTCAAGTGAGCCTTGCCAGGAAATGTTTGTCAGTTTCTCAGCACCTTCACGGAAGAAGCACACAGCAAAACATGGAGAAGCAAGCGAGGCTAACACGGTCACCTACCGGAGAAGGGTCAGGGCAAGAAGACTCCCTGAGCTACAACCCAAACTGCAGTCCTGTGGGATTGGAGCACATGGCTGTGCCCGGCAAGGGTCATAGCAGATAAAGCTCTACTGTTGCGGCTCAGGGGCTTTGCGTGCCTCCATCTCCCTGTCTGGGCCCTCCCACGCCAGATCCCACCCCAGCAGCCTCCTGAGGAAGAGCCTCCATCCTGCCTCAGAAAGCACTGTTATCTCCAGGTATGATCAGGGCAGGGCAGTCACAACCCTTTGCCTGGCACTGCCCAGTGCTGCCTGGGCAAGACAGGAGCTTTCCTAGAGTAGCTTTCTTGCCTGTAAGTGGGGACAGACAGAGAAAACTCTTCCTAGGATTTGGGGAACAGGCAGTACATGGGGCTGCCAAGTGTTTGCCCTGGCTGAAGGGTGTGGTCAGACCCCTGCAAGGTGACTATACTGGTCAGCAGACAGTAGAGACCAAGGCACGCCCACTCTGAACCAGCCCTTTACATCTGTGTCTGCCCCATCGTAGGTCAGGCAGGGCCGGAGTACATCTTAAAGAAGTCTACAGGGGAAGGCATCTCCTCAAAGTATGTGAAGGCCAGTGGGAAGACCAAGGCATCTAGAGAAGGCCTGGCGTGGAGGACGGAAGGTTGGAGCAAGATGGGGGTGAAGGTTGGCTTTGCTGGGTGGGCCCACGTGACTACAGACAACCTGCCCGGGGTAGCCCTCCCGGGAGCCAGAGGCCTCAGCACAGGGGTCAGCTGACCCAGCCGCCTCCTGCACAAGGCCAGCTCCTTGGTCTGACCTGACTCTGCAGCACCTCCCAACCCAGAGGGGATGGAAGCCATCGGCTGCTGGAGCGGACCCAGCCCCCAGCGCTCACAAAGCCTGACTCCCAGCAGGCCCCTTCCCGATGCCCCAGAACAGGTACCTTCTCTTTTATAAAGCTGACACAAATTCCCATCAACCCCCAAGACTACGAGGCTTTGGCTCGCAGGGGGCATTAGTCCCCAAAGGCCAGGCCTGCCCCCTGAGGACCCCAGTTTGGTTCTGAGCCGCAAGGACACAAGAAACATGGTGTCACCAGGCTAAGAAAGCACAGGGTGCCATGTCCAAGACCATCAGGTGCCAGGACCATCAGGACACGAAGGGAGGAGTGGGCAAGTCTCGGCAGTCTGCCCTTAATGGGAAAACTACAAAAGGCAAGAGCTTCCAAAGAGCCCCTCATGCTCAGGGACACCGCCTCCAGGAAGACCCCCAGCCCTAAGCCCCCTACTCTATAGAGCCGCCCTCGCCTGACATGTCTACAGGGACATGAGCCAAGCCAAGCCCGAGCTCACGGGAGGCCTGGCGCACACCCGATGAGGGAGTGAATGACAGTTTGTGACACCGCCAGCCTGAACAGCAACCCCAGGCCCTACATCTCTCTGGTCACTGATTCATGAGAACCGAAAGGAAGATTTTCGAGGAAGGTATTTTAGAAGCAGACTGACTTGACACTGAGGGCTTTGAGCGTCTGAAAGGCAGCCTGTTCCCTTAAAGCGACCAGCGGCCACCAACCCCACGCGTCCTCTAAGCTGAGGCTGGTGGGCATGGCAAGGCCACGTGCCAAGCCCCCTTCGCCACAGCAGACCTGCCATCTGCATGGTCAGCCTCATGCCGGCCTCAAGTGCTCGCTGGGCACTCTGTGGTGGGCCCTACTAGACAGTTAAGATCTGACTGGAGGGGGCTGCCACCGAAGGCCTCCCTGGGCCTGCTGGCCCCCGACACCTTACTCCAGGCCCTACACCACAGGTGCTGTCGGGTCCTCCCTCCTGGTCGCCCAGACCCAGCTTTGGAGCCTCTGCCCCTCTGGCAGCTAGGCCCAAACGTCTGTTCAGAAAGACACTTGGGGCTCCACAGAGGCCAGGAAGCTCTGGGTCCCAGAAAGAAATCTCTGCCCCATAGCTATCTGAAAGATGCCTCTCTCAGAAATGATTCCCAAGATAACTAGATTCTGCAGAGGTAACCCATCTTTACCAAGGGCAGAAAGATAGCGTGGGAGGTGCCCAGTGCTAAGGGAGCATCCTAGCCAGGGGGGGTTGCGGTTTGCATAGCGATTAGAGAGCTCAGAACACGGTGGGCGTCTAAAGCGTGGGAAATATGAATCTGGGAAACCATAGGCTGATGGATCTTTATTCGGGGAGAAATCACACCAGAAACAGACGACCGCCGCAGGTCACCGTCCCAAGGATGCCTCCAGATGCTTTCTGTCTCCAACCAGAAGTAAGAGAGCGAGCTGGGGTCCCGGACCCCAGACCTAGCCTCCCCAGGTCACACCCACACCTATCCCCATGCCCCAATGGGCGTGGTCAGTGCAAAAAGGTGTGGGCGGGGTGGATACCTCACTACAGGGGTCAAGGTCATGGCAGCCCCCACAAAGAGAGACCTCAAATTTCTAACTGGGGACAAATTTCTAACCGGGTGGTGAGTGCTTAACCACGCAGGTCCAGCCGAAGGGATGTTACCCCACCCTCCAGGGCCCTCAGGTGCCCTTGAGACTAGTGTACCTCACTGCAGACACACAGAAGAGGTAAAGGAAGACTTGAGCTGGTTGGGGGAAAACCCTCAGAGAAATGGCAGAGCCCAGACTCACTCCAGGACTCTAAGATTGGAAAAGCCACACTTCTGAGCCCACCCCACGCTGTGCACAGCACAGATGCACCTGCCAGACTTCTCCTCAGATCCTGAAGCCCATGCCCAGAGCCCACGAGGGCAGCGCTCTGATCAGGTGTCCATCCAAGCACACCTTCACAGACTCAAAACTCGTCCCCTTCCATCATGCAAACCTCCTCAGGGCAGGGACGGGGAAGGATCACTCTACCCATCCAGGTTCAGGGGGTGAAGGTAGGAACACAGCATCTGCGAAATAGGAGCCAAGGGCCCTGGGGTGGGGCCAAAGCTCTGGTGCCCTCTGGGCAAGCCCCTGCCCAACTCCTGCCTCCCCTTTACCCACAATGCCAGGGGGTGGTGCAGTTTCCAAACTCCTTGGGTTGAGCCTCCCAACCAGAAATCTCAGCCCTGCTGGGACACCTACCCGTAACGTGGCCCTCAACAGGTCTTCAGGAAGCCACGGAGTTTCAGGGTGACTTATAAACTGAAGCAGTGGCAGCCAGTAGGGCTCCCCACCCCCGCCCCTCAAACACACCCGCCTGGGGAAACCTGCCTCCTGCCCCCACCCAAGTCCACTTGTTTCTTTGTTTCTATGGTAACTTCCCAAGGTCAGGGTGTTGCTCAAGCAGGAGCCTCGCGCAGCCTGGGCTGAGACAAAAGGCAGCCAGCACCAGCTGCCCACTGCGGGGCGGGGTAGCTAATGTGCCAGTGGGAGAGGGCTACACACATCACACTCAGTGTCGAGACCCTTCTCAGGCACCAGGGGCCTCAGAATCAGGGTGCTGGGTGCTAGCCAGACTCAGGACCAATGGCCACGGAAACTCTTTTCAAAAGATCTGAGTGTTTCTAAACCTCCTAGCAAGTACTGTGCCAGGAGTGTAGGCGCCACAGAGGCCCTTGAAATCAGAGCTGAGCAGGACATGGACAGCTATCTGTCCCTCGAGTCCAGCCCCCTAGACACCACCCTGCCTGCTGTTGGTACATAGAGACCCCCCAAGCAGGCTGAAAAGGAGTCCTTCATGTCTCCATCTGGAAGGTCCTAGCCAGGTTCTCTGCACCTAATTGGGGCGGTGGCCGAGGACACACCATTCACAGGAGGTACTGCGGCGGCAGCGGACAACAGCCTCCATCAGCCAGCAGCAACAATGCCCTAATCACATGCCCCGTCACGCACCACACCAGGCCCCTCGGTCCCCCCGGACCAGGCTGATAAGACGTCCTCCGCACACTGCCCAGCATGATCCAGACAAGCTTATCAGCGCCCATGCGGGCTGTTAATGGGACAGTGACCCCCAGCTGGCTGCCATTACCTCTCATTATGGCGATTACATCCTGTAATCCCCTTTCTCAGGCTGGACGCTAGCCAGAGGACTGTTCCCCTACCCATCCACTGCCCAAGCTGGGGGCAGGGTTCTCTTCCCACCTCCCAGGCTGAAGTACATCACTCCCTCTGCTCAGGCCACATCCCCAAGCTAGGCCCAGAAGGGGAGCAGACAAAGCACAGCCCTATTGCTTCTCTGGACCGGAGCTCTAGGCCCTGGACAGGTACCGTTGAAAGGGAGGCTGGCCAGGTCAGGAGCGGAGCTGCTCAGTATGATGCTCACGCTCCCACTCTTTGACTGACTGAGCCACAGTTCTCCCAAGGATGGACCACATGCCACCAGGGACCAAGAACTCAGGGCCTCCATTCCCCAACATGCCGCAGCCTGTGTGACCCCGCAGCACATACCTTATAAAGAAAGAGGCCGCAGCTGATGGGCCCGTGGAACCCCCTGCTGAGGGTCCTGGAGCTGGAGTGACCAGGGCTGAAGTGCACGCTGCCCCACGGCCCCACGCCTTAGACATACCATCAGGGCCTGCTGCTGGGGGGCGGTCTCGAACTGTGTCAGCTACTGCCACAGCAGCTACAGCCGCTTCAGCCTGCAGGAGGAGAGATTCACGTGAGGGGCAAGCAGGTGACAGAGGACACGGCCCCTGGCTGAGTACTCTCACATACCCCTCAACCCCACACTCACACACACACACACACACACACACAACACACTCACACACACACACACACTCACACACACAACACACTCACACACACAACACACTCACACACACACCACACCACTCACACACACACACCACTCACTGACACACACACACTCACACACACACACTCACACACACAACACACTCACACACACACACTCACACACACACACTCACACACACACACTCACCACACCACTCACACACACCACACCACTCACACACACACCACACCATTCACACACACACACACACCACTCACACACACACACCACACCACTCACTCACACACACACACACCACACCACTCACTCACACACACACACACACACACACCACTCACTCACACACACACCACACCACTCACACACACACCACTCACTCACACACACCACACCACTCACACACACCACACCACTCACACACACACACACCACACCACTCACACACACACACACACACACACCACACCACTCACACACACATCACACCACTCACTCACACACACACACTCACACACACACACCACTCACACACACACACTCACACACACACCACACCACTCACTCACACACACATTCACACACACTCACACACACAACACACCACTCACACACACACATTCACACACACTCACACACACAACACACCACTCACTCACACACACACACACAAACACACACCACTCACACACACTTGAAAGACCCTGCCTGTATGCCTGGGAAATCACAGCTGGGAATCTGCAAGGGAGGCCTAGCCAGCCTCTAAGACAATCTGCAAGGACCCATGTCCCCAGTTCAGGGTACGTGACAGGTCTGTCCCAGCCACAGAAAAAAAGGCAGACCCCTAGAGATGGACTCTGCAGCCTGTAGTGATCACAGGTCAGGCAGACAGACCTCTGCCCCGTACCCCCGGGCCATCTGAGATCACCCAGAGGTACAATTATACAAGACACCACAATAAATATTTGGCACAAACAGTAATTGTCCCCATGTGATAACAAATGACACTCCACTGTCTGAAATATAACTCTGGCATTTCCAACTAATTAGCTAAAATAAATTCTAGAAAGGGGGAGGCCTTGGAGCACAGATGTAATTAAAGGCCCCCAGGACAGCTCCCACATGGTGTTTACCTGCCCCTCAGGCTCTAGGGGACAGGGGACCCAAGCCCTAGCAGAGCAAGACAGCAGCTGGTCTCTTCCTGCAAAGCCCCAGGGCCCTCAGCCTGAGAGGAGAGGTCAACATACCAACATGGCCTGTGTCCCAGCTGAGCCAGGGATCCCCAGGCTGAGAGGGCACAGGCCTGGTCTGGGGACCTTGGGCTGAGCTCAGTATTCCTAGGGTCTCTCAAAGGACGCAGACCTGAAGCCAGGTATGGTACCTCTGTAGAACAAGTCACCTTGTAGCCAGAAACAGCACTAACACAGGGCAGTTACCCCCCTCAAAGGGCAGGCGTCACTTTCTCAACCCTTGAAGAACCCCAAATCCTAAGACCCCTCCCCCGAGAAGGGTCTCTCTGCCTATAATAGACTAGAGCCCAGCCCAAGCCTTCAGCCAGCACAATCCCGGCACCTCCTCAGTCCCCAGGCTGCAAGAAGGAAAGGGCAACATCAGGAAAGGACAAACCTGGAATAGCTTACCAGACAGTGCCCCAAACACCTATCAGCCACGTGCCTGTAGATGTACAGGCTACACTCCTAAACATGCCTCAGAACCCAGCGCAGCCAGACCCCTTCTTCTGCAAGCCACTCCCTCACTTAAATGCGGGTCCCTTTTGTATCATTTGGTGTGTGTTCCTATAAAAACTAAACTGCTTACCTGGGAAGAGTGGCGGGTAAATGTTTAGGATACAAGGTTGACAACTGCAATCTGAGCTCCTCGGAGCAGAACTGGATATGGCTGAGTACCCACTGGGCACAGCAGCCCGGAGCCCAGAGCCAGAAACCTTGGGCAGGCTGGAGGGGGAGGGGTGTCCAACCCATGCCCCCCCAGAACCTAGAGCTAGCTTGGCACTCTGTGCTAGCAGTGCTGGGGGCCCAGGGTCCTGTAACACCTGCTGGCCTGACTGCCAGATGCTAAAGCCGGACCCCGCATGGCCCCCTACCCCGGCCGCCCGGGCCTTTGTCCAGCTGACCCACCTGCACCGCCGGCAGGCCCTCCCCACACTGACCTGTCGCAGGAGTCCTGCACGTGACTTGGCTCCACCGTCCTACCAGCTGCCGTGACACGGCTCTGTGCATCGGGACAGCCACTGCCAATTCCTGCCAGAAGCAGAGCCCGGACATGCCAAAAGAAGCCGTCCCAAAGCGAGTACAGAGCAGTGGTGGTGTGGGCGGACCACAACACGGGGAGGAGGTGGGTGGGTGGGCAGACGCAAAGCGTGATGGAAGGAAAAGCGCAGAGAGAGGCGAGCGTGAGGCCAGCACGGGCCGGGGGAGGGAGGGACAGCGAGCAGAGCCCTGACTCCCTGAGCCGGCAGCCAAATCCTGCACCCACACAGAGGCAAGACGCTGCAGAACCTACAGAACACCAGGGTTCTGTGGAGCCCAGTTTAAGAGACACACTAACTCACCTGGGCAGCTCTCTAGCCCTGACCTCTGCACCTACACGGTGCTGGCTGGTGGAGGACCGTGCCCTCCAGGACTCCCTCCCCCCACAAACACGCGCCCCCCCATAAACGCTACCTGTGAGGAAAGCAACCTGGATGCTCAGGGCTACACTTGAGGCAAGTATACAAAACCAAGGGGCTAGCATCCCACAAAGAAGGTTAGAGCCTCAGTGGGGCCGGCCCTCTCTGCCTGCTCCCCCTCCTCTGTCCTCACCATCCAGAGGCTTCCAGGGCCGGGCACAAGGTGGGAAGTCCTACACGTTCAGGGCACTCCGTGGCTGGGTAGACTGAGGCCTAAACAGCAGTCAGAGCACGCTAGAAGGGTCAGCACAGGGTCAGGCCACAGCCCAGTGGAAGCTCCTCCACCCTCTGATGTCAGGCAGCAGGCTCCCTGCACAGGTCACCGTGGGAGGTAAGCAGGCCTCAGGACGATGCTACCCAGCCACCACACTCTGGGGAACCCTGGCTCCTCGAGCCCCCCCTCCCCCAATGTTCACTGTGCTATCTCAAACTATGGGATCAGGAGGTGAGTCCTCTCCTGCAGCTTCTGCCCCAAATCACAACAGGTTTCCTGACGTCCACGGGGGCTTCTGACTGTGTAACATGCCACGCGACTGGCCCTGGCGGACGGCATGTGCAGGTGCTCCGCGACTGGCCCTGGCGGACAGCATGTGCAGGTGCCACGTGACTGGCCCTGGCGGACGGCATGTGCAGGTGATCCTCATCTGCTGTCTCTACCCGACAGTCTAGACCAATGGTTCTCAGCCTTCCTAACGCTGTGTCTATTCAGCAGTTCCTCACGCTGTGCTGACCCCAACCCTCAGAGTATTTTTGTTGCTATTTCTTCCTAACTGTAACTTTGCTACTGTTTTGAATCATAAGTATCTGGTATGTGACCCCTGTGAAAGGGTCCTTCAACCCACAGGTGGAGAACCTCTGGTCTAAGAAACACTAATAGGGATAGTTCCCTCTGGGAGCTCCAGAGTAATGGCTGGATGCTCCACAGGCAAAATGGTCAAGAAATGGCCCCTCTTTGAGCAAGGGTTAAGGGGAGTCAAGCCCTCAGAGGGCTCCCTGGTGGGAGGGGAGACCTGGAGGACATCCTTCAACCTAAAAATGCCAGTGCCAACAGCTGTGGCCTCTGCCACCCATCCATGGGGCAGGCTTATGTCACTGGAGCTGTGCCCTGAGGACCGCCTGTCATGGCAGACTCCACACCCAAATGCGATGTGCTGTGACTTGGGTTAAAGCTGTGTAGGCCAATAGCCCCTCACTCCACTGGAACTCAGGGCCACAATAACACCTAAATGAAGGGACCAGAGCAGCTCTCAGCCATAGCACCTAGAACATTCCAGGCCTTCCAGGAACTCTATGAAGACATAGGTTATACTATCCTCTTGAAGGACCAACTGTCTAGCCAGAGTCAGCCCCTACTTCTGACCTCAGCCAAGATGAAAGTGTCCAGGGGACCCAGACCTGGTCCTCCACTCCTCACCCCCACGATGGGAGCCAGGCTGCCTTTCCCACCTGTAGGAACCAACCTACCTAGTCAGCTCTACAAGGCCGCTGACCGCCTGTGACAGATTCACGGTGCATCTCTCTAGTGTTTAATACCAGTGCTCAGGCACTACTTGATCATCAGCAATTGATGCCCTGCTTCGGGGGACACTGCCTCATCTACAGCATAACGTCATATTTATGGTTCTAATAATGTCCCTATTGATTCCCAGGACTGTTCTCTAATTATAAATCCATTCCCACCTTCCCAAACACAATCAATGTGCCCATGAAATAAGGAGCGAGACCCTTAAATGCCCACATTTTATCCCATACAGGCCACAGTCAGGCCTGCCTAACTAAAGGCCAATCCCCCCCTAGCATCTCCCCAGCCCCCCAGCATCCTCCCAGCCCCCAGCATCTCCCCAGCCCCCCAGCATCCTCCCAGCCCCCAGCATCTCCCCAGCCCCCCAGCATCTCCCCAGCCCCCAGCATCTCCCCAGCCCCCCAGCATCTCTCCAGCCCCCAGCATCTCTCCAGCCCCCAGCATCTCTCCAGCCCCCAGCATCTCCCCAGCCCCCCAGCATCCTCCCCAGCCCTCCAGCATCTCTCCAGCCCCCCAGCATCTCCCCAGCCCCCCAGCATCCTCCCCAGCCCCCCAGCATCTCTCCAGCCCCCAGCATCTCCCCAGCCCCCCAGCATCTCCCCAGCCCCCAGCATCTCCCCAGCCCCCAGCATCTCCCCAGCCCCCCAGCATCTCTCCAGCCCCCCAGCATCTCTCCAGCCCCCCAGCATCTCCCCAGCCCCCAGCATCTCCCCAGCCCCCAGCATCTCCCCAGCCCCCCAGCATCTCTCCAGCCCCCCAGCATCCTCCCCAGCCCTCCAGCATCTCCCCAGCCCCCCAGCATCCTCCCCAGCCCCCCAGCATCTCTCCAGCCCCCCAGCATCTCTCCAGCCCCCCAGCATCTCTCCAGCCCTCCAGCATCCTCCCAGCCCCCCAGCATCTCCCCAGCCCCCCAGCATCTCCACAGCCCCCCCCAGCATCTCCCCAGCCCCCAGCATCTCCCCAGCCCCCCAGCATCCTCCCCAGCCCCCAGCATCTCTCCAGCCCTCCAGCATCCTCCCAGCCCCCCAGCATCTCCCCAGCCCCCCAGCATCCTTCCCAGCCCTCCCAACCACTACACCAAAGCACAGACCATCAGCATGAGATGGCTCAATGTCTGTTCAGACCTAAGGCTGTGGCCAGTCAATCAGTGCACCCAGACTCCTTTGGACCAGTGTCTTAGGTTTGAACGCATCACCTTAGGCTTCCTTTGCGGTCCAGCTCAATGCCACCTCCTCTAGGAATTAATTAATTCATCTGAGCAGTCAGTAGCATCTGTACCCTACACCTGAGTTCTGTTCCCCATTGCTCAGGCAGCCCAGCTGTTGGGTAAAGCCTCAGGAGAACAGAGCAGCTGGCCTCCCTTCAGTACAGTGACTGGAAGGGTGCTGGGCTACGATCAGCATGGCACTCCAACCCTAAGGACCGATGGCCTCAAAAGACCAACCTCTGATCAGCTCCAGCTTGGGTAGAATTCTCAGCACACACCCCATCTGAGAACAAGTCCAGCCAACAAGTTTTACCTTCCCCGGAGAGGCCTACAGTCAGAAAACAGGAGGAGCCTTCCTTACATGGGAGTTTGTACCAACACTGCCCAGGGGCTCTGGGGTCCCTCTCCTTGAAATGCCACTAGACACACAGACCAAGGGTGAGAGCCCACCAGTCCACACCAGGGGCTCTGCAAACTCCCCAGGCCTGCAAGGTTGGCTGCTATGCGCCTGGAATGCATATCTGAAACTCTACCACAGAAGCACAACTCCTTGGAAACACCCACAGCTCCTCTGCCCTCAGGGCTTCAGGTAGCAACAGGGGCAGGGCAGCTTCTTCATGTAGCAGCCATGCACACATGAGCCACACAGCCTGCCCCTGCCCCTGCCCCCTTCACCTCCCCTCCTCCTGCCTCATTCCTGGTGGATCTATTTATACCTTCCCTGGCCAGAGGATCCCTCCCTCCCACTATGGTCACCGGGAGAACTCAGACCAACAGTGCAAAGTACACTGCCCTCCCTGCTAGGCACTGAGGGCCCTCAGTGAGCAGGGTGGCTGAGCCTCAGCATCATTCTCCTGGGCTAAGTCAAGCAGGGCTCATGTAGCGTGCTGGCTGTGCCCTTGTGGTATTAGGTCCTCGCCAGGGCCCAGTCAGAGGTCACCTCTTACATCCCCTGAATCCAAGCCCCACCTTCCAGCACCCGAGGACATCCCTAGGCTCTTTTAACTGCCATGCTGGAATTCCTTGAACGGGGTGGAAAGCTGGAAACTCCAAGAAGCACTCATGCAGGCAATGCCCCAGACAGGGACTTAGGGCTGGATTACGGGGCGCCAGGCCCCTCCCAGAGCTCTCAGGTGAGAGGGGGAGGCCTAGAGGACATCCTGTAACCTATACACGTCACTGCCAGCAACCGTGTACCCCAGGCTCTGTCACCCGATCTAGGCCCCCGAGGACAGCCTGACGTGGTGGCTCTCTCCAAAGGAAGACATTCTCTCTAAACCCAAGCACAGATGAGGGTCCTCCCGGGAACCTCGGGTTCCTCCTTCAGCCCACAGCATCACAGATGATATGAGAAGCAAGCTCGCCAGAAGCATCCCTGCCTTTCCTGGGTTTGCCCCGCCAGCACCATGCTACACAGCACCAGATGTGGTCAGGAGCCCAAAAGTATGTCAGTCCACCTACCCAGAGCACTCACCAGGCAGGTGGGCGGCAAGAAGCTGTTGACTCTTGACAGACTCCACACGCCTTCAAGGCACTGCTGGGCCTGGATGGTGACTGTGCTCAGTGCTCCTCCAAGGCCTGCAGGGGCCACGGACACCTGGACGCTGGGGCCCGGTGGCCAAGCTGTTGCCTTCTTCCTGTCAGGTCCCACGGGGAGCTGCTTCCCTGTGAGGCCCACTGGTCCAGGTGGGTCCCTGGGGCTGGGAGCCACAAGGCCTCCTCGGGAAGCATCAGGGTCTTCATGGCTGGCGGGGGCCTGTAACAGGCGCAGGGCTTCCCGTGTGAGCTGATGAAGGTGTGTGGTACATACGTCACAGCGACTCTCGGTGTCAGGGCGGCACGCCGGCTGAACCCCAGAAGCCGGGAGCTTGTCAAGAAGCAGAGTAGAGAGGCAAGGGTCCTGAGGACGGCAAGGGACAGCAGTCAGCACGCAGGTCCACAGGGAGGCCCCCACCCCAGCTCACGCTGTAGCCGGTGCAACACCATCCATAACATTATCATGGCCCAAACTATTTCATCCGCATGAGCCCAGCAGGAAGATAATTACCAGAGTTAATAGGAGGTTGCCTGTGCCCTTGACAGCCAACCCACTGCCTCACCGTCATTAACCACGCTGGTTCACAGCTAATAAGATACATGTGTAGCTCCCCGACAACCAGCTTGTGGGTAAAGGCACTGGTCCAGGGCCTGGCAGGAGGCTATGAGAAGAGGCCTCCAGAGCTCCCTTCCCGAGCTTTCTCTGGGGCAGGGGCTCACACCATCTCCCTGTCTTTGCAGTCTCCAGCCGGCAGAGCCGGGAGCACGGAAATAGGGTAGTACTGTGGGTGGCAAAGTCCCCAGAGCGAGGGTGGTCATCCCTGGCCCTGAGAGCAGCTGGGATGCCATGGCTCCATGTCCCAAGCTAGGGATACTCAGGGGCCCCAAGGGAACTGTAGGTCAGGAGGATAAGATCCCCACCCAGAGGGAGGGTATTCGGGGGCAATACCTCCCCGAAGAGACACGCCTTCCTCTATGGGGGCAACTCTCCCACAGAGAGACTGGGGATGGATGGTTGGTCTCAGAGTGACCTCACCAGAGGCAAAACACATCCCCTGAGCCAATCCCTTGCTCACCTGGGCCAGCCCCAAGCATTACAGCCCCTTCAACAAACATTACTCCGTCTGTAGCTGTCACCCTGATCAGAGCCCGGGATCATTTCTCAACTGTCCACTCCATCAGCCCCAGCTCTGGGTTCCTTCTGCCTACTTTCAGTCAGTTCCTTACAGCAAGCTGACCATTCTGTCCCCAGGTTCCAAGGGCTTCCTTGAAAAGCCTGACTCCAATACAGCTGCCACCACAGCCTCCCCAGATACACCCATTTCTCAGACTAGGGGACTGAGGTCAGCCACCCCACAAAAGTGTCTCATTTAATCCAGAAATGCCTGTTCCCTGAGTGTGCCCAGGGGCTGGCCACCTGTGCCCACAATGCCTGGGAAGGTCAAAGTGCCGAAGGCTGTGGCCAAGGCGGCCTGAATGGAGAGAGGCAAGGGGGCTAACCTGACTAAGGCCTTTCTTCCTTGGCCCCATTTCCACTCCGAGCCCATGGCAGATCAAAGAGTAACCCCCGCCAGCCCCAGCTGCCTGATTTATGGATGACTTCATAAATCTGGGTGGTTTCCAGGCTGAGAAGTGCCTGGCAGACCAGGGCCCCATTAGCTGATGCCCCTGAAAAGCACCAGGCTCAAGCATACAGAGAGCCCTCCAGGGGCAAGAGAGGCCCCCAGAGATGAAACAAGGGTGAGGGTAGGGATGGGGTGATTCCAGCCAAAGACCCAGCCCCAGGCAGGGGTGGCCAGGCCTGTTTCCAGTCTGGTTCTCATACACTAATTTTCCACTCAGCAGGAGGCTGCAGAGGGAAGGAAGTGTGTCCTGTGGCAGCCATTAGCTCAGCTTGAAAGGGGCCGTCCAGCCCCAGCTCCAGCCTAGAATCCAGGCCCAGCCACCCTTTGTTCTGGGCTCTCTGAACAGGCCTGGAGGCCTCTGCCTGTCCAGGGGCCACAGCCCCTGAAACAATCCCCTTCACCCCCACAGCAGGAGGCTAAAGCCAAAGGGTGGAGCAGAGAGGGAGAGAACACACCAACCCCCACCTACACAGCTAGGCAGAGAGTGGAAGAGACGCCCGGGTGCTCCGGGCACTGGGCAGGGACCAGAAGGGCCCAGACCCCCACTGCCCAGCTGTGCCGTCAGTACCGCGCATCTTGGACAAGGTACCTCTCAACAGCTGCCCTGCACCCCTGGTCTTGTTGCACAAGCCCTACTAGGACCAGAACCCTTGGCCAAGGCCCAGGTTAGGGTCAAACAAGTGAGTAAGTTCCCTCTACCCCCCACCCCCCACCCCCAGGAGAACCTGACAGTTGGACCCAGCTAAAAGCCACCTTTCCTGCCTTGATCACGCTAGAGACAGGAGCAGACTGCTGGGGTAACCAAGTGCTCAGATATGCTAAGCTGCAGGGGTGGGACCACCGTGCTGTGCAGCTGGGTCATTCGGAACCACACAGCCCACTCGGGGAGACCCAAGACCTCCTTGTTTGGCGGCCCACTGGGAGACCAGAGGAGAGGGAGTAGAGACTGGCTTCCCACAGTACCGTCAGGGCTCTGGAGAGGTGTCATCCCTCCCCCCTCCCCCCCCACCTGCTGTTCCCTGCAAGGCCCCCAGACCAAAGGCCTGGGGCAGGGCCACCAGCTTCCCCTGCCCTGCCCCCTCAGCAGCCACCAGCAAACTCTGCTTGCTTGAATTTCCTTTAGCTGTGAGAGGCTCAGCACACAGAGCTTGAGTCCAGGAGGAGCTGTCTGAACCCTCTCTGCCATGACCTCCTTTCCCAGCTACTCCAGCAGCTCACAGTGTCCAGGAGCCCAAGCACCCAAGGACCCTGGGCCCAGGTTCAGGATTTTAACTCAGAATCCCCTGGCCACTGGGCCTGTTACCTCCGGAATCCATTGCTTTCAGATAGACAGTAATTACTCCACTACAAAATATTACTTTTAATTTCCGCTTTATGGTCTAGTTAAACAGATATTTTACTTGTGTTTGGAAAGTATTTTTCTTAATTTGATTCAATTTAGCACTGTGCACAACCCACCCATCACGCGGCGGGTTTTAGGGCACCTCCCTGTTTTAAAATGATGACTTTTCGGTTTTTATTTTGTTTCTGGGGTCTGCGAGTTGCTTTAAGTAACCCTTCCATTTTCTCCTGTGAGAATGAAAGGCCGTGCCCAGGCTTCAGCACTGGTCAAGCTTCACACAGGGGCCAGGGAAAACGAACTGCCCTTCCCCAGCCAGTGGGAGCTTGGAGGATCTTGCTCCCAGTTCTGCCTTAGCTTGCCATGCGAGACCCTCTGAGTCCTGCCAATCATCCATCTCTGCTAAGCGGATCCCAGCACCCACGGTAGGGCCAATGAGAAGCCAAACAGTGCTTACATGCCTGACACCCTGGCATCCCCACCCCCACCCGACAGCACCACCAAGTATGAGGGCCCCATGACTGCAGAGCCTGCTACCTCAACCTCCCTTCCTTCCCGAACAAAGCATTCTGGGCTATGACCCCGTACAGCAACTGTTTCCGGAGTTGACAACAGATCCAGGAAGGGGCTCCCAGTGACCTGCTGTGGAGGACATTCCTGTGTCTCGTGCGGCCTGGCAGAGTGGTCCAGGGCTCAATTTTCCAACCTGGAAACTGGCAGGCACGCCCAGGCTGCCCTGGTCCCCCGCCCTCTCAGGGAACTCACTAGAGATCTGGGCTCTCCATCTTATCAACCTATAGCCCAGCCCACCCAGCACTGACCGGCACGCCACCCATAGCCCCATGCCAGGAACAGGCCAGCTGGGTGACTCAGGACAGACCCACTCATTGACAGCTTACCCTCTCCCTCAATAGCTGCCCTGTTCTCCACGAAGAACCCACAGGCTGCTAGAGACCCAGGGGACACCAACAGCCTCAACTGTGGGGACACAGTGGCTAGTCAGGACTCCACCTGAAAGGGCATAAAACACACTCTCTGACTCAGAGGCTATCATCACTAGTCCAAGCACAAAGCCCCGTGCCTCAGTTTCCCCAGTGGACCACAAGGCAGCAAAGCATCTCCTGAGGCTGTAACAGGTTCACACTGCCAGGTTAGGGTAGCCCGCCTCCTGCAGGTGGGCTACAGGAGGGTTTGCTGGTACCTCTAGGGACAGCTGGGGCCCAAAGATGAAATTCACCAGTAACCAGCTGGAGGGGGACACACAGACTGAATCAGGCCCCTGCTCTATCTAGGGAGGCAGACAGCTAGAGACCACAGCCTGCAGGTGGCCACGGATGGCCCCACCCGTTACCCCCTCCAACAGGCTAACGGAGAGTCCTGGACTAGATCACAGGCACATTCCTGTGGGCACATGCAGCTCTCAGCAAAGCTTTCTTGGGACAACCCAAAGCCCAGCCACGGCCCCGGGGTGTGAGTACAGCTCTGTTCCCGTCACCCTGTAGAACTGCCACCTTACTGGTCCCCAACCCTGTCCTCCACCTATGGCAGTCTGCATGAGCCTCAGGCATGTCTCCCCCGTAGCTCCGATGTCTAGTTTCTGGTTGCCCCAGCAACATCCCCCTATCGGTTTGTTTCCTACCTGCAGAAGCGGCTGTACTCACCTGCCCAGAGCTGCCTGCCCTCCAGGCCCTGGGCACTTTGCTCAAGGACACAGACTGGAGGCGAAGGCAGAGGAGAAGCTCAGCCAGCTTTGCTGCCTTTAGCAAGTTGTGTCCTACTCCATCTCCTCTCTTACCAGACAGGAAAAGTGGCCTGGATGACTGCATGCACGAAGGTCTGTAGCCTGCGTGCTGGTCCTGGCCGCTAGTAGCAGGCCGGGATGCTCTCGCCTTTCCACACACCCAGCTCTCCTCCACACCAGCTCTTAGGGTACTTATAGAAAAGGAGGGTTCTGACCCCATAAGAGTTGCCCTCCCATAGCATCAAGCCCAACCCTCCTGCCAGGTTGGACCAGCCCCCTCTCTGCCCATCCACCACGCCAGAAAAGTGAACCGATGGGCAGGCTACTATCCTGGTATCATCCAGAATCCAACACCCCCCACTTGACAAAGCCCTTCCATTCCACCTCTACCTCTACAGATAAGCCCTCCTTAACAAGACCATAAAAACTGAGACACTTACCTCAGACTGTCACACAGCCTGAGAAGCAGAGCTAAAGCAGCAACTCGAGGTCCCCACTCCCAGGCCTAACCCCTTCCCATCTCCCGGCTGGCCACCTTTTATTAAGGGGGCCCACCTCGGCCTCAGGACTACCAGATTTCTGGGTCTGGGATCAAAAGCAAGGGCAGACTTGGGTGCTTCCTCCTGTGGAAGCAGGCATGGGAGAATTGGAGAGAGTCTGACCAGAGAAAGACAGGCCCTACGGTTCCATGAAAAAGCAGAAACACTGAGTTGGCTTTAGGACAGTCTCTGGGGTTCCACACGGGCTGAGCTTATGAAACTGACAGGAAGGGGTCCGTGGCTGCCGAGAGGCTGCGCTGTGCTGGGGCCATGAGCTGGGACAACAAGATGGAGAGCAGCCTATCCAGCAGGCCAGGCCCCTGATACAAGATCCAGCGTGGCACGCTCCACCCGGAAACAGGAGGCGGCTGGGGCTGCCGGAGTCAGAGGTCAAAGCAAGCAGTCTGTAGAAACATCCATCTAAGTCCAGACCCAGCCAGCACCAGGCCAGGCCCTGGGCCACACAGGACTATAAATCCACTAACACAATGACCTATAAAGCCCGCCCACCCCCTCTCCCAGCAGGGTGCTACCACAGGGCAGGGACAAGACAAGGCTGGGGGCCTCTCACAGGGCACCAGATGCCCAAAACCTGCCTTTGGCTTCCTGACCACAGAGGCTGTCATCGAAGAGACCACGTCCTGGATTAAGGTACAGTGCGTTCACATGCACTACAGTGCAACATGGCAAGGGTTCCCAAACCAAATGGGAACTTTGGGCTTTAAAGGAAGAGATGGGCAAACTAAGGCCTCTGGGTCCTGCTGCAGGTTCCCCTTGTCCCCTGCTTACTCCAGTAGGACGGAAACGCTGAACTCAGCAGCAGCAGAGGGACCAGACCACCCTCCGGCTGCCAGCAGGGACCCACAGGGCCAGGCCAGTCTGGCCCATTCGCCCTGCACTGCTCAAGTTCCCGGTTCTGTGAACCAAATAAAAAGTGAAGCTAGGCCAGGGCATGCTCAGCTCTGAGGTCCCGCTTACTGGCTCAGGGCCTTGAACACAAAGAGCGCGTGGCAGCTTCCAGGAGCTACCCAATGTAAACTAAAACAAAACGAGGTGACAAGGACATAGATAGGGCGACATGGACACGCAGGGACTTCCCAAGAGAACAGTCTCATGAGGCTGGCTGTCTAAGTGGGACAAATCTACCGGGAGCTTCCTGGCAGTGACGAAGCCATCGCTATTTTAGACAAGAACCAGTTCCCCTCTCTTCCACCTACAAGGCCCTCACAGGACCCCAGGAGGAGGTTTCGGGAAACCCTACCTACTCCAAACTGTTGCAAGGCCCTTCAGTTTGACTGAGCCACCACTCAAAGTGTGTGTGTGTGTGGGGTCCTACACAGCCTCCCCGCCCCCATACTGGCACCTCTCAGGAGAGGGCACTGAGGACCCTGATTACTCCTCAGTTCTTGCTTATGAGCTTCTTGTGTGGAAGACAGTCTTCCTGGCACAAGATATGCACACAGACACACATACACACGCATACATACACGCGCACGCACGCGCGCACACACACACACACACACACACACACACACACCCCTAAGGACATGAAGCTTGTACTGGGCACCCCAGGCATGAACAATAGACATTCCAACAGTGCCCCAGCAGAAGTTCAGATTGCAAAGAATAACCCCCTTAAACCTAAGTCCTTCTCCAAGTGCCACCCTCCCCCCATGCCTGAAACCCCAGGCCAGCAAAACTGGTAAGATGCACCCTGTAATAGACCTATTCATTGCCCCACACTGAGTGAAGGACATACATGAGACACAGGGAAGCCAATCCAGGGAACCACAGATCCTGGAGGCAAAGGCTGGAGCTACCAGGGTCCTCCTGGTCCCGCCTGGACCCCAGAATAGTATGGATCTCTGAGCACCTCCAGTCAGGCCCCGCGGTAGACACCTCGATGCTGAGTCACCTCATCTCCTGCCAGCCAGCCCCAGGGAACGCCAGCCCCTCTCACACCTCCCCTAGCTGACACCTGGGCTCAGCTGGGAAACATTGCTGACGCCAGGGCCCCACCCTGAAAGGCCCCAGGCAAGCACTGGGCCTGGCTCCAGACGTCAGGGAAGAGGGCAGCCTACAGGGGTGGGGGAAACCGCTAGCAGTCCCAGGGAGCAACTTCCGATCGGAGGAACCAGCCTCAGTCCAGATCGTCCAGGGCCACAGCCGTTGTGGGCGAGCATGGCCTTACATTGCAAGTCACAACGCAATCGGAGCTGGGAACTGTGCAGCCAGAGCATGCATGGCCCCTACTCCAAGTAGAAGGTGGCACACTAAGAAAGGGCCAAGGCATGCCCGCAGACGGTGCCGTGACATATTAGCACATTACCAAGCCAGTGAGGCCAGGCCACAGGGAGGACAGGAAGCCCCCGGATGGACCCTGACCCTCAAGGGTGGGCTCCTGTGGGCGGAGAGACTCCAGAACCAAAACAACGCATCAGGGGCTGCATGGGAATGGGAGCTACAGAAGAACAGGCAGCCTTGTTTACAGCTCCACTCAGCCAGGCACAGGCCACCGCAAAGGGACAAGGGCCTGGGGGGGGGGGGGGTAAATAGGGTGAAACTCTGGCTGGATGAGCAGGAGGCCCGCAAGACCTAACTGAGAGTCAATCATTTTCCTGCTGGGGAATCATTAATTCAGCTCCAGTATTGACAGTCTAAAAGAATGTCACTAACTAACCCAGGAAGAGTCACCGCCTCTGCATAACTCTAGGGCAGCATGTGGGGTGACACCCTTTACAGGGGAGAAGGGGCACCCTCGCCTGGGGGCGGGAGGCATCACCTTAGGGACACACAGAGAGAACGCCCGGCGGCCTCAGGGTGACCACCCATGAGGTACGAGAGGAAAAGTCTAGTCACCCAGTTGTTTAACAAGCATTTCCGTGTGACCGGGACTTCTTCATAAGCTGGCACAGCTCCTGGTACTCTGGGCTGGGACAGCGAAGGAAGGGACCTGCTGGAGCTTTGTGGCCACCTCACTGCAACAGAAGTGGACAGGAAGACGGGCCTGGAGGGCAGCAGGGGAAAATGAGGCCTGGGCTTTGGCTCTCAGATGGAAGGCACTGTGACCAGCCCCAGCCGGATCTCACCGGCAGGAATGCCTGACAGGCACCACAGCAGGGTGGCGGCACCCGACAGCCATGACAACCCAAAGGACCAGAATGAAGGTGACCCTCAAGGCCACCTCAGAAACACAGCTCACCCAATACCGTTCTACAGACCTGTGAAGAAGGCATAAGGTGACGAGTGTGACAGAGTGTGACAGAGGACACGGAGCCAAGGGCTCTCGCAGCACCGGCCAGGCGCATAACTGCCTGCTGGCAGAAAGGTGGGCCGGAAGTTAGTGGGGACACAGGATGACTAGGGAGCAACATGCCACCAGGCTGCTCCCTTGACCCCACAGTGCCTTCTAATACTGCATTAGACAGGGACCCCCAAGCCAAGGACTCTAAGGGTCCCAGCTTCGACCCCTGACCAGCAGTGAGAGCCTAACAGGCCTCATGCCTGCTCTAAGAACCATGGAGGTAGGTGTGAGATTTGGGCAGACTTCTCTGTAAGCTGTATACTGCTGTCCATTAGCAAAATTAGAAATAGACCCCTCGGGGGATCCTAGCTCTGCACCCTAAATTCTTAGCATCATCCTGGCCTTGGAAAATAGAGCTATGGAGCCCACCCACAGGTGGCAATCACAGTGTCCCCCATCTGCCCTTCAGTGGGCTTCCTCCCACCTCAAAAGCGGGTCGTGTGTGTGTGTGTGTGTGTGTGTGTGTGTGTGTGTGTGTGTGTGTGTGTGTGGGGTTAATGGAGGGCTACAGCTGCAGCTCCCTGTGAACTCTGGGAAGGGCCTGGCCTGCACTGCTAACAGGACAACGGCACCTATTGAGATCCTGGGCTGCTGGTCCAACACCTGTGACCCAGGGCTTTCGATTTTCTCTGCAGAGAAATGGATGGCAGAGTCTTCCTGTCCTGTGCACAGCACTGCACAGGTGAGACAGGGTTCCCAGGGTGGATCAAGGCCACCCTGGGAGACAAGAGGGAACAGAGGAGGGGCTCAAAGCCACACAAAGCCCTGGCCAGCACCCTGGTCAGCCCATCAGACCCAGGCTAGCACAAGCAGCCTCAGTGTGGAGGGGCAGCTTGCACCGACCACCCGGGAGCTTGGGCAGGGAGGGCAGTGTCTGCAGGGAGAGGCCACAGACCTCCACGGGGCTGGGCTCTCAACTCTACCAGTTCACTACCGTGGCTGCCGCTTTCTTTACCAGGGCTCCACCCACCAACAGCCAGTCAGCCTGGGGCCTAGGCAGCAGCACTCAGCAAAGTCCTACTCCGGGAGTGGGTACACATCTGCTCCCACATCAGCTTGCTGCCGGATGGGCCTCAGGAGCACAACCCAAGAGCCCTCTCTGGCATCCTCCAGGCTTCCTGGCTTTTTAAAGCTAAGATCCAGGCTGTGCAGAGCACGGCAAAGGCTGGCTGCCACTGACAAAGGCCAAACCACACCCGCGGTCAGTCACACTCCATACAGGCCTGAGAGACTGTGACATCCCCACCCTAGACAATGCCAGGAGAGACCCGACAGGTGCCCAGAACAGACACACCTGACTGGCACCCACCACATATCTGCCCCTGCCCGCAGGGAATTCTGGGTCTCACCCCAACCTCAGCACTGCTGGGAGGGCTGTATCTGTACGGGATGGGGATTTCAGTCGCTTCCCAGGGACTCCTTCACCAAGGCTGAAGGTCAGGAGCAACTTCCTGTGGAGACCCCACACCCCTGCCTTGCACACTTCCAGGGACCATTGTTCCCTGAACAATGCTCCTGCTCTTTACAAGTCTGGCAAGACTGGCCGGAAAGCCCAGTAGACTCCTCTCCCATCAGCACTTGCCCGCGAGGCTGAAGCCTGGGAAACCCAGAGACTCAATACCCACACAGCAGGCCTAGGCCCAAGACACAGAGATCCAGGCCAGGACACAGGCTCATGACAGACGCTGGGCAAGTGTGAGCAAGGACCCCACAGCTTCAGAAGGGGCCACTCTCTCAACCTTCATACCTATGTACACAGGCATGCCAATGTCCAGGTGCCCAAAGGCCACACCATACCAAGCCCTGCCCTGAGTGAAGCCCCTGCCTTCCCCTTGTCTACCCCTCCTAAATACTACGGCTCCAGCTATGGGGCATCTGTAGCTAGGAAAGAGATCTGCCCAACTCCCTGTGACATGCGGCAGGACCCCCTACGGTGAGGTGCACCAACATACAATCTTGCAGACTGGGAACCTGGGTAAGACAAGAGGGCCACGTTGAACCCGCCATGCTGCAAGCCCCAGCCCCAAACTCTCCCAAGTTCCAGCTCTGCCTTGTCTGAGACGCGGCCTGAAGGAGGGTCACTTACCCGGAGGGGAGTCCCGGGCCCGCTGACCAACTTCCATGCCTGTCGTTTGAGCTCCACGAGCTTCGTATGGCAGTGGCGGCACCAGCCACCCCCACCAGCCGAGTGGCCCTGCTCTGCGCTGGCCCCGGCGCCCTCCGGAGCAGGGCGGCTGCTGCATGGGTCTTGGTCGAGCCCGGCGGGCAACCTTTTGCGCGGAGATACCTCTAGCGGCTGGGGCTCTCGAGCCGGGCCACACTCGGCTACCTGCAGGGGGGGCGGGGGAGAAGGAACAGTAAACCCAAGCCTTTGGGCGGCGCCACTGCAGACTCCACGCGGCCGACTCCAATCCCGGGCGCTCACGCCCCTAAAGCCACGCTCTCGCAAAAGTTAAGGCGCTGGGTGCAACGCCAGAGTTCCCCGCCGAAGAAACCCCAGCCGGGCGCCCAGGGGTCCCCCGCCGCGCTCCGCTCCAGGTCCCACCCCTAGAGGGCGCCGCACGCCCCTCAAGCATCCTTGTTGTCCAGGGCTCTGAACCCGGTGCCCGCCGGTCCCAGCCGCCCGTTCCTTGCCCAGCCTTGAGTACCGTGGGCTGCACCGCACACAAGGAGGCGCCGCGGCCGACCATGGCCCGGACGCAGGAAAGGGAGCGCTGGCTCTCGGGGCGCAGTGGCTACGTGATCCGCCCCGGGGGCACCCCCATGGTCCGGTCGGCTGCTCTGAAGTTGGTTGAGCAGACGAGTGGTAGAGAGTGTGCTGTGGCCGCCGCAGGCTTGCTCCGGGACAGGCTGGGCGGGGGCGGGGGCGGGCCAAGGCCCGTAGAGGGAGGGAAGGGGGCGGGACGCCAGAGCGCCGCCCCCACCCTGGGCAGAGCCAGGTGGGCGGGGGTCCTGCTCCTCCTTGCGGCCACGCCCACCGCTAGGACCCCAACCTGTTAGGTGAGTGCTGACGGGGGAGGGGCGATGGGGGCTGCTGAGACACTAGTAACGCACACGCATGCGCCTGTGTCCCTCCTGAACAACGATGGGGTCTGCGCGCCTCCTGGGAAGCACCCAACCCTCTCTTCACTCACTTTGCGAGCGGGAAAACTGAAGCTTTTGCCCAAGATCGCAGAGCAAGGAAGTGGGGGTGAAGACTGTGGAGTAGCGGAAGGGGCTGGACCCCAGCCTACAGCTTCCCCAGCACCCCCCAGTGCACCCTTTGGCTCCAACTGTCTCGCGTGGGTGAGGGTCTGCGTCTCAAGAAATCCAGTGTGCGGCTAGGAGCTGTCTCGAAGTATCTTGGCTGCCGCGTGTGTGCCTGAAAGTGGATTGCACGCTGCGCCGCCTGGGAAGTGGGAGGAAGCCGTGCGGCTGGCCCTGGGGGTGTGCTGGCCCTGTTGTCAGCAGGCCTGGCAGATGGGAAGTTAGCTCCGGAATTAATTGCCTGTTTGTCTCCGACCTGGAGGTCTCCCACGCTTCCCCAGCGACCAGTTGCTCTCGCCCAAGTCAGACCCCAAATGTCACTGCTATCTGAGGTCACCCGGGCTCAGGCCTCAACTCCAGATCAGTCCGAAACCCCAGATAGGAGCTCGATGGAAGCTGCGGAGGGGCTCCCCGTGACACAAGCGCCACCTGCCGGCCATCGTGCGCACAGGGTTACTCGCGTTTGAACGTAGGGCTTTCCCCTTTAGTCTGAGACCTAGGACAGCTGAGCCAGGATGAATCAAGGAAAGACCCTGGCCAGACATTCCTAGACCTTCGCAGTTAGACCTTCGCACAGTATAGGGTCTGTCCAGCGCCTCATTTCCGCTTAACTCTCCCCCCCACACCTGCTTACTTAGCCCTCCACTCCTAAGCACTATTGGCCAAGAGTGGGATGGATGACCCGGTTTCCCAGGTCATCGGCTACTGAAGAGTGTAAACACGATGGGGAGTCATAAATAAGCTGGGAACGGGCTCCCCATTTGGGTTTCTGCGACGCCCAAACCTCCAGGACCTTTACTTCCTCTTCTCAGCTTTGCAAAGGAAGACAAGCAGGCGTGGGCCCACCCTGGAATCTGGGTAGCCTCAGGCACCACCCTCCCCAAGGCATCCCTGCAAGCCCTGCAAACAGCGTCATCCCGCCCCTCTACAGCATTGAGACAAACACCCGCGACCTAGGAGGCTCACACATCTATATCGACGACCCCTCCCACATACACACACTCTCTCCCTAGCTCCTCACACGCACACCCAGAAGCATCACCCGGAACCCAGGCCCTGCGCTCCTGATGGGCCACACCCGCAACTTCACTTCCCTGCACCAGCGCGGCTCTTCGGGAAGCATACTCTACACTCGAGTTCCCAGAGGACACAAAAACACAGCCCCGCAAGACGCCGGGATGCACCAAGCAACTGGAATCACCCCAGAAACTCAGATCACCTGCTCCCTGGCCTTTTCCTGCCCACCCCCGCAAGGTGAGAACCGGGATCTCTGCGCTACGCTACGCTCTTCTCCCCGGGTGACCGCTGCTCAAAGCTCGGGTCCCAGCGCAAGAATCAAGCAGCACCAACACGGGAAAGTGCAGTCTCCATGCGACATGCCGGACTCCGCCCGGGACCTGCCGCGTTTCCCAGTGCTGCGCGGCAAAGTCGCGGGACAGCGTCACCGCTGCCAGCCCGGGCCCCGCCAGCCCTCACCTTGCCTCGCCGCCGCAGGAGGTGACTGGTGAAACCCAGGATGATGTCCGAGTCCAGGCAGAGCGCCCCCATCTCCAGCAGGCTTGGAACCTTGCGGGGCGCGCCGCGGGGCGGCTCTGGGGACCCCGGCAGCGCCATGGAGGAGTGGACCGTGAGCAGCGGCCCCGAGCGTCTCCCGCTGCCGCCGCAGCCACCCCGCCCGCGCGCTCCCTGGCCGCGCGCCCGCCGTCGCCGAGCCCCGCACGGCGCAGGCCGCCCACCAAGCCCCTAGTCCTCGGCGGCCGGCGCCCCCCAGCCCTGCGCTTGCTCCGCACCGCGCGCGAGCGCGCTCCAGCCCCGCCCGCCCGCCCGCGCCGACAGCGCCCCCTCAGCCCGGGCGGCGAGCCGGACACGCGGACCCGAGTTGGGGAGTGGTGTGTAGCGGAGAACCGGGGACCAAGACCTCCTAGGTCCGCACCTAACCGCCTTCCATGCCCCAAGACTCCAGGACCTTATCAAGTGGGCTCTGGCGCTGGGCGGGGGCACCACGACCAAGTTGGGCTCCTAGAAACCTCTGCAGATAAGGGGCATCGTTCCAGCTTCACACTGTCCTGTCCTAGGCGGCTTGGTGTCCGGGCTTCAGAAAACACTCAGGCAGATGACCCGTGCTCTCTGCACTGCCCATGCTCCGAGGCACCCATGCCTGGGGCAAGTACTCGAACCCTCGCTCCCCAACCCAGCAGCTTTGCTTGGACACAAATTCTGGCACTCCAAAGCCTTGGGCTGGGAGTGGAGGGTGGGATCAAGATATCTGGGCAGGGTGGAGGGGGGGTAGTGAAATGTTGCCTAAATAACCTAGATCCTCCGGGGAAGGTCTTTACAGGTAGAGAGTTTTGAAAACAAGAGGCACAGGAACCTGAAACATGGAAGGTCACCAGGTACAGGAAGGAGACATCTAGGCTGCTGACACACCCTGACCCTCCACGCCTCACTCCTTCAGCGGGAGGCCCTCCAGCTCTAGGGTCCCTTGTTTCACCCCACCCCACCCCCCGCAGCTGGACATCCTTGTCTCAGTTTGACAAGCCAGAGATTCCCTGTGTCTTCCAACACGCTAGTCTGAACACCTTGAGCATGCCAGCAATGACAGCCCTCGGATTTCAAACAGGAAAGTAACAAGAAGAGCTATGAGCTCTTCTACCCCAATAGGCACCCTTAGTCTGGGACAGAGATCAGGGCAAGCCATAAAAGGAATAGAGACCTTCTTCTCAGCTCCATTTTGGGGACCCAGACTAATAAGACATCAGACTTTCTCCTTCCTCTTCCCCCGGGGCAGGGGACTCAGGGAAACCCCTCCTGTCTCCCCCCATCCCATCTCCTCCAAGCCCCTGAACCTTGGGAAGAGGCCATCCACCACCTCTGTGGATTGATTAAAGTCATTGTAAGGGTTTTTAACATTTAATTTACCAGGTCGAGGCCTGGGCAGAGCTGTCCCCAGGGAAATCTAGGCCAAGGGAACTAAACTGGGGGGGGGGGCTCCTGCAATTGAGTGGAGCTTCCACGGGATTAATTGGCAGAGCCCAGCTTCCAATCAGACCACACACAAGACAAGACATTTCAGGAAGGCTGCAGTGGTCAAGTTCCTGTAGTGAGCATGCGGGGCTCTGGGCCCCCAAACTGCTGGTGGTGCTTCCTTCTCTGGAAGGCCCTGGCATTGCACAGACCAGTTCTTCCACCACCACCCATCATACCTTTAAAAGAAAGGGCACCTGCTTGCAGCTGGCAAAGGGTAAGTTAGACAGGCTCCCAGAGTGGGTACTAGAAAATATAGCCCCGGCAGGGCATGCAACATGGCCAGTCCTAGCCACTCCTCTCCAAGGACAGTGGATGAACCTCAGGTAGGAACAGATGGCTCTTGGGATGATGGTTTAGGTGCTGTACAGAGGTAGTACAGCGACAGACGGTGTGGCCTCTGCTCTATACCTGGGGGGGTGCCTGGCTCTTGGGGGGGTGCCTGCTCATCGAGGCCTGGCTCTTCCCCAGAGAGACAGAAGGAATGGAGGCATTGCCTCTCGGACGCTAGGGAGGGGCTTTTGCTTCACTTGATGCTACTGCGTGAGGGTTTGGGGTTTTGTTTCATTTGTTTTTGAGACAGGTTCACTGTGTAGTTCTGGCTGCCCTGAAGCTCACCATGCAAACCAGGCTGGTCTTGAACTCAATGGAGATCTGCCTGCCTCTGCCTCCCAAGTGCTGGGGTTAAAGGCATGTGCCTCCATGCCCAAATAACTTTATGGGTTGTTTTGATCCCCAGTTTGAGTAGTTAAATAAAAATACTGGAAAAGATTGGGTGGTCCAGATAAGCAGAACAAAGGGGTTAAGAGCACCTGAGTACCTGAGTTCAATCCCCAGCACCTACATGGTGGCTCACAACCCTCTGTAGTGGGTTCTGACAGTCTCTTCTGGTATGCATGAAGACAAAACACTCATATACATAAAATAAGTTTTAAAAAAAAAAAAAAAGATTGAGTGGTCCAGATGGCAGAACTAAGGGGTCTGAGTCTGAGGTCCATGATCCCAGAACCCCATTCAGCACCAGCAGATTCTAAGCCTTCCAAGAGCAGTAAGACAAGGGGAAGTCTTCCTGTTTTCCAGGATGCATGATATCTTCCCTCACTCCCACAACATGATAGCTCACTGGGCTCCCTGCCTTCCCATCCTAAAACCATAGAGAGTTTGCTCTTACTGGGTGGAGGAAGCCAGTGAAGGTAGCCCTGTTCATAGGGACATGACCTTAGTTAAAGGCTGCCACAATCACAGGGATAATAGGGATCACCTTCAGGGGGCATCTGAAAGCTGGGAAAGTGACGGAGGATGAGTGCCACCACACAGCAATCTTCATTCCTTTAGCCTGACCATGATGCTAGAAAAGGATGCCTTTGTGAGCCCATTTCACAAGAGGAAGCCCAGACTAAGCGGTGAAGCCAGCCGCTTGCTGGATGGCTGGAGTCTGGACCCTAAGCAATGGCTCTCGCTGTCTCCTGGCCCTCTTTGTCCCCATGGCCTGGCTTCAGGAGAGCGGTGGGGAGGGGGAGGCAAACTCTAACTGAGAGTATTCTAAAAGGGGGGGGTACAGAAACAGAGGTAGAGGGTGGTCAGCTCTACAGTGGCCAGGGTCTGGGGGGGGGACACTGGGCTAAGGACTTGTCAGGGAGACCACCATGGTCAGACCACTGCTGTGGTGTGCATCCTCCTGCTGATCACTGGGCCAGTCCCTCCCTCCCCACTTAATTATTCCACCATTCTTCCAGGGGCTCAGACCCAGCACGATGGGATTGCAGCAGACACATGGCTTCAGCACCCTGGCCAGCGCCCACCTCTGAGGCTGGTGAAAGGGTACACAGAGAAGCTGTACTCAGAGTAACTCACCCCAACTCACCTTGACTCCTGGACATCCGACCCATAGGGGTCCCCTGCCTCCAGTGCCTCCTATTTCCTGAGGCTCCAAAACTACAGAATTCAAACTGCCTGTCCTAGCTAAACACAAACCACTATTACCCTCCCCACTCCCTGCCCCCAGTGCGCTACTGGAGGTCCTGCATCCTTCCCATCCCCTTCTATCTGTATTACATAGCCGAGAGAGCGTGGAGGCGTCAGGCAGGTCACACACACACCCTTCTTTGCTTTTCGTGATCCCCACCAAGGCCTGGCACTGCTGGGCCCGGCCACCCCTCTCTGACACTGACCCTGGCTCAGATCCAGCCCCCCCCCTCCCGTGGGCCTCCTCACTGCTCCCATACAGGAGGACCCCTGCTCTGCTGCTGCTGCTGCTGCTGCTGCTGGGGAGGTGGGCATTCTTCCCGCAGAATAGCCCTGGGCTGTTTTTCTCCAGGTTGTTCTGGAATGCTGCCTTGCCAGGGAAACCTTCCTTGCCAGGATTCCCATCCATGACAGCTCCTCCCAGCCTCCCTCTACTTTCCTCATCTTTTACCACAGTTAAACATAACTCCCTGAATGTCAGGAACTATCATAAAGTAAACTCAAACAGCAGGAAATCTCGTGTTTTTTCCCAAGGCCCAGAGTAGAGAAGAAGCCTTTGCATTTGCTGACGACATTAAGGAATATCTGGACTCCTGGGTGCTGACTTTGTGCCACCCCAAGCATGTCTGCCGTACAAAACCCAGAGTAGAAATGCATGTGGTGCTAGATCCCTGTACTCTCCCAACCAGTCTCCTGCACTGATGTAGGGCAGAGCCTGATCCCCCAGCCATGCTTGCTGGGGCTGCTGGCCCTGGTAAAGATCCTAAGACTTTTCCCTGGAGCCCCTTCCAAACTTGCAATCCCCAGCCAGCCTGCAAGACCCTGCATGTCTCCTGCAACTTAACTCCCCCTTCATTCCCTTCTTGAGGTGATAACTCTTCCGACTCCCACACCCAAGCCCAGGCAGATGCCCAGCCTCCATCCAGCACTGCACCCCTGTGCTCATGGCCAGCAGGTGGCGCCCCTTGGCCACAGTCCTTATGGTAGGAACTAAAGTGATCACTTGATCCATTGTGTCTCCTGTGTGGATAGGGAAACTGAGGACCTAAGGGTGGAAGTCAAAGATTGCTCTGGTACCCTGACTGGCTGAAATCCTTCAAGACAGATCCCAGGACTCGTGCCTCCAACCCTGATGCTTCCCTTTTGACAGTGCACACATGTAAAGGCCGTGAGGGTCCCAAGACTGACTCTTCTTGCAGAGGACCCAGGTTCAATTCCCTGCACCCACATGATGGCTCATAACTGTCTTCTGACTTTTGTATGTTGCAGACAATGCAGGGAAAACATTCATAAACATAAAGTAAATAAATCTTTAATTAAAAATATATAGGAGACCAAAGAGATTTCCCAAAAAGTAAAGGAAGAGTAATTAGAAAAGAATCAAGAGGAGCTGGAGAGGTGGCTCAGTGGTCTAGGGCCCTGGCTGCCCTTCCAGGGGACCTGAGTTTATGAACCTAGAGTTCACCCATTGGATAAACTAGCTGGCCAGTGAGCGCCAAGGACCTTCCTGTCTGTCTCCCAGCACTGGGATTGTGAGTGCAGGCCATCACAGCCCACTTTTTGCAGGTGCTAAGAACCTGAATCCAGGTGTTCATCCTTACACAGCAAGCATTTTTACCATCTGAGCCACGCCCTACCTCCCAGCCCCCACCTCCCACCCCCCCCACCTCCCAGCCCCCACCTCCCAGCCCCCACCTCCCAGCCCCCACCTCCCAGCCCCCACCTCCCAGCCCCCACCTCCCCAGCCCCCCCACCTCCCAGCCCCCACCTCCCACCTCCACAGCCCCATCAATTTGACTTTTAAAATCATACGCTTGTTCAAACTCTTTTCTAGAAAAGTACTCATTCAACTTAAATATGCAGATCGAAGAGAAAGTGTACTTCTGAGTGGCTTACAAAGACATCTCAGCGGAATTACAAAAGAAAGGGAACACAGGGCATCACCATACGGGGTTTAAGGCAGAGTGGTTCGCAAAGGAAAGGCATTATATGGGGGTAACAGAGGCAGAGAACAAACACTAAAGAAGCCAGACTTTGCCAGCTATTGTGCCAGAGTGACCTAGGCCTGGGCAGCGCAGGCCTGTGCAGTGGAGCATCTGCCCAAGACACTGGGCCTCTGTGAGGAGGGCGGGTGGTTGGGCGAATGTCGTCCAGGGCTAAGGAAAGACCAGCAACAGCAAGAGTGGAAGTTGTGTGGAAGCTTTCCCAGGACTGCGCCAGCTCGGGCTGCACCAGCTCGGCCCCTTGGGCATCACCGGGCAGCCACTGCTAGAGGCTGTTTTCCTGGTGCTACACTTGTGCTGACACACATCTAGGGGAACTATGTGTGTGTCAAATGTTCTCCCGGATCCTGGTCCCTAATGGTAGGAGGGAGTATGGCTTGTCCTGGAACCAGCCAGCACGTGAGAGCCCAGGAGAACCCAGCACAGCCCAAACCAATAGAGCCCACTAGAGAGCAGCCCCAAGTGAGAACACACTGGGTACATTTGCAAGCTTGGTGCCCTGGAGGAGAACAAAGTATCTTCAGAGAGGACAGCCCAAAGGCAGACATAGGCATCCGTGTTCTTGGGGTGCCAAGGAGGACTCTCTGCAAAACAGACCGGCAGCAACACAGTTTAGCTTCCCAAGGAAAACAACTTAAATGGTGACAGAGTGGGTGGCATTGGCTAAGGAGCACACCAGTGACCACTGAAGGACGGAGGGTAAGGTGGAGGTCTCGCACCTACTCCACCTTCCTGCCTGAAGAGAGCTTACACCCTCCACTCCCAAAGGGAAAACCCCAGGAGTCACATTGTTCCTGCATAGAGGGCCACATGGTGTCAGAGCACAGCAAGTCTAGCTCCTAGTTCCTGGGGGTTGAACCACACACACTTCTGAGTACAGGTCTACAGAGCACAGGAGTCCAAGAAAGTCGCCCACATGGAGCCGACTCCAACACCCACTTTCACAAACTGTAGAGTGACCCAAACGACAGTGCTGGGGAATGTAGCTGCAGAGGCTGGGATAGGCTGGCGAGCGCAGGGCTGGGGGATGGCATGGGCAAGCCTTTTGTTCCATCCCCAGTACCCCAGCGAAGCAGGGGGAGGGGATAAAGGGTAAAAGAATGGCTGCACATGCATGCGGTGGGATATCACACACAGGGATGTGGCGGTGCACGGCTGTACCTGTGTGTGAGTCCTGGTTCTCAGGAGGAGCTCTGTGAGTTCAAGGCCAGCCTAATTTGCATGCTGAGTTCCAGGACAGCCAGGGCTACATAGTAAAACCCTGTCTCAAGAGAACAAAACAAGCCAGGAGGCGGTGGGGCATGCCTTTAATCACAGCGCTCAGGAGGCAGAGGCAGGCAGATCTTTGGTGAGTTCGAGGCCAGCCTGGTCTACAAACTGAGTTCCAGGACAGCCAGGGCTGTTACACAGAGAAACCCTGTCTCAAAGCACAAGACAAAACAAAAACAAACAATGACCAAACCAAAAGCAGGGCTGGTGAGATGACTCAATGGGGAAAGGCACTTGCTGCCAAGACTAACGATGTGAGTTCAATTCCCAGAAACTACATGGGGGAGAGAAACAACTCCAAGTTGTGCTCTGAACTCTATATGCCCACACACACACACACACACACACACACACACACACACACACACACACTATATACATCCCTGGATGTACCCTCCTGCTTTGCCTCCTGAGTGCCAGGGTTAGAGATACGCACACTATACCTGGCTTAATAGTTTACAATATAAAATTGTCACATTTGTGTTCTCTCTCTCTCTCTCTCTCCCTCTCTCTCTTTTTCTCTCCCTCCCTCTCTCTCTTTTTCTCTCCCTCACCCTCCTTCCTTCCCTCTCCCCTTCTCCCTCTCTTCCTCCCCCTCTCCCCCCCCATCTTCATCTGTCTGGCTATAGGCTTATTTCTCTTTAGTATTTGTTTATTATTTATGTGATGTTTATGTGTCTGAGTGCCCTGTACAGGCAGGCACTCACCCAGCTCAGGTCAGGCCTCCTTCAGGTCACCTGTTCAGAAAGCCCTGGCTTGGAATACTGAGGCCACCTGTCATGGGATCCAGGCCCAGCATTGGATCTCCCAGAGCTGGAGTTGCAGACAGTTGTGAGCCACCATGTGGGTGCTTGTAGTTAATTAAGTCCAGGCCCCCTGGAACAGCAGCCAGTGCTCTAGCCACTGAGCCTTCTCACTGTGTAGCTCTGGCTGTCCTGGAAGACAGTATGTAGACCAGGCTGGCCTCAAACTCAGGAAGACCCGCCTGCCTCTACCTCCTGAGTGCTGGGATTAAAGACATGTACCACTCTGCTCGGCTCTATTTTATTTTTTTGAGACATATTATGTAACCCAGGCTAGACTTTATCACTAGGTACCAATGGCTGGGTGTAGTCCCCAACTTACGGTGGTTCAACCTAAGACTTGCAATGTTATGGTGGGTTAATCAGAGTATTAGATGCATTTTTCAACTTGAAATATTTTTAGTTTACAGTGGGTTTATTAGGACCGAGCTCAATCACACGTTGAGCATCTGTAGGTTGGTTGGTTGGGTTGGTTACTGCATTTCCCAAGGCATTTACGTTATGATTTCTATCTGTTTGTTCTGAACAGGGCAGGGGTGGTTTTCCTGCCACCAGGCCTGCTTCCAGGGGCTTCCCACCCTCGTTCTTCACTCATGTACAGTTCTCACAACCCCAACTGGACAGCCCCAGAGCCAACCCTCCTGAGCGGACAGAAATGCTTCCAGCTTCCTTTTCTTTCTGATCATTCTCCTCTGTGAGTCAGACTTCCAAGGAGCCCCATGCAGGCGCCTACCCAGCCCAGGCCTCCTTTGGTCACCTGTTCAGGAACTTGGCTTGGGACACTGAGGGCATCTGTGTCGTGAGCTCCTCTGGGGACAAGAGGCTCAGGATAGCTCTGAAGCCCAGCAGTGCAGGGGCCTGCCCTCTTGCAATCCTCTCCCTGCTGAGGCCTGTTGCCCGATACTGGTTCTCAGCCTGGGGCATTTATACAATCACCTGGGAACCGGCCATCCTGGTTCAGGAGCCTGGACCTCTGCTCTTTATTAGCCCTCCAGGTGAGTCAGCTACCCAAGCCTGAGAACCCAGCTAGCATACTGGCTTAGCAGCTTTAATGGAGAGCAGAATAACATCAGCTTCATAAACACAGGTGTGTGTCTCCTGTGGGAAAGCCAGCTGGTAGGGAACGGGGTCTGAGTGGCTAGGGTGATAGGTTCTGTGAACTGGCCCAGGGTAGAGCGGACAGTCTTGCCAGTGTGCTCAGGACAGAGAGCATTGTGAGATCCTGTGACCTTTACTGCTAAACCAGGAGGTACCAGGCAAACCTTTAAGACTTGTTCATTCTCCAGTGGAGTCTGTGCTGGGCCCCAAGATGTGGCCCAGAGCTGTCCAAGTTCCACTCAGGGGGCAGAGAAGGCAGCAGGCAAGGACCCTGCAGCCACCTCTGCTCACACCGCCTGCAGTGTAGGACGGAGCCTGTGTTCATACCCACACGATAGTCTAGGGACAGGCTGAGTTAACACCAGGGACTCCATCACCAAAGACAATGAGTCCTGGGAGCTCTGGAGAAGCTGAGTGTAAGGGACAGGCACACCATGTCTCTGCAGAGGAAGAGCGGCTTGTCCTCCTAGAAGCCCAGGCACAGGGCTACCCGGGACCTTCCATGGGGAGGTGCCGCTCCAGTGAGCCCAGCAGAAGGTCTTTCCACCATGGAGCAATGTTTGCCCGCAAAGCTACCTCAGAGGGCTCAGCTGTAGTCTTCAGTGGTCCCTCCAGCCATCCCCACTCCTCCTCCTAAGACGATGTGGGAGCACTAGGGTAAGGGCGCTGACGCGGTCTCTTGCTTATAGGAGGTAGAACAGGGTTTGGACACACCCACACACAGAACCCGCCCTACCCAACCCTGTGTCTAGGGCAGGGAATAGGATAGGAGATGGGATACCTTTTCTTCCCAGTCAGCTCACCCTTTCCCGGAACCAGGTCCCCAAGACTAGCTGAGGTCTCCAGCCTTGACCAGGGTAGAAACCAACTGAGATCTCCATAAAGGGGCAGGAAGCAGCCTGCAGCGGCTGGGACCCTGATCCCTGAAACCCAAGCCCACCTGCCCACTCAGGCTCTGGGCAGAGCACTCAAACTCCTGGAAGAGCGTCTGGCCCAGCAGCTTGGCTCATGACAGTGAGAGGCAGTCACAGAGGTGCCTGCTCCCCAGCCAGGAGAAAGCTGGCAGAGAGCAGCCCCTCCTCCACAAGAGGCCTGGAGTTAGAAGGGAAAGGGTGGTCAGGGTGCCTGGAAGAGGCCTCACACAGGCCCGGATGAAAAGCCTCAAAGACACAGGGTGCTTTGGAACGTGTTTAATTTTTTTATTTTTTTTAATCAACATGCAATATACATATTTAAACCAAGTTAAATGATTCAGAACTACAAGCCAGGGACACTCAACATGTCAACCCCTGCCTGAGTGGCCAAGGGTGGTGCAGCTCCCACAGGGAGAACATGGCATAGAAAGAAATGCTTGGGGGGGGGGAGGGCAGAGCACTCAGGAGGCCTTCCTCTTCCTAGGGGCGCCCTGGCTAACCCCGCATGCGAGCTCTCAAGCTGCCCGAGACTGTTTTCCACACAAGATGCTGACCCAAGGTGAATGCTGGGGGGGGGGGCACACCACTCCCTCCCCCCTCCGGGTACAACCCTCCAGGGACTTGCCTGGTGTGTGTTCATACCACATGCAAAGGAAGGGTACCCCTCCAATGTGCAGCGGGAAAAGCTCTAACCAGCCTCAGATCCACCCTAGGCTGCCCTGGGCTCCACTATCACAGCCAAGGAGGCTAGAACAGGAGGGAGCTGTCTGCTCAGGGGTCTCCAGACAGTCCGTTCCTTCCCACACAGGGCCATATGACGGGCCCTGACCACCTGATGTGGACATGTCAAACACACTTTGCTCAAGGCCACCTAAGGTCTCACTTAGGCCTCTCCCACGGGTACACCCCCATCTAACAGGAGTCTGAGACCCCGAAAGCTCACCCTGGCCCGACTCCACATCGGGGCCTATCTCCACCACTCTTCACCTTTCCTCTCCAGCCCATGTCTGGCCCTGGAGGTCGTCCATTCCTGCTGCTCGCACTCACGGGATCCCTGCCCCACCCTGGAGAGGGAAGGCTCCAAGCAGTAGACTTCACTGCTCAGCAACAAGCTTGCTGAGGGCTTAGCAGCCTTAGCCACAATCGCCGCTCCCAGGAAGCCCAGGAACAAGGAGTGTTCCTTGATCCCGAGGCCCTGAGGCCGGCTCCCGCCGGAGATTCAGTAGTTACACGGACAAGGGTGGATCTGGAGAGAAGGAAGGAGAAGGCGGCGCGTGTCGACGCGGCACGTGTCAGCAGCGTGGGCTAAAGACCAGGCTACGGTGCGCGGGGGTCCAGGGCCGGTGTGCGTCCGGGGTCGTCGCTCCGCACCCCGGCCAGCCCGCGACCCCGCACCGGTCTCAGCGGCCGGGAGCTGCCCCCTCCCTCCCCCAAGCAGACCTTGGCCGTCGTGGGCCGCCGCTGTCGTCGTCGTCGCCGTGCGTGCCGGATCTAGTGGTCCTAAACATTTCACAATTGCGCTACAGAACTGTTGAACTGTTAAGAACCACTGGACCCGGCGCGCCTGCAGACGGAAGCTCCGCGTGGCCGGGAGGTCCGGGGCCACAGGTCCGCACCCTCCCACGACCTGGCCCGCGTGGCCCGGCTGCACTCCGTGCGGCGGCGGCCGGCGTGGCTGCGCCTTTTATGCCGCCCGGCCGCCCCACTCGGCGCCGGAACGCGCCAGCCACGCTGGCCCGACCGGTTTTTCCAGGCCCGCGGGTCGCACGGCGGGTCGGCCCGAGGCCCCGGGACCGGCTCCGCGTGCCCGCGCGGGGGTGGCCCTGAGTCACCGGCCGCGCCCGGCGCCCAGCTTGGCGCACCTGGCCCGGGGTCGGTGCAGGGGCCGCACCCGGTGGAACCCTGAGCACCGGGTTTGCAAAGCGAGCCAAGGGGCCACGCCGGCGGGGCACGCACCGAGCCTCGCGGGGGCGGGACAGGACACGCCCGCACCGCGGACTCGCTTCAAAGAGAACTCCGTGGGAGGAGGAGGAGGGAACAAAGAGAAAGTGAAACTGGGGGGGGGGGGGCTGCGGTGAGTTTCTGCTTCCCAGACCTGGGCCTCTCGGGCAGTCGGAGGGGGCGGCGCGAGCCTACTCTGGGTCCTTCCGCCAGCCGCCAGGGACCTCGTCCCCAGCCCAAAGCGCCCCGTGTGCTCTGCACCTGCAGGCGCCCTGCCTTCTAAGTCGCCGAGCCCAGAAGGGTCCCATTCCGGTGCAGCCCGCTGCAGGGACAGTGTTAGAGGAAATGGAGAGCTTTTGGAGGTGGAGGTCCGATTCATTCCCTCAAAACTTAAGACTCTGAGGACCAGCAGGAGGTTGTCATAATTTATTCATGACCAGCCTAGGGGACACCCGGGTCCTCCGGATGCCACAGACTGGGACCAGTCAGGAGGCAGCCACTGGGCTGTGAGGGAGTCCCTAGATTTGCAGTGATGCACTGCTGTTTAACTGTTGCATTCAGCCTGTAGGGTGAACAGTGGAGGTTTGGGGGTTTCATTTTGCGATTGGGTAAACAGCCTCAGAGAGCGGCAGTGACTAGGTTCACAGCCCTCGGGCAGTCTGTCGGTAAGTCTGATGGAATGTGGAGTCAGAGGGACCGACTGGCCTGGAGGACTAAGTGGAATGGCTAAGAAGGGGCAAGCAAGATTCACCTCACCAGGCACACTCACTTACCCTGGAAGTTATCTCCTGTTCTCAGCGAGAAACCCTGGAATAGCAAGACGGGGAAACAAAGAAGAACCCTTCACAAGCAACCTAGCCTGCGTGGGCTTCCGTGCCTCAGCAAAGGTGGGCGCTATGCCTCAGACGGGACTTTGGGGAGGCAGGCGACAACTTCAGGTCCCTATGGCTCTCTTACAACAGGAAAAGAGCCTTGCAAGAAGAGAGGGTTGGGGGTGGCCTGGAGGGCTCTCAGCTGGGGAGTCTGATTATAAAATAGAAAATGCTGGGAAAACAGAGGGTGTGATTAAAAGGAGATGTTCCCTAGAGATAACCCTGGCCTCAGAGGAGTTGCGGCCTCCCTAGAGGGAAATTACCAGTGTGAAAAACAGCAGTGAGCCCTGCCTGCTGAGGGCAGGGCTCTGCCTTCCTCCCACTCATGAGGAGGGCCCTAGAGCTCCACACCTTATCCAAACCGGAGTCTGGTCTTATAGCAGTCAGGGTCACCTTAGCTCTCTGCAGCTGCCCACATGAGACCCCAGTGCTCCTGAGTGGCTCTGTCCCTTACATCTGGGAGACGGAAAGATGACCCAGTGATCTTCTTAGGGGCCTGGAAGGAACTTGTGAGGGCCCCAAAGTGTTGAATCAAGCATGGATCATGCCCTCTGTGTAAGCAACTTATCCATGACCCTCAGAGGAGCGTACTCATGGAGTATCTGTCTTCCTCCCATGGTTTCCGGATAGCCAGCACCTGTCAGCCCAGGGTCTGTCTGACGTGAGGCTGAACTCCTTCATTGTTGAGAGGCCCCTGAGAACCAGGTCTGGCTGGCTGGCAGCCCTAGTAGAAGTCCCTATTACCTCCCCAACTCCTGAAGCCCCCTGACTCTTGTTACCCCGTCTCTGCAGAACCTGTGTGACCAGCGTGGGGAAAAGCTCAGTCAGGTTTCCCCAGCTGGCAGGCCAGCACCTGCTGGGGGAGGGGGGCTTGCACAATCTCCTAGTGTGGTGTACCCTAAGCCGTGGATGGCTCTACCAGAGAGAAAAGTGAGAGCCTGTTATCTGCAGACTGGGTTCACGTTCCATATCTTCCTCAGACCTATGCCTGACAGCCTGGTCGGCCTGCCATGGACCCCGGAAGTCTCAGCCCACAGGTGATATCAGGACTGCTGATGCTCCTGCCCTGTGGCCCCTCTCCACCCACTCATCAGGGATTCACTGAGGTGTGGGGCAAAGGCTTCTGGGCCCTGCTGAGTTCGGGTGGTGTCACCAGGTTGTGCAAGGTCTGAACACACCTGTCTGGGTGAGGAGCTGGGAGGCTGCCAGGCAGCGTCTGCTGGGGCCTGGGAACCAGGCTGAGGAGCCTAAGGCGTGGGTACGGGAGCCTCAGCCTGGCTCACCCAAATGCCAAGGGCCGGCTCTCAGGGTCCCACTTACCCACCATCCTCGGGGTGCACATCCTCACGGGGGCCTGGGTGGTTTTCTGTCTAGGGTCCCAAAGGACAAATGAGCATTCTCATGCAGGGACAAGGTAGAGACGGGGAATCTGAGGCTCAGGGCAGCTCCTTGCTTCTGGCAAGGAAGGGTGAGGGCTGTATGTGTCAGAGTAGGTGGCTAGTGTCTCATATCGGAGGAATTAGCCTGGGGTGGGTCCTGTCCTTGCTAGATGTTTAAAGTTTGGACTTCGGGCTGAGCAGAAACCCACTTCCTAAAGTAAGTCCCGCTGTGCCTTAGCCAAGACCTACAGCTGCCCACCCGTGTCAGGATGCTTGCTTGCCCACCCAGAAGCCTTGCCTTGCCTGTAAGATGCCCAGGTCACAGAGGGGAGCTGGAAATAAATGCCCCATGCTTGGGGGCTATCTGCCAGAATGCCGAGGTTTCCTGTCACTCCCCTTCAGCCCCTGGCTGCCTGAAGAGGTGAGTTAGTCTCAGACAAGAAAAATCAGGAAGATGGGACAGAAGTTGCCCAAGGGGGTGGGATTGGGATGGGGCTTACGGAGGCCTTCCCCATATCACCCTATCCTACCATGCCTGGCCAGCCTCAAGACGATTGCTTAAGTGGATTACTGTCTGCTGTGGGTGGCTGTCCCACAGCCTGGGACCTGCTCCCCACATGCCTACGCAGCCACAGTCTACACAGAGACCTATGCAGGCCATGCAGCAACCGTCCCTGCAACTTTATTGACATCCTGCTCAACAGAGAGAGACCTCCAGATTTTGTCACAGTTCAGCAGGAGCGGCTGGTACGTGCCTGAGGTCCCTCGGGCAGTGAGGAACACCTCACGATGCCGCGGGATGGCATGCTGCGGGATGGCAGACTGAAAGCCAAGGAGGACTTCCTGGAAACAAGGTCTGCTGAGGATGCATGGAGGATGTGTCTGGGGGCGGGGCTCCCCTACTCTGCCCCAGGTAGGTATTCTGTGTATGGAGTCCAGCCATTCCAGGAGGTGGGGGTAATCCAGCCAGCCTCAAAACTCCAGAGCCGCCAAATACTGCAGTGCAGATGGATGTCAGCCGTGGAGCCCAGGCCCTCCCAGTCACCCAGCTCAAGACTGGGTAGGGTGAAGGTCTGAAGTGGACCTTGCCTGCATGAAGCCCCAGCAGCTTGTGTCCCCATCAGACTGCTCCTCCCAGAGCCCCATGAAAGGCTCTGAACAATGCCTCTGTCCACCTCCACTTCCTCAGGCTGTCTGCAGAGCAGGCTCTGGGATACCCGGTGCCAGGATCCAGCTTCAGACCAATGGGAGCTCACTGAGGGGACATCAGCCCCGCCCAAGACTTAGTGGGCCTGGGGCTGGGCACTGAGCCCATCCTTAAAGCTCTGTAGCAGCGTTACCACACCAGCATTTCCAGCTGCTTCAGCCTGTAGGAGAGAGATCTGTAGGACTGCTTGGACTCCAGCAGCCAGAAGCCCCAAAGCCCCGCCCACTGGGACTGACCCCCCCCCCCCCCCCCCCCCCCCGCCCTGGGGACTGATAGGACACACCCCATGGGTTGGGTTGATTCTGAGGAAATATGTCCCTAGGAGGGATGGGCAGCTCCCAGTACAGGCTCTGGGAAGGAGCTGAGGATCTTGAGGAAGCCTCCAGAACAGGGTACAATGGTAGGGACTCACTACTTGCAAGGCACAGCGTCCACCATAGTCCAGCTGTCCTAGGTCAGCCCCTGCCTGCCACCATGCCCTCAGGCCTTCGGTGTCTGCCCTGGATGCCAGCCTGGGGGTAAGGAGTAGGCAGAGGGAAGCTGTCAGGACCTGCTGGGCCCCTCAGCTGCCTATCTTCTGTATGTGCCCCTCCCAGTGCCCTGGGTACTCTTACAAAGATGGCCCTAAACAGCTGATCTAGCAGCACCCAACCCTGGGCCAGGAGTCCCAGCCGCAGGCAGCCTGGAGTCTGCTTTCACCTATGGAGTGTGACTGTGACTCAGGTCAAGGGCATGAGCTCATATACACACACACACACTCACACAATCACACACTCATACAGACACACATATACTCACACACATAATCACACACACTCACACATACACACACTCACACTCTCACACTCACACACACACACACACACGCATCTGTGAGCATGTACATACTCATCCCTCACCAGTTTCATATTTCACAACACAGATTTGGTGACTTGTCTGGCTTGTCTCAAGACGAAGGAAATACAGACAGCCAGTAGGTGTAGAAGGGAGTTCAGGAAGTGTAGGGTTCAAGGTAGCCCTGGACCCCAGTAGGCTGCAGGAACACCGTGGTTAGGGAAAAACCACAGGGGTCACTTTCCCTATAGTGGAAGGCTGGGGTGGACAGCCTTGTCCCTGGACAATGTCTTCACTCTCCCATGCTCTGCTTTCCCACTCTTGAGAGCCCTGCCCCGCCCTGGGTAAGCTGGGGGTAGAAGAGACCCAAATGACCCCATGACTCCTTCCTGTCCAGGAAGCCACAGTCCCCCCTGGGGTGGATGATGCTGGAAGCGGCTCCAGGCATCCCCATTTTCCTGCACTGGTTCCCCACACCTCAGCCCAGCCAGCACCTCAGTTTCCCTATGTCTCACTGTCAGGCCTGCCTGTGTAGCCCTGAATCTAACTACCCAGGAGACCTTTCAATGCCAGCCGAGGCCAGCTCCATCCTCTCGGGCCCTCATTCCGACCCTCACCCCGTTGCCTCTGTGAGCCACCCTTATCCCTCCATCTCAGCAAACATCACTTTTCTCCTAGGATACTGCCGACCAGTGTAGGGGCCTGAGCCTGGGGCTGGTAGACTGAGGATGTCCCAACAAATGGGCCTGAGGTCTCATGACAATCGCCTGCGCCCTGGGCAAGATGGACGTGCCGCTGACAGCACCCCCCCCCCCAATCACCCACTGCCACAGCCCAGATTTGCTCTTCTCTTCCCCTTATGCCAACCAAGCCCACAACACAGGCACACCCTTGCTGAGGGTTCGGTTGGAAAGGGGAACTCTGTCAGTCAGGCCACCCAGGTGTGGGGTGTCCCTCTTTAGCCCCACCTGGCTGACCTGACCCTCGCATTGCCTTCCTGGACCCTGAGACCATCACCCGTAGATAGAGGCGTTCATGCCATCACCTGCACAGTTCTGTCCCGACGTCCTCCAGCTCCTGGGGAGACAGGCAAGCCCCAGCAGCCCGCAGCAGCCCAATGACACCGTGATGCCTGCACGGCATGAAACAGGGTCAGCTGTCAGTGTGGCCCAGACCCGCAGGCCTCATTCAGCCCTGGGGGTGGGGGTCAGGGGTCAGGAAATGCCCACCCAGACACCCACAGCCTAGTTCCAGAAAGGGACAGTCCCCTGGTTCTTTGCCACATGGCTTCCATTCATCCAAGGCACCTCCACAGGGTGTCAGGGTGTTCGGGGCCACAGGTGCTAGCTGGCTATCTGGACAGCTCTTACAGGAACTGCACACCCCAGGTGGCCTCCCTGCCCAGCTGGGAGCAGCACCTCAGCCGTCAGTTCCCAGTGTGTCACACACCCGAAGTGACCAGCACAGGCTCTGGGGAAGCCACGTGAGTGGTGACCCAATGCCACCCTTGGATACAGGGTGGGGAGAGTTATGGCAGACGAACATGAACAGCGGGGGCTAGCTGGGCCCTGAGCCGTCAGTCAGAGCCAGACCTGGACGGGTGCTGCCCGCTGGGGCTGGGGATTCAGTAGGGGCTGAGGTACAGAGCCTGCCAGACCTGTGCTGGGAAAAGAAGGCTCAGCCTCACACACACACCCCCACCCTGGGGTCTCACCACCAAAGGAGGAACCAGGACCGGATACTGCCATCTGATACCCCGAGCAGCTCGCAACACCCCTCCCCCAGCACCCCAGGCTCTGCAGGTCCCCAGGCAGACAAAGCAAGTCCCACTGTCTGGCCAGGCCATGCCAAGCTGCCTCCATGTGTACCCGGCACTGCATGCATACCCTCAGCACCTGATGATGCTCTCAGCTCTAGGACAGGGACACCAGCTGGGTCATACAGTGTGACTTAGCCTTCTGCATGAGACTGGAGAAGCTGTCAGGCATGAGGGCACCCCAGGGCCCCATCTCTTTTCCCTTACAGGCTGTTGGGTAATGCCCAAACACCCACCATCTTAGCATTTCCAGGGCAGGGCTTGTCCTGCCTGTCAGGCAGGACTAACTAACTGCAGAGGACGGATGAGCGGAAGGTGTTACCAATCATGCGGAATCATCCTTCCATGTGGGCTGAGGGCCAGTTGGGGACCCTCCCCACAGGACACCTGTGCTAGCTTTCTCTGCCAGATCTTCGTCTACATGGACATGTGGAGTCACCAGGAGCCTCTCACACTCCTATCAATGCTGTCCTCCTTCCAAGATGCTGCCAGCATCTTCCGAGCCATCTCCTCCATGAAGCCCTTCCAGATTGCCCCACAGAAACAGGCCTCCCCTCACTGGCCCTGTTCACACTCCATCTGATCTTCGGTCACACCAAAGCAGCCTCCTCTCTGCAGCCACCCAGCCCACATGCTGCCTGCGGAGCCCAGGCTCTCCATACCTGCCCCTCACGGCCAACAGCAGCGGGCTACGGCCATCCTCATCACGGGCATTGACATCCACACCCTTCTGTAGCAGCGTGGTGACCACCGCGGCATGGCCCCTCCGTGCAGCCACATGCAGAGGGGTTTGGCCACTACAGTCCTTCAGGTTTAGGTCTCTGCCCTAGGATGACATAAGGGTACACAACCTCAAAAGGGGGAGGAGCTAGGCAAGGTCAGGTGGGCCACACAGAGGGTTGGGAAGGATGGGAGTGGGGTTTGTAGATCCAGCCACCCACTTCCAGAGAGCTCCCCGCCCCCCCCCCCCCCGCCTAGTATGTAAGCCCCCTGCCCAGTGTGGCTCAGGAGAGTCTGCCAGGCCCTGGGGAGAGTGTTCTGCCCATGTGAGCAGTGTCCCACCCTGGGGGGGGGGCTCACCAGCTCCACGAAGGCCTGCAGAGTGTCGAGGTCACCAGCATGAGCTGCAGCCAGGGCCAGGCTAGGCATCAGGACACCCTGCAGGGCATCAGCCTCCTAACGGGAAGGCAATGGCAACATGGACCGCTGCTATCCAAGGCCCTGAGTACCAGGGTGAGAACAGATGGTGCCAGGGTCCCCTGACGGTGTGAAGCCCATTTCCCCACACAGTGGGGCGGGCGGTCTCACTAGAAGAGGAAGTGTCCCCACGAGGCCTCTGGCAGAAGCCTCCATGCCCACCCACAAGCCCACCTGTCCCCAGGCCCAGGAAACAAAGGCCAGGTCACCAGGCCATACTGTGGTTCCCTCCATCTACTCTCTACGAGGCTGACCCCTGACCCTCCCGCCCTGATCAGTTTCATTTTCTGGCCCCACTGCTGACAGGGTGTCATTCTCTGAGGGGACACAGGAAATGGTGCAGCTTTCTACCCCCATGCACCCCCCAAAGAGTCTGAGTGCACGGGGTGACACTTCTGGAAGAGCCCAGCACCCATAGCCAGCACCCACAGCCAGTTGCCCAGGGTTCTCCAAGGCCCCAGCACCCATGGCTGGCTTAATCACCCTTGTGATCAGCTTCTGACCAGCTGGGCCCTAGAGGGATTAGGAACCTCACACAGCCAACCTAAGGACAGGCCTCCAGCCACAGCCAGCATGGAGCAATTAACCAGCTGGGCTCCTGAGCCCTCGGCTGACCCACTCTCCTGAACACTCAAATAGTGAGGGTAGAGGGAAGCTTGGAGATGAGGCCACGTGCCAAGGTGCATGTGCGGGGCCTAGAGCTCCCAGCTCAAAGTCTTGAAGAGACCCCAGTCAGCCCTGACGACTCAGGACAGAGAGCATCCGCCTTGCTTGGGCTCACTCCAGTCCGAGGTCCAAGCCACGACTGACATGCCCTGGCTACAGCAGCGCCTGCTGGTGCCCGCATCTCTTATCTACACACAGCTCTGCCCTATGATCCCTCCAAATCTTCACCACCAACCCCAGTTCTGCGCCAGAGTGACAGTGGCAGTAGATGATGGGTCCTGCCATCCCGCGAGGGAGTTCAGGCCCTGCCACTCCCAAACACTGCAGCCGGTACCTGGCTGCCTTTCAGGCTGAGAAGCCCTGCTACCCTGCAGCCCAGTGAGTCATCCCGCAGCAAGGACTGGTGCTCATCTGTCACGGGCAGCGTCATCTCCCCGCGAAGATTCTTGGCCAGCAGCTAGAATAAGGTAAGAGGCTGGTGGGTTTAGCCAGCACAGGACCGGGGAGGACCTGGGTTCCCCGGGCAGGGTGTAGCATTACATCCTTGCCTTCAGCAGGGAGACTGGCCTGCCACAGGGCTGACAGCCACTTCAGTGTTCCACCCACACACGGGCTTAGTGTGACCCCACCGATCCCCAAAGAAGGCTAATGCTGCCTCCCTCCCTCCCTCCCTCCCTCCAAGCTCAGGGTTTCCTAAGCCCTCACTCAAGCAGGGTCTGGCAGCAGCTTATGGGCCTGGAGCCCTGTGGGTCTGAGTCCCACCTGGGAAGGAGGAAGCAAGGGCAGGATGTCAGGAGCAGTGGGGGAGGGGTGCTGACCAGGTACTCAGTCCCCAAGAACCCCCAGAGAAGACAAAGGCATGGTCTGGATGGACTGAGTCAGGGCTGTCCTGACTTTCCACAGGGAATCCCCTTCCACTTCTAAAACACACACGAGTACTCCTCCGGGCCTTCCCAGGAGCCCTCGGGAGTCAGCAGGCATGCATGTGCACACAGAAGTGCTCTAAGTCCCTGTAATAGTCCCAAGGGTGCACACACCTTCTTCCTGTCATCCAGGCTCAGCCCTGGCTGGCCTAGCACATAGGACAGTTTGGCCAGGGCAGCCTCTGATGTCATGTCGAATCCTGAGACGATGCCAGCTCCTGCCATGGCCTGTGGGAGGGGCAAACAGGCCAGAAAGGGAGGCTGGCTGGCTCAGGGACCGCCCCTGGCTAAGGGGAAGCAGGATCCAGAAGCACAAGCCATCACACTGCCTTTCCCTGGGCCTGTTTCCTACCCTACCATGCCAGATGCATAATCCGAAGTGACAGCCCCCTGGAGGCAATGGGTGCAGTTGACAATGACCAGGCCTTGTTCAGCTGCCTCCCGCAGCTCCTGAAGCAGGTCTGGCTTGGTGGGACCATTCCCAGAGCCGAAGGTCTCCATGACCACACCTTTCAGCGGTGGCTGCAGGAAGGTCCGGACCTGTGTAGGTAGGACACAGGTTGGGAGAGTGCTGGCCTAGCCAGCAAGAGCAGCAGGGCTTGTCCTGCTTCTCAACTGTCTGACTTCCCTCTCTGGTACCCTGGGTCTCTGCCTGTGAGGAGAGCTGAACCTTGACATCCCCCCTTCCCCTCCAAGCGTTAGCCTGGAGGAGCAAGGCTCCTAACACTTGGAAGTCCTCAGACAGGGCCCTGCCCTGCCCAGACTCCCACAGGCTGGACAACTTCAAAGGACAGAGGACAGTTCTGTGTCCGCCCAGCACCTTGTATAACAGGTAAGGGAGGCACCAGTCACCACAGAAGAACTGGTACCAAGAGGCTGAAGATAGGAAGCAAGGGAGGGCCAGAACCATGGCCAGAAGAGGCAGAGTCCAGCAGTGTATGAGGAGGGAGCAGCGCAGACACCGGCCAGCCTGGGCTGCGGACTAAGACCCTGCCTGAAAAGAAGACAGAGTCCCGGAGCCTCTCAAGTGTCCACGCAAACAAGCCCACGTTCGGTTTAGGTGCCCAGCCTGGCACCTTCAAGCAGGCTACACTTCGCCCAAGAAGAGCCGAGCCCAGCTGAGAAAGAGAGCTTACATGGGTAGCTGCTGGCATGTTTTGCAGACCTTGGCCTGAGACAGGCCCGGGCCAGGGGGAGTGAATCTACAGACCCAGTATGAGAAACATATACAGAATGACATCTCCCATCAGAGCCCCAGGGGGCACGAGCACACGCTCCACGCACACGCTCCACGGAGAGCACCGAGAGCGTCCGCAAGGCAGCAGCTTCCCTACCAGCGAGGCAGGAATCCCAGGGTAAAGGCGCAGCAGGCCCACGTCACACTCCATGCTGCTGTGTACCACCAGACGGTCCTTCCCGCCGGCCTTCCAAACCAGCTCACGGTTAACTGAGGGCAGAGGGGAACCAGCTCGCGGTTAACTGAGGGCAGAGGGGAGTGTCACAGCTGCAGGTCACTGGGAACCCAGTCTTTCATGCCCACCCTCTGCCCATCCTCCCTCCAGGAATCGTAAGCCTCAGGCTGGCGCCAGGCTCCACGCAAGCCCTTGGCCTGGGAGGCGGTGTGAGGAGAACGGTCGATGGCCAAACAGTGGTAACATGGGTGATGGGACCGAGGGCTGCAGACCATGGCTGCCAGGTGAGGGAGAAGCCAGACTACGCTGCAGAACAAAGAGCTGCTCCAGGCTAAGGGTCCAGCGTGCACTAAGGCTGGAGCAGAAGTCTGCCTGTCCCAGAGGGAGTCCAGGCCGCATCCTCTGACAGAGTGCCTGGCCGTTGCCCTCTCCCTGGAACGTCCTATGCCCACTGCGTGCCACGTAAACTAGTTATCTTCTTGACATACACCTTCAAAGAAAGCCTCCATCTAATTTACCCCCAAATCCCAGGGGCCTAGCAGTGCCCACCACCCTCCCACACCGTCACTGGGTAGTGGCAGAATCCCAGGCCAGGGGAAGGAAGACAGCGATAGGAATTTGGGGTCAGCATCCCTTACACAGATCCATACAGGGGACCTTCCAGAGGAGTACCTTGTCCACAGGGTCATAGGGCACTGTGAGGTCAATGCCCAGACACTACCCGTGGACAGGGACAGGTAAGAGCAAGCGATCCCTTGCAGCTCATGAACCCTGTGCACACAGAAGTCTCCAGCCCAAGAGATGGACCAAATGACACCAGGGTGTCCTCTAGCTCAGCCCAGGATGCCTGAATCCTGGAGAGAGGAATGGTCTCGCTTGAGGAGCTATGAACAGAAGCCAGGCACAGAGCCAGGGCCAGACCACAGGTCTGGGCACCTCCTCCAAGACTGTCCACATGCTGTCCTTCTGACCCCAGGGCAGTCACATGTGATAAGCAACTGGACAATAGTCTGGACACACACTGAAGGGTAAGGTATGAGGGAGGGAGGGGCAGGAGAGGGAGCAGGCTCCTCAAGCTGTGACTGCCCACCCTACCGGCTACCGCATACATCAGCTGACACAATGGCAGTGTGAGATGCCCTTTAATTTAGAGCCGTGCATCTCAGCTGGGCGGACAGATAAGGCTGGGGGTAGGGGATGGTTGCCACCAGAAGAGTTATGGCTGCACAGGAGGGTTGCACAGAGACAAAGGACCACCCCATCCTTATGAGACAGGAAGTCTCTCCTAGAACCTTAAGTCCTCCCCACAGGGACTCTGGGACATAAAGGGGAAGGCAGCGATGACATCCACAAGCTGGCTGCCATGTTGGCCCTTTAATAGCCCCTGCTGTGCTCTAGGCTGAGAGGCCTAACCTGGCAGTCAAGTCTGCCCTTAGCCCTAGGGTCCGAAGTGGCCCAGCTACTTCTGGGGGGCAGGGAGCTCCCAAGTACAGAGAAGGGCACAGGGTTCCACACGTTTGTGTGTCAAAGGCACGGCATGAGACCCCAAGCTAGTGGGTAACATGACCAAGGGGCGTGTTTGCAGCAGGGGTGGCCGCTTCCTTAGCTCTTCTACTCTGCTGGGCTGGAGGGTTTCCTAGCAGAGGCGGGCGGAGCTGCAGGAAGGAGCGAGGACTAAGGACCGGGGTGAGGGGCTGGGAGTGCCATAGAGGTACACAGGAGTGGACAGGGCCAGCAAGACCTAGCTGCCCCGGTGACGTGTCCCTGTGCCGGTGCAGACTGACTGAGCAGTCTCCGTCTTGTCTGGCACCGGGGATGGCCCCCTGCTCCCCTCATGTCCCAGAAGGTAAATGAGGAGCCTGTGGGAGGCCCACGTTGCATAGATCATCAGGGCCCTGTCCCGGAGATGGCTGGCAGGAGCCCCAGTACCCCTCCCCAGGCCCCCAGCAGCCACGCCCTGAGCAGAACCCCAGATTTCTCAACATGAGATGTCAGAACCGGCTGGGCAGCCTGACAGCATCGAGAGGGCGAGGTGCAGGTTCTCACACACCCACACATGCAGAGTAGCACATCAGGATATTGGGCTGGCACTGCGGGTGAGCCTCAGCTCTGGGGTAGGGAAGCTGCTACTGGGCAGGGCCTGTAGCCCGGGTATCCCAGCATGGCACAGGCTTTTAGACTCGGGGTGAAGGCCTCTCTGCCCACAGGAGATGCCCCAATCCTGAGTCTGGATGATGAGTGAGTCAGGTTTGAAGAGCTGAGCTTCAGGGTAGTGCCCATATTCACTGCCCCCCATTCCTGGGCCAATAATGTCACCACCCAGAACGGCTAAGAGCCAGCCCGACACGAGCACCATTTAAAGCAGGCTCTTCCAACGAGGCTTCAACAGGTCCAGCCCCCACATAACAAGCGGACCTCTGCCACCCCAGAGCCCCTGGGGTACAGGCCTGGGGTGAGTGGCAGAGAAGGGCGTGCAGGAGAAAACCCAGGATGAGCTCGGTCCCCGGAGCTCTGTGTGGGAGGGGAGAGGACGAGGCCCTGCTCTCTCTGGAGGGTCGACTCCTCCTGAACCTGGGTCAGTTTCGGATGCACAGGAAGAGTACCAAGGGCAGACATGTGCAGGTCCCAGCAACACTGTTTCCCACCCACAGGACCTGCTGTGCCCAGGCAGAAGTACAGTGTGGGGAGAGCTGCCTCCGCCCTCCTAGAGAGCTGGGACACTGCCAGTCAGCCTGTCAAACAAGAGAGCTGGCTCTAGACTAGCAGCCCAACCTTACCATGCACATGGTGCCCGGTCCTACTAGATGCAGACTCAGAGACGGAAGCTTGGCTCTGCCAGAGCCTCCCCAAGACAGGTCTTAGGCTAGAACTCCACATGCAGCAGGTCGGGAACCAGAGCCTGCATCTGTTGCTAGGCAGGTCCAGGTGCTCAAGAACCAGGTGCCGGTGGGTAGTAATGCGCCTGCCCCAGGACCAAAGGCTGTTCAAGCCTCCTCTACACCTGGATAGCACGGGCCCGAAGGAGAGCAGCTGCCCTGAGCTCAGAGAGACAGACCTTCGGGTATGTATCCAAGATGGAAACTCTAGGGGCTGCTAGAGTCAAGGTCTGACTTTTTTCATGAGCCACCCACACTTAGGGTAAGGAGTTGCCAAGCCCTTAATGGAAGCTCCAGGACCAGGGCTCTCTGGGGCTGACTCCAAAGAGCTGTGTCATAACACAAAAAGTTGGTTCTAAGAAGGGGCCAGTGTGTGCACCAGGGCCACAGGCTGTCACAGAGAGGAGCTTTCCAGCTAAGGGCCACTCAGTGGGACAGAGCCCACAAGAGCTGGATCCTCCAGCTCCAAGCCTGTGTTCACCATGGAGGTTTCTCACCTCTACACAAGAACTCAGGGCCCCAGCAGGCCCTGCTTTCAGACCCTCTTACTTGTGACATCTGCACCCACGGTGGCCAGAGGGGGCAGGTTGGGGGAGCAGAAGGCTGCAAACCTCCGAGCGTCCACCTTGGTTGTCCGGTTGCCCCGGAAGAGCTGATTCTGGAAGAATAGGCAGACCTGCGGAAGGCAAGGCAGAAGCTCAGGCGGCTTCCCGACATCCTCCAGCTCTCCCCAACCCCCCACCATCAACCCAGCAAACCAGTGAAGGCCCCAGTCCTCTGGTGCCCTGGGAGCCCGGGCACCGAACGCAGATGACCGACTGCGCTGAGCTCAGACCACGTGACAAGGAGCCAGCGACTCCTCTGGGCTGAAGAGGGTCAGGGGCGGCCTTTGACCTGCCTGGTTCTTTCACACCTCACCCTAACACCACCAGTCAGACTGCTAAAGACAGATACCTCAGGGATGATGTACTGGCCGGCCATGAGCAGGGCCCCCAGCAGGTTCTCACGGCCATCGCTCCACAGTGCGTGGATAGGTACCTGGGGAGAGGCCAGAGGGTTGCCTGAGGCCTGGGAAGCCAGGACACACCCAGCCCCCCCCCTCCAGCAAACCCTCAGGCCCAGGCAGGGAGAGGGGCTGAAGAGGGCATGGGCTGGGCAGTGGGGGTGGGGTTAGCGGACTCCCAAGGCTGGTAACCACCAGCACCCCTGACAATGTCAACCCGCACTGGGCACCTTGACATCTCCATCCCACAGAAGTGACAAGCAGGCACCCAGGTCCAACTCCCTCACTCAGTCAAGAGCTGTGAGCCAGGCAGGGGCCCAGGGCAACAGCTGGGTGGGCTGCAGTGGAACGCCCTTCCTGAGGCACGCAGGGTGGTCTGGCTTGTCCCTCCACTGCCTAAGTATACCACAGACCGTGCTGGGAGTGGCTGGGCAGTGCCCTAGAGGACACAAGTGGGCAAGACTGCTGTGGGACATGCAGAGGCCAATGTCTTCCAGAGACTCTGGCCGGAGAAGGGCCGGCCAGGAGTTACCGCTGCAGCCAGGGCCTCTGCCAGGAGGCTCTTCCTATGGTGCACGGTTTGGGAGAACCTATTGACACTGGGCCTCAGTTTCCCCCAGGGAATACAAGGGTCAGGGATGCTCTGTCATGGACCTTCCCAGAGTAGGGCTACTGTACTGTGCAATTCTCTGGAAACCGGGAGACACTGAGCCACCATTCCTGCCTGGTGGAGCTCCCCCTCGGTTGTGCTCAAAGGGACCCAGGTGCTGGCTTCTTGTACAGTCTTGGCCTCCCCCATGGGGGAATCTGAAGGATTTGGGCAGGATTGCTCCAATGGTCATCCATAAGCAAAGCCTGAGAAGTCCCAAGCCAGTCTTTACTCAAGTAGTCCTTTTCCATATCCACTGACCTTGGTGTGGGTTAGGGTGCGCCAGGTTAGGGCAAGCGGGGGGGGGGGGATGTCATATGTGAGGGTGGCTAGGGACAGGATCAGAGAGAAGAGGGATGGGGATGAGGGAGTCTCCTCGCCTACTGTTGTATGTGAGTCACCAGGCTAAGTCTCAGCTGCTGGCAGACTGGAGCCCAAGGGGGGGGAGCCCTGTGTGGCGGGGCTGTGAGGGGCTATCTCTGGGTACTCCCGAGTCTCAATGCGCCACACCTCCAGGAGCCCGTGGCCCGGTAGGGCCAGCACCTAAAGTGCTAGACACCCTAATTGGCAGCACATGCAGGCATGGTCTGGAAACCGCGGCCCCTAGCAAGAAGCCCAGGGCTGGCCAAGGCCCGCTCTGTGACTCTGAGGGCTGAGAACCATGGCACACGTTACCTGGGCGCCGGTGAGGATGACAGGTTTCTGCAGGTTTTCCAGCATGAAGGAAAGCACCGAGGCGGCAAAGGCCATGGTGTCTGTGCCGTGGATGACCACAAAACCCTGGTACTGTGTGTAGTGTCTCTGTTGAGAGGGATGAGCTCAGGGCGGGCCAGGTCTCTCCACCACAGGCCTTCTGGGAACATGGCTACAGGCAGGCATCTCCTCACAGGCCATGAGAAAGAGGAAAGGTCTGGGATACTGGTAGAGGGCTTGGTGTGGGGCTATTTCATCTCCCCCGTAGGCCCTCTCTGGAAGGTCAGTCTCTGACTGGAGTCCCCTGTAGCTTGCTTTAAAGAATGTGGGAACGTGGGTCCCAGGGTCTCTGGACACTGCTAGGAACAGCTCTGCAGACTTCCAGCTGGTGCCTTCCAGGAGCAAACTAGCCATGCCGGACACCTCTAACCATTACTTCCCGGTGGCATGCTAGCCATAGTTGTGGCTACCAAGACAATAGTTCTGAGGGCTGAGAAGCTACTGCAGGAACCTCTTGACTCATTGGAAGGCAGAGGAGCTAGGAAGTCTCATGGAGCAGCGTGCCCTCTGCTGGCCATATGAGGTACAGCCGCATCGTGTCCGAGGGATGAAGCGCACTAGTGCCCAGGAGACCTTCATGAGCCTGAGGTGTGGCCTGCCCTGCTTCATGACAAAGGAGCACCATCCGGAACCTAGCCTGGAGACCCTGTCGATCTCATGTGAGGAAGGCTGCCCCGGGCCACCACAACCTAGTCTGGGAATGCCTCCCAATGGCCTCATTTCTGAACCGGGAAGCTCAGAGTTGGTGGAAGCTGCCTGTCTTCCAGGCAGCCAACTGGGACTGGCCAGAGACTGCAGAAGCCTAGATTGCTCTGTTCAGGGTGGCAGGAGCTTCTCAAGGGAGGTTAGTCAGAATAGCTATGGCTGGGCCTGCGCCTGAGAGCTAGGTCTGGGGCTGTGGGAGAAGAGGGAAGCTAAAGGGGGCAGCTCCAGGGTAAAGCAGCTGCCCTTGACGCTAGACCACCAGCACCAGCCACTGCAATGAGACTCTGATGCTAAAGCCGCTGAGAGCCGACTCTAAGGAAGGCCCACAGAGCCAGTCAGCCCCCACATGCCCCTACCACAACACTAACTGGAACAGGTCAATCGTATGAGAAACCAGCTTCTGCCTGTATGACAGAAAGGGCCTGTGGTGTGTGGTCCAGGACCCCGCACTTTCCTGAGGCCGCCCTGCAGGTCTCAGGCGGACAGACAGACAGACTCTACCACAAGCCCAGAGTTCCTCACCTGTCCAGTGCTTCTGCAGGGAGCCTGTCCTGCCCTCCAGTCCTATCCACACCTGACCCTCCCCACACCCCAGGTCCTTCTATGCTCCAGGCCCTACTACACGATCCGCCCATCCCCCACCCACACCCCACAGCCCCACACTCTACCTCTATGGTTTGGGCAATCTGAACCCACTCAGTGATGGTCATGTCACTGGAGTCGAAGAGTGGCTGGCACTCCAGCACCGTGTAGAGAATCCTCTGGTCAGGACCGGCGGGGCTGCAGGAGGCAGAACCTGTCTCCCACTCTGCCCTCCTGACCCAAAGCCCCCACTTCCACTGCCCTCTCCAGCGAGGGGGGCGGGGCTGTAGTGTGGGTGGGGCTATGGGGCGGGGGCGGGGCGTTGGGCTATGGTTGGGGACTTGTAAGCACATCCCCCACTCCGGCCATGCGGAAGGGCCTTTGTGATGAGTGTGGACAGACTCCACCTCTAGGCAAGTCTCACTCATGTGCACAAGTGCAGCTTCCCCTCTACGTGGGTTCCCAGGGACGGAGACTGCACGCGTCTCCAAGAGGTAGACAGGCTGGCCTTAAGCAATGCCATTCCCTGCACCAGTTCAGACCAGTTCACCAACTCATGTTCACCAACACCAGTTCAGACCAACTCATGGAGAGCAGGGTCTGCCTCACTTGGGCTGGTGACAGACAGTGAGGATACACAAGACAGCCATGCTGAAGAGGCGGCGGCCATCCTGGTCAGCCCAGGCTCCCTTGATAGGTTTGGTACCTAGCCTGGGATACCCTCACCAGGCTTGCTAGAGCTTCCTCTGCTCCTGCCCCTGCGGGCTCAGCTTAGCGGGGAGGAGAGGCAGACAGTGAGCAGAGTCCCAGGCACACGGCAGTGCACATGTCCACCTCCAGTACAAGGTGAAGGCCAACTCTAAAGCCAGGAACTCAAGAGGTGTCAGAGCTGCCACATGCAAATGGCTCACATGGAAGTCCCAGGATGCCAAAGGCTGAGCCCTCTGGCCCTGGCAGGGCTCATCCGCCCTCTGAACCCCAGGACATCTGCACATCATCCCTGCCCCGAAGCCCAAAGGAATGCACTCACGGTAGCACCAGCGTGTCGTCGGGCAGGTGGTGGGCCTGGGCATACTCTTCATCGTGGAACATGTGCAGTGTCCTCAGGACAGCAGCCAGGCCTCTCCCAGGTGCCAGCACTGCAAGCAGGGTGGAGTGTGGGCTCCGGACCAGGGACACCGTAAACTCCCACTCAGACACCCTGCCCTTCCTCCCGGGTCTGGCTCTGGACAGGCGCAGGGGCCAGATGCATCACAGATGTCACAGACCGGGAGGGCTGGGCCACAGCTGCCACTAAGACCCCTGGGAACTTAGGTAACAGTGTCATCTGGAGGCTGTGTCGTCATGCCCTGGAGCTGACTCCTGATTTGAGTCCTAGTCTCAAACCCGGACAGTCCCAGAAGCGCTAAGTACCCCTCTACCCCGACCTGCCTCTGCTTGTACAGAGCACCATGAGGGGTCCATGGGGCCAGGTCCTCTCCAGGGTTAACTCAATGGCTGCCATGTACACTCACGATTCTACCCCCACCTGCCTATATGGATTGCTGGCACCGCCTACCCTTTCTTATCCAGTAGGTACTTCAAGGCCTAGCTTAAGGCAACTCCTCTAGGAAGTCATCTCTGGTGCCTAGGCCATAATGCCCTTCCCATAAGCTCCCTGAGCCACTCAAGGGCTCCTAGAGGGTATGGACTGTGTACAACTCCAAGGTCCAGCTCAGCCCCCCCACCCCCGTCCCCTAAACAGAAGAGTCAAACACACACGTGTCCCCACCCAGCGAGCCCTGCTCCTAGGACGCCCTGAAGGCCAGTACTGTCCAGCAGAGCACAAGCCCCAGCTGTTGCTCTATGCTGCCCTGTGCTAGCTCTGTGACCTTGGGCAGATTGGGTAACCTCCTCGGGCAGACGCTCTGCCAATCCTGCGTGAGAGCCTCCCATCATGCCTTGGGCATGGCAGTGAAGACAACAAGGTCCCCCAGAGAAGCACATGAGACCTCAGGAGGAGGCAGTGGTGTGGCAGTCCTGGGTGTCACGTGGTCACAGCCACAGCCTCTGCTGCCTGGACCTTTCCTGTTGCTCCATCACTATTGCCAAGACCCTGGCCCTTCGACCGCCTGGTCATCATTTCCCAGCATTACATGGGCGTGGTGTGCCTACCGCCAGGGGTTCTGCAGCCAAGCCCTGGCTCCGGGAGTCAGTTCCACACGCTGCAGGCCTGCGCAGGGACCTTTGTCCACCCGGCTCATTCCCAACTACGGCCCTATGTCCCATCTTCAAAGCCAGACCCCCCTGCCTCGTCTCCGATCATATCTGTACAGTCCCTTTGCCACCATATTTAACAAGTGCCATTGTCAGTGACACTTCTGAGGACCCTGGGGGGAATTCTCTATATCTGGCCAGAGTCAGTGGGGAACGGGTCCAGCAGGCTTTCTGCCCCACGCCACACCATGCCTGAATCAAGCTGCCAGTAACTCACCCCAGAATGTGCGGCTGGCGCCGAGGAGCACCAAGGTGAGGGCTGGACCCTGCGGCATCCCCTTAAGCAGCTCACACACCTGCTGGCCTCAGAGGAGTACCAGACTCCAGCTAGATTTGATCCCTGCATCAGCCCGATGCCGTCAGCCATGGTAAGCGTCCAGCCTGCCACTAAGCCAAGGGCCCACCTTCCCTGTGTATACTCTTGCTACACCCTATCTCTTGGGGTAAGGATAGAGCCACTTCAGCACTCCAGCCAGCCCCAAGCCCCCTGCCAGCCCCTCCTCCGATAGCAGCGTAACTCCCGTCTCCCCTGCCCAGCTAGCCTGCAGCTCCAGCTGCTGCCTGCCAGCCTTTAATGGCTACCGGCTAGATCCGGCTATTGAGAACCAGTAAAACCAAATCACACAGGCACCCATGCCGTCCAGATGCAGGCCAGGAACCCTGCAGACTTTCGAGCTGACAAAGCTGCATGCCCCCAGGCCCAATAGGCATCCCACCCCACCCCCTGGCCTGGCACAGAGTCCCTAAAACTTCTTGGGTGTGGTTTGCTGTTGTAGCCGTCACTTATGGAAGTGTTTCATGGACAGTGTTCAGAAAACAGATGAACCCTGTATGTTTAGTTCAGCCCCTTGGGCCCCCAGAGCCACGCCAGGTGTGACCAGAACATCAGTCTGCCTCCACATTCAGGAGCCACCCAAGCCACTCAGCATCCCCGTCCAGGAGTCTGCGCCATTTGTCTTTTGTGACAAAGTTTTTAGAGGTGTGAGTGCGCCAATATCCTGTGAGGGAGAGAAGATGAAGATCTTCCAGGTGGCTCTCGAGGGCACCCGTGTGTCCTTGTAAGAATGGGTAGGCAGGGGACTGCTGCACACAAAGCGGTCATCTGACAACGTGGCAGACAGAACAGAGGTGGCGTCAATACAGACAGGAGGACAGTGGTCACAAACCATGGCCATGGCAGCCACCAGAAGGCGGAGGAGCAGGAAGAGCGCTGTCAAGGCCCTGAGACTTTAAACTTTGTCTCCAGAAAGAGGGACGGACCCCGAGGCTTTCGATGCTGATTGGTCGGCAGCCTTGGGACACCAAGACCTCCATTCTCCACCCGAGTCCCCCTGACAGCAGATGGCACCAGGGTATCCATAGAAACCTGGCAGTTCACCTACAGGGAAGGTGCACTAAGGCTAGGGGTTGACGGACACATCTGCAAGGCAAAGCTCTTCTGTCCACAGGCAACGGCCCCTGGGCACACTGCAGAGAGGTAAGAATGGGCTGGATTGAGGGGGTACTGACAAGACTCTATCTCGGGCCAACTGTGACCCCTAGACAAAGGGTCCACCTTGGCTACTCTGTGCAGAAGCTTAGCCCCCCTGTGATGGTAAAAAGGAACTGCTGCCAAGAGCAGCAGGCAAGAGGCACCCTAGCTGACACAGGAAGCCCTTGGGTGCCCAACATACACCTGGATGCGGGCTTGGGGTCATTGGACACATGCTGTTTTTTGACTGAAAGGGTTGGTGAAGAGGTGAGCCATGCCGTCACCTCTGCCCTCTCCTACCCTGGCAGGACTCGTCGACAGTGTTGGACACTGTTTACCAGCAGGCACATGAGCTGTTCCAAAAGCGACAATCCAAACAGCTTCTCTGTAAAGGAAGCCACCCTTCCCACTCACCAAGGGCCAGGACCCACATAAGCAGGGCCAAGCTGGTTAATCATTCATGCCCGTGGGGCCATCCAGGGCAGGCAGGGCCTGCAGCCCACAGTTCAGCAACCCCCCCCCCCAGCAGGGCAGGGCACAGAGAGGGCTGGGGCATGCCTGAGCCTCAGACTTCAGGCTTAGGTTAATCCCCAACTTGCCATGCCTTGCGTTCTGCCTCATTCCTGGAAACCTTTTTCCCTTTAAAGAAAATCACGGTGCCAACTCACATCTGTGTGTCTGAGGGACAGGTGGCTTCAGCCACACCTCAGGCAGACCAGAGGCTCCAAGTCCCAGCACTGGCTACTCATTCACGTGTGCAGATCCTGTCTGGGGTTCATCAAAGGCCAGACTCTTTTCTAGTTCTCCCTTGTCCCTGGTGGACTAACTCCCGGGGCTCCCCGGGGCTTCTCTCTGAAGAGAAGGGTCAGTGGCTGTAGGCTGTGGGGTCCATGAAGGCTTGGTCTAGCTTTTCTGGAAGCAGCGCTCTGGGGAGCAGAACCCTCAGCTTCGAGCCAAAAGATGCCCTCATGGGAGCTTCCTGCACCTCTGCCAGGGCTCTAAAGGCTGCTGGCCCCTCTGAGCTCCTTGGGTGGAGTGCCTGCCATCCCAAGGAAGGGGCTTGTGGCTTAGGGCAGATGCCTGCCAGTCTCCATCTCTTCCCTGGGCTTGCAGACTCAAGAGCATGGAGCAGGTTCCTGAGGGTCTAGAAAAATCTTTGTTCATTTTTGTTTTTTGAGACAGGGTTTCTCTGTATTGTTTTAGAGCCTGTTCTGGAACTAGATCTGTAGACCGGGCTGGCCTCAAACTCACAGAGATCTGCCTGCCTCTGCCTCCCGAGTGCTGGGATTGAAGGTGTGCGCCACCACTGCCTGGCGGGTCAAGAAAGGCTTCACTCATCTGAAAACCCACACCCTGGGTTTGGGCCGCAGTCTTTCACTTTCCAGACCCATCATGCCCTTGCCGCCTCTTAGAGAACGCAGCACACGATGAGCACCCCAGGGGGGCATGGCGCACAGGGTCCCACAGGTGGAACTGTGGTCAGAGTCCAGTTGTCCCTCAGTGGAGTTCAACAGTCAAGCCTGCAGGCAAGTGAGAAGAGACAGGCCAAATGACAAGCAGGTGGGACAGGGCCACAGGGCATGGGGTCCAGTCCCTGCTCTAAGAAGTTCTGAAGCCTCCTCTCTGAGCCATGCGCCCGCCCCTCCCTCATCCCCCCCCCACACTGCCGCTCCTCATCTCAGTCCAGCAGCCACTCCTTCCAGAAGCCGGTGCTCTCAAAGGAGCCTGCTCACACAGCCCCCAACACGCCCCAGCAGCGTCCCCCGCGCCCTGGGGCCCACTGGCAGACTGACCGTCTAGGGCTCAGCTCCTTAATGGGTGTCGGTATTTTGTCCATCGCTCCAGTGAAAGCCAAGCAACCTGGCCATGGCCCTACCTGCTATACAGTCCCAGGGAGTCCCAAGCAGTGTGGGTCTGAGGACGGTCTTCCCACAGCCTGCATGGCCCTGCCCTGGTGCCCATACTCCTGGAGGACCCTCGGCCCTTACCTTGGGAAAACTAAGAATTCTCTGCAGGGAGAGAGCAGGCAAGCGGCTTTGCCTGTGTCCGTCCCTCCCCTAAGAAAGCAAGCACACGCGCTAGAGGGTGTGGAATGTTCCAGCATCCTCCCATAGCCCTGGGCACAGAACACAGCCATCTTCCCAGTTCCCGCCTCTGCCCTGTGTCCTGTGGCTTCAGGACGCTTCAGGTCCGGAAGAGTTGCCAAGCCCCTCACCCCTTCCTTCCAGGGCCGGGGTTTCAGACTCCCAATCACCAGAGGAAGCGCCCCCCACCCACCGCAAGGGAGCCTTAGAGCTCCCGGGGCCAGGCCCTGAGACCACCCTGCCGAGGGCGTGGGTACGCTGACTCACCACCGCCCTCGCTCCTCATGCCGATGGTGCCGCCAGTGTAGATGGCCAGCAGCCGCCGCTCAGGTCCCGGAGCGCGAGCCATGGTGGGACAGCCAACTCCTTAGGCAAAGCAGGACTGGGAAGCGGCGGGGCCTTCAGGGTGGGGCTTACTGGAGGCCTGGGGCTCTTCTGGTTGGTGCGGGCTGAAGGTCCGAGGTAGGGGCTGGACCTCAGGGTGGAGGAGGAGTCGCCTTCGAAGTGGAGAGCGGGACACTTGTAGAGTGCAGGAAGGATGTCTGGTGAGGATGGGGCTGAACGCATAGGGGGCGGGGCCTCGTGCATGGGGCGGGCTCTCTGGGTTTGCCTCACCTAGTTCAGAGGGCAAGGACTTCCGGAATGCCAGTTAGGGTCATTGTCCTGCCCAGGCAGCCCCTACAACTCTTGGGTCCCAGCACCGCTGTGTAGACCCTCTACACACACACTCCCTGAATGTCTAGGGCCAGGCTGAGCTATCCAGTTTCAGGGGACACTGGCACTCACTTGTAATCTAGAGGCACCAGGAGGGTAGAGACAGAGCAGACCCAGCCCTTCAGAGGGAACTGAGGGCTGTCCCCAGGAATGTCCCCTCCAGACTGCCTTAGGCAGGGGTGAGGCTACTTCAAGATCCCAGTGACCCGCTGGGTGGTGGTGGTGCACGCCTTTAAGGCAGATCTTTTGTGAGTTCTAGGCCAGCCTGGTTTACAAGAGCAAGTTCTAGGACAGCTAGGGCTACACAGAGAAACCCTGTCTCAAAACAAACACACAAAACCAGCGGCAGCAGATTCAGAGCCTTGCGGAACCTCTCTGGGGTCCTTGGTATTTCTAGGAACTTGGGTACCCAAACCTAACTCATGCTAATCTGTCCCCCGGGGGATGTGCCCCGCCCTGTTAGCACACTGGCTTTGTGGAGATACCCCAGCTCAGAAGTTAAACCCACGCAGGAAGCAGGTGACTCAGCTGTCACGGGCTGTCACCTCCCCAACTCTGCTCTCATTCCTCTGCATCCACTTCCTGCTGAGGTGCTCTCTGACTTGGTCAGATGCCTTTAAGTTCCCGTTCTGGGGACATAGCTCTTGTCCTTCTTGAATTCGCCCTCCTGTGACAGAACAGGGTTAGATAAAATGCTTTAGAGGGGACAGTGACAGCTGTAAACAAGAGGACATGAAGACGATGGTAATGCTTCCACAGGTGGCCACGGTCTGCGCAGAACATGGCAGAGGACAAACATGCCAGGCAGCGAGCGCAGGCACCCAGGGTGGGTTTTTTGTCAACTTGACACAAGCTGCCGTCATCTGAGAAGGACTCTCACTGAGGAAACGCTTCTGTAACCTGTTGGGAATTTTTTTTTTTTTTTTTGATAGATTGATGTGGGAGGGCCCGGCCCACTGTGAGTGGTACCGCTCTTGGGCAGGCAGGTGGTCCGGTACCATAAGAAAGCAGGCTGAGGAATCCACGAGGAGCAAGCCAGTAAGCAGCACCCTCCACGGCTTCTGCTTTAGCTCCTGCCTCTAGGTTCCTGCCCTGACTTCCTCCCAAGTTACTTGTGGCCATGGTGTTTATCACAGTAATAGAAACCCTAACTAAGACTCTTGCTAAGTCCACATAATGTCCACACCAGTGAGGCAGGAGCCCTCAGAGTGCGCTCACTGGCTAAGGAGGGTTGCTAGGGGACACTCTAGATCCTTAATGTGATGGACCTCTGCTACTGTTTGGGGGAGTCAGAAGCAAGGGCGAGTAAGAGGGTGGGGCCTCTTGGGAAGTCACTGCAAGTAGGTTGAGGACCACAGCGAGTGTGTCGGGAAGATGGGCTGACGCTTGGAGTGTAAGCACAGAATCCACACTGGCTCTTTTGTCAATCAGTTTTCCATACTGGGACAAAAGACTAAAGAAAATCAACTTATAAGGAAGGAAGATTAGCCAGTGTGGTGTAACCTCCGCACTCGGCAAGCTGAGGAAGGAAGATTACAAACTCAAGTTCAAGCTAGACTACATAATGAGATTCCGTCTCAACAAAACCACACTAGACTGGCTGTGGTGTTGCATGTGCACGCCTTTAATCTCAGCACTGAGGGCAGTGTGGGGGCAGAGGCAAGCCGATCTCTGCGAGCTGGAGGCCAGTCTGGTCTACATAGTGAATTCCAGGACAGCCAGGGCTACACAGAGAGTTCTGTCTCCGAAAAACAAAAAAGGAAAGAAAGGAAAGAGAAAACATTGATGAAAGAAAAACAGAAAAAAAGGGTTATTTTGGCTCATGGTATGTAGGCTTTGGTCTCTGGTTGGCTAGGGAGCCCTTGTTTTGGTCTGTGTCCGGCAAACCATCATGGTGTGACGCCTGACAGAGCGGTCTGTTCACCTTATGACAGCCTATGAGAAGAGGCAGACCAGGGGTCAGGATCCAATGTCCCCCTCAAGGACATGCCCTAATGATTAAGCTCCTCCTACTTGGCCCCGCCCATTAAATATTCCCCAACCTCCCAACAGTTCCTGGGGCAAAAGCTGAGCCATCAACACTTGTGCTTTGGGAGACACTGCAGGTCCTAACGCCAGAGCTCCCAGCTTCTGAGCTGGGCAGCCTCTAGACAAGGTTGTTGCAGAGTTGAGAAAACCCAGGCAATAATGACCCCGTGTTAGTAAATTCTCTGCCACGGTAAAATAATAGCCAAGGAAGTCACCTTAAAGGAGGACATGTTTGTATAGGCTCATGGTCTCCAAGGTTTCGGTCCACAGTCAGTGGGCTGTTCCTTTTAGGTTAAACAACACAAGAGAGGGCATTGTGGTACTGGTATGGAGCATGCTATGTAAATAATGAATAAGTGCTTGATCATGGAGCCACACCCCTACAGCCACATCCCTACAGCCACATCCCAGAGAACGTTTATAATAAAGCTCCCTCTTCCAAACCCATCCCCTGTGAACCCACAAATGGAGCCATTTTTCCCTCAAGGTTAGCGCCCTCAGGATCTAGTCACCTCTCAAATGCTCCACCTCTGAATACTTGTGCTGGAGACTAAGCCCTGGGCCCTGCTCTGCCCACTCCCTCCGTCCCTGCCCACTTTGGTTTTATACCACCTTCTCCAGAACAGTCCTGAGACTGCAGCCCTTGACCCAGCAGCAATAAATGCCTTGTGGAAATAGCAGGAGCCCAGCAACCCACATGGTGGCACACCCTCCGGATGCTGCTGACACTAACCAAGATGAGGAGCCGCTATTCTAGCCCAGGCAGGAGCTAGCACACCATGGCTCACAGGGAAAAGCTGTCTTCCCTGCTTTGAATAGAAGACAGCTTTCCCAGGATGGCTGGGCCCACTGTGAGGGACAAGCCCAGACCTGGGAACATTGCAGCTGGCTTTCCAGCAGTCAAATAGTTGCAGAAAACCTGTGTCCACCTAGGTTCTTGTCCCACCCTCCTCCAAGAATGCAGTGGGAAGCCAGACATTTCAAATGGGAGATGCTTTATAATCGGTGGGGATAAACTGTAAATGGGATAAAAACAAACTGCTACACTGTTTTGAAATGAGTTCCTGGAAGCTACAGGATGCTAGCTGAGAGCTGATTCAACCCCCGGAAATACTGTAGTGCAAAGCTCTCTGAGGCCTTGGGATGCCAAGCAGGAGCTATCCATTGCCCATCCTATCTGCAGCTCTGGGAAGTGTTACATCCAAATCTCTTCCAGTGCCAACCAAGGACCAGCCCTTGTAGACTAACCCTGAAGGGCTGAGAAGTGTCCCAGCTCTCCCTGACTTCAGGAGCAGCAGATCTCTGAAATGATGGCTCGTCTCCTCCATGTCTGCAGATTGGAAACTGCCACAAGACTGAATTCCTGAAGCATGGTATCTCAGAGGCCAAGGCAGGAAAAAGTACAAACTTACAGAGAACCAGGTGGGGCGAGCTGGATCCTGACTGACATACAAGCAGAGCCCACCAAAAGTTGCTACAGTTCACAGCCAGGTCTCTGCTGATGCTTAACTTGTAAGAATGTTTCATCCCTGAGGGCCTGCGGCGCCTGGCACGCCCACCCCCACCCCGCCTCCCCGCCTCCGGCCTCCCGGCCAGCAGTTCTTTGTTGGTTTTGAGGATGCTTCTGTGCTAACAGTCACCAGCATCGGAGTTCAGAGCTGGGCCGGGAGGAGCACAGGGGGTGTCTTCCACCACTGCATGGCCTCACAGGGCAGGCCACTCTCCGCAGGGTGCCTGTCATTCCACCTTAAGGCTAGGGGACCTCACAGCTGTGGTGAGCTGTACCACACAGATGAGGGATGACCCCATAAGGTACAGAACTCACAACATGTTAGTGTTCCCCCATGGCCGTGGGTGTAGAGAAAACCCGGGAACAAGCCTCACTAGCACACCTACGGTCCTCCGAGTGTGGCTGTCTCTCTTGCCTTCCACTGTGACAGCCTCTGGGGTGACGACCTGGAATTCTGTGAGCCCCGTAGGTATGGTGCTCCAAGGACCCTTGAGTTGGTGCTGAAGCAGATGCTTGGCGCCTGTTGGTCAGGCAAGGGAACAGAGGCAGGGACCGTGTGGCACCGTGAGCACAGGCAGGGGCGTGTGGAACCGTCAGCACAGGCTGACAGGGGAGAGGGCAAGGTCACAAGCGCAAAAGAAGGGCAGCAGCCTGAGCCGTGGGGAGAGGTCTAGGTGCAGGGAGGCTCTGGGGGCCCAGGGAGACCTGAGCACCCTCCCCAAGGCCTGGTGGGGAGGGGCTGTGGTGAAGCAGGGCTTCCCAGCTCTGCAGCACAGACCTCAGTGCATCCTTTGAGGGACAAGGCTCAGGCCACTGACTCAGCTGGAGCCTGCCCCGTGTGACATGGGCACGGCACTCTGAGACAGCCACTGTTCCAGGTGGGTCAGGCATGGGCTCCAGCTTCGTCTGAAGGTCAGTGAGGTCTTCTGTGACTCACTGTCTCTTCAACAATGAACAGTCCCAGAGAAAACAGCAGCGGCAGCACGGTGGTCCCGCAGTCCCCAGCAGCAGAACCCAACAGTTCTGGGCGCCACAGGGTGCCACAGCGCCCACACACCACTCAGCAAGGCACAGAAGTCTCCAGCAGTAGTCTACAAAAGAAAAACAAACCCAATCTCAGCCCCCACACAAATGCTAGCAGAAGGGCTTACAAACCCAAGAGAAAATGCTGAAGTAACAGTTTCCAGAAGAAAAGAAAAAAGGACTTGTTCGTGGCCCTGAGTCCACTCTAGGCACCAGCTACAAAAATTCCAACTCAGCAAAACAAGCCATCCTAACACCAGGCTTCTACTCACCACAACTAAATCTATACAGTGAAATGTAGGCCAGCGTGGGCCTACCTCAAATGTTAAAAAGGAAAAAAGAAGACACATACACATGTACACAAACACATTAAAAATAATCAGGCAGAAGGAAAGGAGTGGGTGGTGGGGGCTGGAGCTGCAGAGATGGCTCAGTGCTTAAGAGTACTTGCTGTTCCTACAGAGGACCTGGGTTCAGTTCCCAGGAGCAACATCAGGTATTTCACAAACACCTGTAACTCCAGGTCCAAGGAATCCTGTGCCCACTTCTGGCCTCCATGAGTACTGGTTACTTATGGTGCACACACATGCACTCAGGCACACACACACAGATGATAAATAAACGAATCTTTTTTTTTTTTTTTTTTTTTTTTTTTTAATGAATTAGTGCCAGGTGGTGGTGGTGGTGGTGGTGGTGGTGCACACCTTTAATCCCAGCACTCGGGAAGCAGAGGCAGGTCTCTGAGTTCAAGGCCAGCCTGGTCTGCCGATGGAGTTCCAGGACAGGTTCCAAAGCTACACAGAGAAACCCTGTCTCTAAACAAACAAAGAATTAGCCATATACAAAACAATTTCAAAGTACATTAAAGATCTAAAGACAAGATTTAAACTTAAGAGGCTCTTAGGAGAGCACAGAACAGCAACATGACTTGGAGGTTATGCCCAACCTGGGCCTGTCACCAAAAACATCAGTGAAATGCAACCAGAGGAGAAAGGTGGCTTACGGAGTGCAGGAAGGTTTATAGAGGCCCTGTCTGCGCAGGAGTCATCATCCAGGCACATGGCATCTAAACCTCAGATAACTGACTTAAAAACACACGTCTCCAAACGCGATGCTCAGTGTCAGCGAGCTCAGGAAGAAAGGCTCAACCCCATTAGTTGTTATCGAGATGCTAATTACAAGCAGGACATGAGTTCCAGCATCACACAAGGACTTAACTGAGGGAGTCTGGTTCTTTTGCCACACAAAGATCCTGTATTCGAGGCACTATCTTGGATGCAGAGTACTGGTCCTCACAAAATACCAGCCCTTGACCCTTCCCTTCTCTGAAAATACATTTTTCTTCTTTATAAATTATCCAGCCTCAGGTATTCTGTTACAGTAGCAGGAAACGGGCTGATGAGCTAGCACAGCCAAACGGCAGGAAATGGAACATTGGTGACCAGGCTGGGAGGAGGAGGTTGTTAAACGGGTTCAGAGTTTCAGACACAAAAGTTGAAAAAGTTCTGGGACTAGAGCAATAGCTCAGTGGGTGAAGGGAAGCAGGAGGGCAGAGCTCACTCAGCACTTACGTTAAAGCTGGGCAGAGCCGCAGGAGCCTATGGCCTGGACAAAGATGGATCCCACAGCCCACAGGCTAGCAGGACTAGTCAACAGTGAGCTTCAAGTTCAGTGTCTCAAAAAAGAATATGGGATGTAGCAGAGGAAGACAACTGATGCCAACTGCTGGCCTTCACATGCCCATGTACAGACAAACGCACTCACACACACACATACAAGAACACACCCAACAGTCACATGCATGTGTACACTTGCTATTTAATAATTACAGTCAGGCCTGGGGATGACTTGGCCAGCAGATTACTTGCAAACACAAGAACCTCAGATCGGTCCCAAGTCAATGCAAAATAAGAGCCAAGGGCAGTGGTGAGTGCGTGCTTCTAACCCCAATGCGGAGGAGCAGACAGGCAGTCCCTGGAGTTTGCTGGCCAGCCAACCTGGCCAACTAGGCAAGTTCAAGGCAGTGAGGAGCCTTGTCTCAAGACTCCATGTGGGCAACACCTGGGGAATGACATGAGATGGTTCTCTGACCTCCACAACCACGCATGCAAGTATGCATGCATGCAATTGCACCTTCACACACACACACACACACACACACACACACACACAGTTACCATGGTAACTTTTATGTTGTGTAGTTTCCCACCTAATTTTCGAAAAATTAATAAATAAGATTAGGAAAGGCAAAAATGTCCACAAGACATGTATCTAATAGGGACTGAACTGTGAATAAATGACTCCCACAATTCAATAGAAACATAAATACTGGGTGTGGTGGCCCACACCTGCAATCCAGTCACTCAAGAGGCTGAGGCAGAATGACCACACGTTCTAGGATAGCCTGAGCTAAGTAGTGAGATCCTATCTCAGACAGACAAACCCCAAATGTGGTATAGAACTTGACACACAGCCAGAAAGGAAGAGACAAGTAGCCGGGCATGGCAATGTACAGCTGTTAACTCAAAACAAGAAGACAGTACAAGGCCAGCCTGACCTACAAAGCAAATCCCAGGCCAGCCTGACCTACAAAGCAAATCCCAGGCCAACCTCGGCCACTTTTTGAGACCGTGTCTTAAGAGAAGACAGGACAAAAGAGCAGGAAGAGATGTGGGCAGTAATGACACGCACAGGCAAGCCTACCCTGAGGCATGAGTCTGCCAACCCATGCTGACGCTCGGGTCTCTTTAGACAGACTAGCTGAGGCCCTAAGGAAGGATTGGCTGGTGGGAACCAGGTCCACTGAATCTCCTGAGAAGCCTCCTGCCGGCAAAAAGAAAGACACACAGCCGGCACAGCTCTGGCACATTGGACAGCAGAAGAGTGGCGGAAGCTGACAGCTTTTGATGACCTTAAACTACCTGTGCTCCAAGACCCGTAACCCCGAAACTTCCAGGCACTCATCCAAGAAATGTGTCCACAGAGACTCATTTTAGCAGTGTGCTCATGACAGAGAAAACGCAGGAGGAGGTCAAGCACACGTCTGGAGGAAATGGATGGCAACTCTGGTACACTTTCGCAATGGGCTATAGAACAAACACTGACTTGCACAATAACACAATAAACCTAAAAACACTGTTGAGGGAAAGCAGCTTGGCCCCAAGGAACAACGGGCAGGATCTGCCTCGTGTGGACTCAAACTCACCTCAGCAGAGCGGCCACTCGAGGCCATACAGGTTCTGAGGGCTACAAACGTCAGTGGGGACAGGAACACTCTGCCACTCTGGGGAGGAGGCACAGTGGGTTCCACTCACAGTGTGGGCTTGCAGGGTCCCTGAGTGTGATGTGATGTACGCCCCGATAGTTGTACAATCTGTGGTGTAGTAACTGTGCAGAGAAAGCAAGGGAGGGGGAAGGGGGAGGGAGGGAGGAGAGAGGGGGAAGGGAAGGAGAGAGGGAGGGAAGGAGGGAGGGAGGGAAGGAAGGGAAGGCAGGCAGGCAGTCGGGCTACTGTGAAGTGAACAGACAGGATCCATAACCACAGATGAGACAAACCTTTGGCACGTCTGGGAAGGAGTTTGCAGCTAGGGCTGACCAAGGAAGGAGGCTCTGCCCTGAATGCAGATGGCACCATGTGGGTCCTAGACAGAACCGAGACAGCAAGCTGAGCGCCGGTTTCCATCTCCCTGCCCCCGACCGTGGACGCCGTGCGACCTCAGACTCCTTTACTGGGTGTTTTGCCACAACAGTGGGAGAAGCAAATCAAGTGTCAGTGCTGAAATTGTACTGATTTCAGTTCAACTGAAGCTGACATTGCATTGACTGCTAACACTGCTATTGCATATTGTATCTGCCCCGGTGACTAGCTTGAACTGTCCACTTGACACAACCTGGGAAGAGGGACTCGGTGAGGGCTGTCCCATCGGGTTGGGTTGTGGGCCTGTCCAGGGACTGCCTTCATTAATTGATGAGGGAAGACCCAGCCCGCCGTGGGGAGCACCATTCTCCAGGCAGACAGAGTGGAGGAACCAGGTTGAGCACAGCAAGCAGGTGAGTGTGTCTGCGCTCACTTCTCTCTGCTCATCGTCGTGGAGGGAACGTGACTAGCTACTTGACGTTCCTGCCTCGACTTCCCCACAATCCTAGACTGTGATCTGAAATCACAAACTGAAATCAATCCCTTTCTCCTGCAAGTGGCCCTTTAGCAGTAAATGTATCACAGCAACAGAAACCAAACTAGGGTATTAGCAAGCAACAATACCAAACAAAAGTAGCCAGACACCCATGAGTTCTGTATAAACATGCTTCCACGGCTAGAGGCAATGCTCAGCCGTTAAAAGCACTGGCTGCTCTTCCATAGGACCCAGGTTCAATTCCCAGCACATACATGGCGACTCACAGCTGTCCAGCTTCCAAGGGACTCAGAGCCCTCTCCTGGCCTTTGAGAGCACCAACTGTACATGTGGTGAAGAGATACACATGCAGGCAAAACACACAACAAACAAATACACACAAAACAAACCAACAAAAAAATCATGCTTCCCTGGGGTCACAGGTCGGCCCCTGCACTCAAGGCAAGTCATTGACAATTAATTGGTGTCTGAGGTGCTGGCTGCCTGCAGTGCTGAAAGGCATGCACTAGATGGCAGTGCTGATCCAACTCTGAGTGACAGGGTGTCCTTCTCCAGACTCTTAACAGGTGCAGAAGCAGCTCATTGGAAAATATTTCAGGGGCTGGGTAGTGGTGGTGCATGCCTTTAATCCCAGCACTCGGGAAGCAGAGGCAGGCGTGGTCTCCGTGAGTTAGAGTCCAGCCTGGTCTACAGAGCTAGTTCCAGGACGGGCTCCAAAGCAGTACAGAGAAATCCTGTCTCAAAAGGAAAATATTATTTCAGGGGAGAACGTTGCCTACACGATGGCATGCTGCTTCCTAATTGCAGGTTGTCGAGAGCCTTTCAAAGTTACATTATTTAGGTTAGCGTGGCATTTTTCTTTTGGGGATCCAAATAATATCATAACAAATAGCATACCTAAAGGCAGGTGTTGTCTCCTGCCTGTTCCTCCCTGTGGAGCGTGACTGCCTGGTCTCTGCAGCGAGGCTCCAGGTGGGCACAGGTCATGTCTGGCTTTGGTAGCCCACTCTGCCCAGGGAGATGCCTAGTACGTGATTGCTCACAGACTCCGCTGCCTGCCTGGCTGGCTGGCTGTCCTGCCCTTCTGCTCCTCCAAAGCAGAGATGTAGCACAAAAACATCGAATCTTCTCTTTTGTTACTGCTCATATTGCAGCCCCCACCTGGCCCCTCCTGCCCCTGCTCTGACTGCTGAGAGACCATTTCCTCCTGGTAAATAAACACTCCCCATTCCCCTTTCAATGTCTTCCATGTCTGCCCATGATTTTAAAATCCCAGATTCTGCACACTAGAGAAAGCAGATGCGTTTGTCTTTCTGAGCCTCGGTTCTTCCATTTTTCCTGGGGGAGAAAACAACCTCACTGTGTGGGCACACTAGCTGTCTCTTATCAGCTTGTGTGGACCTGCGTCTGGGCTGACTCAGTACCGTGCGCGGCTACCATGAATAGTGTCCCAGGGAGCACTGTGCAGGCATCCACATTATGCTAATTCCTGGGGTAAGAAGGAAACTCAAGATAGTTGGGTTTGTTTGTTTGTTTACTAGTTAGTCTTATTTTTGAGACAGAGTCTTTCTATGTAGACCAGGCTGACCTTGAATGCACAGAGAACCACCTGCCTTTGTCTCAAGGGATGTGTCTGATCTCTACAGCTTGAGGCTGACTTTGCTTTCTGAATCCTCAGGCGAGCTTGAATAAATCATAAATAATGTATTGTAAGGATGGAAAAATATAGCCTAACTCTGCAATGACCCCAGGAAGCTAGACGTTTAGAAATACTATCTAAAAAGCCCTAAAAACCTCAAATTCCAGACCCTGTGCTCTGCCAGTAAATAGGCAAGGTCACACTCCTTGCTCTTTATGGCAGACAGGCCCTTGAGTATGCAATCTTGGCCTAGTAAGATAACAGAAAATGAGCTGGCTAACTGCTTATCTGACTTTGTAAACTGCTTGTGAAACCCCCTCCCTAGTGACCTATGTGTGGGCTTTGATGTAAACCCTATAAAACTTGTCTCAATTCTGCCCTCGAGGTCCTCAGTCCTCTACCCCTGCGTGGCATATGACTGTGGACCCCAGTACACTTGGAATAAAAACTCCTCATGCTATTTGCATCAAGACCGCTTCTCATGAGTGATTCGGGGAGTCGCCTTTCCTGTGTGGGAGCGTGAAGGTCCACGCTTTGCGGGTCTTTCAGTATCACCACATGTATGTATGTACATATGTATATAGGTATGTACATTTACAAGTATATATGTAGGTACACACTATGTATGTATGTTCGTATGAATGTAGGTATGTATGTACTATGTACATATGTACATGTTTGCATGTGTGTTAGTATGTTGGTAAGTAGGTATAAAAGTATTCTTCAGTATGCAAGCACAGCCTTCTCAGTTGTGTGTTTTCAGGGAGACCGTGTGGTATGGGATAACAACGTGCTCCTCCCTAAAGGAGGACAAAACGGACATACTAACATGGAAGAGGGGAAGATCACAGGGTCTCAACCTAGAAGGACTACAGGCGGCTCAGGAACGCTGAGAGCAGGAGAAATAGTTTTCTTAGGGATGGGTGCAGCAATGTTGTTTTAGTATGCTCAAGATGTAGCATATATCATATATCAGTTGACTACTCTTTCATGACCGTTCATTTGCCCAAAGGCAGGCCTCAAATCCCGGCTCCTCCTGCTGCATCCTCCTGAGTTCTGAAATTACAGGCATGTGCCTCCAGGCCTGGCTCTCTCTCTCTGGACGGCAGAGCTGGTCTGAATCAAGACTGACTTTGAGTTTCGGCGTAGCTGAGTAAACAGCCAGGAAGCAGATGCTCACACTTGTCTAGGCCTCCCTCTCCCTTTCTGTTGGTCTCTGATGGTGACCAATGCCCATGCAACCCACTGGATACGCATCCTTTCCTCCGTTTTCAGTACATACCATATCAAATAGGAGATATGTTTGGTTGCTTGTAACACACACCAAAACCAGCAGAAGCCTTCCCGGCCATGCCACAGAAACTTACTGGCAAGGCAGACGCCGAGGGCACATCTGGAAACTTGGATTTCAGGAGACTTCCACCATTCTCCAACTGTGGAAGGCAGCTCACATCCATATAGACTTTAAGATAATTTTATCTAACTCTAAGAAAAACACCCGCCCTCTGGGATCCTAATCGGAACTGCATTGCATTTGCACGCTGATGGGAGAGCTGATGGTTCGGTTCTCCTGCTCAGACCTGACTTCTTGTTTTCAGTAAGATGTGCCCTGGGACAAACATGGTGGATTGTGTGGGACTGGGAGTCTGGAAGTGGGGTTCCCGTGAGGCAGGCACTGCCGTGTGAGCACTCCGATGAGATTCCTCGTGGACACCACGTGCTGTCAGCACTATTTGCCGATGGGGCTTTTCCAAGCACTAGTGATTTGGGGATATCAAGACTGTGACCCATTGGTACAGTGTGAGTGAGGACCTGGGTTTTAATCAGACTGGTGAGGGGCTTGTCCTTTTTCTGTTTGTGAATCTGGCTCTGATCTTCTCCCCATCAACTGTAACCCGATTTTTTGATACATCTCCCCCTGGCAACCGTTTTCTGACTCTTAAGGGTGTTTGGTGGATGGATATGTTGGTCTGAGCGTTCTATAGGTGTTAGTATAAAATCATATTACCTTCTGGCTAGCTGTAATTACACTCTGAGATCTCCTCTTTGATTCAAGAGTGTTCTAGAAGCCTAGAAGCATGTTCTTTTTGTTTGGTTTTTATTTTTTTGGATTTACCTTCCAAACAGTTGAAAGAGGGAGGCTACATGTTTATTGTGTACATATATAATTTTAATGGATTATGATGAAAATGTGGCTTCCAGATTTTTCTCATTAAAAATGTATCTCTTTGTAGCCAAGCATCATCACTTTATGTAAATTTCACAAACGTAAGAAACAATACTGTAGGCGGACCTGACCTGGAGCTCCTTCCGCCCTGCCTCCCAAGGAGCTGGGATTATAGGCCTGCACCACCCGGCCTGGCCATCATCTACTTTTATGATGCTGTCCTGGCAGTTCAAAGGGCTCCTCCTGTACAGCACGCATTCTCACCCAGGAGGAAAAGCAGAGTTCAGGGTTGGAATGTCCAGGTCAGACATTCCGAGGAGGAAGATGGGGTGTCATCATACATCATGTGTTCTCTGCCTCCCAACCTTCCCTCCCTTTGGCCCACAGTGCACTCACCCTGTTTGGCCCAGTACACGGCAGGCTGAGTCTCCCGCACATTTCCAGAATGCCTTCAACCTTCCCCATCTCCACCTTGACTTTTCCCACCTTGACACCCTCTGAGGCAGAGACAGGTCAAGGCTGGGTGGAAAGCTCTGCTGAGCTGTTGGCTCCTGTATGCACAGCCCCGTGGATGTACTCAGAGTGTCTTGTCTCCCAGCTGAATGGCGAGTCTCCCCAGGCTGAAGGCTCTTACTTGCTTTCCACAACCTGGTACCCTGAGTACCACACTCCAAACAGAAAGCTGTGGTAGTTTTCCCCTAAAAGTATTTGCATTTGAAGCCATTTATTTCTGTACTTTTAGTCATTGTGAACTGCTGTCATCCAAACCCCACAATCCATTTTTTACATTAACAGGTGGTTCTCATGTCTGACATCTCCATAGCAACCAGCCCCTGGATGCTGTTGCCAGGGTGGCTTTCAGGCTCCAGGTCTGAGGAAGAGGCCTGCGTTGTCCCCATGGTAGTTAGTTGTACCATTTCCCTACTCCTCACGTGAAGTGCTACACCTCAATCATTCCTAGACACAGCCTGCTGCCTCCTCTGTCACACACACACACACACACACACACACACACACACACACACACACCAGCCATTCCTTCCTCGGCTTTACATATTCTATCCAAGCCATGTCTGAATTTGGTGTCAGGAGCCTCATTCTCCCCGTGTCAGGGAGTCCAGCACCAGCCAAGGATGAACACACCCTCGTCAAGTCAGCGTGTTGCTTAACTGAGCACAGACACGCCGCGGAGCATAGGAGAGGGTGCATGCATCCATCCAGAGAGTGTGGGGAACAGAAGCAGGAATGGGGTCAGGCTGTGAGCGAGGGGCCAGGACGGTTGTGGTCCACTACGCAGACTGTACTGACCTTGTTCCTGTTGCAGCAGAAGCGGTTCTGACCTATGAGCAACTGCAGAGAGATCTGAGGCCGGAGGGCAGATGATGAGCAAGGCAGGCAAGGCCCTGGGAAACATCAGCTTCAAGGCACTCCAGAATGTCCGCACTGCCATTGTAACGCGTTAGTAACTCAGGGCGTATCAACTGGAATTGTGTGGAGAGATGAGTTTTTACAGAACAAGCACTTTCTGAAACAGGGCCATGTAATTCTGATATGGTTCGAATCGGAAATGCCTCGGGTCATTTGCTGCAGGTATGGTTGCCGCTCCTCGATCCCAAGAGCTATGACTATTAATCTACCGATGGTTAGGAACTTGACATTACTGGGAAGTGATGGAAGCTTCACAAGGGGAGGGCTGGCTGGAAGGGGCAGATGACTAGCAGCACATCCTGAGGCTCTGCCTCGGCCCCAGCCTCCTCCCTGCCTCTCTCCTCCCTTTCTGCTTCCCCAGTGCTGTGGGTGTGGGTGACTATTCTCCTGACACGGTCCTGCCGCCATGATGCCCTGCCCTTCTCCTGGATCCTCTGGTTTGTTGGTGAGCAGCGCTTCGTGGCATTCCCTTAGAATCCTTCTATAATCCTGTGAGTATTCTATAATGCTAAAGTCTGCACAGATTTCTAGCTTTAACTATTTGTGTTTTCTGCTTTTTTAGAGCAGCCTGTCTAGGATATCCGCCTTACTCCTTGTACAAAGTGGATGAACACCTCAATGTAAAAGCCTAAACTATGAAAGAATCAGAACAAAAGGTGGGCTGGGTAGGGCTGGCCACTCAGTCACATGCTTGTCATGCAAAGAGTAAGGACCTGGGTTTGACCCCCAGAGCCCACATATAAAAGATACGTTATTGCTCTTCCTGCTTTTATCTACGTTTGTCTGGCCATTTTTAGTTTACATGTTTTGTTTTTAATTATATGTATTGTGTGGGTATGTGTGCATGACTGCATGTGCCTGCAAAGGCCAGACAGTGTCAGGTGCCCTGGGGCTGGGTCTCGGGTGGTTGTGAGCCACCTAACATGGGTGCTGAGTACCGACAGGTGTGCAGCGTGGGCCCTTAAGCCCTGGGCCATGTCAGACCCAGCTTTTCATTTGCTTTTCTTGTTCTTTTCTAGTCCTTTCTCATGTTGAGTAGCTATGAGCTACTCAGCTCGGGCATTGATACGGAACCTTGGTCCCTCTGCAGAGCAGTCCGTGGGCAGCCCGGTCAGTGGGCTGGGCAGGAGAACCCCAGGTGCTAAAGGCAAGTATTAACAGCAGGTGAGGGGGAGGCAGTCATGACCACAGCATCCAAGACCTTTGATTCAAAAGCCCCGACCTATGAATCTGTGGCAGAAACAAAGGCACCAAGATACCGATAAAGGCATAGAAAGCGACATCCAGGGAAGGAAACAGACACCCAAGAGCAGGAGAACCCCAAAGGACATGACCAGAAAAGAACCCATGACGTGCCACAGCTAAAATGTCAAGAGTGCATATCAGACAGCGGCAAGAGGGAATTACCAAGTTCCCATAAAGCAAACCTATCAGAGCCAGCAGCAAACCTAACATGGGAGGATGTTTCCAGCCTGAAAGTGAAGCCGGCTACAACTTCTCAGTCCATTAGTAACACCAGGAGACAAATAAAGACTCATGATTATCACAAGCTGAAGACGTCATAGGCTGTCTGTCACAGGAAGACAGGCAGAGCCGGAGGTCACCGTGCTAAGTGACCACGTTCTCTCTCATATACACAATGTAAGTTTCTTAAGATGCAAAGATAGAAGGGGACCATTTCGGAAGAGGATGAGGCCTGTGGATGTCAGAGTGTCTAAGGGAAGCCAGGGAGCTAAGGAAAAACCAGACACTTGCACTGGCTGGGAGGTCCCCTGACCCGAGCCCCAGAAAGTCATTCTGTGGGCACCAGGGAGACAATTCCAAGGCTTTTGTTTTGTTTTTCATTTATTTATTTGCATGTGTTTATGTGTGCAGGTGCTGAGGAACCCAGAGAGGGCATCAGATGCTGGAAGTGGAGTTACAGGTGTCTGTGAGCTGACGTGTGGGTGCTGGGATCCAGCTCAGAGCTTCTGCAAGAGCAGGCAGTGCCCTTAACTGCTGAGCGGCCACTCCAGCCAATTCCAGAGCCTTTGTGTGACTCTGAAGGTGGACAGAGCTGGGAGGTAAGTGCCACCCAATTTCAGGACTTACTATAAAGTGACAAACACAGGCAAAGAGGAAAAAGGGGTTAACAGTACAGAAAGAGGGTCCAAAAAAGGGTCCGACAGTCAGTCAGTAGGGAAAACACACTCTCTGGAACAGACGCATGGAAAATATACACAAAGCTCAGCCTTGCCTTCCCACCTGATATCCCCAAAGGAAACAGAGAAACAAACTGAACTTGAAATGGGTCATAGCCCTGCAAGGGCAGACATAAATGGTGCCTCCTCCAGATTAGAGAGGTCGCTCTGCGGGCTCGACTCAGCCAAGAACTTCTCGTATAGGACACAAAAGGGACAAGCCATAAAACAACAATAGCAAGCATCAGCAAGAGAAAACTAACATTTTACTAGAACATATTAATTACACATGTAAACAGGCTTTATAATGGCCTTTTCACACGCCCACACGATGCGTTTGACCACAGTCACCCCTTGCCCTCTCTCACACCCCTCTTAGTCCCACTAAGCTCCACTTCCCACGCAGGACCCCCTGCTGCCATGGGTTTGTTTGCTTGTTTTTGACTTGGTGAACTGCATTACAATTGCTTACAGGAGCATGGCATCTCACCGTGGGTAGACCACAGAAACTGCCTCTCCATCCTGCCCCCTCACCAACCATTAACTTTGTAAAAACTTCAAAGGGCTTGCAGACAAGACTTGCTTTGTAGTGGGGGGTCTTTACGAGTGTGACACTAATAGTTTTGGTTGTTGTAGCTGGAGAGGACTGTTACCCATACCGAGTGATAGAACCCAACAGTGTTGCCAAACACTGTGGAGCATAGACTCTCAGTCTGTTTTTAGTTACAGATAACACAATACTTCAAGCTGGGTACGGGATAAAGAAGAGGGTTATTTGGGCTCACCGTCCTGGTCCAAGGTCAGATGGCGGGGCCCACCTGGTGACAGGCTTACTGACTGTCTGGAGTTCAGGTTACAGTTAGACCAAGTGTGTACCCGTGTGTATACATGCACCCTGGTCTCTTCTTACAAAGCCACAAAGATTCAAAAGTGGGATTATGACCTAATCTAATCCTAGGCACCTCCCCAAAGTCCCAGTTCTAAACAGCAGGTGCCCCAGGCAGAGGCGGTGGGTGACCCCAGGGCCACACAAGAACACTTCCTCACGATGGGAATGGCTGCTGTCTTAGCCACAGTAGTAGTTTCAAGGGTTTGCATTTGTCAGTACTCAAGCTGTAATATATTTTGTTTGTTTGCTTTTTGAGACAGGGTTTCTCTGTGGCTTGGCCTGTACTGGAACTTGATCTTGTAGGCCAGGCTGGCCTCGAACTCAGAGATCCGCCTGCTTCTGCCTCCCGAGTGTTGGGATTAAATGCATGTGCCACCAACACCTGGCTAAATTGTAATATTTTAAAAGGGTCTCATTTATCACATGCAATCTTTGTCCAAATAACCTCAATTTACATGGTGCTGGAGAGATTGCTCAGTGGTTAGGGTCACCAGCTGCCCTTCCACAGGGTTAGTGTTCAATCAGCGCTCACATGGTGGCTCACAAGAGTAAAACAGTAACAAAAAGATCAGTTTACAAATGAATCAGGGAGCCTGGCGGTGTGGTGCATGCCTTTAATCTCAGCACTCAGGAGGCAGAGGCAGGCTGACTGCTGATCTCTGTGAGTTCAAGATCAGCCTGGTCTACAAGAGCTAGTTCCAGGACAGGCTCCAAAGCAATACAAAGAAACCCTGTCTCGAAAAACCAAAACCAAACCAAACAAACCAAAAAAAAAAAAAAAAAAAAAAAAAAAAAAAAGAATCAGGTATCATCCCTGCATTCCAGAACTCAGGAGGCTGACACACAAGGATCTCTTGAGTCTACAAGTTGGAGACCAGAAGAGCAGTAGAAATAAGCAAGAGATTTCTAGTAAACTCAAGCCAGGGTACGCTCTTTGAGAAGGAGAAAAGGTATGTAAGCCTAACTACACGAAAAAACAAAGTTTTAAAAAGGAACCCCTCACACTTACAGGCAGGTCTTAGGCGCTGGGTGTCCCAGTTGTTAGTGGGAGTTTGTGTGAACCACCAGGACCTCTGTGGGGTTGGCTGCCTCATGCCATTATAATGTTGTAGGGTCCCAGATTCCCAAACAACCCAAGCAGGTACAAGATTTCACTGAATTGGCAGCAGCAACTGATCCGTCAGGGACAGCAGCATGGACTCGAGCTGACGGTCCCCAACTCTCATTTCAGCAAGTATTTAAGGAGAAAACCCCAGACATCTGTGCAGGTACGGTAACATCTCCCACCAATCAGGACTTAGGGATCAGGAACGTTCCCTGTGTGGTTCATCTTTGTCAGTTTTACAATGCAACCAATCAGGTCCGTTCCTTGTGGTCAGGAACAGCCATTATGTTTTAGGGAACCAAAGATGTTGAAGGAGGAAGTTGGTCACTACTGGAAAGTCCCCAGTCCAACAAACAGGGTCTGGGAACCTGAACTTTGTTTCACCCTGGGAGTCTGCAAACAGAATGGGGTCCCCGCCAATCAATTCACATCTGAGTTCAGTGATTCCAACTCCATGACAATGATACACAAAGTGGCAAAGCTACAACTCTCTGCACTGTGGCACCTTGTCACCATGAGACACCGCCCAGCAATGGTGTACTTATTTGTGAAGGATACACTTCCTGTAGAGATTTAGAAGCATGCCATGTGCACACGTTAAGGCAGAGGCCATGGTACGCAGTGACCCACACTTGACAATAAGCTCAGCTCTGTCTACTTGTCGATGGGCAAACAAAGGTCCTGGCTAGATCCTCTTCCCGGGCAGCGGCAACTGTGATGGACTCCAGGGAGCCTGGCAACCCTGGGGAGATGGGCCTTTGCACATGCCGTGGGGACTATCTTGGTTTTGGTGGCTGATGTGGGCAGACCGCTCTTAATTGTGAGCGGTACATTCCCTGGGCAGGGGATCCTGGACTGTTTGTGGAGAAAGAGAACTGAGCCACACGCACCCACCCATCCTTCTGCTTCCTAATAGTGGCTGCACTGTGAACCACTGCTTCAAGCTCCCGCCACTTTGCTTTTCCAGCCACGATGGACCATCCTTTGAATTGTGAACTCAAATAATCCTTTTCCCCTAAGTTGCTTTTGTCAAGGTTATTTTGCCTTAGCAACAAAAACTAGGACCCTAACGCATCACTACAAGCCGTGGGGCTCCTACAACCAAAGCCAATGCTTGTGGCCCTAAAGTCCCCCTGAGGTGTCATGGGACCAGGCCTGTGACAGCCCGCAGCGTCCCCCACAGCTCATGCTCACCTCCATCTTCATGGGCCTCTTATAAGGACACTTAGTCAGTGACTAAACCATAAACCCAGGATGACCTAGAGGTCACACCACACACAGCCTTTACTGAAACATCACACTTAAGAGGACAGTGGGATTTGGGGCACAGGCTGGGGACACTGTTTAGCTCACTGTAGCAGTGAGGACCCTCCTGCCCCTCCTGGTCACTCCCGCTGGGCCCCGGGATCTCCTCTGGGTGTTCGTGCAAGGACAAAGCGCTGTGCACAGCAGCTGCCCTCTCAACAGGTCACTGGCCAAGTACTTTCTTGCCAAGTCCTCTTTGAGCTCCCACTGCATTCTACCAACGAAAGGACACCCCGCCCCCTGAACATCCACACTCCCAACTTGGCCACGTCCCTCTGTTCCCCAGGCCATCTGCACATGCCCCAGATGAGGGCTCTGTCCCCTGAGAAGGGCTCTCCTGTGACTCCGTCCATGCAGGGCCAGGCTCAGGTCTGGAGCGTGTTCCTTTGACTGAGTTCTGTGGTTGCAGCCTGACTCCTCCCTCATTCTATGCTCCTGGCTACCTCTAGGCAGTCACCGCACCGCGTAGGACAGCTCCGTATGGACTACGTGAGCCGAAGCCTGAGTCGGAGCGCTGTCACTGACCCCCACTTCAGCAACCTGGCTCGATAACCCAACCCTGCCTAAGTCATCTGCTATGGGGCTGCACACAGCGGTGAGCTCCCACGGGACACAGAAACAGGGTCACCACTCAACCCCGGGGTCCCCAAAACTGCCCGGGACACAGCCAGTGGCCATAAGTGTTTGCTGGAGGAATGTGCACACAGAAGCAGTGGCCACCTCTAAAGGCACCGGGTTAGAGACAAAGGCAGCAAGCCAAGCTTTCACCGGTTCCACTTTTCACTGTCCCTTATGTAAACGTGCCACAAAGGTCACAGTTACCTTAATATGGGAATACAGGATTTTACAAGTGAAACAAAGGCAATTACCTTCTACATTAAAGTCATAACTTGGTTTTTTATGAAATCGGTATTCACAAAATCAATGTCAATCGGGTAGGAGGAGCCATTTTTAGACTAAACGATTCACGTGCTGATGTCGGTGGGTGGAAGAGGGCACAAAGCATGTGGAGCAACGAAACCACATCTACTGCCCAGCGATGACCCAAAGGAAACCACGGGTGCCCAGGACAAACTCAAGATGGAGTAGGGCGTCTGGTGTACTGTTTGTTGCCTGTGGGTTTAGGTATTTATCCATTTCCTCAGCATGACAGGAAGCAAGCAGGCATTCATGCCTGCTGTGTCCTGTGCTGCTGGCCTGGTGGCCAGTGTGCACGCCACTCAGCGATCTACCCCAGGCAGCCAGCGCTGTGGCCTGTGGTCCCCCCCCCTCCCCACCTTACTCCCTTCAAGGCTGAACAAAGCTGGTCAGGGAGGCAAAGGCTTGTGCATTGCTAGCTCAGGATTGCCACCTGCTGCCAGCGGCTGGGAAGCACAATCCCGGGATCCGGGTTGCACAGAGCCAAGACAGACTGTGCTGTTCAGTGTAATCGGCCCTGGGAGATGGTGTGTGCCCGGTGGCTCTGATAACGAGTGCGGCCCATACTGGTGCAGGCACCCGACTGAGCTATCAGTGTCCTGGACACTCCCCCAGACACAGCATTTCTGACTCAGCAGATGCCAGAGCACGCAGGCTCCTGGTGTCCTCCACCTCATGTCCATGTTAGAGTAAGCGCCAGCAGCACACAGGAGCACTAACCCCGGCAGGATGCTCAGTGATTGGTCTCTATGTAGCCCTGACTGTCCTGGAACCCACTCTGTAGACCAGGCTGTCCTCGAACTCAGAGAGATCCGCTTGCCTCTGCTTCCTGAGGGTTGGCATTACAGGCATGTGCAACCACCGCCTAGATTGGAAAAAACAATCATCTTAATGTCTATTTTTTGTCCTAGTCAACTATTAGTGAGCTCCATGGTGGCGTTTCTCCATGTCTGTATCATCCACCCTCCCCACCCTCCCCACCCTCCCCACCCTCCCCACCTCTGCCTGCTCTGAGTTCCTTTCCCACTTCCAGGCCTTTGCCCCCACTCCGAGCCCCCACAAACGGGAACATGTAATGCTAGTCCTCCATGTCTGGCTTGTTTTGCTTAACATAATGATCTCTTGCTCCGCCCAGTTCCTGCGATGGCATATCGTTTCAGCCTTAGGACTAGAACTTTGCTGTGTGTGGGTACCATATGTTCTTACATTCCCTGCTGACAGGTGGGTACCCGGCTGATTCCTTATCTTGACAATTATGGATAGTGTCATACAAGGCCAGCTCTGTGGTGTGGAGTTGAGTTTCTTTCGGGGACATACCCAGAGGGTACTGCTGGGTCATTAGACAGTTCAACGTTTAGTTTTTATGAGGATAGTTCATCTGTTTTCACAGTAGCCTTACTAGTTTACTTCCCCGACAATATACAACGGTCCCTTTCCTCCACCATCATTAAGATAACTCATCTGAATAGAGATGGGGGTCTCAATGTAGCTGTTTGGTTGTATGATTCTTTTTGGAGACAGGATTCCACTCTGTAGCCCAGGCTAGCCTTGAACTTGTTGCAATCCTCCTGCCTCAGCTGCTAACGTGCTGAGCTTCCAGGAATGACCCAGCACGCCTGCCTGTGAGGGTTTCACCGTGTAGACCTGGGAACCCTCTTCCCTCGGTCTCCACATGCTGGGGTTACCAGCATTGCTTGGGAACTTACGAGGCTACTTCCTGTCTACCAAAAGGAGCCGTTCCCCTTACCAAGTGCAGATGGAAGGAACGAGTTCCTGTGGTGCCCATGCTGGCTGTCAGGCTCCCGCAGCCCCACAACTTAACTGCTACCCATTTCTGCGGCCATGCAGCCTAGCATCCCAGCCCTTCTGCGTTCGGGGCCTTCCTGCTCCTCTCTCCGCTACCCATTCTCCTCAGAGCCCTGTCTGGCAATGCTCGCCAATGCTCACGGTGTCTCCCTTTCTCTACCTCTCCCTCCTCTCATGGCCAGGTCCAGTCTGCTGGCCATGTTCAGTCCACGACTTTCTCTTTCCCCTCTGGACTCTCCCAGATGCCTCTGCCTGTTCTCTTTCCCACACCTACACTAAAAACCTTCCACGCAACCACACCACGTGTGTGCACTCTTTTAACTCTGGTGCAGTCCCATTAGTCAGTTCTCACTCTTGGGTCAGCTTGTCTACGACACTCTCTCTCAAAACTCCTGGTCTTCCTTTAATGTCTTTAACCCACTTGATTTATGCACAGGGTGAGAGATGGGCATTTTCAGTCTTTGTGTGGACAGTCAGTGTTCCTAGCCATGTTATTGAAAAAGCTCTTTTCTCCACTGGGTTTTTTTTGTTTGTTTGTTTGTTTTTTTTTTTGTATCTTTATCAAAACTTGAGTGACTAAAGAGGAGTGTTTCTGAGCCTTCCTGTTTTCTTCCATTTGTCTATGTGTCTGCTTTATGTCAATACCATGCTGTTTTGTTAAGTATGTCTCTGTAGTTTATTTTAAAACAGTACGATGGCATTGCTTCTGTTTTGCTTGGTTATTTGGGACCTCCTGTGCTTCCAAGTGAATTTTATGGTATTTTCCTTAGGTCTATAAATGCTTTTGGTGTACTTGTGGGAATTGCATCCAATCTGATAATTTCTGAAAATACGTAAACAATTTTTTTCTCAACCCATGAACACGGGAAATGGAAATCTTTCTATTTTCTTGTGCCTCTAGTTTTATTCAACATTTATCATTTTCATTAAGATGAGGTTTGTCCCTCATCTTATTTTTGGTGAATTGTTTTGAGCATCTCACTATGTAGGCTAGGCTAGCCTGAACCTCAGCAACCCCTTCTCCTCAGCCTCCTGAATCCTGGATTAGAGGTCTAGGTTCTTTTTAGTCTTGTTTTTTTGTCTTTAAGATGCGAATAGGTTTGTTTTTCCTCCTCATCAGGCTGATAACTGATCTGAAGAGCTCTTTTAATGAACTCATTAGTCCTATGTGTCTTGGTGGATGGAGTCTTTCTGACAGAGCCATCCACACACAGGAATAGTTTGACTCCCTTTACTGATTGGCTCTTCCCTTAAATTTAAAACAAACAAACAAACAAAAAATCTGAGGGGTGCTGGTATTAGCTCTTCAAACTTGGTGTGAGATTCACCAGAGATTCACGGGAGAACCCAGAGTTTGCCGGAGACTGTAGTACTGGTTTGTCACATCCTACACGGCGTGGCATGGTCCTGGGAACCTGCTGGGGCAACTTGGGAGTGAAGAGACCGCAGACCCACACAGCTCAGGCAGGCTTGCTCTGAAGGAGGGAGGCACACGGGTCAGCTAGTCTCAGTGGGCAGTCTCTGTAGGACAGCATCAACTGGCTGTAAAAATCCAGAGGAAGCTATGCTTAATAACTAAAGGCAGTTGAACCTGAGGAAGGCTTTGCTGTTTCTCTGGCTTCACCATTTCCATGGGTCTGTGGCACTGGGGTCCTTGACATGGCTGTGTCCATGCTAGCAACACAGTCACACAATTTCATCCACTCCCCACACTGCTCCAAACACATGGCTCGTGAGCAATTGGCTTAGGTTTTTATTAATACCCTCTTGGTTTAATTTTGGTACGTCATATGTGTCTAGAAATTTGTATTTCTTCTATATTCTTCAGTTTTCTGGAAAGAATTTTTCAAAATGTCCCACACTGCTCATCTGGATTTCAGTGGTGGCTGCTGTGGCGTTTGTTCCTCGGTCATTTCAAATTTCACTTACCATCTCTCTTTTTAAAAAGATATGTATGTACTAGTGTTCTACCTACATGCATATATGTACACCACTTGCATGCCTGGTGTTCACAGAGGCCAGAAGGGGGCATCAGCTCCTCTGGAATTGGAGTTATATTGTGAGCTACCACGGGGGGTGTGGAAACCAAACCATGGTCCTTTGTAAGAGCAACCAGTACTAACTACTTGAGCAATCTCTCCAGTCCAGGACTTTTGTTAATTACTGTGTGTGTGTGTGTTTGCACGTGCATACCCAGCATGTCATGATGCCATGGAACACATGTGAAGGTTGAAGGACCTTCACATGTGTTCCATGTGAGGGAGTTCTCCCCTTGTGGACCCTGGGGACTGAACTCAGACCATCAGACTTGGCAGCCAGAGCCTTTACACAATGAACTCTCTCTCCAGCTTCCCGAGATTTATTTTTTAAATGTAAGCATGCAAAACTATAAACTTTCCTCTCAGTGCTGATTTTCCTGTATCCCGTGGGTTTCTGGCATGCTATGTTTCCATTCTCGTCTGATTCTAGTAACTTTTCAGCTCCATACTCAATCTCTTCAATGACACACTGGTCTTCAAAAGTGTACTATTCTATCTCCATGTATTTGTAAAATTTTATAGGTTCTCTTTCTGCTTGTTTCTAACTTAATCACATTAGATCCAGTAAGAAAAACTTTCAGATTTTCTTTTAATGTGTTTCTGTGGGGGGAATGTCCACAGGGAGATATCAGATGTTCTGGGGCTGGAGGCTACAGTGGAGTTACCACCGTTTAGAGGTATCCACTGTGGATACTGGGAATCAAACTAAGGCCATCGGCACCATCAGTACATGCCCTTAACTACTGAGTCATCGTTCCAGCCCCATAACAGCAAGAGACTTCTTTTGTTGTTAAATGCTGGCTTTATATCGTTGGAAAAATATCCATGATCTGATAAAAAGAATGCATACTCTATGTCTTGGATGGGCCAGTCTATAGATGTCTACAATGTAATCTTGACTCTACAGTTTGACAGTGTGGATAATGTATCTCTTAGTAAGCAGGGGGTAATGAAGTCTCCTGTTGTTACTGTTTGGGGGTCATCTCTTCCTTTCTGGCTAGTAGTTTGCTTCATTAAATCTGGTTCGATGCACATATATTTACACCTCCTATGCATTCTTGGTAGATGTTTATTATGTGACCTGTTTCTTCCTTCATGTCTACGGAATATGAGTGCTTGCTTTCCAATTCCATTTGCTTGGAATATCATCTTGACTTCTTTCACTTTCCATCTGTTTTCAACAGTGAGATTTCTTTTTAAACCTTGGCATGTGAGTGGGTTAGCATATACACACGTGGCACACGTGGTGGCCAGAGGACAACTTTCAGGCATCAGTTCTTTCCACCATGGGTTCCAGGGATTAACACTCAGGTCATCAGGCTTACAAGGCTATCATACCCCACCCTGCCCTGCCGCCACCTCACCCACCTGACAGCGAGGTTCCTGTCGTTTAATTCCCTGCACAGCGGAGCACCAGCAGTGCCCCTGTCGCCTCCATGAGTAGCTCTTGGCAGTTGGGGGGGGTGATTTTGGCTTTTTGTTCTTAGGCAAGAACTTGCTAAGGTTGTCCTTGAACTCCCTCATGCCTTCTGCCTCAGCCCATTGGCTGTAATCATAGCATGAACCACCACAGCTGATTCTGTCAACTTGTTTTTCTTCTGTGTCACAAAAAATGGTGACAGATGCTTTTAATGTACACTTGAATCCTCCAAGAGCTGTTTTTTTTTTTTTTTAAGATATCTGATCTCTTCACCAACTTTATAAATTAAAATCTTTTCAGAATAGATCACTGTGGAGGTTTGAATAAGAATGGCCCCACAGGCTCACATGTTTGAATGCTTAGTCACCAGGGAGCAGCATAATTTGGGAAGGATGAGAGGGTCAGGAGCTGTGGCCTTGTAGGGAGCATGTCGTCACTGGGGTGAGCTTTGGTGGTTTAAAAGCCCATGTCAGACCCCGTCATTCTCTCTGCCTATAAATTAGGATGTAGCTCTCTCAGCACCACACCCCTCGCCACATTCCTCTCCATGTAATAATACATTCCCTCGCCACACTCCTCTCCATGTAATAACAATAGACTCAGCCTCTGAAACTGTAAACAAGTCCCCAACTGAATGCTTTTCCTCATAGGAGCTGCCATGGTCATGATGTCTCTTCACAGGAATAGAACACTAAGATTATAATAATGTCCTCTGACCAAACACTCTCAGAGACAGAAACAGTGTCTATTGCTTTTATTGTTTCATCAGCTATGACAGTTGCCAGATCACATCTCCAATTTCCAAAACACAGACCAAGAGGCGAAACTTAACTACAGGTCCTAAATATACAAAACCAAAGTTATAACCAAAACCACATATTTTTATGAGAAAAAAAAATCAGAAAATGCCACATGGTTTTTAAACACACACACACACACACACACACACACACACACACATTTGGGGGTGAGGTATTTGTGTGTGCCCCAATGGTAAGCCATCAGTCTGGCTCTCTCCTGCACCCCAGGCCAAGCATGCTCAGCATACTCTCCTGGGACTGGCTGCTTGCATTTACCCTCAGACATTTAAAGCTGAATACAGCTTTTTCCAAAACAAAAATCTTTCAGAACAACTTTTTCCAAAGTATTTAATACCATGGCCCCATTTCTAGAAAAGATTAGACTTTCCCATTTTCCCCACCAAAACAGACACCACTCTCCACTGTGATGGAGAAGCCCGGGTGCAGGGGTAGGGAGCAGCTGAGGGAGCCTCTAGCAGACCTCCTCCACTCCCACAGGCCGCCTGGGCTGGCACTAGCCAGTCATGGGCTGAGCACAACAGGCCTGTGAAGTTGGTACAGGGAAGTGTTCCTCCCTCGGCTACCTTCCTGGTCAGCCTGCTCCATGACCAGCTTTGGATCCACCTGGGTGGGCAGAGAAGAGGACCAAGTCAGGCTCTGGGTGGGACCTTCTAAACACCAAATTCATAAAATTACATGTACAAGAGCATGAAGACAGAAAAGTGGTTTCCATTTTACAAAACTATTTCCAGATGCTTCTCCACTTTTATAATTCACACTACATATCTGATCATTCATTTTAATAGGCATTGTGACTTTTAGAGTTTCATTTGTGTTGTGTGTGTGTGTGTGTATGCACGCTCAAGTGTGCAGGCATGCATGCATGTGTAAGGGCAGAGGACATGTGACAGCTGGTTCTCGCCATCCACCACGTAGCCCTAAGGGGTCATCAAGCTAAACCATTTTGCTGGCCCTGGTCAAACATTTTAAACTGATGTTTAGTAAATACTGCACTAGGAAAGCTTTGCTGAGAAACCCCACAGTCCAGTGCACAGTGAACTCATTTGAACATCATGCTTCTAAAGCACACCAACTGCTTTCCATTGTTTCTCCAACTTAACGCACCCTGCTCGACAAGCTTGGGGCTGCATGCACAAGGCATGGACAAGTCTGCAGTGACAGCTGGTGAGTGACAGTAGTGAAGAATCCACAGAGCAAAGCCAGTCAGAGGAAATGGAGAGGCAGAGGGTCAGTGGGAAACCCCTGCTGAGCTGAGGACTTACAAAGCCATCCCTGGCTCTAGAGCTGGAGCTGAGAACTCCCCTCTGCTCCCTACCCTCAAACAACTCACTCAGCCTTCTAAGCCTTGCTGAGAAGAGATGCTGAGGAGAGGAGGGGCCACACCCTGCTGCACAGCTGATGTGTGCTGTGGTGCTGGCCTGCAGTGAGGCAGGAGGTGGTCTCTGGGATGACTAGGGCTACAGGGAGGGGCCATTGGGGTTAGCGCCCTTGTAAAAGACACCGGAGAGCTCACTGGTGCTCTGGTTATACCATGGAGCAAAAGCAAGGAAAAGCAAGGAGGCTACTACTCTGCCTGGAGGTTCGTGCTGGCCTGGGCCTGAGCCCATGTCCACCCCGTTATCTTTCCCTCACTCCAGCAGCTCCTCCAGGCATCCAGCTCCCACATACCTGGTTCCACTCGTAGGGTTTCTCATGCCATTGAGGAGTAATCTTCTCTCGAGGCTTCAACCGACAGAACAAGCTACAATTTTAAAAAAGAAAACCAAAGGTTTTGCCACTGGCTAATTTTGCTTTGTTTTTTGAGACTAGGTTTTGCTTTGTAGCTAAATATGGTCTCAGGTTTACTATGTATTCCAGGCTAGTCTCAAATGTCTGACCCCTGCCTCAGCCTCCTGAGCTGGGATTAGAGGCTGCATCACCACCTCCAGCAGATATTTTTAATCGTTCATTATCACTAAAAGCAGTAGGATGGGCAGGTGGTGATGGTGCCCGCCTTTAATCCCAGCACTCAGGAGGCAGAGATGGACTTGTGTGCTTTAAGGTCTACAAATATCCCATAATTACAACTATGACAGTCTTTCAAAAGGTCAAATTTTATATAGTTATAATAGTATTTTATTGTATAGTATGTTTAAAAACGAATAATTATAACACAACAGACTTTAGGGAGATTATTATATACAAGCAAGAGCACGTGGCTCCATTCGGGAAAAAGAGCATCGGCAGAGGCTCAGAGGGCAGATGCACAGGAGAAATCAGTACACAAGACTTAAAAGTAGCCACGACAGACAAACCACCAACATTACAGCAAATTACACTGAAAGACTTAAAATACGACGGCAGTAAAATAGAAAACTTTGAGATCAGAGAAAAAGCAATAAATTAATTAACCTTATAATGGAAAACTATATAAAAATAGAGATCCTACAGTAAGTAAAATGAATGAAATGGCAATTCCCCAGATGTTATTTTTAAAACATCAAACATTATGTGAAAGACAGACTCCGAAGGGCAGCGAGGAAAAGCCTGCAGGGCTGCTCAGAGAGCAGGGCATTAGCTGTGTGAATGGCCACGACTCAAGACTGTGTGATCATGTGTACAAACTAGTAAGTAATGTACGCGTCACATGTTCTAAGTGATTCAGAACATCCACACATCAAAACACACACGCACACACACACACACACATACGCACACACACAGACACATACACAGATACAGACACACAGACACACACAGACACACTCTCTCACATACACACTCACACACACATACACAGACACACACACTCACACACACACACTTACACATACACGCACACACAGACACACACACAGATACAGACACACACACTCACACACACAGACACACAAACATGTGCACACACACACTCACACACAGACACACACAGGCTGCATATTGTCTAGTGCACATTAACACTATGTCACCATATAAAACTTACCCTAGAAGTTTCTGGCGTGCATTTTCCTGTAACTGCGAGATTCTTTCAGGGCCAAGATACTTGGATCCATTTGGCCCATCACATACCAGCTTGTTGATAGCAGCCCTGAGAATATTAATCTGTAAAGAAACAGTGGCAGACTATGTGGCTACATAGACCTGTATTTCATCCCACAGTAAAGAGGTCACAGCATTTAAAGCTGTGTTCTGTGACTACCACCAGTCAACAGTTTACAGAAATAACACCGAGGAAAGGACAGGTCCCATGAGCCCACATCCAATCTCTGTTACTTTGTTTCAGCTGAGACACCAACCCTGGATTTCAGATTAGACCCATTATCTATTAGCATCCACGCCTCTTCCAGGACCCAGGTTCAAGGACAACAGTGAACTAACGTCTTCTCTGGTATGGGTGGCTTCCCAGCCTTTCCTCTGCTTTACAAGATTTTGGAAAGTTGGAGGTTTTCTTTCTCTCTTTCCTTTCCTTCTTTCTTGTTTTTTTGTTTGTTTTGTCTTTGTCTTGTTTTGTTTTTTTTCTTCATGACAGGGTTTCTTCTGATTTGCTTTGGAGCCTGTCCTGGAACTAGCTCTGTAGACCAGGCTGGCCTCAAACTCACAGAGATCCTGCTGCCTCTGCCTCCCCAGTGCCGGGATTAAAGGCGTGCGCCACCACTGGCCGGCTAAGCTGGAGGTTTTCTGGTTGGGGATTTTGTGGCACCCTCCCTGATTTGAGCTTGTCACTGTTCAGAGGGGAGACCCTGTCTTCTCCTCATACTCCACAGGTCTGCTTGCACCTTGGGATGTGGCCATGTCTTCTTGGTTGTAAAATAGCCCTCTCCCACTCCTGGCTCACCTGGCCTCACCTGGCCTCTGAGGCCCAGAGGGCCCACCTCAACTCCTGCTAACTTTATAAGAGTTACCACTGAGTTATGCAATCATTATTCCTCTATTTAGACACGTGTGACATTTGCAACACTTTCCACACATGTATGTGTTCTGGGAGCCCTGATACCCTGTGTGGTGTTTTTGTCATATATTGAGAAGCCCACAGCCCACAGCTGTGTCCTCTACCCCCATCTCTCCCAACTACAAGTTCCAGGATGCCACCAGTGCATTGCTTCACTTCCCTGTCTCATGGCAACCACTTGTCTGCTTCCTGTCCACACGGACACACCCCAAGTCATGTAGTAAGTGCTAGTAAGACTTTACACTCTTGTATGAATCACTCACTCCTTTCTACTGCCAAACACTGTTCTGTTGTATTACCCCAGCTTGCTGATACGCTCCCCTGTCAAAAGCCGGCATTAACAGCAGCAGTTAGGAACGAAGCTACCCACACTCACACACAGGCTCTCTCTGGACACACATTTCCACATCTTTCAGCTGTCTTTTTTGAGTATGGTAAAAATAAAAACGTTTGGTTTTTTCCTGGTTTTTCTTTTGATAAACAAGTAGGAGAGAATCTCCATGAATTTGCCCACTGACCTCAACGATGTCCTCCACGGTGAAGCGCACGTCAAAGGCCAGCTCGATGTCATGCTCGGGCAGGATAGCAGCCTCTGTGGTTGAATTCCATCCCAAGCCACAAAGAACCCCAGTATAGCATTTCCCATCACGGCCAACCCTGAAAGGCATTGAGGAGTTAGGCTGAGCCACTGCTTCAAGGTTAGATACATGTGTGACTAACAAAGCCACCTGGCGGTTTTCTAGCACAGTACCGTAACTAAACTAAGGGATTCCTCAGTCTTTACACAGAAATACAGACTAACTCTCACTATAAGGATGCTAAGGCGAATATCTATATTAACACAATGTCAGGTTTCCTATACACATTTTTAAAATTTTATGTTATATGTATGGGTGTTTTGCCTGAATATGTGTGTGTGTGTGTGTATGTATGTATGTATGTATATCACATGCATGTCTGATGCCCTCAGAAGCCAGAAGAGGGTGCTAGAGTCACAGCTGCTTGTGAGCTGCCATGCAGTTGCTCAGAATAAAACTGAAGATCTCTGGAACAGTCAGTGCTGTTAACCACTAAGCCATCTCTCCAGCCCTTAATGCTGGGTTTTTAATTATCTCTGAAGTAGACGAAATCATGAGAAATCTCCTTTATCAGCCTAATAAATGTAAGAGGGAATCCTGCGTGTAAACAAACTTGAGGGCTGAAAACTAGAATTAAGACTTATACATTGGGTTTTGGGTTATTTGCTTTGTAAAAACAGTCTGAAAAATGTCTCTTAGGTCTAGCAGGTGACTCAATAAAGGCAACTACTGCTAACCTAACACCCCAAGTTCACTCCCAGGGACCCACATGGTGGAGGAGGCCCATCCCTGCCAACGCTTCACTGACCTCCAAGTGCACCTGGGGCGCGCGCGCGCGCGCACACACACACACACACACAACACATGCACGCACTCACACACGCACGCACACACAACCACACACACATACACACATACACACACACACAGAAAAAACGGCACCAATACAAGCTGGGCTACAAACCAGCTTCCCTGAGGATGCTCCTATTTCCTTTCCCGCCTCGATTCTGACCGTGCAAAAGCTGGTACACAGACAAAGTGGAGACCCACCCCTACCTTAACTCCATCACTGGTGCACAAAGTGGAGACCCACACCCACCTTAACTCCATCACTGGTGCACAAAGTGGAGACCCACACCCACCTTAACTCCATCACTGGCGCAAACAGCATGCTGAGGAGTGCTGGGAGGCCTGAGATGTGGGGCATCAGGGAGGTCTCCCTCAGGAGCATGGTAGACCCTGCCACACAGGAGACAACCAGCATCAGACCCACATCACACGCCGTGAGGTGTGACGGGAGAGCCCCTGCTAGCCCCTCCTGATGAGCTGCCTACTCTTCGGCTGAGTCTGGCCACTTGGGTCCCCCCTTCAAGGAAGATATGCCCTGCCTTTGGCTCTCACACATCCTACAGATAGACTCCTGGACTTGCTTAGGCATTTATCCCTGAAGAGAGCAACTCATCTAATTACTGTTTTCCTTATTCTCTTGTTAGGCTGTCTCATCAGGGTTTCCTACAGCCAAGAGCTTTGTGGACAAGCATGGAGGAACAAGAATCATTTAATTCCCACATCCTTATACAAAACATTTCTTAAATTTGCATTTGCCATTGCACTCAGAAAATAGCTTACTGAAGGTTGGAGATATGGCTCGGTGGTTAAGAGTGCTTACTGCTCTGGCAGAGGACAACCCAGATTTGCTTCCCAGCACCTACAAGATGGCTCACAACCATAACTCCAGTTCTGGAGATCAGATACTCCTTCTGACTTCCATGGGCTCCTGTATACGTGGTTCACATACACACACTCAGACACATGCAAACAAAATAAGTATTTTTCTTAAAGAAGAAAACAGCTGAACAGTGTAATACATAAGCCTAAATTCACCCACTAATTACAAGTTAAGCTGCTCCGAGTATCAAAGTCAAGGGAAAGGAGAAAGTACACAGATAGCAGAATTCATCTCGTTACCAGTCTCATTAACAGAGAGTGACGCCGCAACCAGCATCCTCTGGTGCAGGTCGGCAGGGCTGTCACTGATGACGACAGAGTTGATGCTCTCCTTTTCAATCCACACACATCTGGGAAGAAGCAGCAGAGCCCAGCTGTTGCCCCAGTAGCTAGGTGACGGAGCATGCCAGCCTGTAAGCGAGCCTCAGAGAGATGGCAAATGCCACGACCCACACACAGCCCCTCTTGCGCCAGATCTCGGCCTTCCTTTCCCCACCTTTTGGCACCACCCATACCAGAGCTCTCCAACTCGCTTCTCTATGCTTGTTCTATCAGGCCCCAGAGCCCTTGAAGCTACTGCCTGGCTTCTGGCTGAGTGGGCAGTGTGGCCCATCCGTTTGTGCCACCACCCCACTTTCTCTGAGCAGAGATGCACAGCGGCTCCACCGAGGCATCGCCAAGCTTCTGTCTGTCATCACTCTGACAGAGCTCATGAAGGTGTCCACGCCTCTCCTCCAGCTTCAGGTTGCACTGGGAAGCAGCCTCACAGGCCTACTCTTACCAAGAATTCAGTGTGTTCATCACAGACTTCCCTCCTGGAGACAGGCCCCGAGCACCCGCAGGGCTAACAGAACGACTACTGCCAGTCCCCAGAGGAGCTCAGAGCTGCTGTTTGCCCAGAATGGTCCTTACAAATTGCCAGCGTTAAAGCCTTTCAGCTCTGTCTGTACACCTCTGAAATCAGACTTATAAAACTTGCCCATCTGTCACCAAGTCTGCAGCCCCTTCTCCCTCCACAAAATTCTCCAGCTGTGCTTCAAGTTCTCACAAATACAAACTCTCAAATTGGGGCCTATGCACTGTCTCTAGAACTACACTTCAACCCTCACCCTCTGTCCCCCTTCACCACACCATAGCAAATACCTGTGGCCTTTGGAATTCAGAAGGCTCTGGAAAACCTCAAATATGGCCTTTAAAGTGTAGCCAGGACCCCTAGACACTTCTATGTGTCCCAGGTTCCTGTCAAGACCCCGGTTACCCTGTACACGGTCACTAGTTTTCTGTCACCATTCAACCTATGCTATTACTGAAGATGACACCTGCATTGTGTTCACCACTGTTTCCCAGATCAAAACTGCTTCTTCCAGAAAACAGGTCACTTAGCAGTCTCTGCACAGACAGAACTCACCCCCCGATGAGTGACAGCTATAACCAGAGCAGAAGAAACTCAGAACTGTTTTCACCGCAGGAAGGAATGCCTCAGATCTGACAGAGCAAGGACTTCAGGGATGGGCTAAATATTCTTGCAACTTATATACAAAGATGCTAGTTTCTGATGAGGTCTACAGACTAAAAAATGAAATATATGTCATAGAAAAATTAATTTAGTCGTACCTGAATTTGGATACTCTGGTGAGGCTGTGACACTTCAGCTCATAAGGGTTAAAAGGCCCATGGAGAACAGCCTGAATAAATAAAATAGATGTTAGCAATACACAATATGCCACTTAATATCAATGGTGGCAGTCCCAAAGTTGGTTCACACTTAACAATATTAGTGTCTGGCGGCACAAACCTAGCACCTCAGCACTCAGAAAAGCAGAGGCAGGAGGCTTGTAAGTTCAAGGCCCACTTGAGCAAAGACTATCTCAAAAGGAAGAAGAAAAAAGTCATTTTGCACTGGGGAAACAGGTTCAGAGGTAGACTACTCGACTAACACGGGTAAAGTCCTGGACTTGATCCGCAGTGCCACAAAGAGACTAAATAGAAAAGGGGAGTAAGAGGAGGGGCAGAGGGGGGCAGAGGGGACAGAGGGGGCAGAGGGGGGCAGGGGGCAGGGGGGCAGAGGAGGGGTAGGGGGAGCAGGGGAGCAGCGGGGGGCAGGGGGGCAGGGGGGCAGAGGGGGGCAGGGGGGCAGAGGAGGGGTAGGGGGGGCAGAGGAGGGCAGGGGGGCAGAGGAGGGGTAGGGGGAGCAGGGGAGCAGCGGGGGGCAGGGGGGCAGGGGGGCAGAGGGGGGCAGGGGGGCAGAGGAGGGCAGGGGGGCAGAGGAGGGCAGGGGGGGCAGAGGGGGGCAGAGGGGGGCAGGGGGGGCAGGGGGGCAGAGGAGGGCAGGGGGGCAGAGGAGGGCAGGGGGGGCAGAGGGGGGCAGAGGGGGGCAGGGGGGCAGAGGGGGGCAGAGGAGGGCAGAGGAGGGACAGAGGGGGGCAGAGGGGGGCAGAGGGCAGGCGAGGGTCTTTCTCCTTAGGAATACAGGCTCCACTGTGGATGACCAGGGAAGGAGGTAGGATTGGCTGCCAAGGCCCTGAGCTTGAGTCCCAGGACCACATGGAAGAGAGGACTGACTCACACACAAACAACAGTGACAACGATCAAGGTAAACAAACAAACAAACAAACAAGGATGAGTCAGCACTCCCACACTGAGGCCACGTGACCATCAGTGCATGGCAGCCTGGGATAGATATTAATGAGCCCTGTCTCTAAGAGTAAAAGGCTGGGAGATGTCCAGTGGGCAGACGCTTGCTGCCAAGCCTAAGGACCTGACTTTAATCCCCACACCCCACATGGTGGAAAGGAAAAACCAACTCCCACACGCTGTCTTCTGACTTCCACCGGTACATCACGGCAATGCATGGCCCCACACAGAGACCAAAAGTATGTAATTAGAAATGAACATAAAGAAACACACAGCAGGAAGAAGGAGAACCCATCATGGCTATAGTGGCAACCCTTGGCAAATAACACAGGATGAATAAGCTTCATGAGCATTATTTTCTATAGGTCCCACAAATCACCTTGCAGTTTGGAGCACCCAGCCGATTGGAAGCAAAGCTCTCCAAAAGAATCCGGATGAGATGCTTCTCGTCGTCCTTCATGGCAGAGGACACAGAAGCATCCGGCATGCTTTCCACCGACTTCGCAAAGAAACCCTTGAGGACTTCATAGCTTTGCTGAACAAAACAAGAAATGTTTATCTTATTAAAGGCAAAAATTGAAGCGAAAGCATGAATTTCACATATATACATACACACGTGTATATATATTATCTTATTCCAATTTGAATGTCATGAATACAAAGGGAAATAATTTTATCAAGTTCATTTTAAAATTCAAACAAAAATAAAGATTTTTAACATTTCCAACATAACGGGATTTTAAAGGAACAACCATTTTTCAGAAAAGAACTAATACACATTAAAAACAGCTACTTTATAAAAATCATTTATTTGTGGGCTAGAGAGATAGCTCACGAGTATCTACCAGCTGTCCTTCCAGAGGACCTGAGCTCAATCCCAGCATCCTCACAGTGGCTCACAGACACCTGCCACTCCAGTCCCAGGGGCTCTGTGGACACCAGGCACATACAGTGATTTATTTGTTGCATACACTGGCTTACAAACAACAGAAGGTCTGTTAATGTTTATTAGAAAAATACCAGAAAAACACCATGGTCTCCTACAGCCCAGGCTGGCCTCAAACCTGACTCTGTAGCTGAGGGTGGCCTTGAACTCCGATCCTTCTGTCTCCACCTCTTGAGAGCTGGGATTCAGCGCCTGTTTCACAGACCCAGTTTATGGATTCTTACTGTGTGTTCTGTTCACAGATCACCTATGCTGATTTGCAGAAACAGGGAACTCTGCCTCTTAGACGCATTACAGTACCCGACACCGAGTAAGCGCACACACGCTCTTCTGCATTAACACATGAATATAAATTCAAGACTTCCAATCTCAAGAAGCTGAGACAGGGTCTAGTGATGGGAGATGTCATTCTGTAAATATGTTTCTCATACTGTTTAATGAATAAAGCACTGTTGGCCAATAGGAAAGGAAGATAGGAGGGACTAGGAGACAAGGAGGAAAGAGGAAGTAGTAGGGAGGAGTCAGCATTGGGAGACTGGGGAGAGCAGAACACCAGCCCGCTCTCCAGTAAGATGAGACCATGTGGAAATACTTAGATTAGTAGAAATGGGTTAATACTTAAGACAGAGCTAGCCAATAAGAAACAAGTAACTGGCCAACAGCGTTATATCTAATACAGAGCCTCAGTGTGATAATTGGGGCTGGCTCGGCAGTGGGACTGGCGGGACCAGATTGGCAGGGAAAAACCTTACTCGTAACAGTCTAGAGAGATGGTTCATGGTCAAACGCGGGTACTGCTCTTGTAGACGTCCTGAGTTCTTTGCCCAATAACTACATAGTTTCACCAACTGCCTGTAGCTCCAACTTCAAGGGGATATGGAACCTTTCCTGAACTCTATGAACACCTGTAGTCCATGCTAAGGCACGCACAAATATACATTAATAAAAATAATAATTGGGCATGCTTGTAGCCCCAGAACTGAGGAGGCAGAGGCAGGCACATCTTTTTGAGGTTCAGGTCAGCCTGGCCCTGATCTCCATAGTGAGTTCCAGGCTCACCAGGGCTGTATGATAAGACTCTGGCAGAAATAAATAGGTATCCCTATTGACAGATCACATAATACTATATGTTAGAGATCCTAAAAATTCTGCCAAAAAACTTCTAGAAATGTTTAACAAATTCAACAACGTGGCAGGATACAGAATCAACCAGCACAATTCAATAGTTTTTTTATACACCAATAACAAACACACAGAGATCATGGAATCTTAGAGGTAATGGGTAATCAGTAGTTAATTAATCTTAAGGTCCACTCAACAGGAAGGAACTTATGCCTGGCACTGGACACCTTCCTGTGGCTAGTGAGGTCCACATCTTGGAGAAGGGACTTCCTGCTGCCACTGCTGGGAGTGAATGTCTAAAGAGCAGCCCCAGCCCTGAGGGAATGTGTGCTGTTGACACGGGCGTGGCCTGAGACCACTGAAAATGGGCGGTGCTGCCTTCTGCCCTGAGTCCAAATGCTGCGTTTAAGAACTAGTGTAAACAAATGATTGACCAGTGCATGTAAAAACTAACAACTTCACTGCCTCCTCCCGGTATATCTGCAGCCTGAGACCTCTCACCTACAGACCTCCTCCCCAGACTCCTAACCCCTCTGCTGAGTTTCCTGGTCGGTGCTGTGGCAGTTGGTGCTACTCCACCAGTGTGCACAGCCCACCTGACTGCAACTGTTCTGGACAAATGTCTGTGTGTCTGTCTTCTCATGCCCCTCCCAGCCCAGTCAGGTTTGCAGACCCAAGTCACAGGAATTTATCAAACCAGTATATCCCCTGTCCTAAATACTTATGCCTAGGGTAATTGTGGCGTTCACTCCTCATTTTCAAAGCACCTTTCACAACAGACAGAGGTCATTGTAGAAAATCACAAGTGATCAAATGCAAAAAAGCACCCACCAGCCCCGAGGGGATGCCTCTATGACACAGAACTACACCCAAGGCTGGGGGGGGGGGGCTTTGTGGGAGATAGGGTGAAAGATTCTAAGAGCCAGAGGACCAGGAAATTTGCTTCAAGGTTGCTACTTCTAGAAATGAGAGGGAAGCTACACCATGAAGCCTCAACAACATGGCTGCCTGAGCAGCCTGAAGACCGGAGACTCGCTCTCGTGGAAAGAGGGCCCCTCTCAGGGTCCCGCCTCTGAATGAAGAGCCATAGGAAAGCCATGCTCTTGAGGGGGGAAATTAAGTCTTCCATGGGGATGAGCCCCTAAATGGTTATCTAATACGAAGTGGTCAGCCCTGAGGACACACATACAAGCAACACTAAGTACTCAGCAGGTTGTATTTGCATATTTACAAATCATTTGCATATGTAACAATAACAAAGAAATAGAGGCCATGAATTTGAAGGGAATGAGGGGGAAGGGAGGAATTGGAAGAAGGAGGGAAATGATATTATATTTTAATTTTTAAAAATTTGTAAATAAAAAGCTTTAAAAGACATTAAAAATTTGAAATGCTTAATATTCATGACATGTATACTAACTACTTACATTATGGAAATAATTTTTTGAGTCCATTTAAAAAATAAAATATAGAGTATTTTCAAATTAATTTTCACTTCTAAAAGAAAATACTTGATTTTGAAGCTGCCAAGAATAGCACGCGTCCACCAAGACATGAAGGCATTTACGATCATGGTTCTCAGCCTGTGGATCTTGACCTCTTTGGGGTCCCATATCAGATATTTGCATTATAATCTACAACAGTGGCAAAATTACAGCTATCAAGTCATAACAAAAATCATTTTATGGTTGAGAGTCAGCACATGATGAACTGTACTCAAGGGTCACAGTTTGGAAGGCTGAGAACCCTGGTTTAGATGATTCCAAAGCCCAGACAATGAACACCGCCAGCATCATCTAATCCTCAACACTAGCAGAGAGGAAGGAAAGTGTACTCCCAGCCTGCCCGCCTGCCCGCCTGCCCACCTGCCCAGCCTGCCCACCTGCCCGCCTGCCCACCTGCCCAGCCTGCCCACCTGCCCGCCTGCCCACCTGCCCAGCCTGCCCACCTGCCCACCCTGCCCACCTGCCTGCCTGCCCACCTGACTGCCTGCCCACCTGCCCAGCCTGCCCACCTGCCCAGCCTGCCCACCTGCCCAGCCTGCCCAGCCTGCCCACCTGCCCAGCCTGCCCACCTGCCCGCCTGCCCACCTGCCCAGCCTGCCCACCTGCCCACCCTGCCCACCTGCCTGCCTGCCCACCTGACTGCCTGCCCACCTGCCCAGCCTGCCCGCCTGCCCAGCCTGCCCACCTGCCCAGCCTGCCCAGCACACACACACACGCTCATACTTTTGACTCGTAGGACTCCTCTGCTAGCTCAGCGTGGCCCTCCCTGATGAGCACATCTCTGATGTTGACGGCATCCTGGACACCCGAGTACTGGTACACATCCACGTGCAGGACACTGTGCACGACTGAGAACACCTTCACCAGGAGTGGGCAGCCGCTCACCAGAGAGGCAAAGCGCCCATTGGCCCCGCCACTCCAGTGCTCTCCACAGATGAGAGACTTCGCTGACGGTCGCATTTTGCAGATTTTGAATTCCAAAGCCTATGGGACAGAGAGAAGAGCACACTCATTTTCATAATGAATGAAACAGCCACACTCAATTCTACTGCAAGGTGACTTTGTGAATCAGCATTCCAAGAAAAGTCCTGAAAACAACGGATAGTGATGGCTTCCCTTGCTTATTTTTAATTAATTAATTAATTTACTTATTTACTTTGGAGAGAGTCTCACTATGGCTGGCTTAGAATCACTATGTAGACCAGGGCATCCTGAGCTCACAGAGATCAGAGTGCTAGGATTAAAGGCTTGAGTCAGCACAGCAGAGTGGCTTCATTTTTATCCCCGGCATGTGAGACTTGTCCCCAAGCTACATCCAGCGGCAACAGAGCCTGAGCAAACAGTGTCAGAAGGCATCTGCAGTGGTTGGAGTAACAACGCCCCCCACAGGCTCGTACACTTGAAAGCTTTGTCATCAGGGAGGAGCACTTTTTGAAAGGATTAGAAATACTTCTAATCAGGACTGGAGAGAAGGCTCAGTGGTTAAGAGCACTGATTGATCTTCCAGAGGACCTGGGGTTCAATTCCCAGCACCACATGGTGGCTCACAATTGTTTGCAATTCCAGTCCCGGGGACCTGACACCTACGTCAAAATACCTAAAATAAAAATAAGTAAATAAACTTAAAAAAGTATTTCTAATCTCGTGTGGCCTTGTTGGAGGAAGCAAGAGCCCACACCAGGCCTCTCTCTCTGCTTGAAGGTCAGGGGACAGCTGAGAGCTACTATGTCAGCACCACGGTCTGCCTACCACCATGCTCCCTACCTGCCGTGATGATAACAGACTAAGCCTCTGAAACTGTACGCCGGCCCCCAGTTAAATACTTTCTTTTATGAGTGGCCTTGGCCATGGTCTCACAGCAACAGAACAATGACTAAGATGACACCACTGAACTAAGTTTTCTCTTGCTCAAACCCACAGCCTCCATACATTCTGGTTTCGTCCAGGACCAACAACGGCAGCAATACTATGACCATATGATTTTTAAGAGTGTAACCCAGTCCTTCTCTGTTAAGGACTTAAGCTGTGAAGGCCCAGGTGACCTCCAGCCAGTCCTTCTGGCATCTGACACTCATTCCACGGAATCTTCTCTACCTTACCTGAAATGGAAGCTCCAGCAACTGACAGGGGATCTCCCTTAGCAGATCGAGGTCTACATGAGACCTATTCCCGTAGTCTACAAAGAACACCTGCAAGAGAAGAAAACAAATGCTCTGACTCTAACAGTGGGTGCAGCGGCCTCCTCTGACTGCACACACAGACGGCACTCAGTCTATGCACAGACCAAGTCTACACACAAAGGGAATGCTTTCCATTCCCATTCTAACAGCAACCACTCTGCATTTCTTTATTTCTTTTTGTTTTTTAAGATAGGGTATCTATGTATGTAGCCTTGGCTGTTTTGGAACCCACTATGTAGGTCAGGCTGGCCTTGAATTCACAGAGGCCTGCCTCTGCCTCCTAAGTGCTGGGATCAAAGGTGTGTCCCACCACATCTGGCTGTTAATCACTTTATATTGCATTCCTACCTTTAACAAATGTAAGACTTTCTACTTTTTCTATGTGTGTGTGTCCCATGCATGCAGTGCCCATGGCGGCAGAGAGGTTTGGAGTTACAGGTGGCTGTCAGCCTCCATGTGTGCTGCAAACTAACTGAGGTCTTTTCAAAGAGCAGCCAGTATTAGTACTCAGGCATCTGTATTGGCCTGTCCTTGGGGTTCTCAGCTACAGCCACTAAGAGCAGCAGCTGTGCACATTCACTGTGTTCTCTTTTAAAAGGGCCCTGCCCGCCTCCCATCCTTCTCTCTTTCCTTCTCTCTGCTCTTGCTCTCTCTCTGCCTCTCTTTCCTCTCCTGCTGCTCATGTCTCTGGAGACTCATCTCCTCTCCCCCTCCCCCCCCCCCCGCTTTCCCCCTTTTATGATCCCTTTCCCCTAATAAAAAACCCTCCATTTGAACTCTATCACATGGGATCTTTCTGTCTTATGATGTTTTTTTTATTATTATTATCACAACAGTCAGTGCTCTTAACCACTGAGCCATTGCTCTAGTCCCAAGATTTTCTATCAATTTCTATGCTTATTTCCTTTCTTCTTCAGTGATCTGTTAAACATAAAAACATACCTCAGCAGAATTTCCAGAAACATAAAGGATTTGCGCTCTAAAGTAGCTTTCCTTGTTATAGTCAGTAAAAGGTGCCAGGCAGACCAAGTCTGGATGTGGGTGGACAGGCAGAGGGACCAGTTCCAGCCGGTTTATCTCAGCAGTCAGGTTTTTCAGAAGCTCTGCGTTCCTTTCGTCAATCCTGTACCCCCAGAAGTGGCCTACTTCCACCACCTGAAAGGGAAGAGCACAGAAATGAAGACTACGGATGTCCACTCCGCCCCTCAAACAGGCTTCTCTCTCTCTCTCTCTCTCTCTCTCTCTCTCTCTTTCTCTCTCTGTGTGTGTGTGTGTGTGTGTGTGTGTGTGTGTGCGCATGCGCGCGCACCATAGGTTTCTAATGGCCTCGATGAAGGAACGGAGCGGCTTCCTGTCAACAACACTACATGTAGCCCAAGTGACCTCGGAGGTGGACTCAGCAGGTCCAAGTCCTGAAGGCTTTGAGAGGTCTGGATGTAGCCCAGAGAAGTCAATACCACGGGGCCTCTGGTGCCCCTGAGCTGCTGAATCCACGAAAAAGAACAGATGTGAGGTCTAGCAGAGAAGGCGACACTCATTAAAGCCAGGGAGCAGCCTCCCCACGGCTGGCAGTCACCACTTCCCACCTGCCTGGGTTCCAGACTTCTACAGAGATTCCCCAAAGAAGCGCAGCTGCCGATTCACTGGGAAGTTACATACTCACTCATGTTTGTGCAGGGGTTTGAACCCAGGACCTCATAGGTCCTAGAAGGAGCTCCACTACTGACCGTCATCCCTAGCTCCATACAAGGCATTTTATTTTAAAGAGATGAAATCCGGACCCACACAGTACTTTCAACGCTAGCTTTGTTGATGCAAACATAATTCAGCATGTGTCACACCAGCTACTTTTTTAGGTTTCATCTTGTCAAATGTTTAGGGTCCATTGTTTGTTGCTGCTGTCATCGTTGGTTGTTGAGAGAGGATCTCAGTGTGTAGCTCTGGCTTGCTTAGAATTCTCTGTGAAGATCAGGCTAACCTCAAATCCACAGCAACCCAGCCTGCCTCTGCCTCCTGAGCACTGGGATTAAAGGTGTGTGCCACCACATCTGGCTACTTTCGCATTTTAAACACTCTGACATTCTAAAAATTAACTTTGATTCAAAAACAAATTCCTGCTTTCCATTCTGTCCACATCCTAACTTCACGGGCAGTCATTCACAGCTGTCAGTGCACAGGCGCACACGTGTGACCTGTTTCGTGACAGTTTGTACAGATGTGGGAGTGGGAAGGGCTCACTCTCACCTCAGTGACATCAATTGTCAGGAGGAGGTCTGCAACTGTCCGGGGTCTGTCCAAGGTGTTGAATGACACTTGCATGGGATCCACAGTCTGCTTCTGGAAGTCCACGTTCACTCTGGGTAACATGAGTTTGAAAAACAGAAAATAAAATTAAGTGCTGTAAAACCTCTCACATGTGAGATTCCACTTGACCTACTCTAATACTTGCAGTGCTACAGTCTGGCTCTTCGTCCCCAGGCTCTGCCTGGGGGTGGGGGTGGGGGCTCCTGGCAGGTAGGACCTCTGAGAGGTAGGGTCCAGGCCCATTAACATAACCAACCATAGACTAAAACTTCCAAAGCCATGCGCCAAAATAACTTTTCCTCTTGCAAGTTGATCATCTCATGTATTTGTCACAGAATGGAAAACTGACATGACCTCACTTCAAAAGGGAATTTGGGCTGCTTCCTGGGTTGTCCTGGAAGCAGTGCATACCCTAATATTACCCACTCCCCTCCAGGGATACATTCTACAAGAATAGCTACTTTCAAGGATACAAATTCTAAATCTAGGGCCTGCAATCATTTTTACTTTTTCACTTCAAAAACTACCTAGAAATGAAGGGGCCGGGGTGTAACTCAGTTGGTAGTGTGCTTGCGTGCTGTGACCCGGAACACACAGATGGAAGAAGGGGCCGGGGCTGGGGTGGGGGGATGGTGGCTTGGTGGTTAAGTGGGTCTTCCGCTCTTCCAAAGGGTTGTAGTCCACTTCCCAGCACCCACACCAGGCAGCTCACCACTGCCTAGAAGTCCGGCTCCAGGAGGACCTAGGCCTCTAGTCTCCACAGGCACCCACACACAGACACATAATTATGCAAAATTAAAAACAATAGGTGGGCCAGGTGCTGGTGGTGCATGCCTTTGATCCCAGCACTTGGGAGGCAGAGGCCGGCAAATGTCTGAGTTTGAGGCCACCTGGTTTACAGAGCGAGGTGAAGGACAGCCAGGGTTACCCAGAGAAACTGTCTTGAGAAAAAAAAAAAAAAAAAAAAAACCCATACAAACAAAAAGGCATGAATGTGTTTGTTTGTTTGTCTAAAGTGGAAGTAGTTCAAGATCATCCTCAGCTACAGAAGTTTTAGGCCAGCCCAGCCAAATGGATGAGCTTCAACTTCAGGGAGTGGCCTTGTCTCAAACAGCAGCTTACCACCCTCTGTCCTCCACAATGACACCAACAAGCACAAAACCACACAGGCCAAGCTAGCAGAAACCCAAACCCCACACTCGTGGGCCTAGAGCAGCTAGATGAAGGTGCCATCTCTCCCGCACCAACTGCTCCAGAGCATTCAAGCTCCTCCATTCTAGAATTACAAAGACTACACAGAGGAAGTGTAACAACACAGTGAAACCCAGTCCAACAGTCGTGTGGGGACAAATTTGAAACCAGGTGCAAGTGCCCGCTCTGGAAGTACCTTGTGTTCCTGAGTTTGGACACCGACCCGCCTTGTACCTTCCCTTCGATCTCCTCTGCAGCATGAACACTGAGCTCAAGGGGCACCTTTAACTGGGACATCTTCACGGCCAGGCTCACAGCAGGCAGGGTCTTAAATCTCTCCGTGGGATTCCGTGAAAACTCCACAAAGGCTCTGCTCCATAAATGCGAATCAGAACAGATTTATCAGACATCTAAGTAAAGAAGAATCATGTACTAACTTCTCTCAGGGTAAGGGAGAAATTCTCACTGAATACTCCTCAAAATGCCAATAACTCCTCATTGTAAGGAACCAATAGAAATATCAGTTGGTTTAAAGACAGGTTATTTGCTGAGGGAAATGAGTCATAATGATCAGTCCCTGAAGCCAGGTCTCATCCTTGTACAGCACAATGCAGAACGAACATAGCTCATGTGAAGTTTCAGCCATGGAATCTTAGTGTTTACAACTCCAGCACATGAGCAGCTTCCTGCTTTAAGAAACATGGATGCAGAATGCCACATGAATGTAAGTTTGACAAGACCATTTGAAATAACTGCTGTGTTAGTAAGTAACATCCCAGCCCTTCCTTGCCACTCACTCCCCAGCTGCCGCCGGAGCCTGCACATCCCAGCTTCTGCAGAGAGCGGGCTGCTATGTTGAGGAGGGGCAGACACAGCTATTCCTCTGTGATTGCTGTTTCATGTCTCTAACTGGTCCTGGCATAACCAAAAAGAACATGCTCGCTTTCCCCTGAAATACTGGTGTAACATTTCCATTATGACTAAAGACCAAAAGTACGAGGAACGCACAAGGCTCTGGGGTCGGTCAGCCTCAGCTCTCAGAAAAGAGAAACAAACAAACAAACGAACAAGCCTTTTTTCTAATCAATTTAAAACTGTACTCTAAAACACACACCCACACACACAGACACACACACACACACACCCCACAGTAATCTTATGTACATAAGCATTTCCTCTTGGAAACCAAAGCTCTTGGTGATTGTTTTAACTAAACATTTGTTACTGACCTACTAATAAAATAGGGCCAAATTAACTGAGTTTCTGCCCTCTTCATCTTTCAAAGTCACTCATGACAAATAAATGCGTTAAAGAAGTACAGATAAACTCTGCCCTTGGAGGGTCCCCCATGGCTACAAAGAACTAGATCAGTGATTTGCCATGGAGATCTGGGAATGGGATGGGCACTAAGGAGAATCAGACATGCATGCTCCATGCCACATCTTGTTAGAGAATCCTCCCTGCAACAGCACAGGCCACCAGCACAGTTCCCTTGGGACAGACAGCTGCAAAGAATGGTAATGCCACTGACCACATGATAAACTAAAGTTCCCTGTGAGAGCCAGGCCAGCAGCCTCCTAGGAGCCCCACTCTGCACACATCCAGCCCTCAGAAGAGACCGCATACACCTGTAAAGTGGAGCACTTCTGTGATCACAGCCGACTACGGAAGCAGACTACTTACTTAGCACCATCAAATACAATGGATTTGACTTGGCCACACTGTCTAAAGAGAGACTGCAGTTGTTTGTAGTAAAGAAATCCATAGGGAGGAATGTGCTTTAGCTGGAAGACAGAACACAGTACACGTCAGAGCCATTAGTAAGGACTACTCAACACCTTAACACCCAGGGGCAGAAGCAGTTACTCACTGCTCTCATTTGCAAACTCAGCCTACACAAACATTTCCCAGACTCGGCCTTTCACTGTACCTAACAACCACATGACTGTAAATCATAACTTTTAATTTAAAAAGTACATAAAATACAGGCTCGCTTTTTCCCTTGTGGAAACAGTTTAAAAGTTGAATGCAGTAAAAGATTTTCCTTTTTGCTTTCATGTTGTTACTTTAAAATAAGCACACTAATGGCTACCTGAAACATCACACTTCTGATAAAGTGACAGAAAACAATGAAGGAAGGTGGACCTGCTCCTCACCAGAGGCTGCTCCCTCCCTTCCTCCAGAGCCAGGCTCCTACCCAGCACTCTGCCCTCTGCAAGCTTCGTCATCACCCATGTTCTAAGCTCTGGGTCCACTGAGGTGGACATGCCGGTCCCTGATGATCAGCTGCAGGCAGAGCGGGAAGTAAGAGCTCAGTCCAAGTCCCACGCATTGCTACATCTCAGGGTTGGGATGATGGGAAAGCCTTCATTTTAAAGGGCCGATGTGACGCTCAGAGAAGAATAAACTTTGAAAGCTTCTCACAGAAATGCTAAAGCAGAACTAGCTGTGATTTAGTTTGTGTGTCAGATGACTGGCTGGCACTGGCAGCGTGTCTGAAGTCGGGTCCTGTGGGGCCTCTGCACTGGACACGGCTGAGGGACGGACCCAGGAGGAGGAGGACTGCAGAAGCAGCTACTCAAAGAGCTTTCTCCACAGAGAGGAGCAGCAGAAAGCATGGTGTCCGAGCTGCCAGGCCTTTTAAGTGGAAGTCTTTCCCCAAACATAATCTGTGCCTTTACACCCTTCCCTCCTGCCCTTGGACTGTTCCAGAATCTGTGGCTCTGTCCACAGGTTGTGCACAGTTGTAAAAGTAGTGTAACAGAACCAAGAACTAAGACAAGCAACGACTGAGCACACACTGTAAGCCACAAGCTAATTTCACCTAGTGCTTTTCACTACCCTAATTCAAGCCAAGTATGTGTTTCAGTGGTCACATGCTACTGCTGCGAACAAATGACCCTTTACAAACCCAGCACTCAATGCTTATGGCTCATCATCAGATGCTCCCAGGTCATGCTAGTTACATGACATCCCTAGGTCAATACCTTCTAGTGCAGACTATGAGGGGCCTCAGATCTGAACTTAACATTCTCTACGTAGTCCTGTTGGGCATCAGGGCAGGGGTCACTGCTACATAAGCCACAAAAATAAGCTGCCAACAACCAGTAACATTCTATGTGTGTACCATTGTTGTTAATTAATGAGTGTTCTTACGGCCCTCATATCTTGAAACTAAGCCGAGCATCCGCACAGCATTTACTAGGCTACCACAGCCCTGCACAGGCTGCACCCCAGGACAATACTCACACTCTTCTCTGTCACCTACCACAACTGTTGTCTTTGGGTCTTTGCCAGCCAGTTCCCGCACTGCCATCTCCTCATCTGGCTGTCCAAAAGTGAAGTAGTTTGGATAAAAAGCACCTGCCAGTACAACCTGGAAAAGAAGGAAAAGAAGCATGTGTTCAGTTCTGTTCCCACCATGCCCTCGCCTCACTCTGGAGCACTGGCACCGCTTGTAACACAGCACACAACAGCTGTGTCTCCCACACACCCTGCTCTCCCCATGCCAGGCACCCTACCTGACCTTTTCTTCACAATAGCCGGACTGCTTCCCAGACATCGACACGAGTGCTCTAAGCCCTTTCTCTACCCTCGCTCAACAATAGCTCCAACACGCCAAGCATTCTCCCAGGCGTGTAGACGTAACTTCAATTGCAACTTTCCAGCTGACCACAAGCTGGCATCTAATGTTCACATCTAAGGGCACTCTTCAGGAAGAATCTGTCTGCATGCAGCATACATGAAACATACCCACAGAAGGCTCTCCCTGGCTACATAGTAATTTTACATCCACAAAAGAACTAGTATTCCCACAATACCTGGTTTGCAGTGACCACCTCAAACCCTTTTCAGATTCCTGTGGTGGTTTGAGTGAGCATGGCCTCCACAGGCTCACGTGTTTGAGTGAGCATGGCCTCCACAGGCTCATGTTTGAGTAAGGTAAGGATGACCTCCACAGGCTCACGTGTTTGAGTGAGCATGGCCTCCACAGGCTCACGTGTTTGAATGGTGAACAGTTTGGGAAGGACCAGGGGGTGTGGCCTCATTGGAGGAGGTGTGTTGATGTGGGTGGGCTTTGAGGTTGTTCTCTCTGCCCCGTGCTTGTGGGTCATATGGAGGCTCCCAGCCACTGCTCAGGCAGCATGCCTACAGGGTTCCTGCTTCCAACCCTGATGGTCACGGACTCACCCTCCCAACTGTAAGCTCTCAATAAACCCTTTCTCCTGTAAGGTGCCTTGGTCTGGGTGTCTCTTCACAGCAGAGGACAATGCACTAAGGCAGTGCAGTGCCAACCCCACTCTGAAGACAGAAGCAATGTTCACATGCAACATACACATCTCCAGAAAGTTCTTGGAAGCCTTTGCCCCACAGCTACTCATCTGCTTCATGATCTAAAGTTGAGGTGTCTTCTCAACCCAAGAGAGCTGCTCCACAGAGAGCAGCCGGGCACGTTTATTCTCTGGATCTTACAGCAAAAGGGCTCTTACTGATGCATCGTTACAGCAGGAGCTCACTGGGAAAAAGCAGGTTGAGGTCTTAACACTACCAGGAAGGGCATAAACAAGGGTGAGCTCCTGGCCATCCAAGGTTACACAGTAAGACCCTATCTCAGAAAGGAAGAGGGAGGGGGAGGGGCACTGAGGGGAAGCCCCGCACACCTGCAGGATGAAGCGTTGCTTGTACGGATGCTCTTGGTCCAAGACAGGATGGCGAGGATCCACAAACATGTTGAACTGTGAGATTCTATTCTTCAACTCTTCATATAATTCAGCCACCTAAAGTACACATTGAGGTGTGCTGTCTCATAGCATCGATGCTGCTCAGAGTAGTAAGAACACACACACACAGGGGAGGGCCATTTGCGCATCTCCACTGGCTCACACATCACAGCTACTGGGCGTCGTCTCGGTCAGCACTAGTAAGGATCAGCGACAAAGGTGCCAGCTGTGCCCCAGACCACACAGCTGTGCCCCAGACCCTCAGCTCATGCATGTGATTCAGTCTACAATCACAGGCACAACCTGTAGCAGGCTTTCTTGACTACCAGGCCTCAAAGCATAACACCGACACTTATTGTCAATTATGAATTCTCGGCCTTGGCTTAGGCTTGTTTCTAGCTAAGTTTCTTTCTTTCTTTCTTTCTTTCTTTCTTTCTTTCTTTCTTCTTTTCTTTCTCTTACATTAACCCATTCCTGTTAGTCTATGTGCTTCCCTGAGACTCCTACATATGGCCTATCTTGCTGTCTGTCTGTCTGGCCCCCAACTGGCTGGCTCCCAGAGCAAAGTTAGCATCTTAACAGCCATCTTTCCTACTATTCTCTGAGATCCTAACGTACTATGATTGTTCTCCTGTTAAACTTATGATACAGCCGGCCCTGAAAGAGTCCCAGCTGCAGGCTTATCCTATAGCAACTTATAGCAGACCCCTGCATCCTGCTTGGAAGGACATTCTGCCTCCTCACATCCTCCCTGTGGCCCATTCTGCCTCCTCACATCCTCCCTGTGGCCCATTCCCTCATTTCTCCACTACTTAAACTACTTATATTCAATAAGTGAGACTTGATCAGAGTACTGCCTTGTCTCCATCTCTCCAGTCTCTTGTCCCCTCTTCCTCCCTCTGTCCCACAAGGTCCCTGTCAACTGACCCCGCGGGCTGGGGCAGCTCCCCTTTTCTCTCCGCCCACCAGCCCCACCTACCCCTCCTCTGCCCAGCTATTGTCCAATCAGGCAAGGCGGAAACAGCAATCCATCTTTAAATAGTTCAAATGCAATATAGACAAAACAACACACCTTGACAGTTCAAAGTAGCATAAACAAATACGACACATCTTTACATGATTACACAAATATTCTATTTCACCTTCCACCCTGAACACACTCTGATTTTGTAACTGGACAAGGTGACACATACCTGTAACTCCGATTTAGAAAGATGAGGCTGGAGGATCTCAAGTTGGAGACCAACCTTGACCACACAGTTCAAGGCTAGTGTGGTTCATACTGTAAGAACTTGTCTCAAAAACTTTTTTCAAAGAAAGAAAAACAAGGTATGTTACAGAGTTCCCCCTAAATGAAACAAAAATAACTATGCATCAAGTTAAAATCAAACCGTTCAAACCAGGCATAGTGGTACATTTCCATATCTGGACATCTGGGAGGATGATCAGGAGGAGCTCAAGGCCCAGCCTCAACTACACAGTGAGTCAGTCTGAGGCCAGCCTGAGCTACACAGTGAGTCTGAGGCCAGCCTGAGCTACATGAGGTTCTCTGTTGTGAGATAATCTTCTTGGACACTGTGAAGATCTATCTCTGTTTTACCTCATCTACCTAATTGCCTCGTGGTTGGTTTAATAGAGAGATGAACAGCCAATAGCTAGGCAGGAGAGGATAGGCAGGACTTCCAGGGACAGAGAGGAAGTTGGGGAAAGAATCTGAGAGGTGGGGGTCTCGCCAGCCAGATATGCAGGAAGCTGAGTGTAAGTACTGAGTCATACAGATTAATATAAATGGGTTAATTTAAGTTTTAAGAGCTAGTTGGGAGCAGGACTAAGGTAAGGCTAAGCTTTTAAAATTAATAAACAGCCTCTGTGTCATTATTCAGAAGCTGGCAGCCCACAGAAAGTCCAACTAAGCTCCCTCTCAATAGTTTCTCATACAAAATGTCTATTTAAATATACACATACCTATAAAAACACAACTTTAAATTATGTCACCACAAAATTACCTCAATAAACTGTTAAAAGCAAAAGTCATCCAAATAACAAAGGGGGAAATAGCATGATAAATTGAAAGGAGACAGTAAGACATATTAACATAGTGTGCGTAATGTATTCAAAACCCTCAGCTAAATCTCCATCTAGCCAGTGTGTGTGTGTGAGTTCTTGCACACACAGAAACTTACAGCCACCTGGAACTCCAGTTCCAGGGGATCCAACTGATGGGTAATGAAACTGGTACATTTATACAATGAAATATTATTCAATGGAATATTATTCAGCTGCTAAGAACAATTAAAATTTTAGGTAAATGAACATAGCTAGAAACATTCATCCAGAGTGAGGAGACTTTTAAAGATTTATTCATTATGGATACAGGGTTCTGGCTCACATGTCTGTCTGCAGGCCAGAAGAGGGCACCAGATCTCACTATAGATGGTTGTGAGCCACCGTGTGGTTGCTGGGAATTGAACTCAGGACCTGTGGAAGAACAGCCAGTGTTCTGAGCCGCTGAGCCATCTCTCCAGCCCTGGACTTTTAAGCTTTAGATATGGATGTGTCATCTAGAATATCCAGATGTGCACAGCTCATTAAGACCAGGGGAAGGAGGCAATCTTCCAAGGAAAGGGAAGTAGAATACAGTGTTAGTTAGAAGCAGATAAAGGGAAGACTAGGATGATTAAGTAAGAAGGGACAGGGAGGACAGGGTAAAGGAGGGACAGAACAAGGGGAGGAGTAACTAACATGGAAGACGATAGGGAAACCACCTATTCTAGAAGCTTTCTAAAATACATAAAAGGAATTTAAACAGAGTTACCACACAATATGAGAGACAACGCCCGACTAAACATCATATCCTACCAAGTAAAATTCCCAGGACAAGGAATGGGAATTTTAGTCATTGACCAAAGTGGATCCCCTCAAAACCATCACAGGCTATTTTCTTAAATAATTTATTTAACTTTATTTTATATGTACTGGTGTAAAGGTATCGGATCCCCTGGAACTGATGTTATCGACAGTTGTGAGCTGCCACACAGTGCTGGGAACTGAGCCCAGGTCCTCTGGAAGAGAGCGAGTGCTCTTAACTGCTGAGCCCTCTCTCCAGCCCCAATAGGCTATTTCAGAGTCTATTGGTTACCCTTCACCACACAGTTAGGCCCCATTACTGAAGATATTTATGTCATCAAACACGGAGAGACAGAACTAACTACAAGTTTCACCCTTACTAGTGCTCCTAACACTGAAAGGTACAATGCACGCGACCAGAGGAGGAGACTGACCATAAGTCTCTCTCAGTACCACCCTGGGACCCGCCTGCAAGATCTACTAGTGGGAACAATTCCTTCTTGATGGCTTCAAGCCTTACTCTGTGAGATGGCGCCCACCCCTGACACTATTAACGAAATCAAGAACCTGAGACTACATGGGTCATAGGCCTAGGGGAAAACCCACTATTATTGTTCTGCCAAATGAGTGGTTTTCAACCTGTGGGTCTCAGATCAAATATCAGGTATCCTGTATATCACATATTCATTAGCAGTATCAAAATCTCAGTAATGAAACTGCAGTGAAATAATTTTATGGTTGGGGTTACTACAACATGAGGATCTGTATGAAAGTGTTGCAGCATTAGGAAGACTGAAAAGCACAGTGCTAAATAAACCTAGAACATGACTTCTAATGATGTATGGACGTACAAATAAATCAGGCCTGGCTCAGCCCTCATCAGGGAAGCTGCTTCTTGCAGTACACAGGAATTAAAGCAGGGAAGTGGCCACAGAGTCCACCCTTAACCAAGAAACTATCTGCAATAGTCCCGGCTGGAGAGAGAAAATCTGTTTTCTCTAATAGCGTGGCAGTGGGTGCACCAACCACTCCAGCACAGGCCTCATGCACAGGAGTAGCTGGCCAACACAAAACAGACTGCAAAGCTAGGTGTAGTGCACACGCCTTCCACCCCAGCTCTCAGCCAGCCAGGGCTACACAGAGACCCTGTCTAAAAGCAAACAAGAAATAGACTCCACGTTTTTCTGCGTGCTTTTTGTTATTATCCGGATTTGGTAGAGTTTGTCTTTGGGGGGGTTATGTTTGTTTTTGTTATTCTCTTTCCTTTTGAGAGAGAGAAAGAACATGAAATGGGTGGGTAAGGAGGTGGGGAGCATCTTGGAAGACTTGAGGGAGGGGAAAGAATACAATCAAAACACATTGAAAAAAAAATTTAAAACTAAATCAATCAATCAGTTGTCCTGAAGATTCTCTAGACTCCACTACTGATTTTGTCAACAGGATCCTGCTTTTTCCAGCATCATACGACACACTGAGACTCCCCAAGACTTCCAGTAACACTTCTTTCCTGTCCTTTAACTCTTCAACTAGTGGAGAAAATGAATCCATTCCTGTACCCTTTGGTGGCATCAGTGGTATCTGTAACCCCAGTGTGGGGCAGGGGGTGGGGCAGATCTTTGAAGCTCAGTGATCAGACAATCCAGCCAGATCAGCGAGCTTCCGATTCTACAGGACATCCTGCCTCAAAAAGTAAGAAAGTAAAGGTAGATCACAATTGTGGAAAAAACACTACCCATCAATCTCTGCACACACACAACCAAGCACATACATACAACACACACATAGAGACATGCATAGAGACACACAGACATACATATACACACACAGACACACAGACAGACACACACATGCATGTACAGACACACACAGAGAGACCTACACACACAGACATGCATGTACAGACACGCACACACCAAAAAACATGCATGCAGACACACACACACAGATATGCATGTACAAACATACAGAGAGACATGCATGTACAGACACACGCACGCGCGTGCACACACACACACACACACACACGCACACACACACACACACCCCTATAATCCCAGAATTTAGGAGACTGAGGCTCAGGACTGAGAGCCCTAGGCTAGCCCAGGCTAATAGGGAAACTGTAGGAAAAATTCCCCCCACAACACTGCTGATGAATGTTTTTTAGTTCTTTATTTTGTGTTGTTTTTTTAGTTCTTTTATTTTTTTGAGACAGGGTTTCTTTGTGTAGCTATGGTTGTTCTGGAACTTGCTCTGTAGACCAGGTTGTCTTAAACCCAACAAATCTGCCTGCCTTTGCCTCTCTAGTGCTGAGGTTAAAGGTATATGTCACCACCTCTGGCTATGGTAAATGGTTGTATTCATGAATTCAATCAAGATAAAATAAATATACTTTCAATTATTAAACTGCTATCAAAGCTACTCCTTGAGTCCCTCCAGCCCCCCTCCACTCTTCCCAACCAGAAATACCTCCCATGGGGAGTCTACAAAGTCTGGCACATTGAGCTGGGGCAGGACCTAGCCCCTCCCACTATGTTAAGGCTGAGCATGGCACCCCCTCATAGGGAATGGGCTCCAACAAGCTAGCTCATGCACCAGGGACAGATCCTGGTCCTACTGCCAGGGGCCCTTCAGATAGTGCATGTTTCACAATTGTCTCCCACATATGGAAGGGCTAGTTTGGCTCCATGGAGGCTCTGTAGCTGTTAGTCCAGAGTTTATGAGTTTCCAACAAGCTTGGTTCAGCTGTCTCTGTAGATTTTTCCATCATGATCTTAGGGATTTTTTACTAATAAAATAATTTGAACTGGGAAGACCCACTTCTAATTCAGGTGTTTGAGTTAGGAAGATAAGCCTCTGATGGGAGATGTCATTCTGTATATGTTTCTCATACTGGTTAATAAATAAAGTACTGTTGGCCAATAGGAAAGGAAGATAGGAGGGACTAGGAGACAAGGAGGAAAGAGGAAGTAGGAAGGAGGAGTCAAGATGGAGAGTCTGGAGAAAGCAGTATGCCGCCGGCTCCCTGGTAAGAGAAATACATAGATCAGCAGAAATGGGTTAATAATTAAAGGCAGAGCTAGCCGATAAGAAACAAGTAACCGGGCCAACAGTATTGTATCAAATACAGAGTCTCTGTGTATTATTTGGGGCTGGCGGCGTGGCGGTGGGACCAGAAAGGCGGCAGGTGGAAAAACCCGTACTACTTACAAGCCTCTAATCAATCTCTCTCTCTCTCTCTCTCTCTCTCTCTCTCTCTCTCTCTCTCGGTGGGACAATCTATACCCTTTAGTGGGGACCACACTGCTTTGCCTGCTCACTCTTGCTAGCAAGTCCATTCCTTCAATAACGTTAGAGCCTACTTCTTCAGGGTCCCAGTATATACTGAAGACCAGCTAAGACCAGCTAAGACATCCATTCTTGTGGATTAAATAACTACTGAATTGTTGGACCTTCTGTTCATAGGCAGCCATTGTTGGATTAGCTGGACTACACTCTAGTAAAGCCCAGAGATGGGTAGGTAGGTATATAGGTAGGTAGGAAGATACATATGTACACTATACATACATACCTACATACACTCATACGTACGTACATACATACACACATACAGAGAGGTAAGTAGGTGGTTATAGAGATAGTTATAGATAGGTATGTAGGTAGATATGTAGTTATAAATGATATAGCTATATGTTAATTCCATAAGTTCTGTTCCTCCAGCGAACTACACTAGTAGTACAAGCTGTGTGTGTGCATGTATTCTCACACATACCCACAAGCTTCAAGCCAGCCTCACTATAAATCTACTGCAAAATTTCTAGAGAAAACACTGGCAATCAGAACTCGGCAATGTTAAACTATCTCCAAGGAGGTTCAAGATTTACCCCAAGAGCACAAATTGGAATCACAGCACAAAGCCATAATGTGTTTACTTGTGTTAATCAGTCAATAATGAAAGCACCATGTGCTAACCCTGATAAATACTGTGTGTGTGGCTATGAAGATTACACGTGTTCATCATAAAGTGACATTTGGGGAGGCTTTCTGGGGTGTCTTTGCCCCAAGGCCTCCTGCTGCTAAATGGTGGGATGCACAGGGATTCACCTCCCACCCTTCATGGCCAGATCTTAAGTCAGTTTATGTGCATCACAACGTGTCTAGACTGTAGGGCTTACCTCTCTGATTCTCTTTATCTGAATGTAATTTAGCCGTCCCCAGTCAAGTTCATCCTTTAAACACATAAAAGCACAGTATCCAACATGAGGAGTAAGTCAGACAGTTAATTTGCTACTATAATGCATGCATACATCTCATCTACAGCCTCAACAAGGACTAAGCTTCTGCCATGCTCAACAGTGAGTGCACTGAAGTGACTACTTGTGGGACTGTGGTGACCACGTATGTGACTGCAGTGACCACGTGTGGGACCGCGGTGACCACGTGTAGGACCATCCTCTATAAGGTCTTCCACCATCACACTGAAACCAAAAAAAAACTACAAGACCCAAACCACAAACCTTACACAAGGATGACTCTTCACATAAGTCTACCTGTCCCCAAAATCAAAGGCAGAATGACTCAACTGGAAAAAGACTTGTCACACTGTTCCAACAGGGAAGGTTAAAGACCCCTGTGGCACCGCACAGCTACACACAGACGTGTCTACCAATGGTCTTGGAGCCTAATTACTTTGGAAGAAAAAGCCTTATCTGAAAAAAAGAGATGAAATATAGGCTCCTGTTAAGCCAGTGTCATTAATTCTGACCCACTTGCTGAGCAGGCAAATAAGTGTGAGGCAGGGCTCTGGGACTGAGCTCCTCTCTGCCAGCTGGACAGCTTCCTGTCCACAAGCAACTCAAGAGTAGCAGCCTACAACAGGACCTGGCCACTAATGTGGCCTGCCCCTCCCAGAGGACAGCACGTAGCAACTACCTTCAGTGACCTCAGGTCTTAGTGCCACCACAGTGCACAGGCAGTGACCAAGCTGAGACAGGGTTGCAGGGAATCTGATCATCGCCAGCCATCAGTGAAGCAACAAGGAGGAAATGTGACCAACCTTGGGATGCCGTAGCTCTCCTCGATGTCTGCAAGCCTGCCAGGCCTAAAACGACACGATCAGTTTCAAAATAACACTAGCTGCTTGAATTTAATTCCAATGTCAACACATGGTTGAACACAGATCATCTAAAAACGTACTGTTTTTAACCAACTTTGGGAAGGTGGCTGGCGCCCACTGGTCCCAGCAGCACCTATTACTGTGCGATGGCCATCAGAAGCCCGACCTTACCAATACCATGAGAAGAAAGCACTCCCCTCTCATAGCCAGCGCGTGAAAACACACGGGGGTTTGTGTGGCCACCTCTGCCTGCCCACGGAGGGTGAGACACTCACCTTGAATGCTTCCACAAGAGCCAGGCAGTCACTCTTACTGCTACCTGAGAAGTGCACTTTGTTCCTGCAAACAGATTAATGACGACGTGTCACCTTGTACCATTGGGAAGGGGGCCCTTCCACCCGGGCAGTGGTGGCGCACGCCTGTAGTCCCAGCACTTGGGAGGCAGGCTCATCTCTGTGAGTTGGAGACCAGCCTGGTCTACAAGAGGGAGTTCCAGGGCAGGCTCCAAAGCCACAAAGAAACCCTGTCTCGAGAAGAAAAAAAAGAGAAAGAAAGAAAGGAAGTTAAATACCTATATCCGTCCAGATGCTGCCGAAAGGGCATTGTGAAAAAATTCTTCAAAGAAAGAGCTGCCGCTGGAGACAGAGAACAGGATGAAGACCGACCGCAATGCCAACACACTTTCCCCACACCTGAGCCCACACTTACCTATAATAAGACACTCATCCAGGCACCCAAACGCGTGTCCCAGCACAATGAGTTTACCCAGCTGCTGACTGACAGGGAGCTGTGCCAGCACCCTTCCTAAGAAGGTCAGCTCCCCATCATGGGGATTCTCATCTTCTCTCTGCCCGCTGACTGCCAGCGCTCCAACCTTATGAAACAAGTTAGTGCCATCAATGAGCACTGACATATACCACACTCCCTTCCTCCCGATGACCGAGGTTCTGAAGACAGCTAGGCTAACTGTAAAGGGCTAGCAGCTCCAAAGTGCTCCTGAAATCCCTCCCTTCCTCAGTTTTCAGGAAGCAGGTCGTGTCACTGGGGGACGGCACGCAAGGAGACTTTGCAAGTCCACCCAGTCCCCAGCTTTAATAAATGTGGCACACAGAGAAAAACAGGATCCAGTATCACTTAGCACAAGCACTCAATTCTCTAACAAACCACTTCTGAGAGGAAAACATTATCATCCCTGGTCCCCAATAAACAGTGTGAGGCCTGGGACACAGCTGACGTCAGGGCCAGTGGGGACAAGCCACAAGAGCAGAGCTTGAGTCAACAGTGCCCCAAGGACAGCAAAGTGGGAAGAGAGCTTCAAGCAAGGGTTGGGAGGAGGGCTGGGATGGGTGAAGGGACAAACTAGAGAGAGAAAAAAGATGGGCTAACGGTACCAATGACAGTGCTGGATGCTTCTGGGGGCATAGGATGGAGAGGATGTAGGCTTCACAAACACCAACAGGGTAAGTCTAAAGAGCAGACCTGGAGCCAGGCGGTGGTGGCACACACCTGTAATCCCAGCCTCTGGGAGGCAGAGGCAGGCGGATCTCTGTGAGTTCGAGGCCAGCCTGGCCTACAGAGACCTGGTACTAGAGTCACACACTGACCATTTATAACACCGACTGCTTTAATAATTATGATATTTAGACTCTCCCACAAAGCAAAAGCCTTAGCTTCCCCATCACTATAATCCCACAAGTCCCACCTCCTTTAGTAGAAGAATGGTTCGCTCGATGTCACTCAGACTGGGTGGAGACAGGGCAGTCGCCAACAGAGCTCTTGGTTCACCCATGTCAAGTAACTTCACTTTCAATATTGTGCTTCCCAATGGGCAACGCTGAAAGGGACAGAGTCTCAATTGAGAGGTGAGGTGACTAAACCGGTTAGCCTTCCATATGACTTGTGTTCCGAAGAGAATATACAAAGGAGAGGAGGGGAAAGAGACCAACAGAGAAAATAAAAGGAAAGGCAGAGGGCTGGGTGTGGCTGCACACCTGTAAACCCAGCACCTGGGGGATAGAGGCAGGGGGACAGGGGTTTGAGAACAGTGACACTATAAGGCTCCGACTCAAAACCAAGCAGAAAGTTGGGGAGGAGAGAGAAAAGCCAGGGATGGCATAATAGTGCATGTGTGTGACCCCATCACTTAGGAAAACAGGCCAAAGGACGCTGAGTTTGGAACCAGTCTGGGCTATACAGCAGACTGTCTCAAAAAACGAGGGACAGGGAGAAGGCCAAAAGCAAAAGAGAAAGAAGGAAGCAAAAAAGACCAAAAGAGGGATTGGAGGAGAGTAGAAAGCGGAAAGAGGAAAGGCTATTCCATAATCACTTATTATAAACGGAAAGAATACACAATATTTAACAGAAAATGAGATCATAGGGCCAACACTCTAGGCAACATTGGTCTCATTAAGAATTAAGAATGGGGTGGGCTGCAGAGGTGGCCTGGAGGTTAAGAGCTCCACCTGCCCTCCCAGGACCAGGATTTGGTTCCCAGCACTGATGTGATTGGTTAGAACCTTTTGAAATGCAGCTCCAGAGAACCCAGCACCTTGCTCTGACCTCTACAGACACTGCATGCCCCAGGGCACAAACACATCCAGAGGGAGCACCCACGCACATAAAGATATATTTTTTTTTATTTAAAAATAATCACAAACAGGGCTGGGACAGGGAGATGGTAATAGGTGGATGGTTTCTATAACCTAGTAACCATAGTTCAGTTCCATCCTACACAGTGAAAGCCCAGCCTCCCATAGCTGGTTTGCTATAGCATGTTCTTGCCATTCACAGAGACAGGTAAATCCCTGGGGCTCCCTAGCCAGCCACCCTAGCCTACTAAGAAAGTCAGTAATATAAGGCCCAGAACAGAATGTGCAGCGCTAAGTAGGCTTCAGAACTACATATACACACAAAACAAACACTAACAATGAGTGAAATTCATTACCAACATCTCCGGAACAACATGGTCTGGAATTGAGCTGTCCCAGAAGTCCCTGTGGATCAGCCTGTAACAGTACCCTTTAGACACCCGTCCAGCACGGCCTGCAAGAGAGAGGCTCAGTCCCACTGGTACTGATGACTCTGACATCAGTGTGAAGGGAAATGTAAAGCAGCCATTAATCCCTAATCAGGGAAAACCATCTTCCACCATACTAGCCCAGTAAAAACAAATTATTCTAATGCTATCCCAAGTAAGATTATCCTAAAAAGTTAGAGTAAGTGTTGCCTTAATGTTTTAAAATCTAGTCCAAGTTTCAAAAGAAAATAACTTGGTCAAAATGCAATAAAAACCAGAATATTTTGAATGACACATTTCCTGGAAGATTTATCTCAAACTAGTAAAATCAGAGCTCATCACAGAAAAGCCATGTAGCCGGTGACAGATGTGTCACTCACCCTGTGCAAATGGTATCTGGATCTGTCAGAGATTTGAGAAGCAGCCCCACCTGCCCAGGTTCTCACTGCTTCTGTGTGTCCATCTGTCCACTATTTTCACAAGGCACCCTTCGACTTCATCATATTAAGTGAGATCCGAGCGTGCAAAGAGCTCAGAGTCAAGTTCATCCCAAGGAGATGATGACACACACCACTACTTTTGTGTGACAATTATTATTTGTGGGGTAAAAACAAATCTTACAAGGAAAAAAGAGGTGGTCATAAAAGATATATAACATAAAATAAATAAATAAATAAGCCAGGTGTGGTGGCAGCACTCAGAAACAAGTTCAAGGCCAGCCTGCTCTACACAGCGAGTTCCATGCCAGCCAGTGCTACACGGTAAGGACCGGACTCAAACATAAATTAAGCAAATAATTCTTTAAAAGGTAAGAGATGGAGACAAGCATTCACTGAGGAGCAGACAACAGCAAGCAAACTTGAGGGATGCTAGTTAACCTTATGAACGGTTATGGAACTGAAAATCAAAAATCAAACAAGATGGCACGGCGTCCAATGATGGCTAAAATGAAAACTTGGTGACATCATCTGCCAGCAAGGATGCTGTGGGCAAGGGGCTCATCTATTGTGGAGGTACATAAAGTGGCCGCTGTGGAACTGAGGGAGCCTTCGTCATCTCCTAGTTCTCTCTGGGAAAGGTGCTGGACAGAGCACAGCAGACAAGAAAAGAGGCCTGAAGCCAGGTTTCTGGATCAAATCTCAGCCCTACCTAAGGAGAACCTGGTACAGTTGCTATCCCCCAAACTCCCCCAAGTCTCAGGACACAGCATGCTCACCTCACATTCCTTACAAAGGCTAAGGGAAGAAAGTATCAAAAGCAGTGTCCGCTCTGGGTAAGAATGTAGAGCATGCTTTTCTTATGCATATACGTGTTCAATTCTGAGGCAGTAGCTTCCCAGAAGGAATTCTTTGGCTTCTGCCTACCTCCCTCAGGAGGTCTCTATAAAACCAAGCCATTTCTCAGGATGCACCACACATGATGCCCCCCTAAAGCCAGCTCCTGCTACAGAAGGCAACATCCAGGCTAGGGATGTTACAGACTCACTTCTGTGACCAAAACACCCCTTCTCCCAAGGCCCCTGCAGGTCTGCCCAGGGCATGTGTGAGTGGGACTCCCTAGGAAAAGGACCCTAGACACAGCAGGATTTAGAGGTGGTCCAAGAGAAGCTAGTCAAAATCACCAAAGTGATCCAGCTGGCTTTCATGTCTACTAAATACTTCAATTTCAGTCTGAAAGGTTAAGTGCTGAGATAAGACCCTGGGAGAGAAAAACGTGGAGGCAAGGGACAGAGCTGAGATATCAAGGTCACCTTAAACCGGTCCCGCCGGAAGCACCCGGTGAGTGACAACGCTAAAACAAAGCTCTCGGAAAGACAGAGTGCATCAGGGACACAGTCTCAGTGTGGCCCTACCAAACACCTTACCTTTTCTCTGGTCGCAGCTGGTCTTCGAGGCCCAGCTCAGGCGCAGACTCTGGTAGTTTGTATCCTCATCACAAACTAGAGTCCTGGTCAGACAAAAATCTATAACTGCCATTAGGGAAAAAAAGTGTAAGCGCCATGCTGACACGGACTGGGACAGCCGCGTGCCGACACGGACTGTGACAGCCGCGTGCCGACACGGACTGTGACAGCCCACAGTGCCTGGTGACAAACAACGTGAATGGGCAGCTGCTGGAATTAGCGTGCGTGCAGAAATGTGTGGGGAGGTGCTGACTTGATGGCTCACCACCGTCTCTACATGACAACAGGAAGTCTTTGGGTCTTTGTAAAGCCCATATTATCATAGAGACCTGCCTGCATGCTCCCGAAAGACTAGACGTCCTCCAAAATATTATACCAGGGGTAGGGGGGACAAGTTAATGTTCTGGATTGCCTGGATTCCTGCCTGCCTGCCTGTCTGTCTGTCTGCCTGTCTGTCTACTGGCAAGTGGAACAAACCACCAATATTCTTTGTGCTTCAAGATGTTCATCTATCAGGCCCAGGTAAAGGAACCCTTCAGCTGCCCCCCACCCCTGGACAGCACCCGTCCTATGTACGATGAAGCTGTCCTTTGGAGAAACAGAAGGCAGACTTCTGGTCTACCTCCCGCGCAGTGTGCCTCCTCACTGCTACCACAAACTGTACCACAAACAACTCTCACCCCAGTCACCTCACACACGACTTCTGGTGACTTCAAGTCCAGCAAAAACAGTGCTGACTTTTCTCACCTCTTGGGGTCTAGAGTCTTCCTCATGCCTGATGCATCATGAAAACAGAGACTTGTATCTATTTTTCTACAATTCCCACTGGCACAGAAACAAACACCTATTAGTTTCCCTTCCCTTGGCTCACGCATTTTTCCTTCTTGGCGCTCCCAAACTCTGTGCTTCATGTCTGAATCACATTTTTGCAGTTCACTTCTTCTTCACTTTAAGCCTTTGTTCAAACATCGCCCCCTCAAAGGAGTCCCATGTCATCCTATGGTGGTTTGGATGTGACGGTGCCCCCCCCCCCCCCCCGTCAGTCTTGCATGCACAAACACTGGTCCCCTTGGTGGCTGTCGGGGAAGGATTAGGAGGAGGCATGGACTTGTCGGAGGTGTGTCACTGGGGGCAAGCTTAAGGTTTCAAACGTCTTCCACTTTCTGCAGGGTACACTCAAAAACTTTCCTGCTTGAGGTTCAAGATGTGAGCTCTTCCCGCTGCTACAGCTACCTGCTGCCTGCTACCTCAGACTTACCATGATGAACTTTACCCTCTAGAACCATGAGCCCAAAGAAACCCTTTTTCCATTTTATCACAGCAATATAAAAGTATCTAATATCACCCTGTGCTGGATAGTTTTATGTCAAGCTAAAGTCATCTGAGACAAGGGAACCTCAATTAAAGAAAATGCCTTCATAAGGTCAGGTTGGTGGGATATTTTCTTAATTAGTAATTAATGAGGGAGGGCCCACCCCATTGTGGATGCAGCCACCCCTGGGCTGATGGTCCTGGGTTCTATAAGATGGCAGGATGAACAAGCCATAGGAAGCAAGCCAGTAAGCAGAACACCCACCCCTCCCCACCACCGTGGCCTCTGCATCAGCTCCTATATCCAGGTTCCTGCCCTGCTTAAGTTCCTGTCCTGACTTCCTCCAACAATGGACTACAATGTGTAAGTGTAAGACAACAAAACCCTTTCCTCCCTAAGTTGTTTTTGGTCATGGTGTATTGCATGTATTAGGGTGATTGCAATAATCACCCTAACTAAGATCGGCCCTATATAAAAGATATTTTCCTCTCAGAACTGGAGCCTGTTCCCATGTTTCTTTTCCTATATAGCTGTCTCCACATGAAATTGTAATCCATCTGCTATCTGTCTCCCAGCAGACTATAGTCAAAGAGACAATACAGTCTTCTACTTGGTACTGTACCTGGGCTACATGCATTGGTCCCTCAAGCATAATAAATGACACAACAAACTCATGAGTGAGCAAGTGTACAAATGCATATACACCCGGCGGCAATGGGGCGGCCCACCATGGCGCCCTTCTAAGTTTCCTTCAGAAAACAGTACCTAGCTCCTCCCTAATACTTGTCTACCTTTCTAGACAGGACACCACCATCAGGAAGCCCCAAAATTCTGCTTCCTACAAGATCCCTTGAAACTCACTGGCCTCTCCTAGAGGCAGCCCTACCTGAAGGAAAAGGTATGCTCAGAGAAAACAGCGATGAGCCAAGATATGAGGGATAGGACCTTTGTGAGTCTTTCTCTGGGTCCCCCAAACATGAGGAGAAAGGAGGGCACTCCTGTGGTTCAGGAAAGCCCAGTGATGCCATCTTTCACATGAGGAAGTGGGCAAAGAAAGGCCTTACCATATTTGACATCTGGAACTGTGACAGAACTCTCCGCAATGTTGGTGGACAGAATAATCTGTGGGGCATTAAACAAAACAGGCTGACATTTTCCCTCTGTCCTTGACTGTCAATATTATTGTCAATTAGGAACTCACCATCTTCATATTTTCTGCAAATTACAACTATCAGACACATTCAACACAGAGGCACTTTATGAAAATAGGTATAGCATGGCCGACGATCTTCTCATGAACCTATTATAAAGGCTTTAGCAGACAGCTGTGGAACTGCCAGGAGCCAAAAATCACAAGCCGGTCAAATCCGGAGCACAGAGTACCACCCTGAGCACCCCAGAATAGCATCTGGGGTCTAGGTTGCCTAAAGATTCTAAACAACCTCCAGAGTATCAGAGATTTCAGCCAAAAGTTCGGGGTCTCAGACTCTGGTCCCCCCCGGCAGCTGTGAGGAGTAGTGGTTTTAACAAAGAACTACCTCCAGAGGGTTTAGACCACAGCGTCTGACAAAGTCACCACTCCCAAGGCAGCAAACAGTGCCCTGGATTCAGGGAATTAAATAAATGAAAATCTTGGTTTTGCCAGTATATAGCTACGACCTCAGCACTCAGAAGGATGGTATAAGGTGATCTCAAATTCAAGGCCAGCCTACCCTGCATAGCAATACTCTGTCTCAAAAACAAACAAAAATATCTTAGCTTTTCATAAAATTGACTTAGAAAATAATATACAATGTGAAAGGTATAGATTCTCATCAACAGGATTTGCCTGGGCGACTCGACAGCAATGAGGGACATGCTTGGGAGGGAGGTAAAGTACCAGCCTTTCTCCACCAATGGTCACCTCACACCTCATCTCCCAGCTTCTTACCTTTCTGTACCCAGGGACTGGACTTAAAAACACGTTATTCTGTTCTTCTAAAGTCACGCTGGAATGGAGTGGATAGACCTGTAACCTAAGAAACAAACCGCTAAAATAAATGCCACATGACACACAGCAGACAAAGTAACTATTCAGGGAGGTGATGACAGTTATGTAAGGCATAAGCTACACAACGCTCTGAAGCCGAACCAAACCTCCGTTACTTACACACACCTTTTGTGAATCATGTTTGTGAGAAGTTCATGCATGTAATTTATCTCACCCAGACCTAGGGGGGGGAGAAGGGGGAAGGCAAATGTGAACTTACTGCTAAAACAGAACCTTTAAATTAAAATGACAACTTATTTTTAAGGCTCTTTACATCTCTATCCATCGCACAGAGATGCATGCACCATGCCAGGCCTTGCAAGTGTACGGTCAACAAAACAAAGATCCCCAGGAGCTCACGTAGTAAGGCATTCACCAGTGCTGCAGAGGCCACTGGCTGTGTGCAATATGAAGAGGGGCCAAGCAGGGCAGGACGACAGACAGAGAGTGGGGCTGAGATGGTCAGCACAGCTCTCAGTAACAAGATTTGCTTGTTTGGGAATTCCACGCATGTGTGTTTTGATCAAATCTACTCCACATTCCTGCTACTGATTCCTCCCTCCCTCTGCCCTTTAAAAAAATAACACACCAGAGACCACGTTGGTGCTCCCTGTGTATGCACAGGCGGACACATCCCTGAAGAAAATTGCTTTTCCCTCTTCCCAGTAGCAGCCTCCCCCATCCGTGCTGGGATTTTCTGGCTCTTTCTTGTTCGGGTCATAGTGCATGCAGTCATAGCCACTGTGAGTTCAAGTCTGCGAAAGCACGGTCACGTTCCAGCTTGTGTTTCTCTGCACACTGTGATCTACTCCCCCTGGTCCTTACAATCCTCTGCCCCCTTCTTCCATATTGACCACTGAGCCCTGGGGGCAGAGGTGGGATACAGGTACCCCGTTTAGAGCTGGCTGAACACTCCATACTTCTATTCTCTGCACAATGATCAATTGTGGGTCTCAGTATTAAACCCTTTCATGAGTGTTGAGAGATGCACTAATGTATAGGTACAAAGATAAGCACATACGGAACAGCTTCTTCTTATGTCCACTTAGCAGAATACTAGTATTAGGGCTCTCCCTAAGGGCCTGCGATATCACCAGTCTCCAGCTTTGGTCCATCCAGTGAATACTACCTGGCATGAGTTCCGTCTTATGGAGTGTGCTTTTAATCCATTGGAAAATAGTTGGTCGTTCCCATAACATCTGTGCCACTACTGTACCAGTAGCTTATCCTGCCAGCTACATCATTACTGCAGCTCACAGAACCCACAGCTGAGTAAGACTGTTTATCATCTGCCTCACCAAGCAGCATGTGTACAACATCCCAGGACTATTAAAGCTAACCAGAAGAGACAAGCCTTCCAGTACCAGAGGTTCAGAGATAAACCTCTACCAGCTTGACGTTTCCAGGTCGTATGAGTCAAGTGTGTGGTATTGTCCACAACTGGGTCTCACCACCTAGTCCTGGAGGGTAACCCAGAGCAATAGCCATAGCCGTAGCCTGTAACGTTTGGGAGTCTATAGAACTTCCATTGACCAACAACTCAAAAAGAAGTAATATATGCCTGGCAGCGAGCTTTTAATTTGGTAGCCTCTGTTATATGGAGGCGGCATTAACCTCCTGCTGTAGGGTAACTCCATTCAAACCCCTTTTATAGATATAAAGAAATCTCCTAGGTAGTAGGTTTCTATATGGCATTTCCAAAGGTCTTTTGTGCTTGTTAGGCCACACCCACTTTTCTGCCCTGCCCTCCCACCCTAACCATTTAGTCCTTTCTATCCCATTACTCCCTTTTGCCCTCTACAACCTGTCCACACCTCCACTGCTGAAGTCTGCCCCTACCACGGTTCTTTACAGGGTTCCCGACTTCTGAGTACTCCAACTCAAGCATACATATCTAGACAGATGTGGTAGCACACGCCTTTGGTCCCAGCACTCAGAAGGCAGAGGCAGAAGCAGCTCTATGAGTTCAAGGTCAGCCTGTCTACAGAGTACGACCCTGTCTCAAAAATAAGCACACATATCTAAAAAGACGGCGCCCGCATGAGAGGGCTGCAGTGCGTCTTTCTGGCTGTGGTCAGCTCACAAAGAACGCTCATCTCCAGCGCTGCCATTTACTCTGGACGTTTACTGACTTCAATGTCCTTTCAGTTGGATAGTGTCACGCTGTGTATATGACACATTTTCACGGCCCATCACTTGCTGGGTGTCTTTCTTCCTGTTCTAGAGCATCAATGAACACAGATGAACAGACATCTCTGTAATATGATAGAGTCCTTTGTATATGCTAAGGAATACTATAGGTCGATTGATGGGAGATGTCATTCTGTGTATGTTTCTCATACTGGTTAATAATAAAGCACTGTTGGCCAATAGGAAAGGAAGATAGGAGGGACTAGGAGACAAGGAGGAAATAGGAAGTAGTAAGGAGGAGTCAAGATGGAGAGTTTGCAGAAAGCTGGACGCCAGCTGCCTCCCCGGTAAGAGAAGGTCATGTGAAAATACATAGATCAGCAGAAATGGGTTAATAATTAAGACAGAGCTAGCCGATAAGAAACTAGTAACTGGCCAACAGTATAATATCTAATACAGAGTCTCTGTGTATTATTTGGGGCTGGCGGCATGGCAGCAGGACAAGACCGGGTGGCGGCAGACGAAAAACCATACTCGTTACAGTCGATCGTGCGATAGTTCCATTTCTCAGGGCTGGAGAGATGGTTCAGAGGTTTAGAGCACTAGCTGCTCTCAGAGGTCATGAATTCATTTCCCAGCAACCAAACGGTGGCTCACAACCATCTATATTAATGCGTTCTGGTTCCCTCTTCTTGCCTGTACATGCAGGCAGAAGAGTGTACACATAATAAATAAATAAATATTTTTAAAAAGTTTCTCAGCCATTGTCTTGAGAATTGCTCTGCCTATTTCCTTCCCCCAGTTTTAAGCGGGTTGGTTTTTTTGTGGGGGTTTATTTTCCGAGTTCTTTATATATCCTACCCTTGGTCAAATGTGTTTTTTTTTTTTTTTCATCCTGTAAGCTGTGTCTTCATTTGAACAATGGTGCCCACTTGCCACTGTCCCCCTTAATGCCTGCAGCACTGAGGTCCTGTTCAGAAAGTCCTTCCTGTGCCTGTCTGTGCATCCCCTGCCTTCTCTATGGGACTCAGGACATTATGCTGAAGTCCTTGATCCACTGGAACGGAGTTCTGTACAGGGTGTGAGATAAGATCTAGTTTCATTTGTTACATGTGATATCCAGTTTGACCAGCACCATTTGGTGATGATGCTGTCTTCTCTCCAATGTGCATGTTTGCCTTCTTGTCAAAATCCAGGTGGCAGGAGGAGTTGGGCTCCTAAGTGGGTCCTCAGTGTATCATTTTTATATGATGTTTTTATTAGTATGATTCTATAACATAACTGAACATCAGGAATGATGTTTTCTATAGCAATGGGAGGTTTTTTTTTTTTTTTTTGTTGTTGTTGTTGGTTTTTCAAGACAAGTATTCTCTGTGTAGCCCTGGCTGCCCTAGAACTCGCTCTGTAGACCAGGCTGGCTTCGAACTCACAGAGATACACCTGCCTCTGCTTCCCAAGTGCTGGGATTAAAGATGTGTGCCACCACACCTAGCTCTAAGGCAATGTTTTCAGTGTTTCCATATGAATTTTGAAATTATTTCTTCAATTTCCATGAAGAACTACACTGAAATTTTGATGAGGATTTACTAGATTGCTTTGAGTAGGGTGGCCATTTTCACAATATTAATCCTACCAATCCTTGGGCAGGGGAGGTCTTTATATCATCTATTATGTTCTTCAGTTTCTTTCTTCGGCATCTTAAAATTTTCATTGAACAAGTGTTCCTTTATTAGATTTATCTCAAGATAAAATGATAACTTTAAGAACCTTGCCAGCTCAATTTGACTCTTTAGTCCTTTGTACCAGAACTAAACAAATGCATCATGACATTAACAAGTAATAATTTAAAGTGTATACATTCTTTCAATGTTTTCCTTGCCAGAGCAGTGACTACTTATGAGTGTTTGCTACATAGGTAATTTCTTTTCTTCCCTTGTGTTTCCCAAATTTCCTCCAATGAGCATACAACATGCTTCCTATCAAACATTTTTTTAAGCCAGACATGGCAATTGAGAGGCAGAAGATAATCTCCAGTTCAAAGCTAGACTGAACTACACGGCAAGTTCCAGACCAGCCAGGGCTACATTAAAAATCCTGTCTCCAAAAAACAAAAGGACTGTAGTGTAACTCAGTGACAAAGTTCTGTCTAACATGAGCAGCCAACTGGGTTTGATCCCAAGCATATAAAACTAGTGATAATACTTCAAACGCTTTGATCCTTCTGAGTAGTTCACAAATGTCCACTGACTTATATCACCTGCATATGCATTCTGCCTCTTTGAATTATCAATATTTCGGTCTTTTACAGTTTCAACTGTCTATCTCAAAAATTATTTTAGATTCCAACTCCAGTAACTTGGGAGTGAGAGACCTTATTTAGAAATGGTCATTTCGCAGAAAATGAGCTGTGATGGAGTCTGGTGGAGTAGTCTGAGGCCTCCACCCAACAGCACTGTTAGCCTGAAGAGGAGGAGAAGAGACCCTGCCACAGGCAGCAGCAGAGAACCGCCCACCCGCCTCAAGACAGACAGCTCTAACCCTGGTGAGCACATGGGGCTGGGGGGAGCCTGGTGCCCGAGCGGCAGTGTGTCTGCCGACAGCCTCTCATAGAATGCCTAACTCCCCCATAACAGTAGGGAAACACACCACTTTTGCTTAAAACCATCCAATATGCAATACCTTGTCAGAGCAGTCCTGAAAAACTAGAACAGATCTGCTAGAAAACAAGTCAATTAATGGAACACGTAAACACATAGTATGCCAGACTTGGATTTATATTAGCACAGAACAAAAAGTCACACACCGGAAGGTAAAATGTCACCTGTGAATGTCTTCCTCGGGCAGTGTTGACCTCATGTTAGGTATTACTGAGTAGCAACATAACTCTTTCCTTACCTAGTATGTATACATCGAAGTCATTTGATCAATATATAAAAGATGCAAACTATACACCTAATGGTTCTTCTGTACATAAAATGTGTCTATTTAGTAAACAAAATGTGACAAGAATTAGAAACTCACATGTTACATTCCAAAATTAAGTTTCTCTTGTATGTTCTTGTTTCCATCACTACTTGCACTAATACTCATGTGTTCTGCATATTACCTTTCAATAACCAATACGTGAATTACTGTTATAATTTCATCAGTTTCATAAGTGATTTTGATGAGATACCATTATATGCAATGCATCTTTCCAGAAGGGTCCAGCAGGAGCCCATTTCCTGAAGCTCTGAAAAGGGACTGCGACATCACTGAGATCGCTGAGGACTCAGGCGCTTCAGGCTTTGCTCATTAAGAGCACTGGTGATGACAACCGCCTCACCACCCAGAGGGATGCTCTGAACACAGCCAGCATCTTACCAGGAATTGTGAAGCTGCAAGACAGCCTTTAAAAAAGTTAGTCTTCACTACCGCTATGCACTCCGCAGCAACGCAAATGTTAGTGAGTCACAGTTGTTCATGTTCCCGGTGTCTAACAACAGGTAGGCATGACCACCATTTTTCACAACATGTGCTGTCCAGAGTATTAAAATTCCAGTCACAAAAGTATGACAATCACACCTGGCAAAAACACCAGCACGCTGCTCCGCTCCGACACGAACTGGGCCCCCGACTGGGTCTTGTTCCTGTCAAAATGTGAGGCGAACAAGTCTGAGTCAAGGCTGGGAGAGCTCCTGCCGTGAGACCCCCATGCTTACAGCTCCGTCATAAGAGCTCTCACAGACATGGCAGAGAGGCCAGCCTGGAGATAAGCTAGGGCTCTTGGCTTCCACTGCATTTGCCTGTAAGACACAGTATCTGCAAAAGTTTTCCTGGAACTTTAGACAGTATAATCCAGAACAACAAAATATAAACTTTAGAATAATTATAAGCAAGCTTTATTTGTTTTGTTTTTTAATATATATTATTTTTTCTTATTTTACATATCGATCCCTGTTCCCTCTCCTTCCCTCCCTCCCATGCCCCCCAACCCCCTATAAGCAAGTTTTATTAAAGCCCAGATTATTACTACAAAGTATGCTTATACATGCAGCTCTCAGGTAACCACAGAATTTTCCTTTCTCCACAGACCTGTAAGTCCTGCCTTCCTCTATGCAGTCTAGGGACAGCAGTAACAGACAGAAGGGCCCTACATTGCTCTGGAGCCTAGACCCACTCACCCCAGTTAGAGAGACAGACAAGAAGTAAGTAGACAGACAGGTTCTACACTGCTCTGGAGCCTACTCCCCAGTAGAGAGACAGAGAGGAAATAAGTAACTTGGAAATAAGACGGAAAGAAACAAAACTAATACAGGATAAAAGGTTATAAGCTGGGGCTGGAGAGATGGCTCAACTGTTAAAGTACCTCCACATACATGTACACATGTGCCCCCCAACACACACACACACACACACACACACACACACACTCAGGTACACATGACTAATCACTCATTCATTTCCAGCTCTGATCATTGAAAATACCTACACATACTGACAAATCCGTGGCAAAGTGTGAAGCCAGAGCCTGGTGTCCTTTTTGAAGACACACTTACATAATTCACTGCAGGAGCCACACCCCCTGGGAGTACAAGCAAGACATCAAACAAGTGCCCCAGGATGGAGTGGCCAAGCCCATGGATGTCATAGTCATCCCAAGATGGCTCCTACTCACTAGGAGCACACGTACAAAAAAAGACTAAAATTAACTTTATACTTTAACAAAAATCCATCAATCTTTTAAAAATAAGAAGACAAGCCTCAAAATGAGAAAATATTTGCAGTATTTTTCTGATATAAAGAACTGTTACCCAAAATACATAAAAAACACAAACTCAGCATACACACACACGTGTATATGTATGTGTATATATATGGTAAGGTCCTTGAAAAAGATATAGCTATCTATCTTTAATCCCAGCACTGGGAAGACAAAGGCAGGCAGATCTGTGAGTTCTAGGCCAGCCTGGTCTACATATCAAGTTCCAGGCCAACCAGAGTTGTTTAGTGATACCTCTCAAACAAACAAACAAACAAAAAAAAGCCCAACAGATAAATAATTGGATTGAAAAACAGGCTAATTAAATAGACCTATAACCCCTAGGGAATTAGAAACAGCCATCAAAAGTCTCCCAACCAAAAAGAGCCCATGACCAGATGGTGTCAGCATAGAATTCTACCAGAATTTGAAAGAAGAGCTAACACAAATACTCCTCAAATTGTTCCACACAATGGAACATTGAAGGAACATTGCCAAACTCTTTTTATGAGGCTACAGTTACCCTGATACCCAAGCCACACAAAAACACAACTAAGAGAACTACAGACCAATCTCCCTTATGAACACTGATGCGAAAATACTCAACAAAATACTGGCAAACCAAATCCAAGAAAACACACACACACACACACACACACACACACACACACACACACACAAATCATCCACCATGACTATGTAGGCTTCATGAACTCAGAGATGCAGAATTGGTTCAACACATGAAAATACATCAATGTAATCTATCGTATAAACAAACTGAAACAAAAAACTCATCTCATTAGATGCTGAAAAAGCCTTAAACAAAATCCAACATCCCTTCATGATAAAGGTCTTGGAGAGAGCACAGATACAAGGAACATACCTAAACATAATGAAGGCAATATACAGCAAGCCAACAACCAATATCAAACGAAATGGAGAGATCCCATTAAAATCAGGAACAAGATAAGGCTGTCTACTCTCTCCATATCTACTGAAGTCCTAGCCAGAGCAGTAAGACAACTAAAGAAGATACAAAATGGAGAAGTCAAACTTTTACTATTTGGTGATGATATGATATTACACATATGTGACCCAAAAAATTCTACTAGGGAACTACTACAACTGATAAACACCTTCAGTAATATAGCAGGATACACGATTGACTTAAAAAAAAAAAAATCAGCAGCCCTCCTATATACCGAAAATGGGCTAAGGAAAAAAAATGAGAGAAACAATACCCTTACAATAGCCACAAATAACATAAACTATCTTGGGGTAATGCTAACCAAACAAGTAGTCTTTAAAGAAAGAAACTGAAAGAACTTCCTTGCTTTTAGATAGGTAGAATTAACATAATAAAAAAAAACAACCAAAAGCAATCCACAGATTCAACGTTAAAAACCAGCAAAAATTTTCACAGGCCTTGAAAGGACAATACTCAACTTTATATGGAAAAGCAAAACACCCACTATAGCCAAAACAACCCTGTACAATAAAGGAACTTCTGGAGACATCACCATCCTCGACTTCATACTCTACTATAGAGCTACAGTAATGAAAACAGCTTGGTATTGGCACAAAAATAGACAGGTGGACCAATGTAATTGAATTCAAGACACAGATATCAATCTATACCCCTATAAACACCTAATTTTTGACAAAGTAAAATTATAAAGTGGAAATAAAAAATCATTTTCAACAAATGATGATGGCATAATTGGATGTCAACATGTAGAAGAACATAGATATGTACCTATCAGCATGCACAAAACAAGTCCAAATGGATCAAAGACCTCAGCATAAAACCACAACCTCATTGAACCTCAGAGAAGAGAAGGTGGGAGGTACCCTTGAAGTCATTGGCTCAGGAGACCGCTTCCTGAATGTAACTCCAACAGCACAGCACTGAGAGCAACAATGAAGAAATGGGACCTACCGAAACTGAGAAGCTTCCATAGAGCAAAGGACATGGCCAATGAGACAAAACAACTTCCTACAGAATGGGAAAAGATCTTTACCAACCCCACATCTGACAGAGGGCTAATCTCCAAAATATACAAAGAACTCAAGAAAACTTGAAGTCAAAAGACCAAATAAGCCAATAAGAAATGGGTATAGCTCTAAACAGAGAACTATCAACAGAGGAATCTCAAATGGCCAAAAGACACTTAAGAAAATGCTCAACATCGTTAAGTCATTAGAGAAATGTGAATAAGAACCACTCTGAGATTCCATCTTACAACTGTCAGAATGGCCAAGATCAAAAACTCTGATGACAGCTTATGCTGGAGAGGATGTGGAGTAAGGGAACACTCTTCCACTGCTGGTGGGAGTGCCAACTTGTAGAGTCACTTTGGAAATCAATATGGCAGTTCCTCAAGAAAATTGTGAATCAATCTACCTCAAGACATAGCAACCCACTCTTGGGCATATCCCCAAAGGATACACACTCACACCACAAGGACACTTGCTCAACCACATTCGTAGCAGCATTATTTGTAGTAGCCAGAACCTGGAAACAACCTAGATGACCCTCAACTGAAGAATGGATAAGGAAAATGTGGTACATTTACACAATGGAGTATTACTTAGCAGTATAAAACAATGACATTTTGAAATTTGCAGATAAATGAATGGATTTAGAAGAAGCCATTTTGAGTGAGGTAACCCAGACACAGAAAGATAAATATAATATGTACTTACTCATAAGTGGGTATTAGACATAAAGCAAAGGACAATCAGCCTACAGGCCACAACCCCAGAGAAGCTAGGTGACAAAGAGGACGACCCTAAGAGACACACACATGAATCTGCCTTGTAAGGGGGGAAAAGGCAAGATCTCCTGAGTAAATTAGGAATGTGAGGGGTAGGGGGATGCTTGCAAGGAGAGAGGGGAGTGGGGAGGAAATGTATTACTCAATTAAAAAAAGAAAAGAAAAATGGCCAAAAGACAAACATTAGAGCCCAGAGAATCCTCTGAAGAGGGAGATGAAGGATCGTAGGAGCCAGAGGGGTGAAGGGCACCACAAGGAAACCCATAGATTCCTACCCTGTGCTCATAGGGTAGGGGCTCACAGAGTAGAACCAACAACCAAGACGCCTGCATGGGACTGACCTAGGCCAGATGTATATACTAACAGCTACATAGCTTGGTCCTCGTGTGGAGCTCCTAACAGTGGAAGCAGGGCTGTCTCTGACTCTGTTACCTGCTTTGGGGGCCCTTTCCTCCTACTGGATTGCCTCATGCAGCCTTAAGAGGACAGGGGTTGCCTCGTCTTAGTGCAGCTTGGTATGCCATGGCTGCACTGTCCATGGGAGGCCTGTCCTTCCTTTCTGAAGAGAAACAGAACTCAGCCACTTGGTGGTGGTTACGCAACATGGTGTAGCTACACTGAAAGATGGGTTAATGGTACCTTACAAATGAACCATGATCTTGTCATAGAAACCAACAATAGTGTTCCTTGTAATTTACCCGGATGAACCGGATGTCTGCATCTACATAAACCTGCATCCAGGTTTTTTCATAGCAGCTCTAGTCATAGTTTGGGACTTAGTGACAAGTCTCTAAGATGTAACTTGGTAAATAAATAACTGTAGTCTGTATAAACAATGGAATATTATTCAGCAATTAGAAAGTCAGGGCTGAGTAGATGGCTTGGTAGGTAAAGGAGGACCTGAATCCAGATCCCCTGTAGGGTTGGCAGCTTTGTCTACAATCCCAGCTCAGTGGGACAGGAAGGAGATGGGGGAGAGCAGGCAAGTGGACCCTGGGGCCATGCTGGGGCCATGCCGACCAGACAATCTAGCTAAAGTGGAGAGCCTAAGTTCAGTGAGAGACATACGAAACCTGGTAGAGAGCAGCCCAGGAAGCCATTCCCATAGTCTTCCGTCTCCCCTCGTACACATGGGGAGTGCACGTGCATTCACCGTACACACAAAAGGAACTCATTATAGTTACATAAAATAACAGTTGGCTTACTGCTAGACATGGTAGTGCATACCTTTAATCCCAGACTTCAGAGCCAAAGGCAGATGAGTTCAAGGCCAATTTGGTCACCATAGTGAGTTTCAGGACAGCCAGGGCTACACAGAGAGATGCTGCCTCAAACAACAACAATTAGCCTACCAAGCCATGAAACAATAAGCAAAAATCTTAAATGCTTTTAAAATTATTTTTTTTCTGATTTTACTTAAATATTTATTCAATGTATGTGTGTACATGCCTGGGTATATGTATTGCACCATGTGTGTTCAATAGTTACAGGTAATTGTGAGTCACTCTGTGTGTGCTTGGAACTGAACCTGGGTCCTATGCAAGACCCTTCTTCAGTCCCTTAAATGTTTCCAAGTAAAAAAAGTCAATGAAAAAAGGCTACCAACCATATCATTTCAACTGTCGGATGTTCTGAAAAGGCAAAACTAAAGAGCTCAGTCCAGGAGATGGGGGAGAATAATGGAGAGGGTGGAGAGGGGCCCTGGGTGCTGGACTGCTGTGTGTGACACTGTAATGGGAGATGCATGGTCACACTGCTATCAAAACAGAGACTGCGCAGCACCAGGGCTGAGCCAGTGCAAGCAGGACTCGGCGGCAGTGTGCTCAACTCAACGTGACGGACAAACACCTCTGGTGCAGGGCTCAGATACTAGGACAGGCTGTGTTTGTGGAGCGAGGTGGCCCATGGGAGCTCCCTGCATGCTCTTGCTCAATTTCATTGTGCACATGAAAATGTCTATGGAAAGGAAGAACAATCCAAGTTCACTTTAACTTTATTTTGGCTTTTGGTTTTTTTGTTTGTTTGTATTGTGAGATGGGGTTTTTCTGTGCAGCTCTGGCTGTCCTGGAACTCACTCTGTAGACCAGGCTGACCTTGAACTCACAAAGAAAAAGAGAGAAAGAAGCAGACTTTTAAAAAAAAGGAACACTCGTCCTTGTGGAACAATCTTAGGAAATATAGAACAAAGAATAGATCATGGCAAATATAATAGGGGCTCAGAAAGAAGCCGAGAGGATGCTAAGGCCACTAGAAGGCTGCTGGGCAGGCTTCCAATACTAGTGTTGAGACTCAGAGAGCCCGTTCAGTTGCCAGCAAAGGAAACACAAAGGAATCCACACCTACTCCCTGCTCTGAGGCTATGGATCATCAAAGACAAAGAACGTGCCTGAAGGTTATCCATGGTGAAAAGATATGCTTACTGCGGACAAGAAGACAAAAAGAAGCTTTATCACTCTAGCAACACAAGGCAGTAGATTATATGAAATTAGCATCAAAACTTGGAAAGAATACTAAAAAAAAAAAAAATGCTTTCTGTTAATTCTTTTCTCAATGTTACTGTGTATAGAAAACCAGAAAAATAAAATATAAGGAGCATTTAATAACTTTTAATTTCATATGAGTATTTCTACTCTGGAGATCCAAAATCTGAAATGCTCCAAAGTCTGATACTTGATCTTGAGCCTTGAAACGTTTTTGAGTTTAGAGTGTCTGGGTCCAGCCACTGAGGTCTGAAAACAATTCTGGCTCCAAGCTTTCTGCTGGAAGTCCAACCTGCTCCTAAAAGCACTGAACACACATCAAGGATGTGAGCCAGGGCATGTGCTATTCACAGTAAAGACATGAGATTTTTTAATTTATGCATTTGTGTATACGTGAACATGTGTTGGTATATGTGCATGCAGAAGTAGGGAGAGAGAGAAAGGGAAGGGTAAGAGAAAGAGGGGAGGAAAGAAGGGAATCAGAAAGGGAGGGAGGGGTTTTGGAGGGATGAGACAGAAAAGTGTCAGCGTCAACTCTGAGTGTCACCCTCAAGAACCCTGTCCACCTGCTTTGAGACAGCGTCTCTCCCTGGCCCGAATCTGGCTGACCACTGAGACCCACCCAGTGCTGTCTCCTCCACCTGCCCAGCTGGAACTACAAGCACACATCCCCAAGCCCATTGTGTTTGTTTCCCTGTAGGCTCCGGACTCAGACTCAGGCCCTCACGCTTGCAGACCATGCACCTGGCCAACCGAGCCGTCTGCCCAGCTCAAGGGTTTCATCTGTTGACTTAGATTCTTTCAAAGGATGAAACTGAAATCAAATAAAAGCTAAGAGCATTTGCCAACAAAGCTCTTGAAGGCTATAACCTGGGAAGAACGAAAGCAAGACAAGAGGTTTAAATTTGATAAACAAGGGTTAATTCAGGTACCCTAAGGCCTACAGGAAAAAGTCACCCCAGCAACGCTAGCTGGTTACTAAGGGAGGGAGAATATTCATTACCATTCCTTGTTTCTAAAGTAATAAGTGCTATTTATGTGGTGCAATAAAATTACAACCACAGAGCTTCAATAACACAGTATTTTTAAATTACAGACTCAAACCAGTACTTAGAACCTAAAACCTAAACTGTCCTCAAAGGAAAAAGTCTCCTTTTTTTTTTTTTTTTTTTTTTTGCTTTTTAAACAAAAGCTAGAAGAATGATCGCCTGCATTGCCTGCTGGGTGTCAGGAAATATCTCAGGACAAAGAGAACAGAGGCAGCCATGTGAGTCCTGTGTCTGGGAAAGTCATCATGCCACTTTCTGGCTCCAATGCTAGCATAAAAAGAAAAGGCCCCAGAGCTGCACCCAGCACGGCTTTGACTCTAGCAGTCACTGCTGACAGCTGAAAGGTTCCTACTGCTGGGTGTCTTCACGCCCACAATCCAAGCGCCTGAGAGAAGGATGGCCACACTCTGTTGTGTAGCAAGCCTGTCTAAAAACACGCCCAAGTGTCTACAGCTATTATCTCACTACTGTATAAACGTGTATGGTAAATGCACGGAACGTGTAGCTGGAGGGGCTCTTACCCACTCTCCCTCATGTCCAGGTCATCAAACATCTGAATGAGAGAGACAGCAACTTCATAGACATCCTTTGTTATCACTGGCTCCTCCAAACGGTAGGGGGGAAGCTGGAAAGAATAAAAAACAAGAGAACATCTACATAGAACTGCAGGAAAAGTGCTGGTTTAGGTGTGTGCTCTCTAAAAACATAGTAATTAACAACACTAATAATGCCAACTGCAGTCAACCATGAAGGCGTGCGGTGGCAAGGGCGCCGTGGCAAGGGCGGCCTGGGGTACTGGAGATGTACGGTGTTAAAAGTCCGTGGCAACTTAGTGTAAGGCGCAGGATAGCTACATCAAAGGCCCGGGGAATAGGAGTTGTTTCCTATCCCGCAATCAGCGCCCTTCCAGGGCATCAATTCCCACCTCTAAGAGCCCCGACATCACAACATCTACACACAGCAACTACCACACCTGCCTCCCAGTGTGCCCTAAGGGTGACACCACCTGACACCAAAGCAGACTCAACTCCAGCCTAATGCGGTAGAGTTGCCCCTGGGACCCTCTGCAGAACACAACCACCACTGGCCAGGCTGGAAGGACTGTCTATGTGCAGAGATCTCCAATGTCCCACACAACAGCTACAGCACCGCTTACACAGAGCCTGTTTTATGTCCTTTGTTTTCCAGCAAGGGTATGAACATTTTGTTTAATAACTGGATCAACTGTCTACAAGCACTCATGAGTTGTGACAGACACACAGGAAGGACTCGAGTCTTTAGGTGGTCAGAGCTAGTCATAATGTATAGAAACATTATAGCGAATGTCCATTTCCCAACATTACTACGATTCCAGTAACTTGATTATGAAAAGCTTACTTTCATTTGAGAATGGAGCACATCTAATACATTCATCGCTGACACGCCTTAATTTTCTACCCTAACGGTGACCAATATTTCAACGCAACTATTTGAAACAGAAATAGGGAAAAGGTACATGTTCCACAAACCCCAACAGTGACACCAAACCCACCTAGAAGCCTGCCATTGGCAAGCTATGTAGAAAAAACATGTGACTGAGTCACAAACAACTCCACTGAGCTCTAAAACCCAAGCCCTCTAAACTGTTGTTCTTGTTGCTGGTGTTTTAAGACAGGGTCTGATGTGACCCAGACTGGCCTTCAACTTGCTATGTATCCTAGGCTGGCTTTGAACTCCTAACACTGCTGCCACTATCTCCAGAGGAACAGGGCTGCAGGCATGTGCCACTATACCTGGCCTCATGGGCATTATTAATTAAATGCTCCTGTTTATTTTACATCCCAACTGCAGTTTCCTCTCCCTCCTCTCCTCCTATCGCCTCACCCCACCCCACCTCCCTTCTGCTCCCCCTGCCTCCCCTCTGACCCCCCATGCACTCCTCCTCCCTGTCGGTTCAGAAAGGAGCAGGCCTCCAATAGGAGTCAACAAAGCATGGCATGCCAAGTAGAGGCAGGACCAAGCTCCTCTCCCCCTACATCAGGGCTGCTCGGGGCAACCCAGCAACCCAACCAAAAGGCAGGTCAAGCCCAGGGACAGGTCCTGATCCCTGCAATTCTGTTTATGGTTGAGACAGATTTCTCTGTGTCGTTTTTGTAGACCTCGAACTCACAGAGATCTGCCTGCCTCTGCCTCCCCAGTGCTGGGATTAAAGGCATGCACCACTACTGCCCAGCTTCCCCCCGAAATTTTTAATCTCTCTAATAAGACATCAAATACAGCTAGCTTCTGAGCATACATGCATGTACATGTTTATGTGTGCTCAGTCATGTGAAGGCCAGAGGACATCTGCAAATGTCATTCCTCAGTCACCATCCACCTCTTAAAAAAATATTTATTTACTATGTAAACACTGTTTTGTCTTCGTGTATGCCTGCAGGCCAGCAGAGGACACCACATCTCACTATAGATGATTGTGAGCCACCATGTGGTTGCTGGGAATTGAACTCACAACCTCTGGAAGAGCAGCCAGTGCTCTTAACCACTGAACCATCTCTCCACACCCCACCATCTGCCTGTTTTCCTGCATGGGTTTTTATCATTGGTCTGGAGCATACTAAGATGACTAAACTGACTGGCCAAGAATCCCTAGGGACCCACCTGTCTCAACTCGCTAGTGCTGAAGTAAACCACCAGGCTTAGCTTCTTAAAAATGGGTTCTGGAGACAAATTCAGGTTCTCATGTTTGTGAAGCAACCCTTCAGCAATGGAGCTGCCACCCAAGCCCCAGCCATGCTCTCTAACACAACTGACAACAACATCGAGCAAGACGGGCTGTGTGCCTTCTGTATGGTGATGTCAGATGAAACCCAGCCAGCACCGCATCCTAGTAGAGCTCACTGTTCCAACACTACAACTATCTTCAACATTAGCTCAACTCCTGCTCCAAGCAGCTGGGCTCCATCCATCAAACTGCAAGCTCTCTCCAGGCTCAGAGACTCCAGGAAGGCAAGATCCACACAGAGGTCTCAACTTGACATTTGTCACTGTCTAGGAACATTTTTGGTTTTGATAAGGAGAGGGCTGCTACTTGTAGCTAGTTCGTCAAGGACAAAAAGAAGCACCCTGCAGTGCTGAGGGTACCCTTGTTGGAAACCAGCAGCCCGATGATGGGCGGGACACTCGTGGCCATGTCGTCTCTATGTCACGAGTTACCTGGCTGGGGACTCAGTTACACACGTTTCCCTTTTAAAGCAAGCACGCCAAGCGCCCCTCCCCCTTGCTCTTTCTATCCTCTCTCTTCCACACTTCCTCCTTTCTCCTGCTTCCGGGTGGCCACCAGCTTTCTCTCCCCTCTAACAATGAACTCCACGTGGGGCGCTGGGCCTCGTGTTTGTGTTTTCTAGGCAATAGCAAAACAAAAGAACAGCCCCCGTGCCACACAGAACCATCTGTACAAGAATGCCTATAACGCTGAGGCGGAGACAGTGTGCCCTACCAGACATGCTACCCTGGCGCACAGCAGCATGGCGCGGCACTGTGGCAATGTCTGCAGCAAGGGCAGACGTGTTAAGGGCTAGTGAAGAGCAGCCTACACGGAGGAAGGGCACGCAGCTCCAAGAGAGAGAAAAGAAAATAGTTACTGATATAAACAGACGTGGAAAGCTAGGCAAAAACTATGTGCAGAGCGTATACCATCTCCTCTGCAAAGGAAGAAGTGATGCTGCATTTGTCTGGTAGGCTCAAGCGTGTGAGGAAGGACCCTGAGAGCTCTCCAAGAGCAGTGTCACAGGAGGCAGGCCAGATGGCAGACAGAGGGGAAGGGACAGAGTGAGGCCAGCTTTCAGTCTTGTGGCTTTTGTTCATGAGCTGGGAATGGAGTGCAGGGTCTCACCCAGCTGCACACACTTTCTCACTGGGCGCTCTCAGAGGTGAGAGAGGAGGTGTTTCATGTCTGCTTCTACTTTATACCTGGACTTCTCCGACCTCTGAACATACCACACATGTGAAAGCAACTCTACAGCCTCTATAGAAAATGTGTCCCCACCATCACAGTGCAAGTCCAGGTTCAACTCCACTCACCCCAGACCAGGGATGTACATTTAAGTAGACTTCTATCTTAAGTCAATGTGCCCATCCTCAAGTGAATTTACAATTTTATAATGACTAAAGTCTGAGGTTTTATTTTTCAACATCAATGAGGTATGAAACCAGTCATAATAATTTTCATGAGGATGTGTGACATGACTATTTACTGTGTCTACAGCTTACAGCAAAAGTCCAGTGGTTTACTTCCTTTATTTTTCTCCACCCCTTCCTCCCATGTGCCAGCTCTGACAGGTTCTAAAAGGGCCTAGCAACCCTTCTAGAATTAGCAATGGAATTCATAGTCAGAAACTAAAGTTCATTCCCTGTAAAAGCAGCAATGCATCCCAACATACCCCACTATGATAAATGTGCCCCAAATCATTAAGGTAATACTCTTCAATAGTGTGGGGCTTGCCTTCCACTTCAAAAACATATGCAGGGTTCATCTTGTTCTGGACGGGGACAGCAAAGTAGTCTGCAAACTCCTTGCAGTTGATGGTGGCAGACATGAGGATCACCTGTAGTGAAGAGAGTCCCATCCATGAGCAATGCAAGCCACCTCAGAACCCCTGACCCACCCTCAGCCTCCCACCATTCAGAAACTACTGAGTTTTAAATAGAGTATCTTGATGCTCAAGACTTTACTGTTACTTTGAAAGTATTTTTTCTGATGAGAACTGCCCCATCCCTGGAATCCACGGTGGAAGTCGTCCTCTGCCACATGCATGCCCCACACATGCCACACATCATATACAAAAATAAATAAAACTTCTAAATATTAAAACGGGAAATTGTATACTCCCAACAAAGGTGAACTACGGCCACTTAATTAGAATGAAAGCCTTCATAATAAAACCAACTTTCAGAAATGAATTTCAGCGTAGTGTGATGCAGGAAAGTAAGAGAAAACCAAACGGACATCTAGAACACTCTGGCTGTAGCTGAAGGGTAGAGAATCCAGCCCCAGGAGCCAGATGACAGGAACGTGAGACCAGCTGCAGCTATGGGTTTCCCAAGAACACACAGATGGAAAGCAGCATCCACAGCACACCCAATGAGTCCTGGGGAAGTGCCAGCAGTCCCAAGAATCTGCTCGTCCTTGGTCTCCAGGGTCCTCTGGCTGGTGGAAACTACCTGCTCGATCTAGTAATGACAGTCCCTAAGTGTCAATCTTACCAGATGTCACAGGGCCAACACCCTGTTTCCTTTGACATTAGACACAAATCAGAAACCATAGTGACAGAAATTCATTTTGAAAAAGTATGTCTGAGACAGAGGGATGGCTTAGGAAGCCACTTAAAGTACAAGAGTCATCATCCCCCAGGAGCACTCAGGGCACAGTGGCAATGCCTAGACATTGATAAAACATCAGACCAGCCAACTTCCGGGCTCTTCTGATAGGTGCACCATGGAAATCAGAGACAAATGCTCCCAGGCCCCCCAGTGTCCTGCCCAGCACACCTGGTCCGGGTGCCAGCGCCAGAAACCTACAGCCATGTGCAGAGGAAGCCACACATAGGGACAGGGCTTCCTCCCATGCGCTCTGCCCTTGCCTTTCCAACTCTGACAACACAGCTCTTATTAAAAGAGAAAGAATGAGTTCCTAAGGAGCTTTAAAAATTCACAAAGCCATCTAACACCCAACTTCAGATTACCTGACCTAAATATACATACGGGTCTCTGTTTAGAAAACATGGTTCTTCGAATACATTTCTTGTTTGTGTTGTTGTTGTTTTGTGGTACTAGGAATTAAACCCAGACCTTCTGCAGACTAGGCAAGTATACCAATACAAAGTCAAATCCTCAGACCTCAACTCTCTTTTAAATAAATTATGAAACTAACAACAGACTTATTGGAAAGATGCAAGTTCCTTCCACCATTTCTGAAATTGGTAGATTTTTTAAAAATAAACTGTCACTCTTAACTCTCACTGAGAATGAAAAACATTTAATCAAATCATTTTCCTGGGGTAACACAAATCCCAACATGTAGCACAAATAATATAAACCCAGAGATAGATTTTGGGGTTCAAGCTAAAAATCAGAAAAGCGAAACAGCCAACTACTAGCTCTTACCTCTACCTCAGACTGGGATGTCTCCATGATCCTCAGTGGAGCTGGAAACTGAATTTCCTTCCTGTCCTTTACATGGCTGGAAACTAATTGCCAGCTATGACCCAGCTCCTGTCGTACATGCCTCTCTAGTGCTAGGATTAAATGTGTGGGATCCCCGAGATCACCTTTGTGAGAGCTGTGTTTCTTTTTAGACTGATTCAATATCATGTAGCCATGGGTGGCCTTGAACTCACAGAGATTCACCTGCCCGTCTCTTGAGTGCTGGAATGAAGGGTGTGTGCCACCACTGCCTGGCCTCTATGGTTGTGGGTAGCATTCTGATCTCCAGGCAAGCCTCATTAGATCATAAACTACACATCACCACAGCCTGGTCTGAACAAAAACAGGTCTTAAAATGGCATCAGAGCTTCCTCACCATCTCATTTGTTGAGTTATCACAAACGCTCTTTCAGATTCCTAACTGAAGAGTGTCGGTTACTCACTCTACAGTCACCAGAGCAACATGACAGCCTATCACAATCAGCTACAGTCATTGAGGGCCACCTTGCAGGTGACAAGTAAGAATACATGGAAGCCACATTTCATAATTTCAAAACAATCATCACCAGGTGTGGTGGGCATGTCTTTAATCCCCGCACTCGGGAGGCAGAGGCAGGAGGAGCTCTGTGAGTTCGAGGCCAGCCTGCTCTACAGAGTGCCTCTAGTTAGCATGGATGGATTGTGAATGATCCGTGATTAGATTTGCTTAGATTACAAGATTATTCTAAATCTTTACTGTTTTAGCCAAACTGACATCTTACACTTTATTCTTCTTTTTCAAAAAAAAAAAAAGGCATTTACCATTCCTCCGCAACTTCTGCCTCTGAAGAGCAGTGAGTGTGTGTCCTCCCTCAAACTGCAGCATCTTCCATGTAAATCGGGGACCAGCGGGCCACTCAGACCATCAAAGTGCTGCTTCCCCAGCCCACAGCAGGCTAACACCCAGCCCTCCACTACAGTCCACTATACTAGACAGTTTTCTGAAGGCCTGGGAAAGTGTTAAAATTCACTGCAACATAATTACCAAAAGCTTCTACACTGTTACCCCAGCAGGTGCCCTGGGCATCTGACAGTAGATCCCAACAGACTGACTCTGTCTTAGTTAGGGCTTTTATTGCTGTGATCAAACTCCAGGACCCAGAGCAGCTGGGGGAAGGGGTGTGATTTCTGCTCATAGCTCTGGCCACAGTCTCTCAGTGAGGGGAGTCAGGGCAGGGCTGGAGGCAGAGGCCATGGGGGAGTGCCCATTGCTGGCTTGCTCCTCGGTTTACTCGGTTTACTGGGCCTGCTGATTATATCATTCAAAACCCTTGCTCAGGGATGGCACCTCCCACAGTGGGTGGGGCACTTCCACATAAATCACCGCCTACAGGACAATCTTATAAAGAAAGGCATTCTCTCAGTTAAGAGCCACTTTGCAAAATATATCTAGATTTGTATCATAACGTCAAAAACCAACCAGCATAGGACCAAATTGTTAAAACTGGAGAAGCAAAATGAAATCTAAAATTTACCTTCACAAAACGTGAATTCGTCCTCAGGAGCTTACGGACGACCAGCAGCAGGAAATCCATCTCCTCTGTTCGTTCATGCACCTACAGGATCACGAGGGCATCGGGAAGGCACATGTCAGGGCGGGGGATATGGCTTGGCGGTTAAGAATGTGTTTCAAAAGCATGAGGGTCAGGGCTGAGATCCCCAGAACCAATGTAAATACCAGGTAAACACAGTGAGTCTATAACCCCAGTATCAGGGGGTGTGGACAGGACAGGACAGCCCTCAGATAGGCAAGCTCAGGCTTGACTGAAAGACCCTGTCTCAATGAACAGGTGGAGAGTGATCAAGCACGATCCAGATACCAACCTTGAGCTTCCATAAGAATGAGCATGCCCATGCACATGCACACACACGCCAACACGCACACATACATGTGTGCATGCATACCACACACTTGAAAATGGGATACACAAAAGAAGGCTGTCACTTCATGGGAGAGGTTAGGTAAAGAGGGGCTTTCAAGTCCCTGGGAGACTTTCAGCTAAACCAGGGTTCTCAAGTCAGTGGACTGACTCCTTTCCTGCCTAAGAGGAAGCCAAAGGCTAGCACATGGGTCACTGTCACCTTCAATATTTCTCTTTGGGACCCACTGGCACTAGGGTAGAGCAGTGTTGAGCCCCGGAACCCTGCCTGCCCAGTCCCTGTTGATCCCTCTCTGCCATGATTTGTTACTCTAACAAGTGTGGGGTTGAGTATGTACCAGCCCAATGCTGGCTGGGGAGCAGCAAGTCACCGTCCATGATAAAAAGCGCTGAAGCTCACAGGACAGAGAAGGGTTAGCCCTGGAAAAGATGGGCTGGTCAGAAGATGGTAAATGTAGCAAGCAAGGTCAGAGTCTGAGGCAAGCAGGGAGAGCTTCAGCATGACCACAAGTACACATGGAGAAGCAGCCGCCTCCCGGTCCTACTCAGATGGAGACCCGCACATAGGCACACAGGGACCCGCCCAGCCCATCCTGCCCCGACTGAGGCAGCAGGGACAAGGGGCCTTTTTCCAAAAGAAGCCAATTAGGACAGGATATATGAGCACACATAAGGACACCATTATATCCAGCTATCTCCCTGCAACTGGAGAAAAGTAGCCATGAACTCTCAAGGATGGACAAGGCTTCGTTCCACAGCAATCCCTCTTGGCCCTGCTGTCTTGAGCCTCACTTCCTACTGAGCAGAAATCCAGGAGGCAAATGGCAGAAGGCAAAAGCTGGACACTGTCTGCTGTTCAAGGACAATGGCTGGAAATCCTTGCATCATGCCGTAAAACATCATGAGTAAGATACGTCACCCTATCCCCAACTCCAGAACTCCTCAACACAAGGTAAGATGTCACCCTATCCCAACTCCAGAGCCCCTCAACACAAGGTAAGATGTGTCACCCTATCCCAACTCCAGAACCCCTCAACACAAGGTAAGATGTCACCCTATCCCAACTCCAGAGCCCCTCAACACAAGGTAAGATGTCACCCTATCCCAACTCCAGAGCCCCTCAACACAAGGTAAGATGTCACCCTATCCCAAGTCCAGAACACCTCAACACAAGGTAAGATGTGTCACCCTATCCCAACTCCAGAGCCCCTCAACACAAGGTAAGATGTCACCCTATCCCAACTCCAGAACTCCTCGACACAAGATGTCACCCTATCCCAACTCCAGAACACCTCAACACAAGCCTCACCTTCCTTACTTAGAAAAATCAAGGCTACTCCCAATAAAGGGCCCCCGAGGTGATTATGCAACCACTAGGTCCCACCCCTAAAGAATACGACCTCAGCCAACCATAATGACCACATCTGTGACCCTAGTGTTTGAGAGGCAAGAGGACAGCAGAGGCTGTGTGAGACCTTGTCTCACACAAAAATAACAACTCTGCAGCCTTCGCTCTGTACTTGAACCCACCTTCTCTGGTCCTCCAGGCCAGCTCTTCCTAACCTTCTGCCTGTAGGACTGACAGCCCACTGCCCCCATACCCACATCCTTTCTGGCCCCACAGGCAGCTCCTGAACACGAATACGCAGGTCAGCAGACATGAGCCTCCTGGGACCTGTGAGGCCTTAGAAGAGGAACCAGGACTTGCTAGTCTTCACAGCCCACTCGCATCTTCCCAATTCCTTTAGAAAAGGAGTTAAGTTCCTTAGGACAGCATCATTTTACAGAAATCTTATATCTTGAAACCCTCGTTGAAAACATAAATGTCAAACGTACACTCATTGCAGTAGTGCACACCCTTAATTTGAGGAGAGGCAAATCTCCATGATTTGAGGGCTAGCCTGGTTTACACAGCAAGTTCCAGGCCAGCCAGGGTCACACAGTAAGACAATGCAACAAAAAAAAAAAAAAAAGGAAAGGAAGGAAGGAAGGGTGAACATCAGTTAAATATTCTGTCCTAATGAGGCAAGTCCAAAAAGTTCAGGCTGAGGGAGATAATAATTAGGGACTTAGACAAGCCTTTGTTGTGACACAAGCCAGTAATCCCAAGCCTGGGGAAGCTGAGGCAGGAGGATCATGAATTCCAGGCTAGCCTGGGCTACAAAGTAAGACCCCTGTCAAAAAGTGGATAATGATAATAATAATAGTAATAACCAATCGATACAAATTTGTGGGTAAAAGTGCCAGCCTGCTGACCTGAGTTCAGTCTTCAGAACCCACAGTAGGAGAAACCAACTTCCAAAGCTGAGCATGTGGTCCAACAGAGCGCGCACACATACATATACGGATTTTAAAGTTAGAAAAAAAAAAAAAAAAACAAAGCAGGCACAAAAACAGAGCCCACAATACTTTCTCATAACAGTTTTTTTTTTCAGAGTAGATTAATATGCCTTGCCTTTATTGAAGTGTTTCCTACAGTGCTAGAGGTAAACTCAGGGCCTCCCATAAACTAGGTAAGCACTCTGCCACTGAGACACACCCCCAGCCCAACTTTTGTAACTACTATCATCTTTGATTGATTAGACAGACAGTCTGCCTCCATGTGTGGGCTGAGGACAACACTCTCCACCAGGGCGTGAGCCAGTGCAACTGCTACACTCTGCGAGACACAGGCCAAGACACCTCAGACCACACAAAAACAAGTAAGGAAAAATGCTCCAGTAAGATCTCATCCATAAAAGGCAGGTGCTGGGTCTTATCTGGGGTAACCTGCCCATGGAGCTATCTGATCTGGGGTGACCTGCCCATGCAGCTGTCTGACCTGGGGTGACCTGCCCATGCAGCTCTCTGACCTGGGGTGACCTGCCCATGGAGCTATCTGACCTGGGGTGACCTGCCCATGCAGCTCTACTCTAAAAGGCAATCCTTCTTCTGGGTCCTCAACATTGCACCTACATTTTTGAGAGACAAAGAACAAAGATAAAGCAGATGATTCATTCACAAAGGGAACAAGACCCTTGTTACAAGGACACAGGGTGACAGCCACACTGTGCTCGGGGACAAGGGCCCCAACAAGCAGCAGAGTGTACTAACCTCGTCAATGAAGACATGTGTGAATTCCATCAAACTCTTGGCACTCACAATTTTCTGAAGCAGGACTCCAGTGGTCATGTAAATTAACCTAGTGTCCTCTGTTGCTATTTTCTCTAGCCCTACCTAAATTTGAGGAAGGAAAAGAGGGAAAGGAAACACAGGCTTCAATGGCTCTCATTTACCGACCCAAACAAGTTACATCCATTTTACCTAAGGAAGGGAGTAAACGTCACTGCATTCCAGAAGATATTTAGGGTCCAGATGAAAGTCAGGTTCTCACACTGATTTTCTTCTGTTTTAGGCAGGGTTGGCTTATCTGGTGCTGCTACCTGGAGTATTTTCATGTTACAAGACCTTACAGACTATATATAAAGGTCTAAGTAAAAAGATTAAATATTAAAAATTCTCCCTTCTCTCCTATTCAACTGGGGAAGATTAAAAATTATTTAAGAATTTTACTATCACTGTTTTTAATTATACCACAATCCTGCTCTTTTGATTTCCAGTAGAAAATAGTTACACTCCAACATCCACTTACATAGGATAAAGAAAGTAGCAAGAAGAGAAAGTTGCCTTGCTCTGTGTCTCACCTGATAGCCCACCAAGCCACCCAGGGTCCAGGAGCGCTCCTTACTGATCCACCTAGCAATGCTGCTGGCCCCTATCTTCCGAGGCTGCGTGACCACTATGTTGCAGAAGGCAGAGCGCTGAGTGTAGTGGTCCAGGATGTACTGTGGGAGCTGGGTGCTCTTACCGCTACCCGTGGCACCGTGGATGATCACCACAGAATTGCTTTCTATCAAAGAAATAACCTGTAAGTTAGAAAGAAAAAAAGAAAACCTTTCACAATTGACACAGAGTAGCAGCCACATAAAGTACTGACCCCACGAACAGAACAAGAGGACTGAAAATGGCTTCCACCTTTAAAACCAGCCCTACCGCCAGTACCGGAGTGGTGGGTAGGCGGCCGCCATGAAACATGGCCACACTATGCCCGCAGTGCACAACCGCTGACCGCTGTGGCGCCAGGTCAAAGCAAGCAGCGCTCTAGTCCCTAATGCAGTCTCCTTTCCTCTTCGTCTTTCCTTCTTCTTTTTGTTTTGTTCTGGCGACAGGATTTCTGTGCGTAACCCTGGCCTGGCTGTCCTGGAACTCACTCTGTAGACCAGGCTGACCTCAAACTCAGAGATCCACCTGCCTCTGCCTCCCAGATGCTGGGATTAACGGTGTGCATTACCACCAGCAGCTCAATTTCTTCTCCAACAAAAAAGAAATGAAGATTTCAAACTTGATTTCTATGGCTCTAAGTCTAAAGTCTATTATTTTAAAATTTTACAAAGAGACTGAATGTAATATTCTACTTTTTAAAAAATCTATACTCACATAGCTTTAAACTTTCAAGTTCTTGGCATGAATTTTTTTTTTTCAATACAGGGTTTCACCGTGTAGCCCTGGCTGACCTGGGTAGACCAGGCTGGCCTTGAACTCACAGAGCCTCCTCACTCTGCCTCCCGAGTGCTGGTATTAACAGTGTGCCCACCACTGCTCGGCTTCTTCAGATGAACTGTGAACTTTCCCTTACATGTATGAGCAGTGTCCTGAGACCCTAACCACCTTTCTCACAGTCAGTGATGGCCAGCAAGTACAGAGTAGTTTCAATTTCAGAATCTAAAATTAATAAAGTATATCTACTCCATAAAGCAATATTGAGACTTTAGCAAAATAAAAATGAAATTTGGAACATTTCCTATTTATCTAAAACTTTTTTCACTAAAATAACTAGCAATAGTTTAAATATACTTTTAGCCATGCTTAATAACATAACTACACAAAACCCAAGCATCCTACTGCTGAAGGTGGTTCACACCATTAACAAAACCACGTGTCCATGTTTGAGTAACTCAACCAGGAAGCAGGAGAAGACAGCACCAGACAGGAAACCCCGGTGCAGGTGAGAGGCTGGGGTGTGTGTCTTCTCCACAAGACCTGCTTCAGGTAGGGGGCATGGAGACACACTGCTGTGACAGATCACAGGCCAGCAGGTGCACAGGACGAGCCTGGCCTGGGCTCTGTGACCTTGTGGGGGTGGCCTGCGAGGTGACTGGCCCACTGGCCTACGCGGTGACCGCCACCGCCGACTTCCCTTTTGGCCTGTGCACTCTAAGCCCTCACCCTCACCCCCACAATACCAAGAGTGCATGCTTCAGACATTTATTCAAGAAGTAAAAGCACATTAGGAAAAAGTAACTTTACCTCTTCTTTGCACTGATTTATAGGCAAATCAGGATATTTATAAGTTGTCTCTGAGATACATGCCACATTGCTTAATTTAGCCAATGGTGACCTTAGACCTGAAAAGAGAGAAAGTAAACAGGTCAGTGATCTAGCTAACCTGTGTCTATGGTTCACACACACACACACACACACACACACACACACACAAAGTATATTCTCTCTCCACAGACCAACAGCCCCTCCCCTTATTGGGTCCACTCTTGGTCTACGCTGCCTCCTAAATTAACAGATCTGACACACAGAGCACCCCACACCTGACTCAATAGTGGCTCACTGATGTGGGATTCTAGTAGTTTGCACAAGTGATGAAGTATACATTCCGTGCTACAAAATGAAAAACACAATTTACAAGCTATGGCTGTGGTTAAAGGGGCTCATTCGCTTCACTGGTCCCAACTATTTACTGTCCTCTTGTAAACTGTGCCCCTGTGCTCACCCAGCCTTCCTGTCCCTCCCCCAGATCACCCTGCCTGAGAACCCTCTCCCTCCATGGCCCCTCTCTTCCCTCTAACCCTTCCTGTACCTACAGCTCCAGCTTGCTCTCAACTTAAAAATATGAGGTCATGTTTTTCTTTTACAATTAGTCTAACAACATGTGACTAAATGTTTTGTTTTGTTTTTGGCTTTTTAAGACAGGGTTTCTCTGTGTAGCTGTCCTGGAACTAGCTCTGTAGACCAGGCTGGCCTTGAACTCACAGAGTTCTGCCTGCCTCTGGCTCCCAAGTGCTAGGTGCCACAAACGCCCCACCTAAATTATTTTATTTTGTAGTGCTGGGGTCAAATCCCAGGCCTTGTCCCCCAACCCTTATTGTATATATAGGCATGTGTTTAAATTTGTGGGGTAACATTAAAGATCAAACCCAGGTCCTCCCACACACCTCTGCTCCCCTTTCTCTGGGTCCAGACCTGAGTGTGGACTGGCTGTTTTTCACTTCACAGCCAGCAGATCCATCTGCTACAACCTCTCAAGGACAAACTGTTCCTTCCTGGGAGAGTGCCTCTCTGAGCTATCCCTAGTCCAGCTGTGTGTGTGTGTGTGTGTGTGTGTGTGTGTGTGTGTGTGTGTGTGTGTGTGTGTGTGTGTTATGGTATTGCTTTGGCTCTTTGGCTTTTTTTTTTTTTTTGAGACTGGATGTCACTCATGTAGTCCAAACTGGCTTTGAACTCTATGCAGCTAAGGATGACCTTGAACCCCATTCTCCTGCTTCTGTCCCCTGAATACTGGGATTGCAGGCATGAGCTACCACACACTGCTCTTACCCTGAAACTTTTTTTTTTAATGTTAAACCATTTTATTTGAGAAATAAGGAGAATAACCAAATCCTGCCATCCTTACAGCCTGGCGGAGGCCTCAGAGTCGGGTAGATCCTAAGCTAGAAAGTATCACCCGCTCTTGGAGACACCAGCATGTCCTGACCCTGCTTCTCAGGGACACCACATGACCTGACCCACATGTCCTCAAGCTTTTAAGACTGAGTTGTCCCTGCTTTCCTGTGGTCAGGAAAGGAGAAGCCAAAGCAGCTGTGAAGACGGACCGGGGATGGGGTGGGGGGGGTGGGGGGTGGGGGGCAGGGGGCAGGAATGAGTGGGAATGAGGGTGAGGGACTGTTCAAGGACAGAGGGTGAGGATTCTTTTAAGACCACAAAAAGGGTGTCGGGTGACTTACAGGACTTGGCTACATCATTTTGAAGGTTGCTACTTAAAGACAGAACACTTTTAAGGAAAACAAAACAAAAGCCCTTGCCACACTCTAGCCTCAGCCCTTCTGCATGGAGCACAAGATGCCACCTGACACTTTTAGGTCAGAGACCTGACACACATCAACCCCAACCCTCACTGGTGTGCCTCAGGGTGGACAGGAAACCAGAGAGCAGAAATGTTCACAGCAATGTGGCTGCTGGCTTTGTATAAACAAAATAAAAAGACAGCAACGGTAATTTAAGGAAAACCAACAAATTACATGTGACAAACTGAAGCCTAGAAGTAGAAGGAAAATACTACAACCTCAAAATATGCTGTTCTCATTTCCCATGTTCTTTATTCTGCTATTAAAATATTTTACACAAAGCGGGGGTAACAACCATTAAAACCACGGCTCTTTTCATTTACCTGTCTCATCACAGCATCAAACAAATCTCAGCTCTAACAGAGACCCAGAGGCTTCACAGGGCCTAAGGAATGGACTTGCACTGCTAAAGTCAACGTCAACTGGCTGACATGGACAACATGGCGTTTCTTACACTATCCTGCCGGATATGATTGGTGACACATGCCTTTAATCCCAGCACTCAGAGGCAGAGACAAGTGTGTCCCTGTGAGTTCGAGGCCAGCCAAATCTATATAGTCAGTTCAGGCTAGCTAGTTACATGGCAAGATGGTCTCCAAAAACAAAAACATCCCCCCTTCCAAAAAAAAAAATCTAGATACTGTCATACAAAAAAAAAGTAAGCAGAATTACTGGATATATACCTTAACTAGAAAGTTAAATCTTCAAAATAATTAATAATACATGGTTTTCCCTAAAAGGTGGGGTAATGTTTCACATCCAAACTGAGCTCAGCTTGAAAGAGGAGGCCCATTCCCTTCTCAGGCCCCTCCTCAGCACTCCACAGTGGCCGCTCTCTTACAGGCTCACAAGAAAAGCCTATAGGGTATGAAACAGACATTAAAAATATCCCCACATGGGGCTGCAGAGATGGCTCCGAGGGTAAGAGCACTGACTGCTCTTCCAGAGTTCAATTCCCAGCACCCACATGCTGCTCACAACTGTACCTCCAGTTCCAGGGGACTCAGCAGCCATGGCTAAACACCAACGGTGAAAACATCCCCACACTGAGCTAGACAGGCAGCTCCGTGGTTAAGAGTGAGCACGGCTTTTGCAGAGAGCTCCAATTCGGTTTCCAGTGTCCACATCGGTGACTCACAGCACCTACACCTGCAGCTCCAGGAGGACCTGACAGCTCTGGTGTCCATGCACGCCAGAACGCCTGCATCTGTCTGTGTTCACCGGCACACCTGTGTATGTGCTCACTCCTGTGTATGTATGTGCTCACTGGCACGCCTGTGTATGTGCTCACACAACAGACACACAGAGACACACACTGAAAATAGAATATTTTTAAAATACCTCCACATTAATAACAAGAGAGCCTTGTGGCTTTTGTTGACTACCCAAAGATACCATCCAGGACAACCAAACATGGCCATTACCTTGTGAAGCCAGGCCCACCCTATGAAAGACCTCCCCTACTTACTCAGTTTCCATCTGTGGGGATTACTTACTTTTAAATGTGAAGAAGTAATATATGGAACTCAATGTGTATCCTTGAATGTCTACATATAAACAAGTTTTTGCATACTTACAGTGAAATAACATTAATGCCACACCAAAATCAATGGAATTTTATGACAGTGTTATGTTGTGTCATAACTGGATATAACGTGGTATTTGTGTTGAAACTTGTGGTCCTGAACTAGAAGCATAAGTATCCTAAGATTTCATGATTTCACTAGAAACAGACACTGAAATAGGAATCACCATGTATCATACAGGTGTTCACACCTGAGCCTCACACCTGTACCAGGGCAGTTCACACAGGGCCTCACACCTGGGCCAGGGCAGTTCATACACAGGGCCTCACACCTGGGCCAGGGCAGTTCACACCTGGGCCTTACACTTGGGCCTCACATCTGGACCTCACGCCTGGGCCTCACACCTGGGCCAGGGCAGTTCACACAGGGCCTCACACCTGGGCCAGAGAAGTTCACACCTGGGCCTCACACCTGGGCTAGGGCAGTTCACACACAGGGCCTCACACCTGGGCCAGGGCAGTTCACACACAGGGTCTCACACCTGGGCCAGGGCGGTTCACACCTGGGCCTTACACCTGGGCCTCACACCTGGACCTCACGCCTGGGCCTCACACCTGCGCCAGGGCAGTGCCTCAGCTGTTTCCTTGGATCCACACTGCTTCCTCTCCATCATTCCTGAAATACCACCCCAAATTATTCTCAAAACACTAATGGGGACTCCCATTTTCCTTCACCTTCATCCCAGAAGCCTCAAGTTTGGCCACCCCATTAGATGAAAACCTAATTGTATCCAATCTATCAGAGGCCATCATGAAGGATGCTTTCTGGATGCCTGGTTCCCATTGTAACTTCTCCCTTAAGTAAGTTCCTCTAAACAGGGTACCTCTGCCTCGACTGCATGCCTTAGCCTCCACAGCAAGGCCACCCAATGGTCACTGTGATTGGAGGCATGCCATCCCACACTACTCACAAGACAGCCACACCAGGATTTCCCTGCAACTACTACCACAGCAAGAAGTCACACAAGAATCCCAGGAGGCAATGGCCACATCAGGAGTCCCTCCTGTGGATCCTCCACCCCACCCCACTCAGTTTTTATTTCTTTACCCTGTGTGCAGGAGTCAAGTGTCAAGTGACTGCTGCAGAGCCACAAGGCAGGAAGGACACCGCGAGCTACCGTGCGAAGGTGTGAGCCCACCTCCTCTCCTCTCAAGCAAGACCAGACTTGTGAGGGTTTGTGAGCATCACCCCCTCCCCGATGAACAGGGATGACCACATTTGTGACAGAAGTTCTAACTGTCAACCTGCCGTAACCCAGATCACCTGAGGAGGGACTCTCTAGATCAGGCTGGCTGTGGGCATGTCTGTCAAGGGTTTGATTGTTGACTTAGCCCTGACTGCCTAAGTGAAGAAAACTAGCTGAGAAGCAGAAACGAGCAGGAAGCTGGGCACATTCCTTCTCCACTGCTTTCAATGGGAGACAGGACATAACTAGCTCCTTGTGTTCCTGCCTCAGTTTCTCCTTGAAGAATAAAAGGAAAATAACTTTAGACAAGATTACCAATAAGCTTGCTTAGAAAGCATTAAGTTACACAGAAAGATTAGCTGAAGGGCATCACCACAAGCATAACTTTAAAATAGTAGCACACTAACCAGACTTCCGAGAAACTGGAAGAGTTCTATAAAATGGGACTGTACTGTACATAATGAGATGTAGGTTTCCTGAAGATGTAACCCCTTCCCCGTCACCTCAACTGTGAGCTGCTCCGCAGGGCAGTCTGCCTCAAAGGTAACTGTGGCCACTTCTCTGACCTTGTGAACCACTTAACTGCTGAGAGAGAACTGAACCCTGCAGTTTCTGCTTCCCTACCACTTGCCTAGCTGATCGATGTACCATGCTGTGGGGACCTCGGGACACCTGTATTTTATCAAGAAGCTCATATAAGCTCCACGGTTGGGGTTAATATAGTGCTACTCAGTATAGACTGTGTTCTAATTATTACAAAGGCTAAAATGAAGTGGGAAATGCTTCCACAACTCAGTTACATCCTTCAGTGGGAGCACAGGCAATCAGGGCAGGAGCAGAAGGCAGAGCTTCTCTACGTGGGCAGCAAGGCAAAGCTCTCAGAGGAGCCTTTAACCAGAACAGGCGCGGCACTAATAATTAAAACAGCCAGAGCAACTTAGCCCACACTGTTGCCAGTGTGGCTGCCAAGGGCGTTTAAGAACCATCTTTTACCAGGCACACACCAGCTCATCTTTAGTCCACACTCAGGAGGCAGGGGCAGGTGGACTGTCAATCTGAGACAGTGGCTTGCGCAGTCAATTTCAGGCCAGCAGTTAGACCTGTCTCAAAAATAAAAAATCTTTTACTTTTTATTTTATATATTACTACTCTTTAAAATTCTGTTTTAATGTTTACTATTTAAAAAATCCAGTCTTTGTATGTGTGTGTGGTATCTGTTCATATATGATCATGAGTGCGCATGTTCAAGTGTTCACATGCATGAGGAGGCCAGAGATCTATGCCAGGGGTCTCATGCATTTGTTGGACAGTGGGCTGCACAGATCCGCCCACCCCGCTCACCCAGCACTGGGGTCACTCCAAGCTTTGATCCAGGCTCAGGTCCTCATGCTTATGCAGAGGACACTTTACCAACTGAGCCATCTCCCAGCCCCTTCCTAAGTTTACTGGTTTACTTGTAGAGATGGGAGCCTCACTGTGTAGCGCTGGCTGGCCTGGAACTCCATCTGTAGACCAGGGTGCCCTCCACGTCAAAAGAGATCCATTTGCCTCACTCAGCCTCACAAGTCCTAAGACTGAAGGTGAGCACCACCACACCCAGCTAAAGAGAAGCATTAAGTATTCTCAACTAATAGGTAAGGGAACCACTGTTTAATCTCCCAAAGAATAGGTTATTTGGGCTCTATATTTAAGTTAGAAAAGAATTAATACCTTATAATATACCATACACTCATCCCCCTAAAAAATCTTGAATTCAGAAGCCATAAGTTAGGTTTTTGTTTGCTTTGAGCAAGAGCCTGTATTTCTTGGGGGACGATGTTGTACTGCATGCATTATCCATGCATCCTACATAAGATGTTGAAGGACCTGCCTACCTGGCTCACTGGGGGGTTGATCCCGGCCATACATATCAAGTTCCTGTGCTTCAAGTTGTCTGTATTTGTTAATGTATTCCATTTCTGAGCTCCTCTGGCTGAGTGACCTGCAGAGAACAGTAAAAACAAACAAACAAACAAACGTCACCAAACTCCTACGCCCGAGGGAGTTCCTGAATAGTTTTATGGAAGCCATGGCGAAAGCCATGTAAACCATTTTAATGTCAAATAGAGGTGTTAGAACCACGACAAGTGTGGAGCGCAGGGATGGATGCAGCAGTTAGGAGGCCTGGCTGCTCTTCCAGAGCAGCTGGCTTCAGTTCCCAGCACCCACCACATGGTGGCCCACAACCATCCATCACTCCAGCTCCGTGGGATCTGACCGCCTTTTATGGCCTCCACAGGCACAAGGCATGGAACTGGTACACAGACAAGACACACATACAAGCAAAACCCCCAAATACACACATGTGAACTTTTCCATCTTTCCCCCGTTTTTAATTTAATGAGTGAGGTAAAGTACATTGATAAGGAGCATGGGAACGATGTCAGAACAGAGAGGGCACGGGAGGGCTACACCGATAGCCAAGGCCATGGGTGACGTTTGGAGAAAGGCCTGAGAGAGGGACATTAGCAAGTTAGGCATGTGGGGGGAAGCAGGCCAAAACTGGCCCTGAGGTCCCAGAGTTGCCTGGGGCTTCCTGAGGGAGGAGCTGGGACCGAGGTGAGGCAGAAGAAGTCGCTGGCCTGAGCACCACTGTTTTGTCAGAGAGAAAAGGAGGACAACACCTGAGCTCTACTGCAGGGTGACAAGGGGAGTCAGGACAGCAGGAGCCGGGAGGGAGGCCACTTCCAGATCGCAGCCCTGAGACAGAGCAGCCCAGGCAACAGCAGAGAGCACTGGGGACAGGACCCGCTGAGCAGCATGCACTGTGGGTAGACGAGGGAGGCACCCTAGCGCGGCCAGAGCACCCGGCAAGACTGAGGGCTGCGACACAAGCAGCAGCGAGCTGACCACCACGGTGAGAATACCGCCAAACCACAAAGCACGCCACACCACGATTCCCCATCTCCAACCAAACTCACCCCAGCACAAGGGCCAGGCATGGGAGCTCAAGTCTCAGGGTAGGACAGAGTAGCGGGGAACACCAATCACCCCCTTCCTCCCAATTCACCATTCACATCTTGACCCTCACTGATGCTTTGGCTGGGAGAACTTAGGGCATCCGTGAAGCATTGACTGCTGGACTCACCCTCACTGCTCAGGTATGGTCCGCCCACCACAGCCCACCACACCTTATCATCACTACTGAGTGAATCGACGGAGACCCGTGAACAACAGTGTTGGAAAGACCTAGCAAGAGCCGCTATAGGTAGCGCTCTCCTGGGGACGCCTGTAAGGGCTCTCTTCAGCTGCGATTGCTTCATCCCCCTGCACAACACCCTGACTCCGTTTTGTTGAGTCTAACCACTGACGCCATCTTGGCACTGACAACGCTTCTGATTTTCCTTCCCTGGTTGCATACTGAACACAAGTGGTAAAATGGGGGTCCTTACTTTGCCAGTCAGCAGAGGACTCTTCATAGGGGCATTTATCATATCAACAGTTTATCCTTGTATTTGTCAAGTATTTTTAATGTTTAAACAAGCTCTTAGAAATATGATTTTTTAACTTTAATAAAATGAACCATTAACCCTGATTTAACTTCACAGCAAAAGAATTAAAACAGAAAAAAATATGAAATTTCCCACGACAAAATAAATCTATCTATAATTGCAAACTAATGCTATTAAAAACATATCCGGTGGCCTGGATAGCAATGCTGAGAAAGTTATCCCTTGCTCCTTAGCCAGCCTTTCAAGGTTCCTGGATTCTCTTTCTAGACTTATCTCTTTATGTTCTTTGTCATACAACTTAAGAGTTGTACAGACACATGTATTATGAACAATATGAACCATTTCGAGTCACTGAAGTCTACTTAATCAGATGGAGCCTAGAAAAACAGAGGGAACTGGAGCTGGAGAGGCAGCTCAGCAGTTAACAGCAGTGGCTGCTCTTCATTCCCAGAACCCACAAAGTGGCTCTCAGCCTTTCTAACTCCCGTTCCACAAGGTCTCATGACCTCTTCTGGCCTCTGCAGGCACTGCACATGTGTGCACAGACAAACAAGCAGGCAATCATTCATCCACATAAAATGAACAGGGAAAAACAAGACAACCATCAAACACAAAATGACCCGACTGTTTCATATCTTCCATACTAAATAGCTTAATTAGGTTCTGATGCACAGGAAGCACCCACTTGTGAACTTAGACTGCAGCTGAAACTACTCCAATCTGTTTTTACCCTGAGTAAGAAGTGGCCCATTTGTGAACTTAGACCGTAGCTGATAAATGCTATGTGAATCTGCTTTTACCCCGATAAACCAAGTCTGCTCTTTACATGGCAGTAAGAGAGATATGACCAAGACTGGCATTTGGCCTCTGCATCAGTCCTAACAGCTCCATGAGAAAGGAGAAAAATGAAGACAATACAGCAACACCCACCAGAAATGCGTGGTGTAAAGTGCAGAGGGACAAGTCCTCGAGAACTGAGGAGATGCTAAAGTTCCGTGCTGGCACACATGAGCATGTCTGGACAGACGCCCAATAAGCCAAGCAAAGAAGAGAGATGGCCCTCAACAAGTCTCTGCTCAAAAACCAGGTATTGTGGCTTACGCCAGAATCCACTTAAGAGGCGGGAGTACAGTGAATCTGAGGTCAGCTTAGGCTACACAATGAGACCCTGTTTCAAGAATCAACATATACATCCCTGGTCAAAAGAATTATCCCCTGGGATGGAGAGATGGTCTGTTAGCTAAGAGCACTGGCTGCTCTTCCAGAGGACCCACGTTCAATTCCCAGCACCTACACGGTAGCTCACAACTGTCTGTAACTTCAGTTCCAAGAGATCTGACACCCTCACACATAAAAGGGAGATACCAATGCACATACAATGAAAATAAATCTTAAATAAATAAAAGCTTAAAATTATCTCAGTCAGAAAGTCCTTCCCTGACCCCCATCTAAGTGAGCGGTCACTGCAAGAAGGTTAACACAGACAATGTATGATGACTTCACTCATTTGCATTGATCTTTCCCTTGGAAGGGCAACCCCATCTAGGGAACTGAGTCATCCCAGGTCCTAACCCTCCAGACCGCAGATACATCAGTAAGCATCAGCTGAGCAACGGAACACCAGTAAATACAGGACACGTGACAGAATTTCAGCAGAAAACATTTAAAAACTGAGAGGAAAAGAGAAAACTAGAACAAGTTCAAAGAGTAGACCAAGGAAAAATGTTGAAGAACAAAAGTGAATGAGCTAAAACACAGAATTGGACAGCAATTAAAAATTAAAACAAATACAAATAGAGAAAGAATAAGCATTTAAGAAGTCAGTGTAGCTAAATCTGGGGGGTAGTGTGGTGATCCGAACCTTTAATCCCAGCACTAAGGAGGCAGAGGCAGGTGGGTCTCTAAGAGTCTGACACCAGCCTGATCTACAGAGAGAGTTCCAGAACAGCCAGTGCTACATAGTGAGAGAGACTGCCTCAAAACCAAACCAGACCAAACCAGACTGCAGTGTAGGACAGGTGTTCTTGGCACTGGAGAGGACCAATGGGAAAGCTGGGCGGGGGCAGTGTCGTAGGACTGAAAGGGTAGCACTCAGGTTTGTCCTTTCCAATGGTTTGTGTTTGTCACCTGAACTTCAGAGGGAGGACACTTGTACAGAAAAACCAAGTTTCGGATGTGAGGGCGACCTGGCTGCATCATGTCACCCACTGATCACCACGGTTGAGTCAGCTGATCCGGCTGGCTAGGCGGATGTCCCCTTCCTCCCTCGCTGCTCCATGTGCGTCCCTCCCGAAGCTGCATGCTCGGTGGAAGAGGACAACCTTCCCCGGATAGAGAGGACCGTCTTCAGTCAAGGGTAGCTGCGCTCCCTGCTAGAACCTCCAAAGTTCTCAAGAACAGCAGAGTTCCTAAGTTGCATGATTTGGTACAATCTTAGTTTTCAATTTGGAAGGACAGACTGCCACCATAAACTTCACCCTCTTCCCTCTCCGGCTATTACAGGCAATGTAATGTGAAAGCCTCCTCCTTGAGGATAATGAATCCTGACGTCTGGCCTTTTTCAGACATAATAGGAACTGTAGCATGGCCACACATGTCACTCTTGATCACACATGTCATACAGGTCAGATGTGAACAATGTCTGTTATTCTTGGCTCATTGGGAAGAAAAACAACATTAGAAATAAAGATTATAAAAGGAAAGGCTACAATGTCATCACTTGAAAGCTAAGAAGCGAAGACCTTTTATAGTCTAGCCTCTGTTTCACAAGACAATCACCTAAATAGAAAAGGGCCCAAAAAAGCCCACAGTGCACCGGTGTTCAGTTAAGCGGTGGCTATCAATGCTTTGTCTGCAGCTGAGACTTGAACTCTATATACAGCCATGACGACCTTCAATATCTGATGCCCTTCCTCCACAGCCCACGCCTGAGGTTGCTGGCATGCAATACTACCACCCAATTTTAAGTGCTGCTAGGGATGGCTCTTGGTTCACACCTGCCAATCAAGCACTCTACCCACGAAGCCACACCCTACCTTGTATAGTTCTATTCTGAAGTTTGTGCATTTTCATATCTCTGCTTTCACTGATAACGCAACACGGTCTTACCACCATGAAGACAGAGATTATCAAACACACACTACATTTATCTACCCAGGAGGTGCCTTAGTGTGCTCTAGCATTTCAACTTCACAGATTTGTTATTTTATAAGCAATGCATGAAGGTAGAAAGTGACATCTGCTAAGCATCCCACACAGGACTGATGTTGCATGCTTTGCTCACTTTAGGTACAATAAGCTTTCATACAGTGTGTGTCTTGCACTCAGTCAAGTCTGATCTGTTTTTCCTGCTTTCATTAGAAGGGACAGTGACCTGGCTTCCAATGGCCTGAAAGTTAAGCTGAAGAGTAAGAGCAGCGTGGCTATTTTTAGAGCTCTACAGGCATAAAAATACAGCATGGAGCTGTGACCCGCAGCTACGCTCGCACGGCAGAGCAGCACATCCTGTGGCAGTCTTCGCCTCAGCTGGGAGAGCATCTGTCGTGCCTCACACACCTGCTTGGCATTCCGTTTCTAGAGACACTGCGGCGTGTATTTGAGAGCAGCAACCACAGCTACCGTCATCTTTCACAAACAAAATAAGCTACTTTCAAAAGGTAGACATTTTAATGGAATTTGTGAAGATGAAAGATATTTATATTTCTTTCAGCTTAGTTACAGGGTGAATTAGTGAGCATTCTCTCTAATGAGACAACAGAACTTCGTTCTTAACATGGAAAGTTGTTTGTTTCAAGCAGTTCCAGTGGGTAAATGAGGAGACGTGTTCCTTCCCTGGAAGACGTGCAAGAGAGCGAGTCAAGTGACCCGCCTGAGTCAAGTGTGGCTTCAACCCAATCCCAGCAAAGCAAAGCCACAGCGTCTCCGTCCCCACAGTTCACCTGCTCCTCGGCAGGTAAGCTTTACAGCTTCTGTACAGAGTAGCCAAAAGTGGGTTTGTAGACAGCACTTTTCAAGACTCTGATATTTTAAAGCCCCCAAGAACTTCTAATAACAAGTGTTATTTTCAGAAATTGTTCACTTTGTATTATTATCTTTGGTTTTATTTTATTTCTGCATAGTTATATCTAAGTATCTTCAAACCCTGGGTTTTAGCACTTACCTAGTTAGAAACTGTAAGACTTTAATCCACGTTCTAATCTTATTGTGACTGCAAGTCTAACCAGTGAAAGATTCATGAATTTTTTCTGGCAATATTAAATAAAAAACATTCACTCATAAAAACCATTTTAAAATGTGTGCAAGTAAACATTTACTGTCTCCACAGCCTAAAAAATGCCACTTTTCAGCTGGATGAAATGGCCAAAACCCGATCCCTACAAGCAAGCACACTATCCTGGCTCGCATGTAGCGACAACAACCTTGCTTCAGGAATTAAAATGGCATCTAAAGGAGCGTGAGAGATTAATACCAGAGACTGGGAGTGAACAGAGAGAGCAGAGATCAGGCATCAACTACAGCTGCCTGAGAGGCCCTCATGTGGCCATCCCAGCCCCTGAACACAGACAGCTTGACGTTCTTTGCTCCCAAGCGTGACCATGTCAGACATTCTCAGCAGGGTAACAGCCTACCCTCATCTTGGGGGGGGGGGGCGGGGCGGGCTGCTCGGTCCCACCTGTGAAAACCATACACACCGCCAGATAGCTCACTGGTAGAAATTAGTTCAGTTACCATCAGTTTCTTCACTGGAACCTTTAACTACAAAGCTTTTCTGGTTACTCACAAAGTAAGTGCCTACCTAGTACACGATTACATGATGTAAGCTGCATTTGGGAGGTGGGGTACAGAAAGAAATTTCTAAACATTCATCCCTGCACCCTTAGATTTCGAGAACTTCTGGCAGAAAATGATGTCCTTCCCTGGGAAATAGTCTACATATTCAAGCAAGTTCTCAAAGATTTCCTTGGGAGTGCCGGCAGAGGGGGCCAGCACGCTGGCCTGGCCTGTGGGACCCTGGCGTCACCAGCCACCCTGCCTCTATGACAGACCAAGATAAAATACCCACGGTATCAAGTTACATAAACAGAAACGCCAAGAACAGGCCCCTGTCCTGCTCACACAGAGTATGGGACCCGCCATATCCTTCCCCACCAAGTTAAGGAGTACCACAATCACCTTCCCACCAGAGTGCTGAGCGCTAACCAGAAGAAACAGTGAGTTGACCATCAACCTATTTTAGCAGCACTGTTTTTAACCCCTCTAAATAGTCAGCACTTTCATTGATTAACTAAAATGTTGCCTAAATGTCTGAAGTATTTTCTTATTCCTCAAACACATCATAGAACTAAGGAAATTTAACATGAAGGTTGACATATTTTTTGTGAAGCTTACTTAACCTTAACTATTTTTCTAAAAGAGCCCATGCGGAGAATAAATGATTAATGTGAACTCTTCCTTACAATGCAATACTAAAGTGAAGTTAACATCCATAACTCGATGTTGCCCTCCACAGAAACCAGAGAAAGGGGCCATGAGTGTGGGACAAGCCTTGATTTAAAAGCATAGCAGTGTTCTCCCTGTCTTTGAGAGAAGTTAACTACAGTCACGGTAGGAGTTTAAGACAGCAAAATCATGCCATTCAAGCTAAGCATGGAGGTCAGGCATGAGGCAGGCAGGAAAGGTTTATTTAGGTACCAGCCAGCATCTAAAAGGGAAGAAGAAAAAGAAAATGCCATGTCCTTTCTGAGTTCTGACTCGGATCCAACAGCACCTCATAGCAGCTCATGGGGACAGCCGACAATCTGACTTCTAATTAACAAAACCAGGTTTTTATTCCTCAAGCCATTTACAACACCTAAATTTGGTGAAGGAATTAAGGTTAATTCAGTGTGCACATGTGTATTTGTGGGTGTATTAAGTACTAAGACCTTTGGGTACATTTTATTGAAAATTATATGGGCACAATAGCTAAAATTTTTGGCTAGGGAATAGAGAAAATAAATTCATCCACAGAAAAACAGCTGCACAGTACTTTACACACAGACGCTAAAAGTTGTCATCACTAGCCAGACCAATCTGTTTAGCAATGCTAAAGTAATTCTGCATTCTGAGTCCTGTGCATAACTTCTCATTTAGTCTGAAATGTTATTCTCACTTGACAAAGGAGTGAACAGCTCAGACAGGTTCGGTGGGTGCCTTGCAAGTTAGAGATAACTAGCAGAGCTGGAATCACACCCAGCTTGTCGCCCCCCAACCCCAAGCTACTTTCTACAGACCCAATGCAAATAACAGTTGCCATCTGACACATCCTCGCTTAAAGGAAGCATAGAATCCACATACTCAAACCAAAGTCTTAGTAGGTTCGTTCCTTAAAGAGATAAAAGTCAAGGAGTTGGGAGGGGGCAGAAAATAGCTTTTGTAAAGCACTTCTGTGCAAGCTCGAGTCCTGAATGTGATACCCAGAAACCACATAAAACAGCTGCTCATGTAGCATACACTCTAAAAGCAAGTATGAAGACACAGAGTCACGTAGATCCCTCGGGTTTAGTGATCAGCCAGCTAGCTTAGCCCACCTTGGTAAGCACCAGGCCAATAAGAGACTATCTTCAAAAAATAAATGCACACACACACACACACACACACACACACACACACACACACACCACACTTAGACAAATGTACCTGAGGAACAGACTAGCCTCTGACCTACACAGATGCACACAAATTCATAGGAGGAACAAGCCAAATATCCATCATCACTAAAACCTCATCTAACACACACAGCACAATTCTTTATGATCTTTGACTAGCATTTCCCATGTCAGTAGATGATAGAACTGCCTATCATCCAGTTATACAAGCCAGGATCACATTATCATCCAGGTTTCCTTGGGATGGGGAGAGTCCAAAGCCAGAATACAGTACAAAGATGACTGACAAGGCTGGTCATTGCTAACACAAATAAGAGCTTGGGAGTCCAGGAAGAGTTCTGGAAAGGAAAACTAGGAAAGAAGGAAGGCAGAGAAACAGTTCTTTAGCTATGAAAAACATGGAACTTCTCCAAGGAGCAGACATTTCAACAGGCCCTGGTAACAGGAGCCCATTGCAGAAAAAACAAAAACCAACAAGGGGCCACAATCCACTCAGAAGAGCAAATGCAGAAGCCACAAGGTAATAGTGGAGCCTTCGGCACAGAAGACGCCCATGTGACCAGACAGCATCCGGAGATCACAGATAGACTCAGGCAAGTGCTGGATGGAGAGATGCTCCATAGACCACAAATAAGAGTAAGTTGTATCCAACAGCAATATTCCGACACAAAGTCACTCACACATTCAACCTTAGGCGAAAGTGTTGGTACGAGAACCTGTTCCTTCTATAAATAGTAACTGAGCATTGGCCTCATGCCAGGCATTCTTCTGGATGCTAGAACAGAAAATCAAGAGAAGCCAGATCAAAGATGCAAGGATCTTGCAGCAATGCAAGCAAGAGACATGCTTTCCTGCAGGATGGTGATGTGTAGACAGTGAGCCTCTGTTACTCTGGAAATACATATTCTCACCCTTACTCCCAGTTAACCGCACACTTACATAGCCTCAAACCATCCTCTAGGGAAGCCGACCACGTGGCCGGAGAATAAGGTGCCCCTTATGAGTCAGTCAAATGCTACTTCCGACTCTGGCACCCACTCCCCTCCACCAAAGGAGACATGCCTCATCACAAATGGTAACTGTGCTGCCTGTTAGCACAGCAAAGTGATGCCAGCCTTCCAGCTCTTTCCCGCTCTTCCCACTCAGCCAGCCCCCTACTAGACTATGTGCTTCCGGCCCTAGCTTCTCATTCCCATGCGGCCCTCCACTTCAGCCATATGCTCCCTCTGCTCCCTCGGCTCTCTCTTACTCCCTCCCCCATGTCAAATGGCATGGTCCAATCAGCTGGCCATGTTTAGGCTACTACTTTTTCTCCCTGCTCTGGACTCTTCCAGAGGCTCTGGCTATGCTTCCCCTCATGTCTACAATAAAAACAAATAAACAACCTTCCCTTCAACCCTCAACTATAGCTTGGAGCAGTCAGGTCCCTCTCAATACAGGAGCAACTCTCCTGGCCAGAATAAAGAGCTGGCTAATACAGCCACTTGATAGCTGGGATCTAATAGGCATTTCGTTCATTCAAATACCTAAGCGTCTACTGTGCATCAGCGGCCGCAGAAATGTGGGAAACAACACATAAAACTCCCAAAGTGTGTAGAGATACATGCATGAGCAGGGCGCGGAGTACGTACGTCCCTTTGCTCAGGCGGCCTTACCCCATGGCCTCCTCGATCCTTCCACCGCCCCCCAAGTGTCTGCTCAGTCCACCTTCCTCATCTCTCAAGTCCAGACCCTGAGATCGGCTGAAGTCTTCTCTTTCCCTACATTCCCCATGAAGACCTACCATCTCACAGCCTCAGAGCTCCTGTCACTGGGGCTCGGAACCCTAACCCACAAATGTATAGCTCCAGCCTGACTTCTTTCGAACCCATGAACTACACTTACAGCTAACTGGCAAGTCAAAGTTTACCTGTTCACATCGAAGGCTTCTCTTCATTTTGAGGGCAACAACTTCTAACTGCTCCGATAGAAACCTCTGTATCACCTATCACAAATTGGTACTTGCTCACGTTGTTTTTTGCTTGTTTTTCAAGACAGGGTTTCTCCTGGCTGTCCTGGAACTCACTCTGTAGACCAGGCTGACCTCGAACTCACAGAGATTCACCTGCCTCTGCCTCCCAAATGCTGGGATGAAAGGTGTATGCCACCACCACCTGGCTCACATTCTATTTCTGGCTCTGCTATAAAGTTGGTGTCTCTATCATGAGAACTTATCCAAGGGATGGGGCTCAGTGTGTACTTAGCTGGCATGCATAGGGCGCTGGCCTCAATCCTCAGACTTAAAAAAATATTCCCAGCCCTGAGGACACATGCCTTTAATCCCAGCAGCACTTGGGAGGCTGGGGAAGGACAATGGTACATTTGAGGCCATCTCTAGTTAAAGCAAGAATTTGTCTACATACATACATACATACATACATACATCATACCATAGATGCACATGCATAAAATCTCCCAGAGTTGGACACGACTCAGCAGTTAAGAGTACTGGCCCCTTTTCCAGAGGACCCAGGTTCAACTCCCAGCACCCACAAGGCAGCTCACAACTGCCTGTAACTCCAGTTCCAGGGGTCTAACACTCTCACACAGACAAAACATTAATGCACATAAAATCAAATAATCATTTTTCTCAAGTGCAACTGTCATTCTCACGTCTCCCCCACACACTAACATCTTTTGCTTGATGTAGCAGGAATTTTTGGCATGTGTCTGGAGAGATTTATTCTAAGGAATCAGCTCACACAGTCATGAAGACAAAATTCAATAACTACAGGTAGGCAAGCAGGCTAGATCCAGGGAAGAGTCAAAGACCTTCTGCCAATGGCGCAATGGCATCATAGAGGATAACCTGCTTTATTCAAGCACACCAATTAAAAAAAAAAAAAAGGTCTGGTAACAACAAAATGGCTCAGAGTGTAAAGATGTTTGCTGTCAGGCAACCTCGACAATCTGAATTTAATCCCCAGAACCCACATAGGGCAGGGAGAGAATTGACCCCTGTAAATTAACCTCCGGCTCCACATGCATGCTGTGGCACACACACACAAACAAATACATATGTGCATGCATGCGTAGCACACAGTAAATAAATGTAAAATATCTAATCTTAATCATACCAGCAAAAACCCTTTGTTCAGGACTGAAGAGATGGCTCTTCCAGAAGACCTGGGTTTAATCCCCAGCACTCACATAGTGGCTTATAACCATTTAAAACTCCACTTCCAGGGAATCCAACACCCCTTGTATACCAGGCACTCACACGGTGTAAACACATGCATGCAAGCAAAACATTCATACACGTAAAATACATCTTTTAAAAGACAGCTTGTTCCATGTGACACTGCGTGTTCAGAGGTTGCAGTACACTCTTCCACAGGAATTAGGCATGCCACTTTGCCAACCAAACCTATTTTTTCCTTTATAAAATCATCACAGGTGATTAACTGATAAGAGTCCACTAGCATTGAGTACACAAAGCATTGATGTAAAGACTATGTAAAGGTAGCTGCATTCTGTCTACCTTCCTCACTGGACCTGCGTGTATTTAGAATCCAGGAAGGCTCTGCAGAGAGATGCCACCTCTCAGAAAAGCACTGCTGGTAACACAATTGCAGGCAAGTTAGAACAGTTGCGGCAATTTGACAGGGTGATCCGGTACTTGCCAGTCTATTTTTAATGGCACATTCACCTTTTATCATTTCATTGCTCTGCAAATTCATTTTTGAATTAACAAACCTCAGTTCACAAAGACTTGGGGTTTAAAATTGCTTCTTAGAAATTAAAATGGCAAAAGAACCTATACTTTTAGTTTCTGACAAGGTAAAAAAAAATATTTAGTTCCAGTATCAAAATAAATGAATTAAAACATTACAATTCTCCAGGGAAGCCTAAGACAGATGTAGAATCTTAAGTAGGGCTACGACACAAAATCACTTATCAGAGTAATTCAATGAAAATTTTAAAGCAGTCTATAAACCTGGGGCTGGTGACATACACCTGATACACCTGTAATCTCAAGACCTGCGGGGGTGGCGGCCAGAGGATGAGGTTATCCTCGGAGGCAATAATAAATTAAGGCCAGGCTGGAGTACACAACGCCCTGTTTCAAAAGAAAAAGGCAAGAACAGGCAGGGAATTAAAATAAGTAAACAAACAAACCACCAGATTCTTGGGAGGCTCAGCTTCTTGCAGGAAAACCTGGGCAGGCTCCTGTTTGCTGAGGGCTTGAACTAGACGATGCTCTCCACCTGCTTGCAGGCCCTCCCAAGCCCCTCGGGGTCTCCCTACCTCCCAAAGGCTGAAGCCGGCCTGGCCGGTGCTGTGGCCGCAACTGGACCTGGAACCTGGGCCTGGACCGCAGGGACCTCGCCGGGGGCTGCATCCGGGCGCTGCACCTCCTCCCGGGTTGCCTCGGCAGGGAAGGCGGGCGGCAAGCCCAGGAGCTCCACGTTGGTCACCGTCTTGCCTATGGTGAACCAGTCGTTGATCTGGTCGACCGTGAGTTTACGCAACATCCTCGGCGCCCAGGAGCTGCCTCAACTGCCCAGCTCCAAAGGTGGCAAAAGCCTCAAGTGAAGCCCCCTGCCCAGCGCGCCACAACGACCGTTCCAGAAGGCCTGCCCCTCCCCCTGCCGAGGCCATCCAATCAGACTGTGCCACGCAATAGGGTGGGGCCAGGCCCTGCACGTGCGGCGCGCCTCGAGCCTTGTGCCTACCCCACCTCTGCACGGGCACACGGCCTGCCAGCGGCCACCGCCTCCTCGCAAGGCCCTCTGGGACAGCTGGGGTCAGGTGAGCGGCTTCTAGTGGCTGTGATGGTGGAATCCGCACAGTGCAGGCAGATGCTCATATTTACAGCGCTCCTGCTGCCAGCCTGACCTAGCACCCTGCGAGGAAGGACTGGCCTCAGCCGGAGCTGGGCCACAGCCTGGGAGGTTATAGCTTCATGCCCGGCGATTGAACCAGGGTTCCCTTCCCACGTGACCCAAAGATCAAAGCTCACGGGGACCACTTGGAATCAGGCAGTTCTTAAAGGACTGTGGGCTCTAAGGCATCAGATCTCATGCAAAGACTATGAGTAGCTCTCGGGCCTTGGCCTTTGGGGCAGATTTGGCTTCTTCACCGGGCAGCTTGAGGTTCTGGGAGAACAGGGATGCAGCAACGTTTAGCAATGAAGTCACTAACAGCTGACAGCGGTTAGCAACAAAGTGGCTATTAAACAGCCCTCTGCAGGAGAAAGTGCTTCAAGTTCGCTCAGCGGTTCAGCCTCAGAACACCGCATCAGGCGCTTTGAGTGACTCTGCCTGGACAGCCAGAAAACATGTTCAAACGTTTGAAGATGTGGACCTGAAATTACATTACAAGCCTGTTGTCTGGTTTGCAGCTTCATCTTCAAATAGCGGTGATGTTCTTCCTGCTAGCTCACAACTGTAATCCTAGCACTTGGGAGGCTGAGATGGAGAAATTGCTGGGCGCTTACCTGCCTGAGCAACAAAGTAAGAATTTATCTCAAAATAAATTATATATATATGTATGTATATTCTTTTTGAACTACATTTTGAACCTGATCAGGTCCTAAGACCCTCATGGTGACTTGAGACCCTAAAGAGCTTTTGTTTACGGTTCATACCTATCTACGGGGGATTACAACCCAGAAAGGTTTCACGTATGTGTCCAAATAATCTTCAGCTGTCAGTTTGGCTCAGCCGAAGGTTTATCTAAGGGAGTCTTAATTGAGGGGCTGCCCGGATCTGATTGGCCTGTGGCCATATCTGTCAGAGATTGTTTTGATGATGGTTGATGTGTGAGGACTAAGCCCACGTGGACGGCCCCGTTCCTGGGTGGGCGGGACACGTGGATGGCCCCCTTCCTGGGCAGGCGGAATTGAACATAAACCAGTAAACAGTCTTTCTCCGTGGTTCCTGAATTCTGCCTGAAGTCCCGCCTTTCTCTTTCCTCAGTGGTAGATTGTGACTTTTAAGTGTAAGCTGAACTATTGCTTTATATTCCCAAATTGCTTTAATTAGAATGTTTTATTAAAATGTTTATTAAAACATTGATTAATTTAAAATAGCAACTAAAACCTCATTTGATGTCATGCAATATTATGTATGGAAATCACTATATTTTCCAAAAAACTCACATGTAAGAGTGACACTTTTTATTTACATGTATGTGCACATGTATATTATGTGTGAGTGGCCAGAAGAGGGCATTAGACTAGCTGGAGTTACAGGCACCTTGTGTGAGCTGCCCGGCATGAGTGCTGGGAACCATATTCTGTTACTCTTCGAGAACACCTGCTTCTCTTAGCTGCTGAGTCATCTCTCCAGCCTCAGGGTGACACCAGTCCCTTAGTGTCTGTCTGAATGAAAACCAGCAGCTTTTCCATCTCTGTGAGGCAGCGTGATATCACAAGTCTCGCTGCCTCTGGAAATTCCATGGTGCACATAAGAGTATTCTAGCAAGAAGAGACAAATCTCAACTATTGTGTTGAAAAGAAACCTCTGGACCTGGATCTTCAGTACCCTAAAATAGCAAGCTTTCCAAGTTTTCATGCAGCTTCTCGGTACGAATCCCCTTTTCCTTCAAAGCAGGACTAGGGTCATTTCTCTGCATTCTTCCCTGCATCCATATCCTCCCATCTGAGCTCGCTTTCTCTTGCCTGAATGAATTTACAGTAGATTTGTTGTGATTATTCATTTTCAACTTGTTCAAAACTTTTTTTTGCCTTTGCTAAATGTTAATTCTCTAATGAATGGAATTCTAGATGAGCAGTTATTCAACATCATCCTTGTTAAGATCTTTTTGTTTGATGGTAATAGGGACGGAACCAGGTACCCTTGCACATGCTAAATAAGCACCCTTTCACTGAGCTACAACCTTAGTCCTAGTCTTTATCTTGTGACTTCGAGACTTGATTCTCTGCCTGATTGGTTTCAGTAAGCCTTTTTGAGCATTTCATCTTTTTTAAAAATAACTTTTGGAAAGTTCTCAATTATCTATTAGCTCTTCAAAAATTTCTACTCTACTCCCCATTGATTTCTACCCAAGAGTGAGTTAGCTGTATGGGTAAAGCTAGGTTGTAGAGTTCTTATGTTGTGCGATGTCCCAGGTTCATCCCTAGAACCACAAGAGAAAGAAGCTGTACATAGTGGCTCACTCCTGTAATTCCAGCACTTGAAAGACTGAGGCAGGAGAATTGCCATGAGCTTGAGGCCATACATATATGCAAGCAAAATGCCTATATATATAAATTAGTAATCTTTTTTTTTTTTTTTGAGACAGGGTTTCTCTATATTGCTTTGGAGGTTGTCCTGGATCTCTCTCTGTAGACCAGGCTGGCCTCAAACTCAGAGATCCACCTGCCTCTGCCTCCCGAGTGTTGGGATTAAAGGCATGATCCATCAATGCCTGGCAAAGTAGTAATTTTTAAATAAAAAAACAAAACAAAAACAGAACAAAACAAAACAAAACAAAAAAACAAAAAACAAAAAACAAAGGAGAGCTAGCTAGATGGTCCAGTGGGTAAAGGTGCCTGACTACTTGAGTGTGAAGCCAGGACCTCCACTTGGATGCTCTAGCACTTTGGATTCCTGCCCTCACTATATCCCCACCCCAGGAGCGCCTCATATCCACATAATAAAAATTGTTAAGGGTAAATACCAGCTGTACTAGGCTGAATGTTATGGGCTTTCTTTTGTAGTGGGATATTTACTTTGTCTCCTTCTGTAGCACTGACCACGCCCATTGGGGGTGGAGCCATGGGCAGAAGTGACCTGTGGAAGGAGGTCAGAGGAAGAGCCTGGAACGCTCTCTTGCTGGCGGGACTCAGACAGGAGAGCATCCTGGTGGAACTTGCTGGTGTTCATCTGTCTAGGTTGTAAGTTATTTCTCCCTGAATAAACATCTATTCGGCCTATTTGTTTATCCTGATCCTTAATTAACCGCAATATCTGGTGTCAGAAGCGGGATTAGGATTTTCACGGGACCTGGGTTTCACCCAGGCAGCAGAGGCCGCTCCCCTCCGCCACCATCCCCAATGGGCAGGGTCCCTTGCCTTACCAGCTGGACCCCCACAGCTTTGGGACATTTGCCTCTTCCTTACATCTCCTTTGCCACCACAGCGGGCCTGAGAAGGCACTCACCGCTTCTCATTTTTTGCCCATTTCCGCAATTTGCATTCGCACAGAGCCGCTTGGAGCCCGCCCTGCTTGTGCGTTTCCCACGGTTAGCCCTGCAACCCCAGCAATTCCACAAAATTCCTTTTACTCATTTGTCTAACAAAATTTTGCTTGCCAAAGTTTGTTAAGAGCTATTCTACAGGGACCGGGATCAGAAGGATCGACTGCTGCCTGACGATATTTGGCAGTACACTTCCAGGCAGAATCGGGATCAGACGGGTCCTCTGCGGCTGAACGCTATTTGGTGGTACACCTCCAGGCGTAACTACCACAAGCTGAGATCTACAACTAAAAGCATCAAAGTTCCAGGACAGCAGAATTACACCTAAGGTAATTGTAACTTCCTTTGCAATTTAAGCTGATATAATATCTGAGATCAATTTTTCCATACCTATGGCAGATAATTTTACAATGCAGGACTTTAGGAATTATTTTACTTCATACATAGAAGGAATTTTAGCAGAAGAAACAAGGATTGAAAACATTGAAAAGGTTAGAATTCAAAACATAGAATGCTTAGGGAAAAAGTTTCAGAATATTAAAGATGGCATTGGAGAGCTGACAGGTAGAATACAAGCCGTGGAACATAAAAATGACCAAGTAGAAAACAGAATTTGTTCCATGTCTGATACCTCAATAACTAGAACAGAAACAATACAATGCATTAACATGCTAGCAGAAACAGCTCGTTCCTGGTCGGAGGAAGCTGCTTATAAGTTTAAAAAACTGGAACATCTGATAGAAAGACTAGATGATAGAATCTCTTCCATGTCTGAGGATAATGGCAAGCTAGCAGATAGAACATTGTTTCTGAAAGGCAGTTTACATGACATACAGATAATATCTAAGGATGAGAATATTAAAAACATGGAATCATGTGTAGTTGGAGAAAGTAAGAAACTGACTGATGCAATGAAATCTCTAGAAAGTTATTTGATTCAAGAAGTTCAGACACTCAAAGAAGCAATGGTGAATAGATTTCAGGCTTTAGAAGAACTTCAGTCTGATACATCAGAAGAAGAACTACAGGTAACAGGGCATGAAAAAGACTTAAAATTTTCCACACCATTTAGGGTCAGGGAGCTTTCCCTGTATCTATTAATGAAAAACCAGTAACGAAAAAACACCCAAAAGGTGTCATTGTGTATCAGTGGGAACCAATACGTATGAAAGATTTAAAAGGTATAAAGGAAGCAGTAGTCTCTTATGGCATGCACTCACCTTATGTGAAGCAATTAGTAGAATCATGGGCAAGGAAAAACAAGGTAACCCCTAAGGATTGGGATCAATTAATATCAGCTGTCCTTGAAAACTCCTCTCAATTAGAATGGAGGGAGGGCTTTATGGAGAGAGGAAGCAAAAGCTCTTGAACTTCAGGACTTAAAGAAAGGTTATAAAGCTCCCCAAAATAAAATTCTTGGTGAGGGTCTTTATGCTGACCCAGAAACCCAAGTTGCCTATGAAGAACATATCTTATCTCTATGCAGTACAGCAGCTCTGAATGCTTGGGATAAGGTTCATGAATTAGGGGAGAGGATAGAATCCTATACTAATATAAGGCAAAGACCTAGAGAATGCTTTAGTGTGTTTCTAGAAAGATTATCTAGGGCAGTACAATTAGAGGTAGCAGACATAGATTCTCGGAGAATACTCATAGAATCTTTAGCTTATGAGAATGTGAATCCTCAATGCAAACAGGTGCTTTGGCCTTTAAAAATGCAATCAGCACCCTTGGATGAATGGGTCCTATATACAACCAACATTGAGTATAATGACAATAAGACTGAAGCATGGGTAGGAGAAGCCATATCTAAAGGTCTGAGAAGACATCAAGATAACAGAGTTCTTAATTATGGTGACTTAGAAGCTTAGGTAAGAGAAACCATCTCCAAAGGTTTGAAGAGAAATCAACATGTCAGATGTTATAACTTGTCGCGACCACCTCGACCAGCAAGGAAGATGCAACACTCGGACTCTTCTTTAAGCAGTTTTATTCAGGAACCTTGAACAATCTTCTGACCCCGGGGAAAGCTCACCCACAGCTTAAAAGCCTTTGGGCAGCCAACTCCAGCATGCCACGTGGTGAATGCGGAAGCAAGCCAGATCTTCAACCCTAGCCAAATATGGAGTTGTTTATGACAGAGAGCGCTCACCATCGGGAAGGTGGAAGGCGGAAGCCAGCGCCATCTTTAAGGCGCGGCACTCCGCAGCTCTCTACAATAACTGTGGTGAGATAGGACATCTAAAAAGAAACTGTAGGCAAAGCTTCCCTAGAAATAACACTCCCAAGAATGAATCAAACAGAAGGCCTCAGCCTTCTGGGTTATGTAGAAGGTGTGGCAAAGGTAGACACTGGACAAATGAGTGTAGATCGACCAGACACAAGAAAGGAAACCCTTTACCATCGGGAAACTCTTTGGGGGGCCTCTCAAAGGCCCCCACGTCACAGGTGGTCTGAACATTCCCAGTCACAGTGGAAGACAATCTCCCACAGGACAATTAGAAAATTCTGTGCCTATTATAAAAACTCATACCACTCTGGATGACAAACTAGTGACGGAAGTTGAATCAAACATGACAGAAGGAAATAAAAAACATATATTTTGGCAAACCTCTATAAATAGTCAAAGGCCTAGATTGATAGTTAAGATGAATAATAGACTATTTGACTGGTTACTTGACACAGGGGCGGATGTAACTATCATAACTAATAAATCTTGGCCTCGAAGATGACCCCTGCATGAGGTAAATGTTCAATTCTTAAGGATTGGAACCCTGTCTCAGGTAAAACAGAGCACAAGATGGATTGAATGTATAGGACCAGAAGGACAGAGATGAAGGTTGAGGCCATATGTGGCTGATGTAGTGATAAATTTATGGGGTCGTGATCTATTAAAGCAATGAAATACACAGATTAACATTCCTCCAGTATTAGATAAGAACCATAAACAACCTCATGATTGTGGAAAAAAATATTATAAAGTACTATACAAGACAGATACCAAATATCCAGGCTGTACAAAAACAGAATACAAGTGCTGAACAAACAGAGGAACCAAAAGCCCTACCTTTAAAATGGCTAACAGAGGAACCTGTCTGGGTAGGACAATGGCCTATGATCTTTGAGAAGTTAGAAGCTTTAGAAAGCTTGGTTCAGGAACAGCTAAATGCTGAACATATCGAGGAATCAATCAGCCCTTGGAATTCTCCTGCATTTGTTATCAAAAAGAAATCTGGTAAATGGAGAATGCTTACAGACCTGAGAGCCATCAATAAAGTTATCCAGCCAATGGGCTCTCTACAGCCTGGAATGCCCTTGCCTTCTTTGATACCCAAAGAATGGCCTATTATAGTTATTGATTTAAAGGATTGCTTCTTCACTATACCTCTACAAGAACAAGATAAAGAGAAATTTGCCTTCACGGTACCTAATTACAATAATTCTCAACTGGTGAAGAGATATCAATGGAAGATTTTGCCACAGGGAATGCTAAATAGCCCCACCCTGTGCCAATATTTTGTACAAAAACCGCTAGAAATAATTCGTAAACAGTTTCCACAATCCATAATCTATCATTACATGGATGATATATTGTTAGCTGACTCTAAAGGAGAAATATTAGAAAAAATGTTTGAGAAAGTAAAGGAAGTTTTACCTTGCTGGGGATTACAAATTGCACCTGAAAAAATACAAAAAGGAGAGTCTATCAACTACTTAGGATATAAAATAGGTCTACAGAAAATTAGACCACAAAAAGTACAGATCAGGAGAGATCAGTACCAGATTCTTAATGATCTTCAAAAATTACTAGGAGAGATTTCTCAACTGCAAACCATTATTGGAGTAGAAGGGCATGATTTGAAAAACTTGAAAATGGCCCTAAAAGGAGACAAGGACTTGAATAGTCCACAAATACTATCAGCTGAAGCTGAAAAGGAATTAGAATGGATAAAAAAAGGTGATACTAGAAGCACATGTGGACCGTGTGGATCCAAACCTACACTGTATTCTGGTTATATTACCATCTAGAGAATATCATTTAGGGATTTTAATGCAGAGAGAAGATATCATATTAGAATGGATATTCCTACCACATAAACAGAATAAAAAAACTAAAAATATATATAGAAAAGATCTCTGACTTGATTATAAAGGTAAATTAAGACTTCATCAGCTAACAGGAAAGGACCCAACAGAAATTATAGTACCTTTACTAATGAGGAAATTTCCTCCTTATCGAAAGATAATAAATATTGGCAGAGAGTATGCAGTAATTTTTTGGGAATGATTAGCAACAATTATCCCAAAAGTGAGAGAATCAAATTCATAAAGAAAACGATTTGGATCCTTCCACATTTTCAGGGTTTCAATGGGCCACTGCTCTGAGCTCTGAAAGGCTGATTCTGTTATCACACACCTATTACAGGTAATGGCCATTATGGGCATACCTGCACAAATAAAAACTGACAATGCTCCAGCATATGTCTCCAGCAACTTGAAACAGTTTTTTGAATATTATAACATAAAGCACATAACTGGTATACCACACAATCCTACAGGACAAGCAGTGGTTGAGAGATCCAATCATACTTTAAAAGAAATGCTCCATAAACAGTCAGGAGGAACCAAAACACCCAAACACAGATTACATAATGCTTTATTAACATTAAACTTTCTTAATGCTGATGAAAAAGGAAAAACAGCTGCAGAAAGATACTGGACAATAGAAAAAACTTCTGAACTAAATCAGCCAGTGTACTTCAAGGATGTACTGACCTCAGAATGGAAAGCAGGATATGTGTTACGTTGGGGTTGGGGTTTTGCATTTGTATTTACAGGAGAAGAAAAACTATGGATACTGTCTAAGTTAATCAAGATCCGAGTTGAACATGAGAAACACCTCAATGAAGAGAAATGACAAGTCATCCAACAAATTAGGTCCCAGGAGATGTGCGGAGACCTCTCAAAGGTAGGGGAAGTTTTCTGTTGTTCTTACAGGAAAACAGAGAAAACCTATCTTCAAACAGTCAAAAAACACTGAACATGTAGGTGCCTACAGAAGAGAAAACAGCTCTTCAGAAACAATCACTTAATGAAGCAGAATCTGATATATGGTAAAAAAAAAAATATTTAATTGTAGTAAACTATTTCTATACAGAAATCTATTTCTCTCTACTATCTAGTATTCCTGAAGTCCCAATTTTTGTAAACCAATGCTGGCTTTGGAGTTGGATTTGGCTTTCCTTCTCTAAATTCAAGCATGTTGTTAAGATTAAATTCATGGTTTCTGCCTTAAATCAAGAAGCCAATTGGGGACTCATTTCTTATACGCAATTTTCTCTCTGAAATCCTAATTTAATTTTCTCACATACATTTTAATGCTTATTTTTGCCTTTCCCTTATGCATACCTTAAAACTTGAAAATTTTACTTTAATATTGATGTTTAATTTTTCCACAAGGAATAATAACAATTCCTAACAGCAGTCTTTGAACTCTCCGGAAAGAAGGGGTCCCACGTCATCATTTCCACTCGACTCAACCTGATGCATCTGGACTACAAACATCACCTAAAACCAGTTTGAGACTGTTTTGCTCGAGACAACTCATGACTAGTTAGCTGTAATGGTGCACCTTCTTATTACACCCTGGCCAGAGTTCCAAATAGAACTACAGTCAAGCATTTTCTGCCACACAATGACTAGCTACATATGTCACAGCCAGTTCTGTTGAGAAATTTGGTTGCTAAAAATTTTCTTCCTACAGGATCCCATGGAGCAATCATCATCCCATTTCAGCAGGAAATAATCTTAAGATAACGACGCCCCTTTTCCTATCTTGGAATTTGGGGATAATATTCATCTTCTTTGGGTTGGTTTTAGTTGCTTAGGGTTGAGTATGGAAGGTGATGCTTAGACTCGGGTTTATCTTTTAGACAGGAATAGGGTATGGTTGGGAAAGGTATGGTTTAGATGGGATGTAGGTAGATTAGCCTATTTTCTTGTGAATTTGAGTAAGAGTAAGATAATAGTATTTTACAGCTTACATTGTTATATATTCTTATATGTGGTAAGCTATGTAAAATTAAGTTTATATTTTGTTATATTGTGTGAAATCTTTCCACTTATGATGTTTTATGCACATTATTTTTACCATATTCTATGTATGTATACGTTTACTTATGTTTAAGACATTTCATATATTGGTACACTTTATGGACATTTATTCTTGCCATATTCTATGTATATATACTTTTCTTGTATTCAAGACATTTTGTATATTGATACAATTTGGGATATTTATCATGCTGCCCTTTATAGTTCTACCTCTTGTCTTGACATTTCTACTCTACCTCTATTTTAGGGATTTATATGTATGTATATGTACATAGTTATATTGTTTAGGTATTTGTTCCTGCTTTACTCAGGGAAGTTTCAATCAGTTTTTTAGCTAAGTTCCTAAGTATTACATATTATCTTCACTCATGTTTCCTGTTGGGTTTGTTTTGTTTTGAGCTAGAGTTTCTCTGTGCTCTCTGTAACAGCCCTGACTGTCCTGGGACTTTCTTTGTAGACCAGGCTGACCTCCAACTCACAGAGATCTGCCTGTCTCTGCTGGTATTAAAGGCATGCACCACCAACCTGGTTTGTCTGTCTGTCTGTCTGTTTGTTTTTCTCTTTTGTTATTTTATCTCCCTCACCCACCCCCCAGCTGAGAACAAAAACCCAGGGCCTTGTGCTTGTGCAAGCTACCACTAAGCTAAACCCCCAATCCCCCGATTTCTTTAATTCAATAGATGATTTGCTTCTCCAGTTTCTGCTGAGGTTTTAGCAATTCTTTCAACAGAAGTATGGGGCTGGAGAGACACCTTGGTGATTCTGAGCACCTGTTGCTCTTCCAAAGGACTCAGATTCAGTTATCAGCACTCCATAGTTAGAGTTGCAGGGTATCCCTTGCCATCTTCTGACCTCAGACGGCACCAGGCACACACTCGGTACACAGACATAGATGTGAACAGAGCACTCAAACATATAAAAATAAATCTTTTTTAAACTAAAAGCAAGAACAAGTTTTGTTCTTTTGTTTTTTGTTTTTAGAAACTGAATCTCATGTAGCCCAGGATGGTCTTAAAACCCTGGTCATCATCTACTTTCCAAGTGCTAAGATTGCACACTATACCCACCTAGTATGCTTTTAAAAAAAAAACAAACAAACAAACCAAAAAAACAAAAACCCAAAAACCTATGGGGGCCTGAAGAGATGGCTCAGGGGTTAGGAGCACACTGCCTGGTCTTCCAGAGGTCCTGAATTCAATTCCCAGCAACCTCATGGTGGCTCACAACCATCTGTAACGAGATGTGGTGCCTCTGGCCTGCAGGGATACATGCAGGCAGAACACCGTATACATAATAAATAAATCAGAAAATAAAAACAATCTAGTAGGTGTAGTCCCTATAGTTCCCGCAGAAATCATTACATCACTTTACAACATCTTTTAAGGTGAATTGCATGCTCAGAATGGCCGCTTAATCAAATATGCAGCACAAAAATTAATACTGGGCGAAATGGCAAGAAACAGTAAAGCCCTGGTGCAATGTCGCACGCCTTTAACCCCAGTATTCAGCAGGCAGAGGCAGGCAAAGCTCTGAATTGAGGCCAGCCTGACTTACATCGCAAGCTCCAGACTCCTCAGAGAAAAGCTATCTCAGAAATAAAGAACAAATTTTTAAGCAAGTAAAGAGGGCTTCTTTTTTTTTTTTACTTTATTGCTTTGTTTCCTTTGGTGCTTTGTTTGGGAAGGCGGGAGTAGCCCAGGCCAGACCTTGCTATTTAGAACACCCTAGTGTCAAATTCAAGAAACGCCCCCTCTGACCCATCACCCCACCCCCCACCCCAGCACCCCTGTCTCCCAATGCTGGGATTAAAGACCCGCGCCACTATCCCGGGCCTTTGCTTTGGTGTTTTTGCTTTTTGAGACGCGGTCACTCGGTGTAGCCCTGGCTGTCCTGGAACTCACTCTGTAGACCAGGCTGGCCTTGAACTCACAGAGACCCACTGCCTCCCGAGTGCTTAATTAAAGGCGTGTGCCAGGCTGTACTGGAAGTCGAACTTATGACAGTCCTGCTGCCTCTGCCTCCTGAGCGCTGGCTTTCGAGGCATCGGCCCTGCAACAGGGCTGTTGCCTGTTTTCTTGCAGGTCCGCCGGTCTGCGCAGGCTTCAGCTTTGAGCGCCCAGTGTTCCCGCAAACCGACCGCCCCCACCCAAGCTCGCAGCACCCGGGCGACCACCGGGGGCGCTGTGGCGCGCAGGCGCGGGGGAGCGTCCGCTCCTTCCGCTTTCCCGGCGGGCCCCGCGCTGCGCCTGCGTGCTCAGTGACCTTCCCGGGCTTGCGGAGATCTGCGGTGGCCTGTGGCCTGCGTCCTGCGGAGGTAGGCGCGGGCCTGCGCTCTTCCCTGTGTTCCCAGCAGCGGGGCCGGGGCGGGGGCGCCGGGGAAGGTGGGGGCGCCGGCCAGGGGCTGCGATCCTCGCTGACCTTGGGTCGCTCCCTGGCCGCGGGAGCGCCGGGCGAGTCTCCCAGGCTGCGGGCATGTGCCCGGGTCAGTCCTCCAGCCCGCCTGCAGTGCCCGGGACTCAGCCACACCCGCTGCACGGCTGATTCTGGAGTGAGCCCCCGGGAGCCCTTCGGATTAACGGGTCTGTGAGGCACCGCTCCGAGGTCGCCTTTCCCTACCGACAGAGGGATTACTCCTCAAGGCTTCCAGGGGAGGCACCTAGAGTCGTCGCAGAGAAGCTGTCCCGGGGCTAGGTTCTGGTGGGGCCAACCTCAGTCAGCATTATGCCCTCACCCTGGCACTGACATGGATGGACCTATGTAACCATAGGCTTTGGCAAAGGAGCATGCCACCATCAACTCTGAGCGTCCTGTTACCTACCCAAGTTACTCAACTAGTTAGTGATGCAGCTGGAATCCAAGCCAAGAAACATCACTGCAAAGTTAGTGCCGCCTTTTATGCCACAGGCTTCTTCCAAGTTAGGCTTTGGCAGGGGGGAATGTTCGAAGTTGTTTGTAGCCACGTTATAAACCTTAGACTCTTTCCAGTGTACTACCAGGTAATAGCTTTCTTTTGTTTAATTTTCAAAAACTTTGTAGGCAGCTGGACGATGGTGGCGCACGCCTTTAATCCCAACACTGGAGAGGCAGAGGCAGGTGAATCTCTGTGAGTTCCAGGACAGCCAAGGCTACACAGAGAAATCCTGTCTCAAAAAAACAAAACAAAAACAAAAAGACAGGGTTTCTCTCTGTAGCCCTGGCTGTCCTACAACTCTGCAGGTCAGGCTGGCCTTGAACTCACAGAGATCCACCTGCCTCTGCATGCACCTGGCCTTTATATCGCTTCTTAATACCTCCACTTAGCCTAAGAGAGAGAGAGGACATCTCCTTCAGGACATCTCCCTTAGGATCCCAGGAGTCTAGGAATGACTGCTTTCTGTAGCAATTCCTTGTTTCTGGTTTGATATTTGCGGACTGCTTATTCTGCTCCAGACTAGATCCTTGCTATTTCAAGAGCCCTGTGGAACAAGCCGGCAGGAGGCCTTGTTTGACAGAGAGACCTGACATGGGAGATTTGGGGGATTCCTGAAGCTGGTTTCTAATCCTCTGCTCCTCTCCAATACTCTGAGTCCTTGTCTGACAGAGCTCCACCTCCAAAGGCTATCCAAGGCTGGACTGTCATGTTAGAGCATCTGGATACAAGTATTAGGAATTTAGGGACAGATACACAGTCCAGGAGAATATAATAGCCCCACCTGATGAGTTAACTCTGGACTAGCCAACCTTCCGGTCATCCCTCTAAGTTCATTCCTATAGGAGAGAGCAGGAAGCAAGGCCAGAGGGATAGATTCCTGTACCAATCAGGAGTGTGGGCAAGATTTGCTATGGTCTAGTGTTGTTTGGATCATGGGTAGCTTTGGGGGGGTGGGAAAGGTGTAGGAAATATGTCAAACAGTAAATGGTGTGATTTAGGGCCTTTGGTTTTTGTTGTTGTTTTAAGATTTAAGTATGTGTTTTGCCTGCATGTATGAATGTGCACTCTGTGTGCCCTTGAAGGTCAGAAGGGCGGTATCAGACTCTGGAACGGAGATAAATTGCAGATAGTTGTGAACCACCATGTAGATTCTGGGACCAGGGCCTGCTGAGCCATCTCCACACCCTGGGGAAAATCCTTAGATGAGAATCTAATCTCAGGTCCCTAAATGGTGGGCACATCTTCCCTGCCTCCGTGGTTCAACAGTTACTTTCGACATGATACCAGGTGCATTTAACATGTACTAACTCCCTTGCTGGTTATAGCCACCCCTTGAGATAGAACTGTTGTACTATCCGTGTTACGTGAGACGCTCTAAATTCGTGGGTGAATGCGGGGTTTGTGTCTGGGCAGCTGCATCCCCCCCCCCTGGCCCCCAAGTTCATTATCAGCGCTTCTGCTGAAGATGCTCTCCAGGCAGCCTGCCTGTCTGTCCCTTCCGCTAGCACATGCGCCCTTCACGTTTGCTGAGTGAATGTGGTCCGGGTTTCAGTAATTCAGGGGCAGCCACTGGCCTCTGACTAGATTGTGCTTTCTTGAGGGATCTGTACCATGGATTGACAAAGGGTTGTGGAAAGCCAGAGGACACTGGAAGGTAGAATTCTGTGTGCAGCAGTGATGTAGGGCAGGGGTTTCCCAGTCGAATGAGAAGGGCCGAGCTGGATGTTCCTGGCAGCTGTTGGAGTCGTCAGATGTTTCCAAAGGTCACTTTGAGAGCTATTATATTGGCGCATCATGTACCATTAGTTCTATACTCATCCATCAGTCTCGGAACTACCGGAGGTTTACCAGGCCTGGGTATCTGTTTCCTACAGCAATGACCACACCTGACCCTGTGGGGAATAGTACGGCACGCCGTCGGGCAGAAGTGATGGAAATAATCTTGCCAATTAGGTGTACATAGTTACCTCAGGGTTTATCTCTTCTCTTTTCAGATGCTTCAGGGGTTTATTAGGAATGTCTGGGTCCCCATGAAACCCTACTACACACAGGTTTACCAGGAAATTTGGGTAGGAATGGGGTTAATGACCTTCATCCTTTATAAAATCAGGAGTGCTGGTAAGTTTGTTTTTACTTCTTTGAAGTTGGCAGGGTGGGTGTCTTCAGATTTAAAAAGTCATAGTTTATTAAGAAACTGTAACTTTGCAGAAATATTATCCTGTGCGTGCACATACACATGATGTGTGTAGGCACACATACCATAGCATGTGTGCAGAGGTATGCAAGTGGTTCTCTCCTTCACCTATGTGTGGATCCCAGGGATGGGACTCAAGTCTTCAGGCTTGTGCAGCAAGTGCCTTTACCTGCAAGCCATCTGGCCGGCCCAGAACTATGATCTTAGATGTCTGTCAACAAAAGAATGTGTTTAAAAAAAAAAAACACAGTAAAGTAGCTGAAATAACCCTTGTTAGGAGAGCTTATACTGAAAAAACTGTAATAGATATATGCACAGTGGAATTTTATTCAGCTGTAAAAGAAAAACAAAATGTTACTTTACAGGAAAAGTAAAGATTGTCCTGCTAAATGAGATGCCAGGCTCAGAAAGACAAATATAACATTTTCTCTCATATGCACAGTGTGCTTACACAAACGCCTGCCATGAAAGTAAAAAGAGGCTGTTTCAGGCAGGAGAGGGGAGAGGAAAACATGAGCAAGACATGATACGTGTTACGTGTTGTAATAAAACCTACTTTATGTGCTAATTATGGAAGAATTGGCTGTGACCCACAGCAGTAACTGAAAGCATGCTGTGATGCTCCACTCAGCCTGTGGAGCCCGCAGTTGATTGACTGAGACTTCTGTAAGGCTCTGGTGTAACTGATTTTATTTTCCCTTCTGTTTTAGATAAAAGAAGTAAGGCTTTGAAAGGTAAGATTCCTGCTTCTTGGAATGGTTGGGGATTGAGTAATGCCATCATAACTAAGATACAGTGGGAGTACTAAAGATCATGATGTTTGCAGTTAGTGTTAAGAAGCAAAACAGTGTGCACCCCAGTGTGTGCCCCTTTGGGCCAAGTAACACTTCCAGCAGTGACAGAGAAAGTGGGCAGCCGATGCCACCAGGGCACAGGCTAGCTGGGTCAGCATGCTACGAAAATTCCTGTCTCGGTGATTTTTGGAGAAAAGTGTCTGCTAAATTTGTGCCTTAGCACTGAGCATCTGTTTATGCTGTTTCTCTGGTGGCACAGAAACTGGTCATTTGAGACTTTGACGAGCCAGGACTGGTTCCTGAGCTTTTGCGGGGAGACCTTTCTTTCTCTGCTCCTGTAGGTGAACTGCATCAGAGTCTCACACAGAAGGAAAACATGCTGGGTGTTTCACATACAAGTGGCTCCCACACCCCCATTTTGGGTGGGTTTTTTGTTGGATTGGGACAGGAATTTATTTTAAGTTTTTGAGGCAAGGTGTCGCTGTGTCAGCTGACCTGGATGGAGCTCACTATATAAACCATGGTGAGCCTTGAACTCAGAGACTCTCTTGCCTCTGCCTCCCAAGTATTGGTATTAAAGGTTCATAACTCGTGCCCGGCCCCTGTTGTGTTCTATAGCATTGAAAGTGAATTTTCAGACTTGTTACTCTAAACAGAATATTCTGCTCCTGCTTCTAAACTGGTCCTTTTGTTCTCCGGAAGGCTCCAGTCCTGCACCTGCCCATGGCCATCATTAACCAGCTGATCCCTGAGCCCACTCAAGATGAACCCTGTTGGCTAAACTTCAGCAAGCTGCTGTGTTAAATGGGAACATGGAACGTCGCTGTACACTTGCCTGAGTACTATTTACAACGTGGATTAATAAATGTATCTGAGCAGCGCCCTCCTTGTGCTACTACTCCTTGCTTCCCCTGAGTGAGCAGTTTATCCTGCAGCAGGCTCCGTGAGCCTCTGAGCCGCCCTCCTTAGGAACCCTGAAGCAGTGTGTTCCCATAGGGATTGCTCGTCCGTGTCCGGGTATGAACCCCAGACCCAGTCTCTGTAGTTATTGGCTAAGTGGTTTTGCCTCTGCTTATCTGACTTCTCTGATCTTGTTTTCATATTTTGGGAAAGAGGATGTTAATTATTTTAAGGGCTAGCTTACATTTTTTACAATAAGAAGGGAAGGGGGAAACAAAACACTAATGTGAAATACTGAGATGACAGCAGGTGGCATACAGCATCTCAGCTGAGCAAGAAGGGCCACAGGTTCTGGACTCAGGCCCAAAAGAGTTTTCGTTGTTGTTGTTGTTTGTTTTTTGTTTTGTCTCAAAAAAATGTATTTAAAAAGTAAGTGGAAGCCGGGTGTTGGTTGCACGCCTTTAATCCCCACACTCAGGAGCCAGAGGCAGGTGGATCTCTGAGCTTGAGTCCAGCCTGGTCTAAAGAGCGAGTTCTAGGACAGGCTCCAAAGCAATGCAGAGAAACCCTGACTCAAAAACCAAAGGGAAAAAGTGAAAAGGAGCTGGAAGGGTGGTCCACGTCAGGCAGCTACAAACCCTGTTGACTCTGGCTCCAGTGGCTCCCACATCCCCTTTGGGCATCTGCATACATATAACATGCATGCAGGGCATGGGATGGCTCATCGTGTAAGGAACGGTGTTGTCCCCAAGCCTGACAACCTGAGTTTGATCCTTCACTGACCTCCGATAGTGTGTGGGCACCCGTTTGCACATGCAGATTTTATTTGTGGGGTAATATCCTTAGAGCACGTGGTAGGCATAAGCTCTGGGACAAAATTATACCAGAGTAACCAATTAGTAAAGTAAGCAATATGAAAGGCAATGGGGAACTTTGTGCACCTATAACCCAGCACTTGGGAAGGCGAGGCAGGAGGGTCACATGTTCTAAAACGCCCTGAGCTATGGAGTGCAACCTGGGCTCCCGAAGAAGCCAGTTGTACTCTCTTTAGGCCACGGCCAAGCACCCAAATCATGACACGGAGACTTGTTGTCTTGTTTTTGAGACAGGGTTTCTCTGTATTGTTTTGGAGCCTGTCCTGGAACTAGCTCTGTAGATCAGGCTGGCCTCGAACTCACAGAGATCCACCTGCCTCTGGCTCCCCAGTGCTGGGATTAAAGGTGTGACCACCAACACCTGGCTATGGAGACTTTCTTTGAGTTATAAATACTTGGCCTAGCTTAGGCTCATTTCTGGCTAGCTCTTTTAACTTAAATTAACCTGTTCCTCTCTCTCTACCTTTAGCCTCAGGCTTTTTACTTTTCTTTCCTTTTGTGTATCTCCAACGTTCTCTCCTCCCTCCTGGTTCCTCTCTCCACCCTCGGTTTCTCTTCCTATTCTCTCTGCCCAGCTTTGCCTATCCCTCTTCTGCCTAGCTACTGGCCGTTCAGCTCTATTAGACCAATTATGTACCTTCAGCAGGCAAGTGCAACAAATGCAACACATCTTTACATACTTAAACAGACGCAGCATAAACAAAAGTAACATCTTTGCCTAGTTAAAATAATATCCACAACAGATGGTGGTGCACACCTCTAATCCCTGTGTCAGAGTTAGTTACTACTGCTGCGATAAAACACCATGACCATAAGCAAGGAAAGGGTTTATTCTGACTTACTTATTCTCAATCAGAGTCCATTGAGGGAAGCCAAGGCAGAAACCTGGGGTGTGGGAACTGATGTCGGCATCCTGCCTTCCTAAAGCACTGAGGACCACCAGGCAAGGGGTGGCACTAATTAAGGGACCGCCCTAAGGCTGCCTGCAGAGGCATGTGTTTTCAATTGAGGGTCACTCCTCTCAGATGACTCCAACTAATGTCAAGTCGATAAAAGGAGCCAGCACGGCTCTGGAGACAGGTCTCAGAGTCCAGTCTCTGCACCAGCTCTCCTCAGTCTCTGCCTTGCAATCAACTGAAGGCCATTGGAATGGGCGTGGGCCTCCTTGTGTCTCATCCACGAGTCTGGGGAAGACCTCGACAAGTTGATAAGCTTGATGCCCCAGGCCAGGTCTTAGAAACGGCCATTGCTGCTACTCGTGGACACCAACCTCGAGCTACCTGGCATAGCACAGTTTGGGCTATCAGGTGCCAGGCCAGGAAGGACTCAGGAAGGCTGAGCTCGTCTATTGGGAAAGCTGGTTGCATCCGCCTGGGAAATGCTCCCTGCGCAGACTGGGCACTTGCTCCTCCCCCATTACTACTAAGTGTCCCTTCGATTACAGAAATCAGAGCCGGTCAGTTCTCCGTGTGGGCTGTCTGAAGCCCACCCTGAGCAGTGCCAGTGTGTGGTCTTGGAGCATTAGAATCAGATGTGCTTGAGCCTTGGGTGACATGTGCCTCTCAGCACCCTGCCGCTGAGGCGGGAGGGTTATAGGTTGGAAAAGTAGCCTTGTTTACACAATGAGGGCATGTTTTGTTTTTCTTGGGGGGGGGTTGTTTGGTTGGTTGGTTGGTTGGTTTTATTCGAGATGGTTTCTCTGTGTAGCTTTGGAGCCTGTCCTGGAACTCGTGCTGTAGACCAGACCAGACTCAAACCCAGATCTGCTGGGACTAAAGGTGAGCGCCACCACTACTTGGTGAGAGCATGATTTTTAAAAACAAATAGTGTTAACAAAAGGAAAGAAAACCTTAAATGTGCCTGTCCAGACCCCATTTGCTGTCTGTAAATGAAGAGTATACATTCTGAATCCATCAGGGTTTTGCAAACAAGTCTTGTACCTAAAGTGGCCTGTAGGTGGAGCCAGATCATGTCCAAACTGGTCACCCTAGTGGCCTAGTAGGCTGAGGGTACCCGGGACAACTGTGCTGTTGGCTCTGTGCTGGACACTGGGGCCAGTGAGAGGCGGCTCATGACTGTGCTGTCCTGGGGGAGGTTTCCCTGTAAACCAGGATGGTCTGGCGTTCACATGTGTCCTAGGCTGGCTTCAGATTTAATGACAGCCCCTCTGCCTCAGCTTCCTGAGTGCTGGGGTTGCAGGTGTGAGCCTTGGCATTACTTATCTTTCTTATGTCTGGTCTAACATCAAGCCACACATTTAGAGTAGAATTCTGAGGGGTTTTATTTGGTTGATTTGGGTGTTTGTCTGTGGTTTGGTTGTCATTATTTTATTATTTAAGTTGGTTTGGGGTTTCTGAGGCAGGGTCTCACTATTGTAGCCCATGCTGGCCTTGAACTCACTGTCCTTCTGCCCCAGCTTCCAAGGTTCTAGGATTAGAGGGGTACATTTGGCATGTTTGAAGACACTTGTTTTTTAGTGTGTGTGTTTGAATGTGTGTGTGAGTGTGTGTGGTGTGGTGTGTGTGTGTGTGTGTGTGTGTGTGTGTGTGCATTTATTTGAGTATATGCCATGTGTGTTCAGGTGTCCTCAGAGGGCGGAAGAGGGCGTGGGAGTCGGAACCACGCAGTAGGAAAGAGGAACACTGTGGTTTTCTGATGAGTTTAATTGAACAGGAATGGCAGTTTAGTAAAAGCATAGTCAAGTGTGATATGCATCTGTAGCCCCAACCAATTGCTTGAGAGACTTAGCAAGGAAAGCCTCAGCAGGTCTAAGGCCGTTTGTTTGTTTGCTTGCTTACTTAGTGTATTTTTTTTTAGCATTTAAAATACCGATGCTCTTCACTTGTCCTTCTAACCCCTGAATATGACTTGCATGTGGGAGTCTCCTGGTGGCCCGCCCTTGAGCTCTGGACGCCTCTGAATGAAGAGACAGACAGGAGCCAGGACACTCATCTGCACGGGTCCCCTGCCCACCCTCCTGTCCCAAGGCCTGGGGACATCGTGATGGACTTGTGGTGTCCTCAAGTATCCGAGAGACTGGCAGGAGGCCACCATCTCTCCTGCCCCACAAAGGGACTGCTGTGGGGACAGCAAGGAGCCTCACAGAGACACTACCCGTCCGGACAGGCTCAGGTTCTTAGGCCACAATGAAGTCACTCTGCTATAGAGATGCAGGCCTGTCCCCTTTGAAAAGGGACAGAGAGGCTGTGTTTTGTCCCCATTCTGGCCTTGTAGGGAAAGAGCTGCTCCACTGAAGCTGGCACCCATGTCCCTCATGCATTACCCAGGCAGCCAGAGTGGGCCCGAAGCCCCTCCCCCATCAAGGAGGCACCTCTGCCTCAACCCGCGTGGCTGGTCACCCGTCACTGAGGTCTCCCCAGGACACCGGCACTTCAGGCTCCTACTCCACACAGTGCCTGCCTCTCCAGCCACAGGACAGGAGAGCACAGAGGGTTCTTCCCTTCACGGTGCCTTTAGGGATGGCAGATGCAGCCCAGTCAGTGCTCGCTCGCCTGCAGCACCCAGGAGCGGTTCCCCAGTGCTCCAAGTGGGGACCTGGGGTAGAAGTGCAGACCACTGCATCAGCCTGACGGGGCCAGTGCTCTGTGCCCTGCAGAGCCCCTGGGACAGGGTCTGTAAGGAACCCTGAAGCAAGGCTGCCACACCCTGCAGATCTTGCTCAGAGCAGCTTTCCTAATACAGTGTCCACACTTGGTCCGGCTGGCCCCGCCTCCAGACATCCTGAGTGGAACAGCCACAGAATCAGGGCTGTCACCTGGGTGGACAGTGGACATCCACCCCGCCTTCCCACCACATGCTTGCTATGTCCCCTCCCTGACAAAGGGTGATGACAGTGGCCAGTATTTGAGACGTACAGCACGGGCCTGGGAAGGTGACCCATTGGTGGTCCTGTCCTGTCTCCCCTCCCTGCTGGGAGGCACATGAGGCCAGCAGACTGGGCTCCCCTTGGCCTTGACTCTCAAGCATCACATTTACCTTCAGCTGGGTGGCGGTGGCGGCGGTGCACGCCTTTAATCCCAGCGCTTGGGAGGCAGCGGCAGGTGGATCTGTGAGTTCCAGGACAGGCTCCAAAGGTTCACAGAGAAACTCTGCCTCAGAAAACAAAACATTTATTGCAGAGGCTCCACCTCCCTCCCTGGTGCAGTTCTTAGGATGCATGCTCTCCCAACCCCAAATAGTCAGTTCTAAAATGCAGCCAGCTCTCATCCACAGATTCAATCAACAGCAAATTTAAAAACTGTCTTCTGAACATATACTCACACCTGCATCTCTGTTCTTAGCACCTAAACAATGCAATACAGACTTTACTTACATAGCACTACAGCCTTTGCGGCGAGTCGTAAGTCAACTAGAGATAATTTAAAGGCCAGGGAAGGGGCGTGAGCTATACAAACACTTCAAGATTTTTTAGTTTAAATTTTAAGGTGTGTGTTATCCCTGCATGTATGTCTGTGTACCAAGTGTGTGTCTGGCACCCACACAGGCCAGAAGAGGTTGTCGGATCCCTTGAAACTGGAGGCCCAGATCGTTGTGAGCTGCCATGTGTAGCCACTGAACCCGTAGGGGGCTCTGAACATCTGGGGTTTCGATATCTACCGGGGGTCCTGGCACCAATCCCTCAGTGAGGGCTCTCCCCCTCCTCCCCCCTCTCCCCCCTCTCCCTCTCTCCCCCCTCTCCCTCTCTCCCCCCTCTCCCCCTCCTCCCCCCTCTCCCCCCTCTCCCTCTCTCCCCCCTCTTCTCCCCCCTCTCCCTCTCTCCCCTCCTCCCCCCTCTTCTCCCCCTCTCCTCTCCTCCCCCCTCTTCTCCCCCTCTCCCCTCCTCCCCCCCTCTCCCCCTCTCCCTCTCTCCCCCCTCTCCCCCTCCTCCCCCTCTCCCCCCCTCTCCCCCTCTTCTCCCCCTCTCCCCTCCTCCCCCCTCTTCTACCCCCTCCCCCTCTCTCCCCCTCTCCCTCTCTCTCCCCCCTCTCCCCCTCCCCTCTCTCCCCTCCCTCTCCCCCCCCCCCCTCTCCCCTCCCCCCTCTCCTGTCACCCACACATGAATGCACATCAAATAAAGATGTACTTCGTGTCACTGATGCCAGACGCCCTTCCTTCCTTCCCACCCCATGGCTGTCTCAGTGCTGACCTCCCCCCTCAGACAGTTTATTAGGGTTCTCTAGAGGAGCAGACCTGATGGGATGAATACATATTTCTTAGAATGATATATTGGAATGGCTCACAGGCTGTGGTCTGGTCCAGATGGTTTAACAACGGCTGTCGACCAGTAAAGGAGTGGACTTGCCAGGGAAAGTGAGAGCAAGCTGGCAGAGAGCAAGCTGCCTTCTTCCACGTCCTCTCCGTGGGCTGCCGCCAAAACATGTGTCCAGGTTAGTGGTGGGTCTTCCCACTTGGAATGACTCCGTTAAGAAAAACATCTCTCATAGATGTGCACAGCTTCTTGTAGTTAACAATCAAGAATGGCCATCACAGGCAGGATTCCACTCTCCAGAGCCCAGGCTCAGACCACCTCTCCCCTTCTTGCCCACCCAGTTCAACTGTTAGATCCCCACACACTCGGCACTTAAGGCAAGTCAAGCTGTGTCTACCAGAGATGGAAAACGGACTGATCCTAGACTCTGTGCACACATAGCAGCCTCTGACCCCACTGCTGCCTGCCTTTTGACGTCCCACCTGTCAGTAAGTGCAGCTGGGGGTATGAAGGAGAATGAGGCCCAGGACCCACAGATGCCCATCCTGAGAGCTCAGGAAGGCCAGATCTGACAGGACACGGGATCCTGGCGAAGCCTACTGGAGCCTAGTACCATGGCTGGCCGCAGAAACGAAACGGTGTCTTGGTTACTGTTCTGCTACTGTAAAGAGACATGGTGACAAATATAACCGTTAGGAGAAAGTATTTAATCGGGGGCTTGCTTGCAGTTTCAGAGGCCCTGGCCATCATGAGGAGCACGGTGGCAGGCAGGCATGGTGTGGAGCAGTTCCCAAGAGCTAATGTCTTATCTGAAAGATGGAGGAGGGCAGATGGAGACAGCCTGGCATGGGCTTTTGAGACCTCAAAGCCCACCCCTGTGGCATACCTCCTCCAGCAAGGCTGCGCCTGCTAACCCTTCTAAGAAGGGAACATTGGAATACCTGAGCCCAGGGGGCCATTCTCATTCAGACCACCACACAGGGCAAGGGAAGGATAGCTCCCTGCTGCTCTGAGGGCATAACTCTTCCTAGTGTCTGGTTCGCTGCCCCCCTGTGCACACCTACAGAGGCTGGCAGGCATACAGGGGCCTCCATGACCTTTGCCCACATTGTCCTTCCTGAAAGTGATTCCCTCCTCTCTTTCTGGTCCAAATAATCTGCACAGGGTGGAGTCAGAAGCCTTGCTCATCTTTTTGTACCAAGCTATGAGTGGTCTCTAGCAAGCCATGGACAAACTGCCCTGGGGCAGTGGTCTTCCATGGCCCAGTCAGAGCAGGAGGCAGGGGGAGGGAGAGATGGCTTCCTTTCCTCCCCACGGATCCCTTCACTGTCTCTGTCCAACATCCTCATCTAGAGCTTTAAAGGTTGACATGTGTCGCTTTCTGCAGTACCTAACTACTCATTTGTTTTTGTAGCGCAGATCATGGAACCCATGGCCTGGTACGTGCTAGACAAGGGCTCTGCCAGTGATCGCCACCCTCACCCCCATGCAGTTTTATTTCATCTCTAAGGATTGACAGGGCATGGTACGTCAGCCGTTGACCCTGATCTAGAATTCCAGGTTTGCGTGGCAGTAGCTGGTGGGAGCGGGGGTTGGGGCTGGGCGTCATGGCCTTGGGCAGCCTATCCCCACCAAAGCCCGTGTAGCTGATGTGGGTGCAGGGTGGATGGACAGACAAGTTCCTTGCCTGGGCAGAAGAAACACACCCTTTGCTGGGCCTCCATTTCACTCCACTTCCCCTGCCTCTTGGGGAAGCCGGCTGCACTGACCACTCTGTCTGCTTCTCAGGGTCCTGGTCTCAGGCCCGAGCTGCTCCTGAGTCTCTGACAGGATGGCTGGTCATCACCTGGGCAGACCGGGCCATCCCTTCCCTCCAGAAATTAGTTCAGAACTCAACAGCCAGTATCCAATTGCCTGTTAAAGAGTAACTTACACCCCATATTACATTTGAGCCTGGGAGTAAATATCCAGGGGAAGTGTTTATTCTGGTGGATGAACAAAGCATCCTTTGTCCACTGACTGCACCAGCACAAGGCCCTTGCCTGACAGGATCCAGCCGGCTGAGTCCTAAGGAACGCTTAGCCCCATGGTCTTGCAGTTAACCGTTGTAGGTGGGCTCATCCCACAGGCCTTTCCTCTCACTGGAGTGGGGGGCTGATCCGGCTGGCACAGCGTCAAGGAGATGGGGAGGTGTTTCTCCCTGCCAAGATCCTATTGGGGACTTGGGGGGCTAACACGGTGGAGATGGGGTTAACACCAGGGGGGATTGTTCCCACCTGGCAGCAGCTGTCTCTCGGTTTGTCTGGAAAGAATCTGAAAGAAAGATACTGGTGACCCTTAAATGGGCCCAGGTAAGCCCATCCCTTCTGGGGTCTCTCAGAAGTCAACCCTGGGTGACTGAGAGAACTCTGTTCAAGCACACCTATTTCTGGGCCCTAGCCTAGAGTTCAGCTCCTGGAGTGAATCTGGTACATAACGGTCAACAGAAATCCCCTGGCAGCAGGGAGGGTATGTGGAGGGTACAGAAGACAAGAAGCCATCGTTGACACTCGATGGCTACATGCAGGCTCCTTATAGGTTCCTGTTGCTTCTCTGGGAAAGCTCCGTATGGAAACTCAACAGTGCTTGACTTCTTCCCAAAGCACAGTATTCCAAACACCCCTCAAAGCCTGAGGAGGCCGCTGGTAAGATTTGATGGGGCTGAGGCTAAGCAGGCAGGGATGCAGGCCCAGGCAGCAAAAGCAAAAACGCACATTGGATGGACAGTTGTTACCTCTTCAGCAAAAGCACACACTGGGTGGACAGTTGTTACCTCTTCAGCAAAAGCACACATTGGGTGGACAGTTGTTACCTCTTCAGCAAAACACACATTGGGTGGACAGTTATTACCTCTTTTTCAAGCCACAAAACCTGCTCTTGCTGGCAAAACCACAGCCATGTTGGAGGCTGGTAACTGAGATGCCTTTCATACGGTTCATCCTCCAGGCTCTTTGCTTGAAAGCTGATGGGACTGTATCTGTGCTGCAGGCACACCACACTGAACAGCTGCCCCGATAGCAGCTCACAGAGCACAGAGCCCCAACTGTTTAAAATGGATCATGAGCCACTATGCCCACACTTCACCAAAGAAAAATGTCTACGCGTTTAAAAAGCTAACATTGTGAAAAACACAAAATAAGAAAGGAAAACGAACCTTGAACCTTATTTATGCACCGAGCAAAGCCAGATCTACTGAACGATGCTGGCCCTAAATTACTTGAATTAAAACAACAAATGATGATGATGATGGTGAGAAGGCTCAGGACAACCTGGGGGTGATCCTTGGGGACACGGTGGAAGGAGAGAACCAGTCCCCAAATTTGTCCTCTGGCTCCACTGCAGTGCATTGTCGTGTGCATGCGTGTCCATGCAAGTGCATGTGTATAAAGTCATATATAGAACTAGCAAAATATACCAGCAAACTAACATTTTATGTAGTGCCATCTTGTAAGTCCACTAGCAAAATAAGATGCCACTACAATTTTACAGATCCTGGGAAGAAGAATTTTTAGCAAAGTACAAAATGAAAGCATTTTTCTATTTAGTCTTGTAATTCTTTTTGTTGTTGTTTTGTTTGTTTTTTGAGACAGGGTTTCCTCTGTATTGCTTTGGAGCCTGTCCTGGAACTAGCTCTGTAGACCGGGCTGGCCTCAAACTCACAGAGATCCGCCTACCTCTGCCTCCCGAGTGCTGGGATCAAAGGCGTGAGCCACCACCACCCAGCTAGTCTTGTAATTCTTTGCTTTGAAATGGCTAGGGTGTCAGTTCTGTTTTAAGTAATAAAATCAACAGCTGAGTGAGGAAATGAAATTTGGATTATAAAATTCTTGCTTTAACAAAAGTTTCTTAAAGAGTGAAGAAAAAGAGCTCTGTGGGAGTACGGATAGCCTGGCCAGCCCCGTGGTCAGCTGAGCAGCAGATGGGGTCACAGGAACCCTCAGAGCTCTGAAGGAGGGGACATCTCCTCTCGGGGACCCACCAGTGAATGTGTGAATGTCTGAAGGAGAGGGAGGCTGGGCCTGCTGAACACCTGTGGCTTGTGTAGCTAGTGGTCTCCAAGGACAGTGAAACAAGGTGGTCACATGGGGCCAGCCCTGGGGAACCAGGCCAAGAACATCCTGGGAATGGCTTTAGCCTGGTCAGCCAAACGCCGGGAATGGAGGTAAGTCAGCGGAGGGAGGATTGCTTCAGGGGCTGAAGCAAGACCATGGTCTGGCAGGTGGCGAATGGTAAGCCGGCCTTGAATTAGGCAAGCAGGTGCTACTCCTCCTGCTCTTCTGAGGGATGCCTGCCCTAATTAGCACCTCGGCCCCTTTGACCAAGATGGGAAGCCTTGCATGTCACACCCTCAACTAGCAAGCTTGGCCTTTCTGTAACAGCATATGCCTGGCTCTGACCGATGTCGCAGGGGACAGACACCCAGTAGAGAGGCCACTCCAAGCTGGTGAGGTGGGAGGGTTGGCATTCCCCATAGGAGTAGGGGTGGGAGCACTTGCGTGCATCTGGTATGGAAATGGGTCAGAGTCGATGTTGTGCAGGGCAGGGCCAGTTGGGTAATTGCCCAGCTTTGCAAATCTAGCCCAGGCCAGCAGAGGAGCCTGGTGCCTGGGAAGGAGAACATATGACTGGATATTATACCTCAATAACCCCTTCAGGTCCCAGAGTGTGTAGTCATCAACCCCAGTCCCCAAACCCAACGACAGCTGGAATCCCGGCATTCCCCAGCTTCCCTAGCTGCCCTGGAGCCTGTGGCCAGGACCATCACTTCTTGCTGGCCAGTCAAACCTGCTCCTCCTAGTCCTCTCCCAGGCCCTGAGCCAGTCACTCACCCTCCCAAAGCCCCAACCCTTTCATGGATAAAATGGGGACGCCGTTGCTGCAGAGGACATGGCTGTAGATGAGGCTCTTTGCAGCGAGGGGCGTGTTTTAAGTCAGTCCCATCTATTAATACAAGAGCTCCAAGAGGAATCTGCAAGGGGATCACATGTACGGCGACACCATTTTATTCAAAACCTGCATACTTGAAGCCAGATGGTGATGGAGCTCACTTTAATCCCAGCACTCGGGAGGCAGAGGTAGGAGGATCTCTGTAAGTTCAAGCCCAGCCTGGTCTACAAAGCGAGTTCCAGACCAGCAAGGGCTACACAGAGAGAACCTGTCTCAAAACAAACACCACCGCCAACAACAATAAATTCTTGCAAATATGTAAGTAATATAAAATGAACCCCAAAACAAAATAGTGAAGTATGTCATGATATATTTCACTATGCGAGCAGATGGGACTTAATCAAAATGAACTTTAAATTTATGAACAATACTGCAATTCTTACAAAACCTTACTCAAGAGTTACTGTGTGGTTTTATTTCTCCATTTCATTTACTTTTTCTTGTTGCCATTTTCAGATGGGGTCTTCCTGTGTGTGGCCTGGGTATCTGCCATGTGCCCCAGGCTAGCTTTAAACTCATGGCGGTCCTCCTGCCTCAACCTCTCCAGTACTGACATTATGGGTATGCAACCATCATGCCCAGCTTCCTGAGTGGTTTTAACTAAGGAAAATGTAAAATAGCATACTCTTGCAAGTCTTAGAGAAAATGCTACCCTTAGAATCTGATAAGGGCCACTGTACTGACACCCTGGCTCCTGTCATCTCTGAGTCTCCAGTCAAGGTCAGTCACCCAATTAGGAAACGTGACCAGCACTGCCGGTATGCTGACCTCAGGTTGGCCTCTGGCAGGGAGGCTCCTCCCTAACTGGGTCTGGCCCCGTGGGAGTTTTTGGAATAGCCAGACACCGGGATTAATTAGCTCCAGCAGGCATTTCTTCGACATTGGGAAGACCCCATACCAACTATCACATCCTCCATGCCAAACACTATGGGTGTTCCCTTCAAAAGAGAAGATGCATCAGGCCAAAGTGAGCAAGATGGGAAAGACCACAGCAAGACCAAAGTGGTCAAGCACGCTGATCCCCAGCAAGAGGTAACAGAAAGCAGGCGACTCCAAGTGTCTTTCCGGATGCCTGCCTCAGTACTCAGGTGACCCTGCCTGCCTGCTGTGCCAGGCCTGCAGGCAGACACCCCCCCCCCCACGAATAGCTAGGCCGTTCCGATGTGCTCTTTCCTCTCCAGGCCCAAACTCAGGCCTCTAAGCCAGCCAAGTGCGTCCACCATCTACCTCTTTCCTGTGAGCAGACCAGCAAACACCCCCAGATGGCTCACAACCCATGGGCTCCTCACTCACCCAAGGCTTCTGGTGGCTTCCTCAGACCTTAGTCCTAAAGATCTCACTGCGAGTATAGGAGTGTATGTGACTGTGGTCAGCCTATGGCATGCTGGTCCCAGGAGAGCACCCGGGAAACAAACCCCGGGGTCCTCTTCCCAGGAGACCTCGCCTGCTCTCTCCAGTGACCGCTGGGCTGAGGAAGCTGATGGGAAGCTGCTGAAAATGGACAACAGGAAGGTTGCAGCTGAGGGATGGTGCCAAGGTGGCTGGGGCCTGGGGTGCATGGAGCCAGTTCAAGGTTGCAACGGCCCCCACCACAGGGCGCAGGTTTGCGAGGCTGCCTGGCAGGCAGGAGGGTTACAAAGTAGTAGGCAGGTGGCGCCCAAGAGCAGAGAAGTCCCCAACAGGGCAGTAGGCCCCCAATGCCTAGGCCAGGGCCTGCCAGAGACCTAGCCAGGAAAAGAAAGCTCTGGACCAGGGACAACAGCATCACAGCAGGTGGCCCCAGCTCCGGAGTCAGGCTTAAAGGTCCCGTGGTTGCCTTCCCCTTGCAGACATGGCCTCCCAGCCCAGCCTGACGCCTGTGTAGCAGGAAGATGAATGACGGAACACTATACCGGGGTCCAGCCAAGGGTGAACTGTACTTCTGAAACTCTGTCCACTGAAGACTTGTCAGCAAAGCAGTGTGAAACCATATGACAAATGAACTTGGGTGACCCAAGTCCCTCAGAGCACAATGGTCTGAGGTAGGTGAGGAGCAGGAGTTGGAAGTGCAACTTAAAATCAGGGACAGAGATAGGACTACGGCCCTGCGGCCCTGCGGCCCTGGCCATTCCAGAAGAGAGAAAGAGGAGCCGGGATGTGCAAACTGTGGAGGCCCCCTCTGCAGGAAGAAGGGTTCCCTAGGAGCCAGCAGCAGACGCCCCTCTTCCCAGCCTGCCCCAGACAAGCTCACTCCTGCTGGCAGGCACTCATGGAGCCCTTCCTCTCCCAGCCCCACCCAGATGAGGCTAAAGGTGAGCCAGGCTCAGGGATGACCCAGGAGCAGAAGGAAGTCCTGAATCACCCTTGCTGGGAGCAGGAAGTGGTTATCAGAGGCAGAGTGTGACATCACAGCGGTGGCCTCCCCAGCGCGGTCAGATAGGATGCCTCTGCAAGCTGCCCTCTGTCCCTTTGTCCCCCCTCTGTGCTGTGCTCTGCCCTGAGCACCAAGGCTGGGAACAGCCAGGGGAGGGCTGTGTCTAGTCTAAAAGGCATCACAGTGTGTGTGGGGCTCAGAGCTGGCAGGCAGGGCCTGGGTGGCTAGGGGGTGGGGCCGAGCTTGGGGCGGCCCTGGTGGAAGGTTTCCCTGAGTTCTTGGTGAAGTCTCCATTGGGGCTTTTGCCCGGCTCTGGGCCAAAAAAAGATTCCATTATGAACTGTACGCTTTTGTGAATGTGGAAGGTTTGTGGCTAGTTTGACATTCTTTTCTTTTTATTAACTTTTTCCCTACCACACATACAACGGAAGAGGCTCTGGCTCAGAGGTCCTTAGGAAGCCAGCTCCCAGATGGGAACCAGGGTTGAGCGAGCACATTCCAGGGGATGGGGGGCCTGGGCACCTAGAGTCAGTCCTTTCATTAAGTTCTGGACATGTCACTGTTGCGTTCTGGTCCATCCCTGTGAGCGCCTCTGTGTTTAGGGAAGTGGGGAGGGGCTGATGCCATCTGGCTAAGGAACAGAGTTAGGGGTACCACTTAGTGGAGTTTGGTATGAGGCCTGACCCTGCTTCCATGGCTGGGGCTCACCAAGGACTGCACAGGAAACAGGTCTTGTCCTTCCTTCCCGGCAGGGGCCGTTTCTACAGCCTCTGTGTGTGTGAGGATACCTCTCATGGGATGGTAGGACGGGACTGAGTGTCTCCTCAAGGCCCAGGCGCAAACCATCAGGAGGGGCCTTCATCCCAGCGTTCAGCTTTGGGATGCATCGTGTCTCCAGAGCAACAGGAGGAAGCAGGGGTCCGGAAGTGTGCCCAGCCCTTGCTCCCACCCCCAGATCCTACACAGGAAGCATCTGGGCAAAGGAGATAGGCAGCGGGCTGGAGGACAGCCTGGGGGAGGGGACAGGCCAGCTGGATCAGCAGAGGGGACAGGCCAGCTGGATCAGCAGCTCTCACTAAGGCCCCAGCGATACGGTGTTGTGGATGGACTGTGGTTGGGGAAGGCCTGGGGTTCATGGCATCTCTTTCTGCCAGGATCTTAGATGAGCTGTGATTCTGGTGGATTATGACGAGGCAAGTCATCCCATCATGAGGTGGTACTGAGCACAACATCGTCCACGCACACTCATGCTTAAAGAACTTTATCATGAGCCCACATCAACTCTATAGCCAGAAAATAGCAACAGGACACTTCAAAACCAATAAAGTGACAGCCCCCAAGCCCAGCGGGCTGCAGATGACATCGCACCAGGGCAGAGTTGAACTCCCAGTCAGGTCAGTGTCCATGTGCTCCAGGCCTAACAAGTGTTGTGACCTTGATGACCAAGCCATATGGGCCTCCAGGGAGGCCGCCAGGTGACTCAACCTCTTCCTACAGCCCTGTAAATAGCCCGAGCCATCCACACAGAGGCAGCGTGAAACTGCCAGGAAGGGCAGGCGTTTTTGTTTTGTTTTTGTTGTTCAAGACAGCTGCTCTGTGTCTCATAGCAGTTCTGGCTGTCCTGGAACTCACTTTGTAGACCAGGCTGGTTGAACTCACTGAGACCCGCCTGCCTCTGTCGGGGATTAAAGACCCACACCCAGCAGGAAGGGCAGTTTTAACTGACCCAGAGCCGGGCAAAAGCCCCAATGGAGACTTCACCAAGAACTCAGGGAAACCTTCCACCAGGGCCGCCCCAAGCTCGGCCCCACCCCCTAGCCACCCAGGCCCTGCCTGCCAGCTCTGAGCCCCACACACACTGTGATGCCTTTTAGACTAGACACAGCCCTCCCCTGGCTGTTCCCAGCCTTGGTGCTCAGGGCAGAGCACAGCACAGAGGGAGGACAAAGGGACAGAGGGGAGCTTGCAGAGGCATCCTATCTGACCGCGCTGGGGAGGTCACCGCTGTGATGTCACACTCTGCCTCTGATAACCACTTCCTGCTCCCAGCAAGGGTGATTCAGGACTTCCTTCTGCTCCTGGGTCATCCCTGAGCCTGGCTCACCTTTAGCCTCATCTGGGTGGGGCTGGGAGAGGAAGGGCTCCATGAGTGCCTGCCAGCAGGAGTGAGCTTGTCTGGGGCAGGCTGGGAAGAGGGGCGTCTGCTGCTGGCTCCTAGGGAACCCTTCTTCCTGCAGAGGGGGGCCTCCACAGTTTGCACATCCCGGCTCTCTGTTCTCTCGGGGAGGTAGGGCAGGAGCTGCGTTTCCCAATGAGTGACCAGGACAAGGGAACTTTCGGGGGCATTATCTATTTAATAAGGGATCAGCCTGATTAGAAGTCAACTCACTACCTTTCCAGGTAGGCGGGCTAAGGCCTGAGGGAGGAAAGTCTGATTGACCAGGAGAGCAATACCCCCACTAGCAGAAAAGAAATGGTGGATGGGTTGGGGGGAGGGGCACCTCCAGCAGAAGACACTGGGGCATTAGTTGTGCTCTGTGCCTCTAACAGCCCTGGCTCGAAGCTGTCGCCCAGGATCAGTGTGCTCAAACCACTGCAATTAGAGCTGAGTTAGACCTGGCTTCTCCTCAGCAGCTGGTACTGGGGCTAGCTCCTTGTGCTCCCACAGGGCAGGACCTACAGGGACAGAAAGGCCTAGGAGGCACAGTGGGAGGGCTCGGGCCCCCAGAATCCAGCTCTGCCTTGCAGAGCCTGTTTTAGCCCTTTCTTCTGGGACTGACTGACAGGCAGACTTGCCATCCTCATGAATCACGGTAGTGCCCAGTCGGGACAGTCCTTGTGGCCCAAGCAGAGTGGGGTCTCTGGGCCGCTGGGACCAGATCCCGCTGGGACAGCTGGGGCTTCTGTCTTGACACACACACTTCCCACTCCTTTCCCAGTCCTAGGTAAAAGCTGACTTCACGAACCCTGGAGTGTTTTCTGAGAAACCAGAGGCAGTGTGGCAGCGCTCTTGGCTTCTTATCTAAACCCGATTCTACTCTCTGGACAGTGTGCGGTTCCTACGCGGTCCCAGAGGGGATCATTTTTTGCTGCAGCGGACGGAGCCTTGGGGCATCACTACTCATCAGGGCTGAGCAGGAAGGAGGAGGATGTTCTATCTTCCTCCCACATCCAGCTCATGTCTGACACACAGTCTGACCAGAAGGAACTAGGCAAGAAGGAAAAGGGGCCAGAGAATTGGAAGGAAGCGGCTTGGCTTTTTCTTTTTCATTTTCTTTTTCTGTGTATTGATGTTTTGCCATGGTGTCCTATTCCATGGAACCAGATTCACAGACAGTTGTGAGCTGCCATATGGGTGCTGGGAATTGAACACAGGTCCTCTGGAAGAGTAGTCGGTGCTCTTAACCACTCAGCCATCTCTCCAGCCCCAGATTTTCTATAGAATGTTCTAGGGCACCTATAATTCAACACTCAGTAAGCTGAAGCAAAAAACTCACTGAGTTCAAGGCCACCTTGAGTGGGATAGTGAGGTCTGGACCAGCAGGGCCAGGAGAGTGAGAGGGTATAACGTCACACGGAGAAACACGCCCACAAACAAACCTCTGGAGCTGGAGAGATGGCGCAGCCGGTCAGGGCAAGCTCTGCTCTTGAAGAGGACCCACGTTCTGCTCCCAGCGCCCACAGTCGGTGGCTCATAACCACGTGCAGCTCTAGGGGATACGACCACTTCTTTTGGTCTCCATGAGCATTTTCACTCATGTGCGGGTGCAAGCATACACACACACACTCACACCAACACAAACACACACATACAACACACAAATAAAAATAAACCTTGAAAAGAAGAAAAAAAATCCCAAACACTAATTCTTAAGGCCTAGACTTTGGGTTCAGGACTCATGCTGGCATCCCAGCTGGCTGTCCCTCACTTCCGGCCTGAGGAAGGTTTCAAAATCTCGGGACGATGGCACACTTGCCAGTTTCATTTGATGAAATCGAGTACTGCTGCATTCTATAACGGAAAGTAGCGCCAGTTGAGAGCTTGACACTTACATCTGCTGTAACTTTGGATTCTGACATCTACCCAGATGACCCAGCCTCCAGTGAGGTCCCGGGGCTCCTGACCCACACGGGAACTAATTAACTGAACCTGGTGAGGTAGGCTGCCCGGCCCTGCCCTGATCTGGACATTGAGTCACAGGGAGAATGGGGGCTGTCTGGGAGCCACACAGACGGGGGACTCACACTAACATGACACCCACTCATCTCCACACCAAGCCTGCCTCTCTGCCCTGTCAAAGGTGGACGGGAATAGCAGCCCTGGAGCACAGGAAGCCTGGTGATAGGCAGGCTACCTCCATCTTGGATATGCTGCCCTCACTGAAGCCTCACAGAGAACATTGTGACCAAGGCCACTTTCAAGGTCAACATCGCCAGCCTCCCGGTGTTCCTGGAAACAATGGGCTGGAGGACGTCCCAAGTGAGGCTGCTCCCAGGGCCTGGCTGATACTGGGGGAGTGGGGGTGGGGGGTGGTAGGGTAAAGGACTCTTTGAGCCAAAGGAATTTGGAACGTGTTATGAGATGGCCCCATCCTTACTGGCTCTCCTCAGCCCCTTTGTGTCTCTGAGATAAAACTCCATCAGGCCGAGTAGAATGGTAGCAATTGCTGGAGATAATCTCCCAGGAGCCCTGGCTCGGTTGTTCTGAATGCCAGTTTGCTACTCAAGGCAGGGGGGGAGGGGGGCACGTATGAGAGCCCAAGATTGATGTGGTGTGAAGGTGTGAAGACATTCCAAACTAGCGACAGGCAGGTGCTGAGTGGTAACTGTCTGAACCGGGCAGAAACTCCTCAGGTACCCTTGCAGGCATGGGTAAGAGGAGCCCCTGTGGAGAAGCCAAAGTGTGTGACTGGGGTTCACAGAGCCCCATCTTCTCACCTGCATCAGGTGCGTGTGGGTGACAGGGCACAACCTGGGGACAATACTGAGGACAAGGTCCCACGCCTTTAGTCCTAGCACTCAGGGGGCAGGGGCAGGCAGATCATCTACAGAGCGAGTGCCAGGACAGGATCCAAAGCTACACAGAGAAACCCTGCCTTGAAAAAACAAAACAAAACAACAAACAAACAAAAAAAATCAAAAAACAAAAGAAGAAGGTCCTGGGTGTATCCCAGAATGCAGTGAGCTTGCACCAAGCGGCAAGGGGCTCTTCCCTGCCAAGGCAGACACCCTGTGCTAGCAACCAGGGCCGACCTCACACAAGGGCATGAAAACTCCAGAGGGTAACCAGGCCCACCTGGCCAGGAAGCCTCTTTATTTCTGTTCAAGGCCCTAGGATGCCCCTGAGGAACCAGGAAAGTACCCAAAAGTGAAGGTTTGAGGAATGTTAGTTGAGGAGGTATCTGTCCTGACTCTGGCCCTTCCTTTCCCTACATGCCATCTCCCAGCAATGCTATGAGGTTGGGTGTCTTTTAGGAATTCAGGCTCAAAAAGAAAAGAGTACCTTCTTCCCCCACCCCAGCCCACAGCTGGCTCCATGACAGGCTGGGCTTTAAATGTAAAAGCCTGCCCTCCCTTCGTGAGTAGAGTAACCCTCACATCCCTGTGTCCCTGAGTTAACTGACCTCAGCCAAAAGCCCATGCTCTGGGCTTCAGTTTTCCTATCTGCAGGGTGATGAATCAGGGGGAGGAGCTGGAAAGTGTCTGTACTAAAAGGCCTCCAACAATCAGTTTATCTCAGTGGCTAATGACCTACTAACTGGTCTCAGGAGACAACAGACTTGGGCCAGGGTGGTCCTGAGTTATAGCCGCAATGTCCACAAACAATAGGATGTTCAGGGAATGGTTGACCAAGACCCTGCCAGCCGCCTACTCACAGGTTACCTTCACACACACACTCACCAGAGCTGGCTGCACTCTGAGTTGTCCCTTTCTCCAGAGGTGGGCTTGTCCCTGTTGTAACAGGCTTGTCCTCAGTCAGATGGGACTGCCTGAGGTCTGATCCTCTACTGCTGGTCCTCACAAGCCCAAATGCAGGTGTTTACAGGACCCTGGCGATCCCTCCCAGGCCAATCCATCCTACCCCAGGACCCAGACATTACCATTTGGCTCTTAAAGTATGCAGGAGGAGCTTGGCCTGGGCCAGGCTGGGGGTGGGAGGTTCCCAGGACATCTGGAAGCCATCACCTGCCTCTCCCATGCGTACTGGAGATAGCACTAGAGATGTGCGGCTAAGCTGTGTTCTCCATGATGCCTCTGGGAGGGGGCAGGTGGGGCCTGTCCACCCCCATCCCCACCCCCACCCCGACACAGACACCATCCTCTGTAGCCCACACTTACCTTGTTCCAGCGCGTTCCGAGTTGCTGTCTGTGCTGGGATTAGTGTGCTGTGGTTAGTGTGGGATACCCAGCTCAATTTGAAACTATTTTCAGAATCGTGTGTCCTTTTTCTCTAATGAGGGTGCCGTCTCTTAAAGGACCATGAAGACCTTAGGGCGGAAACGAAAGTGTCGGCACATGCCTGTAATCCGAATGCTTGGGCCATGGAGTCGGGAAGGTCAGAAGTTTAAGCCTTCTTAACATAGAGAATGCCAAGCCAGCCTGGGCTTCGTGAAACTCCAGGTCAAACCCGCACAGAGCAAGCGAGACCAGCTGGGCAGCCACTGTCCTGTGTCACCTCCCAGGGAATGTGGAGGTGGCAGGGTGTAGAAGACGGGCAGGTCAGAAGCACTTAGGAGGTCTGTGGCCAAGGAAGCCATCTCCTCTGAACGCCATGCAGGCAGTGTCCATCCTGGGACAGTGGAGCTGGGTTTCATAGCAGGGCCCACGGACATGCACAGGATGGAGGCAGGATTTCCAGATCCCCAGGGTCCTCTGCCTTAGTCTCCCTAAGTTTTCTAGACTCTGGGAGGATCCAGGGGATAGCAGTGTGTGAGCTCCAAAGCTATACCCACCCAGCAACTCTGGTCAGCTCATCCCCTGAGGCTGATCACACAAAGCTGGTTGGAGTTTCTGAGAGTCTATCTGGCCATACGGGGGATGAGGAGTCAGGGGCGGGGTAGGGGACTGGCAGGCCCCAAAGTTCACATAGGCCTGAGCCTCACAAAACTTCAGGAAATGAAGCTGAGCCACAGAAGCAACAGAGAGGGACAGCCTGGGGCTGTTGAGGAAAAACAGGCGGTCGCTGGCTGAAGCCCAGATCCTGGCCTCTCTTCGTGGCCCCAGGCCTTTGGCCTTTTCCTGTCTGAGCGCTTTTGGCTGACCTGCCTCCAAGCTGGACCACCACTGGCCAGCTCTCATGAGCTCCAGGAGCTGTGTGCTGTGACTATCCAGGAGCAAGCCCGCTCTGCTGTGTAGCAAAGCTCTGGAAAGAACTAGTAGCAAGACTACTCTGAGGCTCTATCCTCAGCCTGGGGAGCAGGGCTCAGGGACAGATGACAGCTTAGACGCCTCGGTAAGGGGGTCCCCTGTGACGCTGGGCAGTCTGCATTGCAGGTGAGTCACAGGGGACACACTGAGCTCAAAGGGAGTAACGTCTGATCTAAGGGAATGTGAAGAAGGGACCCTGGGAACCCACGATGCAGGGGAAGAGGTTGCAGAAAAAAAAAAAAAAAAAAAAAAACCAGGGATATCACCATCCTCCTCCCATGATGTGTCGCCTACCCCCCAACCCCCAATTCTAGAGCAGCAAATCAGTTGTGGTGGCTGGGGCGATGGGGCTGTCCCGTGGGATGGGTGGGCTGCTGCCTTAAACAGCAGGGGATGGGGAAGGGGAAGGGCACGAGCTTTGGGCGCCTGTGGTAAGGACCAGGAGAGCTGCTAAGGTAACACAGAAGCACACGCAGACAATGAGTCCCTAGGTGACTGGACGTGGACAACCCCCCGCCATTAGTGCCTGGACCCAGCTTAAGCTAGGAGAGTGGGGGAGCACACAGTTTTCATTCAGGACCCCAGAACGGGGTAAACCATCATTTTTCCCCAGCCCACACAGACCAGCACAAAGTGGGCATGCCTCCAGGACACTCTGCCAAGCCCCAGAACCGCAGATGGTGGGTGACACGTGCAGGGTCTGGAAACACCCCGAGCCGCTGTTGTGTCAGTCAGCTCTTAAGCATGCTTCCTAGAAGCTTTCTCACGGCTTCAAAAGGCTGGCTCCTTGGTGGTGTCCCAGGGAGCCCCAGACACCAAGAGGCCAGCCCCGTTTAATAGACCCCTTTTATTTCAGCTTTATCAGCTAAAAGTGATTTTACACAAAATAATGTGTCAGAGATAATTGCTCCTGGGAACAGAGCCCAATTCCAGTCCGCAACCAAAGGTAAATGCGCCCATTAATGATTAAGCCTCTACCCAAGGAGCAGAGCTCTGGAGCAGCCCAGAAAGGAGACCCCCGCCTCCCCCAAGGGCCTGGCAGGGGCCCAGGAAACCCTGTCTAACAGGAACTGATTCCTGCCCAATGAGAATGGGGGACGCTCCTCCATCCAGGGAAAGCCAAACATTGTCTAATTCCAGCACCCTTGACGAGGGGAAACAGGTTTTCCTTTGTCTTTTGTAGACAACGCTGCCCCCCCCCCCCACTGCACCCGACTGAGGTCAGGATGAAGGTTCCGGAAGTAGAGAGACAGGTCCTGCTCCTGCACTAAAGGGCTGGCTCGAGAAAGGTCTCTGAGTGCAGAAAGGGCTTGAGACACAAAGAAACCTGTACCTGGTAACAGAAAACAAACATGAAAGCTGGGTGTGGTGCACACCTGCGATCCCAGAACTGGAGAGGCCGGAGCAGGGTCCAAAGCTCAAGGGCATCCGTCGATGCCCACGTAAGGATATAACCCTGCAGAGGGGGAGAGGGAGGGGCAAGAGAAACAAGGCAGGGAAGGGAGTAGGGTATGCAGGGGTGACTTGAATCATGGGAGGTTGTTCCCCACTAAAGTCAAGAGGGTGAAGACAGAAAGGGTCTGGGCTTTGTCAGCACCAACCCCGCAGCCCAGGCTGGCCTAGAACTCCCTATGTGGCTGAGGGTGACCTTGAACTTGCGATCCTACTGCCTGCATCTCCCCAGTGCTGGGATTAAAGTTGTGTTCCCCACTCTAGATGGTGCTGTGCTACTGCAGACCATGCACAGGGCTTTGTATCCTAAGCAACCGTCCTTCACAAGTGAGCTACCTCCTCCGCTCTGCTGTGTTTAGTTCTCTTTTTAATATTTATTTTGTGCATATGTGTGTGTGTGCCCAAGTGTATGTATGTGCACATACGTGTCCAGGAGCCCTCAGAGGTCAGAAGCGGCAGGCCACCTGTGGGTCCTAAGGGACAGAGCCTGGGTCCTTAAGAGGAGCAGTAAGTATTTTTAACCTTTTAACATCTCTCCAGCTCTCACTGTCTTGTTTTCTTTGAGACAAGTTCTCACTCTGTAGCCAGGCTGGCTGGAACTCACCATGTAGATCGGGCAAACTTTGAACTCTCGTGACAATCTCCCTGTGTATGTCTCCTGAGATCAGGGAGGATCACAGGCATAAGCCACCTTGTCTGGTTTGCTGCCTTTTAACTGCAAAAGACTTTGCCACGTGATGTTACTTACCCTCAGTTTCTCCATCTGTGACTTGGGGACAGGATTATTGACCTCAATGTCATAAGGCGGCCTAATGTGCTGATGCACACAAACCCTTGGTAGATGCAGCCTTGTCATCTGGTAGTCACTCGGTGAGAGCAGTAACTTTGTACGATGACCATGACAGGGAGGTCTGTTGCTTTACAAGATCCTTCTCAAGCCTTAATCTCCTGCCATGTCTTGGTACTTGTTTGAAGATGACTGTAGACAGGGTTTGTGGTCAGTATTAGGGATGACCACAGAGAGCCAAAGCCATAACCTTGTCAGGGTAAAAGTACATTGTCTTCATAAATAACAGTTCTTCCAACATACAACTCACATGCCACAAAACACATGCCTTTATTATTTATTATTCATTTAACAATAATGATACCTTTATTAGTCGTCCTTTGACTTTGTCTTTAGAGAAAGGTCTATGCCACCAAGCAAATATTTGTTGATTCCTTATTTTGACTATGGGGATAAAGCCAGGACTTCAAGTATGCTAAGCACACATTCTATCACTAAGCTACATTCCCAATCCCAAAAATATACCCAAAGTGTCTAACTGGGTCGTTTTTTTATTATATCCACAAGGTTGCTGAAAGTATCTATCACCACTGCCTAACTCCATCCTTTTCACCACTGGTAACAGAAGCTCCATACTTATTAGTGCTCATCCCACGCTCTCTCCATGCCATCCTTGCAACTGCTAACCTATTTTCTGTCTCTGTGAGTTTATCTTTTCTGGATAATTCATATAAATGGTGTTATATAAACTATGGGAGTTTTGATAAAAAAAAAATCTTTTTTCCCCCTGAGACAGAATCTCTGTGTAGCCTTGATTGTCCTGGAACTCGCTCTGTAGATCAGGCTGGCCTTGGACTCACAGCGATCCTCCTGCCTCTGCCTCCGTCTGGGATTGGTAGGCTCAAAGACGTGTGCCACCAAACCTGGCCAAAGGCCAGTTGCTGAAGGTCGGTCCTTCCTTCCACGAAGGCCCCTAGGGAGTTAACTCAGGGAGCAGACATTTCACTGGCCTAATTGTCAGCATTTTCATCAGACCTTGTTAGTGCTGACCATCCCCCAACGCGGTAAAATAAGGATCAGGATAAACAAACAGGGCGAATAGATGTTTATTCAGGGAGAAATAACTTACAACCTAGACAGATGAACACCAGGAAATTAAACCCTGTCCGAATCACGCCACAAAGAGAGCCTCTCCACAGGTCACTCCGCCCATGGCTCCACCCCCAATGGGCGTGGTCAGTGCCACAGAATTATCTCACTACAATCCCCCAACACTGAAGTAAGTATAAATAAATACTAAAGGTCATGGGCAACATGCATTAGTCAAATTCCCGCTGAATCAGAGTGTGCAGAGAAAAGGGCTCACCGTGGAGTCCCCTGGCATGCTTGTCCCGGGTTCCCCCGGACAGGTGCTAGGAGCCCCAGCCATTCTGTCTTCCGTTGTGTACTGGCGGAAGCTGGTAGAGAGTTTCCAACACGGGCAGTTCTTCTGAAAGCGTCTTTTCCCTAAGTAAAGTCTGAACATCCAAGGTGTAGTCTGTGGGGAGAACAGAAATACCTGAGCTGTGACCCTAGCTTCCAGCAGGCTCTGCCCACCCTCGGGTCCCAAGCAGGCGGGGAATGACCGTGTGAAAGGGCACACCCGGGTCTTATAGGTCTTGTGGCCTAGCTGGGCTGTATTGTTAGTGGCCACTGCAGTGTATGTATGGATCTGGCTACTGTATTCAGTGGCTCATCTGATGACCCCGGAGTTGCACTCGGGGACAAGACATTACCCATCTTCCATAAAATCCTGAAGCCTGGCCTGAGGGGCTTCCATGTCCAAGTGTCCATCTGCTCCCACTCAGCTAGCTCTGTCCAAGCTGGAGAGGTGCCACTGTAGAGGTGAAGCTGAGCTGAATCTCTTCCTGGAGAGGAGGTGCTGAGAGAGGATTGGGTGCCGGTGACATGGAGCCCCGCAGTGGGTGGGAGGGAAAGCCAGCAGGCTCAGGTGGGTCACGTGGTGACCCCACTCCACTTGGGTCCTGGCAGAGGTGTCAGGTGCCCGACAGTCCAGGACACAAGGTCAGAGGTGACAGAGTGCTGTGAGAGAGGGGAAGGCTGTGGAGCTGAAGCCTACAGGAAGTGTGGCGGACAGGACCGGTTACTACACTGAGGAGGAGGAGCCAGGAGCTGGTGCCACACCTCTGGAGGGCAGGCCCTCACTGGCCACACCTATGAAGGTCAAGTCCCAGGCCAGAAAAGCTAGACAACCACGCAGACCCCAGGATACTAGGGAGCAAGAGGTCAGCCTGGAGCCCCCCATTTCCTAGCTCTCCCCCTCCCCTAGCTCCCCCCTTTCCCAACTCCTCCCCCTCCCCTAGCTACCCCCCTTTCCTGGCTCCCCCACTTTCCCAGCTCCTCCCCCGGCTTTCTAGCTCTCCTCACTTCTCCAGCACCCAGGAAGATGTGTCCCAGGAGCTTTTGAGGGTTTTTTCCACACATACCCCACACCCTGCCCCTGCACCAGAGGGACAGCTGCTCTAGCTCCTGGCTCTCCTTGTCACTGAGGCTTTCTCTCCAGGAGATGCTCAGAACCCCGCATCTAACCTCTAGAGCAGGAAGGACAGCTAGTGGACAGCTGCAAACATAGTATCTAAACAGCTCCGGCCACCACAGTGGCTCCTGCAGCTGCCCTGCACACACCTGAGGATTTTGCTTCATTAACAGCTCTGACTAGTAGTGTCCAGGGAGCCGTTGTCAGTATTCAGGGATCTGCGCTGGCCTGCCCTTGGGGCTCTGACAGGATACACCCTCAGCTGCAGCCACTAAGAGCACCAGCTGTGCACATTCACTGTGTTCCCTGTAAAGCGGCCCTGCCCACCTCCCCCCCCTCCCTCTCCCTTGCTCCCTCTCCCTGCTTCTCTGCCTCTCTGTCTCTGCCCCGCCCCCCACTCTCTCTTCTCTTCTGCTCCACCTGTCCCCAGAGGCTGGTGTTTCCCCCTTCCCTCCCCCTTTGCTCATTCCCTTTCCCCTAATTAAAAAAAAAACCCTCCATGTGAGCTCTGTCAAAAGGGGCAAGGCAGAGCCCAGTCGTGAGGTGGGTAAGCTAGGAAGGCCAACCATGTGTGACAAGAAGGGCAGACTACTGAGCAGAGGGTGACCAAGGACTGGGACACAGAAGGTGATGTGGCCGGGAGGGTTGGGACAGGATTTGGTGGACAGAGTTCAAGACGGCAAATGTCAGAGGTTCTGAGTTGTAAAGTTACTCGACAGCACCTTGTGCAGAGCAGAGCTCAACGAACTGACTCTCGCCAGCTCTCATCTGGCCAGGTACCTGGGGATGGGTTGGAGCCAGGCATGGAGTGAGTTAAGGACCAACCAGATTCCACCCACAGGGGCCAGAGGCCCAGTTCAGTGTCCCACATACTTGCCTGTGGCCAGCCTGTCTATCTGACCAGGCCAGGCCAAGTGTCGGGAGGCAGGGCAGGTAGAACCCTAGAAGTCTAGACAGTGCAGCCTCGTGCTGTGGACCCTTCTTCCCTTGATCTTTAAGGATTAGAAGCACAAACTAGAGCCAGGAAGGAGCAGAAAGAAGGTCGGACCTTATCCTGCAGGCAATCAGAACCCAGAGGATTTCATCATGGCCTGATCTGATTGGGGTTTGGAGGACACTATGTGGGCATTCGGGAAGAGTGGAACCCAGACAGGAAACCCAGCGAATGATGTACAGGAAGAGAGCATACAGTCCTAAACCAGGCAAGAACTAAGGTGATGCTGCATAGGGCCAGGATCCAAGGAAAGCTGAGACCTAGCATGCACCCCAGAATACATACTATGACTCCCGGGACACCGCCACATCCACCCCATTCTTTCCAGAGATGCTCACCCAGAGCCATTTGTGGAGACAGCCCCTCTATGGCCTGGTGCCCAGCTTCTTCAGTCACCTAGACAGCTGAGCTCCATGTAAAAAGCCAGCTGCAGGACACACAGCTGTGGTCTCAGGATTCCTTGCATACCTGCCTAGAATCTCACCTGCAGCTGTAGCTTCCTGGAGCCTTCCAGAACCCAGATCTCATTTGTGATTAAAGCAAAGCCCTGGTTTTAGGCATCTTGCTTGGCTTGCTGCCTGCTGATATTCCCTCTGTGCCATTAGTCCAGCCTCTTGGTTTCCCTGGGTCTTGGCTTCCCCATCTCCAGGATGAGAAGGAGATGGCAGGTCTCTGAGGTCCTTCCTCAGCCTCACTCCCACACACTGCTGAGTCCCGAGACCTTGAAGTTTACTAGAGGTACAGACAAGGGGGAACCCAGGCATATGCAGGAAAGGGATACATGTGACAGTGGGGACCGGAGAAGGTCAGGGTGAGGACATCAAAGGGGGAGAGATGGATCATCGGGCGGGCGTACTTTCTGCGTGTGCTGGCTCCTTTATGTCAACCTGACAAGAGAAGGCAGGCTGAGTGAGCAAAGGGAAGAAACTCCTCCACAGCCTGTGCTTCAGGTCCTGAGTTTCTTCAGTGACAGGCTGTCACCGGAACGTTTTAGGCTGAAATAAACCCTTTCTTCCTCAATTTGCTTTTGGTCAAGGTGTTTTATCGCAGCAGCAGAAATCTAGCTAAGATGCTATTCGAATATTAGGGCTGTGTTCAGATCTTAGTGCCCATGTGAAAAAATGCTCGTGTAGCTGCATGCACGCTATAACCATGGCGGGGGGGGGGGGGAGCAGGGGCAAGAGGATCTCAGAGGCTTATTGGCTGAAGGCCTGGCTCTGGGTGCAGTGAGAAACACTGCCTCAAGGGAATAAGGAAAAAAAAAATAGAGTAGGACACACAGTAGTCTCCTCTGGCTGTCACCAGTGCATGCACAAGCATACATGCCTGTAAACACACCTGTTTGCATGTATGTGCGCGCACACTCACACACACAGACACATCCCTCACACAGCCCACACACATACCATATACCACACACACACGCACGCACACGCACACACACGCACATGACGGGTGTGCGGAACTGGAGTTGCTATAATCTCCTCTCCCCCAGGCGCTTGTATGACTGACTGAATCAAGTTGTCATTAGTAGCTGCCACCAATAGGTGTTAGGTACCGAGGCCAGACATGTGGCAGCCGGCTGCCTGGCAATAGCTTCCTGTCCTCCATCTACAAATGAAGTGGTATAAGTCACTGCTAGTGAGTAGTCAGGTGATACAGGAGTGCAGCCCTGAGGGGTCAGGTGGGTAGGATGTGGAAAATCCCTCCCTGCAGCCTTTGGCAGCCAGCTTTCCCTACCCAGAGCCTTGAGGCAGCCCAGTCTTAAGTGAGGCCCTAGTGACTTGCCTCTCAACACTAAAGGGTGGCCCTGACCCAGCCAGATCTGTTTGGAGTAGGAAGTATAGACCTAGGTGGCTCAGGAGCAGCTGCTTAGGAAAGGGAGTGCTTGAGTTGAACCTTGAAGGCCAAGTTGACAATAAAGAGAACAGAGAGGAAGACAACAAAGGCTGTGGAGGGGGGCGATCGAGGATGGGACTGTGGAGGGGGCGCTTGGAATAGGCAAGACCAGCCCTGGTAGTCAGAATAGAGCCAGTGGGACCAGAAGCCAGGGCCAGGAAGGAGCCCGGCACAGATTCCTCCCAAATCTGCCTTCCCTGCGACTCCGGAGACTTTCTCTGTGACTCTGAGGCGGATCCCAGGGATGGAGCTGGGTAAGTTATAGAGGAAAAGAGATCCATGCTGTACTTCCTTTCACCAGGAACTAACCTTCCTGGGGCTGCGGGTGACCTAGCTACAAGCAAGCCCCTCAATGATGGCAAAGAGGGCAGGGGGCAAAGACGGTGGGGGCAGCACGTGGAAGAGTCGGTGGCAACGTCAGCTCACAGGGGCCAGCAGACACAGGAGCCTACAGCCCAGCCTGGATCCCTAGGCCACCTCCCCCTGCCCGGCGCCTCCCCCTGCCTGGCACGAGCCCCACCGCTGGCCTCAAGCCAGGCTGTTGAGATACTGGAGCCACAGCATAGATCAAAGAGCCTTGTGCTGCTGTGTGGCCTCAGATGGCAGCTGTGGAGCAGCCCCGGGCATCTGTGCCCACCAAGAGGCTCACATGGCACGGGAGGACGTTAGGCAGCACATCCCCAGACATGCCAGTACTGCGTGACATGTTCACACAGGCTTTAAGAAAGTCACAAGATAGCGCGTGTGTGGTGGGGTTTCTAGGCTTCCAACAGGAATGTTTGGGAATGCAGGCCATGAACCCTTTCAAGTGTCCCTCCAACGGTGAGGTCCTTGCTATCATTCAGCACAGCCCAACTCCACTTCTGGTGTGTCAGTCTGGTGAGGACTGAAGTGCATCCCTGGGCTCTGGAGACTGGACTAGCTGTGTGACCCCGGGGAGGGGAAGAAACGCAAATGTCACACTCGCAGGGCTCCCGGTGAGGACCTCACACACGCACACGCACGCACACACACACACACACACGTGCACACACGCACACACACCACACGCGCGCGCACGCACACGCGCACACACGTACACGCACACGCGCGCACACACACACACACGCGCGCACGCACGCGCAGGCTGTGGGGCAGCCCCCATCCTCTCTGAGGTACCGCTTCTAAGTTGCTTCCTCTGGATTGAGGGAGGCAGCACCTTCTCTGGAGGGCGCCAGGAAAGAGGAGCAGCCTCCAAGTTCCTGTCAACAGCCCTAAAGCACTTGGCAGGTCTCTCAGCCCCGCCCCAGAGGCCTAATTCCAGAAAACACTAGCATGGCCTTCCTGTAGAAGGCTTGCCAGGGCGGGCACTCCTACCGCCACCACAAATCTGGACAGACTAAGCCAGGGAAATGTGAGCTGTTAGAACCCAGGGTTCTGTGGACAGTGGCCCTGGTTCAAGCTCCCACTAGACACTTAGCAGCCCTGTGCCCTCAAAGAAGTTGCTCTCTGATTCTCTTCACTCATCCAAACAGCGGGGATCCTAACCAGGTGTCCCGAGTTAGTAAGGGCCTAGAAGGAAACTGGACCCTCAACCAAAGCTACAAGCCAGAGCTGGAGGGACAGCTCAGCAAGGAAAGCACTGGCTGCTCTCCCAGAGGACCCCGGTTCAATTCCCAGCACCCACATCAAAGCCCACAACTGTCTATAACTCCAGTCCTCGGGGATCCAGTGCCCTCTTCTGGCTTCGTGGGGCACCAGGCACACAGGCGATAAACAGACATGCATGGAAAAAAGAAAAGAGCTAACAAACTGCCTTTGAAGGGCAGGAGGTGGGGCCTGTTTAGGTAGCTGCCTCCTGGAACTCCACAGTGGAGAGGGCCAGCGAGCCTGTGTGCACAGAGATGAAGAAATGACACTTCATGGGGGACTGGAACCGCTTGAGAGGCAGCTGGGTGAGCCTGGGTCTGACACAGGACCCCTGCACTGCAAAGGGCAGGAGCATAATAGAGCCTGTGCATTCTCTCGTTTGTACACTCAGCAGCTACTGGTCTGCCCTGGGTGCTGCAGGGTTGCAGGCTTCCCAGAGCTGGCATGTCACCTGGGCTGCCCTGCGAGGTCAATACAAGGAAATGGCAAAGGGCAGAGAACATGCCCAAGGAGGCGGTGGAGCATTCCTGGTGAACGACTCAGAAGGAGGGATCCCACTGGGTCCTCCTTCCATGGACACGATCCAACTATACTGGTCAGGCTGGCTTTGTATACCAGCGCGGTACGAGCATGCGCTATCGAAGGAGGGCCCACCTCAGGCATGGGCTAACCAGCTGCACTTTACGCTCTTAGTAATTTCATCTCTGTAGACAGAGTCCGGTGGGATCCTGAGCATGCACTTGGCTCACAGGTGCCTTCGGTCTGCACTGCTCCCAGCCCCCGCCCCCGGGGGTGGGGGCGTTCTCTGCTGCTCCGCTGACAGCTGGCAGGCACCCCAGACCCTATCATATATCTATGTCCCAGCACAGCACAACCACTGACCCCACATATGGGAATGTGGTCACGAGCTTGCAGGCTAGGGACAGGCCTATGTGCCCCATGTCTTCTCAGGACAGGACAGGACTTGGCTGTCCCTGCCCCAAGCTGATAGAACAACATGGGGACAGATGGGTGACTTGGCAGGCAGACATGTCACTGAGAGCCCCCTGGAGCAGGCTGCAACCCTGGGGCTCACGCATGAGATGGAGAGGCAGGCTTTCCTGCCCCAGAGCGAGGGGGGGGCGCTTCACCACTGGAGTTTGTGCCTGAACCTTTGTAAGCCCATGGCACCCATGCAAGTGCCTCAAGAACATGCGGCATTGGACATGAAAACCCACCAGCATACAGGGAGAGGGACACAAGAAAGGGAAGCATTTCACATTTCAGTACATTCGATGCTAAGTCCTCCCTCCTGCCTTTAATTTATTTGGTACTGGGAACTGGCCCCAGGGCGTTGTGACATGCTAGGCAAGCACTTTATTACTAAGCTACAGCCTGGCCCTTTTATTTTATTTCACCTTTAATTACATTTATTTATAGGGGGCATGCCAGGTTATTTGTGTGGGGATTAGGGGAGTCAGCTCTTTCCACCATGTGCCCCAGAGACAGAACTCAGGTCATCAGACTTGGTAGCGGATACCCCAACCCACTGGGCCCTCTCACCAGCACGCCATCCCTTTCGTACCAAAAGTTACGAGAAAACACCTCACTAAGCTGTCTATGCCGACCTTCATCTTGCCCCGTAGTTCAGGTGGGTCTTGAACTTGAGATCCTGGCTCATGGTAGGCGAGCACTCTACCACGGAGCTACAACCCTCGCCGGAGACTTTCTGGAGAGTCTCTCTCTTCTCCCTCACATCTTGCCCTATGAATGCTGGAATTACACACGTCCCCTGCCATATCCTGCTTATGTGGGTTCTGGAGATGCAAACTCGGCGCCTCTAGCTTGTATAGCAAGTGCTTAACCCAAGGTACCACTGCCCCAGCCTTCCCCACCTTCTTTTTAAATTTAAGTTATTATTATTTGTAAGATAGTCTCTCTGAATAGCTTTGCCACCTTAGATTTGTGGCAGTCCCCTACGCCTGCCTCTCCAGAGCTGGGATAACTGGCGCGCACCACCATACCCAGCCCACATTCACCAGCTGAGTGGACCTCAGGTTATTTTCAAATGGAGATTATTGTTATGACCCAAGCTGCTATGGACCTGTGAATGCAAAGGTTTATTTCTCAAGGGTGGATGAGTACCGGTAGGACCAGATACACAAGCACATAATTTAACATAAGAAAATACCTGACTGTTTTTGACAGGGATGAACTGTTTCGTGTTCCCATCAGTGTCTAAGAGCTCCAGGGAGTCAGCATCTTCACCAGATATTGATGTCTTAATCATTCTGGCCTTTACTGCAGCAGTGAGGATGACACTCATATGTGCTTATTTGTCATCTGTATCTCTGCTAACGCATCTTCAGGACTTTTTCTGCTCATTTTTTATTGGGTTGTTTGTCTTATTATTGAGTTACAAGTGTTCATTCCATGCTCTGGGTGCAAGTTCTTTATTAGGCTTGTGTTTTTTGTCTTAGAAGGGTTGTAACCAGATCGCTAATAAAAACAACAACGATACCAATAAAAAATGTTAGCACACTCATTTCTCCTCGGGCATCAGCATCAATTACTGCGACTGCTGTCTTTTGAGTAGCCAAGTGAGCCTTAGGGGCAGCTGCTTCCTCCTGGGCGATGACGATGACTGAGATCTTTGCAGACATTCACCTCTAAAACAAACCAGGTTCACCAAGACTGAAGATACCAGGCATGGTGGCTCGCTTCCGTAACCCCAGCACGCAGCAGGCTGAGGCAGGAGGACCAGGAGGTCAGGGCCAGCCTGGGTTTCATGGTAAGCACCCTATCCTAACACAAAATAAGCAACACAAAATAAACAACCACAAGCAAGAAGTAGCTTTCTTCATTAGTGAGAAGGCAGCTACAGGGCTGTGAGGGCGGCTCAGCAGGTAGATTTTGCTGACAAGCCTGACAACCTGAGTTTGTCCCAGGAGACCCACACAGCGGGAGGAAACAGACTCCCACAGGTTGTTCTCTGACCTCCACAAACATGCAGAGGCGCAGGCGCCGTTCCCCACGGTGCCTCCACCCGCACACGCGTGACCGCGTGACCGCATGAGTGGGTTTGTTTTTATTGTCTTTTGTTTTTTTGTTTGTTTTTGTTGTTGTTGCTGTTTTATCTTTAAAAAGGGCTTTCTTTCTTGGGTTTCCGCTTGACTTTTGGGGAAGGGCCTTCATTTATGGCAAAGGCCCTCTTACTTTCCATGCGTTGTTTTATAGCCTATAGCCCAGGCAGCATCGAACCCTAGGCAAGCAATCCACCCATTTTAGCCTCTCAAGTGCTAAGATTAAAGGTGTGAGACACCGTGGTTGGGAAAGTGTCTCTCTAGCTGTTGGGGTGTTTACTGTTGTGGGTTTTGAAGCACACTGAATGAAACATTGGCTTTACACCCTGTTTACCAATCACCACGTGATCTGCCTGAACACAGGCATTCTATATCAAGAGAATCTGTGCACAATTTGGACCAGCAGTCACTAGTGTTTACTGGACAGGTACTCTGACACCTAGCTACACACATACTTCTCTTTTGCGGGGGAGGGGTTCTCTATGTAGTTTTGGAACCTGTCCTGGAACTCACTCTGTAGACCAGGCTGGCCTTGAACTCACAGAGATCCTCCTGCCTCTACCTCCCCAGTGCTGGGATTAAAGGCATGCACCAACACCGCCCAGCTATACCCATAATTTTTTTATTTTATGTGTATGAATGCTTTGTCTACATGTATGTGTGTGCACCACCTGTGTGCAGTGCCCAGGGGGGCCAGAAGAAGGTGTCAGAGCCTCTGAAACCCAAGTTCCAGACAATCGTGAGCCAGCATGTCACTTGGGTGCTGAGAACCGATCCCTGGTCCTCTGCAAGAGCAGTGGAGCTCTTAACTGCTGATGCGTGTCTCCAGCAGCCTACAGTCCCTTTTATTTATTTATTATTTATTTATTTTTAAGTATAATCTTGCTAACTTTGGAGCTGGCATTGACTCACTCTGTAACCTAGGTAGGCTTTGAGCTAGAGATGTTCCTGCTTCGTCTCCCGCTGAGGCCACAGGAACATGTCTAGCTCAAAGCCTACCTAGGTTCCTGTATCTGGATAAATTCTATCTCAAATGGGAAAACCAAGAAAGAACAGAGTAAGCACAGATGTAGAAATAGGAAGATAAAACAAACACAAAGAAAGAAACCTAAATAGAATTGAAAGAGTTACCTGGGACACATGACTCTGATAGGTCTGAGCCTATAGTTCCTCATTGGAAGTTTGCATAGTAGCTATCTTGTTTTTTTTTTTAAAGAATCAAATATATGCTGGCCGTGGTGGTGCATACCTTTAATCCCGAGCACTTGGGAGGCAGAGGCAGGAGGATCTCTGGGAGTTTGAGATCAGCCTGGTCTAAAAGAGCTAGTTCCAGGACAGCCTCCAAAGCAATACAGAGACACCATGTCTTGAAAAACCAATATATATATATATATATATATATATATATATATATATATATATATTCAAAATATGTGCAGTTAACCACAAGTACAAATATATATGTATGTGTGTATATATATATGTGTGTGTGTGTATGTGTATATATATATATAGCTAGTAACTTTTCTTGTTGTTCTGACAAATTGCCCAAAAATCAAAGGGTTTATTTTGGCTCCCAGAGTTCAGTCCATCAGGGTGGGCAGGGCATGACAGCAGGAGGGAGGTGGCTGTCACATTGTGTCTGCAGTCAGGATGCAGAGAGAGATGAATAGTGGTGCCCAGGCTGTTTTCTCCCTTTTGTTCAGTTTGGAACCGCAGCCCATGAGATACCCAGCTTGATCTACATAGTGAGACCGTGTCTCAAAAGCAAAAAGTAAAGCAAAGCAAATTTGGAGGTGGCCCTGTAACCTGTGTGTGTGTGTGTGAGAGAGAGAGAGAGAGAGAGAGAGAAGGGGGTGATCTGTTACCAGTGGACCAGTCCTCTCCATCAAAGCCCATGTAGGACATTTAGGACATTGTCCCTCATCCCTGGGCTGGCAAAGCCCAGGAGTGTGAGTGTCCCCTTTAGCACCCTGGGAGGGTGGTGCTGCGCCCCTCTGGCTGCTTCAGCTCGCTTCTGCACGAATACAGATTGTAGCAGTTGGTCTCAGTGCCTCAGACAGCAGCAGGGCCAGCTGCCATCGCTGGCATCAGCAAAGGGGACAGATCGCCTTGTTCCTGAGCGTGCTGTTTGTGCAGGGGAAGCGAGTGTGGGCGAGGAGGGAAGCAGACACTGTCATTCAGCCATGGGGCTGAGCACGCAAGGCTGCCAATCGTGGACACATGTTGTGAGGTTGGAGGTCCAGGACCTCCTTGCAGGGCAGGGATACAGCAAAAGCTATGGCCACTTACCCTGGGCCATGCCTGCTATTTTATGTGATTCTGACTAAAATCTTCTCCAGGTAGATACTACTATTCCCCTACTCTACTGATGGGCAACATGAGGCAAAAGAAAGTATATAAACGGCTCAAAACTCTTTTTCTTACACTTCTGAAATCTGGCTTTGCTATGTGGACCAGGCTGGCTCTACCCCTGTGATGCATGGGCTTCCTAAACGTTGGGATTACAGATGCATGCCACACTTCCTGCTTGATAGCTTCTTGCTACAAGTTATTACAAAACAGATCCTAGTCAGAGCTCATGAAACAATGTGGCACATGTACATGGTAGAAAACAGACACACTCTGAGCTGGATTTGGAACTTGACCTTCCACTCTGGCCTCATACCTCCCAAACACCCATCTCCTCTCCAGTGAAGAGAAACACTGTCTCCCTCTTAGGGTCACAGTGACCGGTACATGAGGCCAGATCTATTCATCAACCTGGGGCCAACAAAATGACAACATTTTAACTCAAGGTTGAATTTCAACATAAAAACAAATCAATCAAGGGGCACTCAGGTGGCCACCATCCAACCATCTGAGCACAAGGGCCAGATGAGAAACAGTGGAGCTGGGCCATGAAGGACGTCCATGAAGCATCCAGAATCCTTTTCAAAACAAGACAGAATTGAGTCAGCCCTGCAGCTGGAATGGAAGGGCATTGTCCCCCCGCAGTATAGGGCCAGCTGGAGCCCCAGGGCAGGGCTGGAAGCCGGTGTACTGGCCTGCTTCTGTCCCCCTGGATCTCTACTTTCTCTGCAGCAGTGGCACTTAGGATGTGGAGAATTGTAGTCAAATTTGCAGGAGTCAGGAGGCTGGAAAAGCTGGTGGAGCATGGGCAGAGATGGGCTCTGGGGGTCCCATCCACTGAATTATAGGCAGGTGGAGCCTGAACACCGCTGAGGATGCAGCAGGGGCTGCGGATCAGCAACAGTGGTCAGCGGCCATGGGGCAGTGCTGGTGGCTCCTTTCAATTTACTCGGATGCTAGGGAGCCAGGGTTAACATAAGAGAGCACCTGCAAAGGTGATCAGCCAGCAGCTGCAGCAGCTGCAGCACGCCTCTTGGGTTCCTGCTCACTCTCCATTTTTCTGCCTATTTGGGTGCAGGTACTGGGGAAGCCCCAGCTGCCCCAGCCTGGCTGGCTCATACATTCATTCATTCACTCATTCGCTCACTCATTTATGGAGCATCTCCTGTGTTCTGGGTACAGCTCTATGGACTTGGGACAGAGACAGCCTCACCCTCCTGATACTCGCCTCCTAACAGGGCGCAGGGCAATGAGGGATATATGTAATACAGTTTTGAATAACATATAATAATTGTGAAGAAGTAGGGCAAACTATCCCCACTCCCAGCAGTCTGTGAGGAGTGTCCGTGGACCTCCCCCCCCCCCCGTGCTGTCATGTGGACGGGTCAGAGATATCTAGGATAGTTCTCAGACACCTGGGAACATACCACAGGCCTGAAGGCAGCTGGGCCAGTGACTTTGGACTGCACCTCTGACACTGTTCATCAGAATAAACGACTGAGCCACACGTGGTGTCGGGCATCTTTCATCCCAGCACTCAAGAGGCAGAGGCAGCTGGATCTTCAGGAGTTCAAGATCAGCCTGATCTACATATTGAGTTCCATATACTTTCGAATAAATAAATTAAAAATAATAAATGGCTGCTTTAAGTTCGCTTTTCTGAGGTATTCTGTCGCATAACAGAAAGCCTCAGAGCCCAGTTTCAGTTAGGCCCACTGGGGGGAAGAAGGCCCAGAGCACTGACGAGGGCCCTTTGAGTGAACCCTGCACTCAGGCTTGAGGGGTGTGGGGTACTGAGGCAAGACTGCCACATGTGTGGGTCCTGTCCGTAGGCTACCAGATGTGGCTACCTTGTGACAGACTGTCCTATGGCCGGCATAGATGACGCAGTGGTCTTAGCAAAGGGATGGTATATCTTTGAGCCCTGTAGAAGCACAAATGCTCTTGTGAGGCAAAAAGACTGCCCCAGGGACCCACAAATGACAAAACACTCAGAGGTCCCAACTGCCTCCATCTGCTGGCCTGCATCCTTGGGGTGCTGACCTCCATATCCAGCATCGGTCTCCACTGAGGTGTCCCCGTGGGAGGTCAGAGAGGGCTGGAGAGCAAGAGCAGAAGATGGATCTGTTTCCTCCCAGTGGGGTCACCTCAGCAGGTCTGTGTTGTTGGAGCAAATGTTGCTTCTTAATGACCCCCTCTCATTCTCCGGAGACTTCAGCGGGGACCCCTGCCCTCCCTCCCTCCCTCCCTCCCTCCCTCTCTCCCTCTCCCTCTCTCTCTCTCTCTCTCTCTCTCTCTCTCTCTCTCTCTCTCTCTCGGCCCCCACTCCTAACCTTTCTATGAGCCTTTCCTTTGTAAATAACACTCCTGGAATTTCCCTAGTTTTCAGGAAGCCATCAGTTTCCCAAGGGGACCCTGACCGACGAGACAGCACCATGAATATCGGCAGAAACTAGAGGCCCCTGGCACAAGCTGAGAGCTCAGGGCAGGGGTGATTAAGTGAAGGTGAAAAAAACTTAGGGGAAACCTGGAACAGAGGCAGGAGTGGAGGAGAAGGCTGGGCTGCCTGACACACCTGTAGGGCATAGCCCCGATGGAAAGATCCCGAGGCAGGGACTGCCACCCCCGATGACGGGATCTAACACCAGGGCAGGGCACACAAGGGGTCAGGATAAACCATGAGCTAGTGACTGCAGCATCCAGGCCTGGCTCTAGCTCCTCTCATTGTTGGTGCCTGGGGATGCCCAACCTGTGCAATGGCTGCAGGTTTGAGCCCTCCCTGTTCCAAGTAGTGATCTACTCTGCAGTCCTGGATGAGGGGCAGAGCCTTCCTGGCTCTGGAGGATAACTGATCCCCACGCATTCAACCCAGGCCTTGCAAATACGAGGTGAGACTTTGGAACCCTTGCCAGGCTTAGGTATTGAGACTTGCCCCCTCATCCCAGAGGGGCAGCATCGGAAGGCCTGCTTGCAGGCACATGGACCTCTCTGGAGTCCAGAGCCTTGTGTGTCATCTCCTGGCAGGAAAACCCTGTTGGCACTCAGTTCTAGTAGGACTTGCGGCTTTTCAGTAGTGTCTTTTTGTTTGTTTGTTGCTTTCTGGTGGAGACAGCAGTTTGCTCTGCTGTTTGTGCCTGGAGTCAGCACTGGATCCATGAGCATAGACCCTTACAGAATGCTCTAGATAGTTACCTGTTGATGCAGCTTTTCTTTCATTTAAAAGTGTATTTTTACTAATTATTTAAGGGTTTATACAATGTATTTTGGTTACACTCACTCCCCATTCCTCCCGCAACTCCTCCTAGCTCTATCCCCCTCCCTCTCCAGCGCTTAACAACTTTGTGTTCTCTGTCTCTGTTTCTCTCTCTCTCTCTCTCTCTCTCTCTCTCTCTCTCTCTCTCTCTCTCTGCCTTCATGAGTACAGGGGTCCTGTGTGGCCAGAAGGTACTGTTTCTGTCTAGTGACAACCTCTGGCTCTTCCAAGGTGGCCACTAAGCCATGCGTGTGCGTGTGTGTGCGCGCGTGCGTGCGTGCGTGTGGTGTGGGCGTGCATGTGTGTGGTGCGTGTGATACAGATGTCTCGTGTGTAGCTGAGCACTTCACTGATTCATTTTCTCCATCATCATCAGTGGTGAGTTCCTTCATTAACCTCTCTGCTGCTCTAAGGCACTTACTTCTCTGATGAGGTCTCAGATCTGTACTAATCTAAGGGTTTAGAGATACAAATTTAGAGGCCAGCTTGATACTATGTTAGGGTCTTCCTTAGGGTTTCCACGATAAAACATCTTTGACTTGCTCTTACTGGCTTGCTTCTTCCTCTTCTTTTTTTTTTTTTTTTTTTTTTTTGGTTTTTTTTTTTCCAAGACAGGGTTTCTCTGTAGCTTTGGAGTCTGTCCTGGTACTAGCTCTTGTAGACCAGGCTGGCCTCGAACTCAAAGAGATCCGGCTGTCTCTGCCTCCCAAGTGCTGGGATTAAAGGATTAAAGGCGTGTGCCACCACCACCAGCTTGCTTCTTATTGCCTTGCTCAACTTGATTTCTTATATAACTCCTGACTAGCTGCCCAGGGATGACCACACCCCCTGTGGGCTGGGCCCACCTACATCAATCATTAATCAAGGAAATGCATTATAGACTTATCTATAGGAAATCTGACGAAGACATTTTCTCAATCAAGACTCTGGCTTCTTTTCTCAGATGAGTCTAACACGTGTTAAGTTGTAAAAGCAAAGAAAGCAACAAACAAGCAAAAGCAACTAGAAGAGTCCATTTAGTAGCTGGTTCACTGCTGGGGCCTGTGGACTCCTGACTGTAGGTTCTTGGCCAGATTTCCAAGCGCCGACCTTCCTGACGTCCTTAATACAAACTCTTAATGCCCACAGGAGAGGTGGGAGAAATTTGCTTCACAGCCAACTACTGCGAAAATAGGCTTCCCTGGAAGCCATGGTGACGGAAAGTGAGCCCCTGCCCTTGTCCCTCTGTCCCCCCACTACACACTGAGAGCAGCAGGGCTGTCCCTGAGGGAAGCAGAGCAGGGCCCAGGGTCTTAAGAGCTATGTTCAGCAGCCCCTCCCCACCCCACCTCAAGGACTGTGTAGACACTTGTTTCCTGTTTAGAAGCCCACTTCTGATCCAGAGAGGCTAAACTGCAGGTCAGAGGTGAGCGCTGGGAGGAAAGGATGGGGGAAAGGGTGTGTGTGTGTGTGTGTGTGTGTGTGTGTGAACTGGGGTGTGAAAGGGTACCCAGGCTGGTTCCCAGATGAAGCCACTGCAGGCTTGGGTGCAGGCCCGTGGAGACAAAGGAGGGAGAGGCCTGAAATGTAATAAAAAATATGAAAATATCAAAGCTGTCCTCAGCATTGAGCCCAACTCCCCACATCTGCTTACCCTAGACCCCAGCACTACGAAGAGGCTTAGGGGCCATTTCTCCCCCTTCTTTCCACCTCCCCAAGTCCCATCATTTAAACCACACCCCAAACAGAACCCCATTTCCATCTCCGCTCCTACGTCTAAGGCCTCCACTCTTGGAGCAGGCCAGCCAGCCTTCCTAACTGGCTACTGAGCGATACAGACGTAATTAGGTCTTTGTACCTGTCTGGAGACTTATGAGGCCGCATCCAGAGTGGCCCCAGAACACACACCCAACCTGAGCTCACCATGCTCCTGTCACAGAGCTCCCCAACACTGAGTACACCCCGCCAGCACCGCCCTCTCACACATCTCCTCTTTAGCTGGAGCTCCACAAGGTTCCAACTCAAATGCTATGTTCTGCTGGCAAAGCAGCCATCTCTGTCACAGCACCTGGTTTTATAATTTTAAAGTACACATGCAACATTTGCTGTCTTCTTCCCTGACAGGACAGAGACCTCATCTACCTTGTTTGAGGTTAGGATACTTGGGACTGAATTGGCTTGGGGCCCGTGGGAGAGACGGACACATTGACGGGCTATGATGGATGACCTTGGGGTTAGCAGTCTGGGAGAACCTGGTGAGGGTTCTCCTTGAGCATCTGGGGAACAAGCAAAGGAAGAGGATTTGAAGTGTGAAAACAGGAGACATGGCCAATGTCGCCCACATACAGGGACATATGCCTGTCTCCGTGGGAAAGGGAAGCATCAGGACTTGGGATGGCTAGGTGTAGGCTGCTGGGGGCTTGGGAGATGAACACAGAGAGCTAAATTAATGCTGTACTTCGAAGGGTCTTCTGGGTTTAATTGTGCCTGCCCCCAAGTGAGACACGGAGGTTCTAACCTTAATGCACCTCAGAACGTGACCATAACTGAAGATGGAAGGAAATTACAGTTAAATGAGGTTCTATGTGGTGCACGCCTTTAATTTCAGCACTGGGGAGACAGAGGCAGGTGGATCTCTGTAAGTTCAAGGCTAGCCTGGTCTACAGAGTGAGTTCCAGGACAGGCTCCAAAGCTGCAAAGAATCCTGTCTCAGAAAAAACAAAAACAAAACAAACAAACAAACAAAAAAAAAAAGGTTCTATGGCTGAGTCCCAATCTGCTTATGACTGGCATCCTATAAAAACAGGATTGACAGAGATGTGAATGCATAGAAGACTCTAGAGGAGGCAGCGAGTGCCAGCTGTCGGCAGACCACAGGGGAGACCCCACCCTGCCTCAGGCTTCATCTCTTAAATTTGGTGTTGGACTTCTAGCCTCTAAAACTATTTCTGTCACCTAAGCTACTCTACTCTGCATGAGGCATTTTTCCATGGTAACCACAGTAAACTGTACATATCTTAAATTTTTAATGCTTATTTTAATATAGTTTGACTCAATTACCAAACAAAATATGTTTACTGGACTCGAAATTCAAACAAAATATAATAACCAACTGATAACAACATAATGGAGGATAAGTATATGTCCTGCTATGATATGAGGAGCATGGCATCCACCTCTGGAGTCTTCCTTTGAAATAAGCCTAAGCATGAGAAAAACATCTCGTACATCTCAACAAGGAACCTTCCAGAACATGTGTGGGTTAGTTTCTTGTTAACAGAGACAAGCTAAGGTAATCTGGGAAGAACAAATCTTACCTGAGAAAATCAGGTTGGCCTTTGGACATTTTCTTGATAAATGATTGGCGTGGGAGGGTGCAGCCCACCATGGGTGGCCCTGTCCGCCTGGACAGGTGGTCCTAGGTTATATAAGGAAGCTGAGCGGCCCACGGGGAACAAGACAGTAAGCAGCGCCCTCCATTGTCTCTGCCTCAGCTCCTGCCTTCAGGGTCCTCCTTGACTTCCCTCCACGACAGACTACAAGGCTTTTTCTTTTTGTCTTTTTGGTTTTTTGGGACAGGTTTTCTCTGTGTAACATTTCTGGCTGTCCTGGAACTTGCTCTGTAGACCAGGCTGGCCTGAATTCACAGATTCCAAGTGCTGGGACTAAAGGCATGGGCCACCACTGCTGCCGGTACCATCTGGCTGGACTACGGAGATAAACCCTTTCCTCCCAAGTTGTTGTTGGTCACAGTGCTTACTGCAGTAGTAGAAAGCAAAGTAGGGCAGAGCCCTTGACCAACGCTTCTCAAAACCATTATAGACACACAACATAAGGAAAATTCCGAGAAATTCTCACAGCCGAGAGGCACCTAAAGAACATGCTGACTAAACAAACAGAAAGTGGTGTCCTAGGACACATGTGATTAGGCAAAACTAGACACCTGGGTGGGGAGGTGGTGGTGCTCAGCTTTAATCCCAGCACTGGGGAGGCAGAGGCAGGCAGTTCTTTGAGTTAGAGGCCAGCCTGGTCTACAGACAGAGTTCCAGGACAGCCAGGGCTACATAGGAAAAACATCATATCTCAAAACGAAACAAAAAACCCAAACTAGGAACCTGGAGGAAAAAGTCTGTAAATTAATAGTGGTATTGTGATATGGGATCATCAATAGTTATAGTAATTAATAGTAATAGTAATAGATGTGCCACAGTTAACTATTAGGCATTAACAAGTAGAAGACGGGCTGGGGAATGGCCTGTGTCTTAGTTAGGGTCTCTATCTCTGTGAATTGACAACATCACCAAGACAACTCTTATAAAGGAAAACATTTCATTGAGGTGGTAGTGTATAGTTCCAGAGGTTCAGTTCATTATCATCATGGGACGGAGCATAGTGGCTCGGAGTACAGCAGGGTACAGGCAGACATCTCCATCAAAAGGCGACAGGAAGTGGTCTGTCTCACTGGGCATGGTTTGAGCATAGGAGACCTCAGAGCCCGCCTCCCCAGTGACACACTTCCTCCAACAAGACCACAGCTCCCAACAGTGCCAGTCCCTGAGATTGTGGGGGCCAATTACACTCAAACCCCCACACCCTGAAACACCAGAACTTGAATGGTAGACCCATGTGAAGAGCTGTCACATCTGCAACACAGTGAGGGGGCAGACAGGTAGATTCGACGGCCAGCTAGTCTACCAGGACCCACAAGCTCCAGATTCAGTGAGAGGCCTTGACTTAAAACGTAAGGCAGAAGAGCCAAGAGACGCTCGGGAGTCAGGAGCACTGGCTGTTCTTCCAGAGGACCCGGGTTCAATTCAGTGCACCTGAGTGATGGCTCACAAGCATTTGTAACTCCAGTACCAGGGGCTCTCATGCTCTCTTCTGACCTTCACAGGCACACACGGTGCACAGACAAATATGCAAGCCAAACACCCATGCACATAAAATAGAATTTTAAAAACAATTAGAAACAGCAAGATGGAGAGAGAGCAACTGAGGCCAGCATCAGCCACTGGGCTTCACATGTATGCATACCATGTGCGCACACATGCACGCACGCACTCCCTCTACACACACCCAGAGTAAGAATAATAGCGGAGGGCCACACCTTACGGTGGTTCACAACCTTTTACTTGATGGCAGTGCAAAGGGATGCGATGTCAGAGGAAACCGTATTTCACTTTCTGAACTCCGTGGACTATTAGTGTTCAGTTCAATGCTCTGCGGTGATTCTGGACGGCGGGAGACCTAACTCCCTGTTAGCTGTGCCATCACCACGGGAAATGGCTCTAGTGTTCTGTGGATGACAGGTCTACTAACCGCACCATCCACAAAGGCCGTGTTCCACATAGACATGCTTATTGGAATACAATCCCAGTAAGTGAATGGGTGGCTGCAAAGGGGGCTGTAAATATTCTTCAGCTTTGAAGCTGTTCTGAAAACGAGGTTTCTTAAGCAAATAAACAAAAAGCCAACACCTAATAGTGCAGTCTTAGTCTGACTTGCATCTGTCCCTGGGACACCCAGTTCCCATACCCACCTGCAGGGGTCCTGTATGAGTGCTCGGTGGGACCCTCCCAGAAATTCCTTATGCAAATGTGAGTACATGCTGATTTCCTCCAGGAGCATTTTAATTTGCTTTGAAGGATATTTAATCGCTTAATATACCACGCTAGAAATGTATAAAGAGGGAAGTGGAACTCGCTCCAGCGACTCATCACCTGACACCAGCTGGCCCTTACTGCCTGGCCCTTTTCCTCTGAAGCCAACGGTAGTCTAGGTATTCTAGCCTGCATCTCTGAACAACATGGACATCTTATATAACCCTAATGCCTGCATTATACCATTAATGAGATTCTGGTGGGTCTCTGATGAACTCTGGTGTACATGATTTGAGATATTAAGGGTCTGTGGTGAATTTGTATGTTTGTGTTCCAGGAGCTGTTAGGAATGGTTGGGGCTTGGAGGAAGTTAAAGCCCTGGGGGGGGATTATAAACGTGTTTGTTGGGGTACAAGGAGATGCGGCCTGATGCCTAGTGTGGCCTGTGGAATGGAGAGGAGCTACTGGGCAGCCTGGCTTGGTAAATACTGCCTGGAGGTGATCCTGGAAGGTACAGGGCTGTCACTGCAGAGGCTAGGCAGAGGCCATTTTGTGTCCTCGGGTCCTGTAGGGATTGAGAGATGGCTCAGAGGCTAAGAGTACTTGCTGCTTTTCCAGAAGACCAAAGTTTCCAGTATTCATGTTAGGCAGCTCATAAGCACCTGTCATATTCAGCTCCAGACATCTGAAGCCTTCAAATGCATATATGCATAAATATACACAGACTATATGCATAAATAAAACTTTAGATTTGTCTTTATTTTATACATGTGTTTTGCTGGTATATATGCCTTTGTATCGTGTGTGTGTGCCCACCTGAAGAGGGCAGAAGGGGTATCAATTCATTGTGACTGCAGTTATGGGTGGACATGTGGGTGCTGGAGATCATATCTGGGTCCTTTTTTATTTTATTTTTTCTCAAGATAGGGTTTCTCTGTGTAGCTTTGGCTGTTGTCCTGGAACCTTCTCTGTAGAGCAGGCTGACCATGAACTCATACAGATCCACCTGCCTCTCTGCCTCCCAGGTGCTGGGTATTAAAGACATGTACCACCACTGCCCAGCCACAATTTTTAAAAGTCAGACCTTGTGATCAAGGTCCTTTTAGGACAGTGGGTGACATTTCCCTGGGCCTGTCTTTTGTTGGGTATATGAGAGTCAACATCTACCCCTTCACAACTCATGGGCATTATATGTCAGGACAGGCTGTAACCCACTTCCGCTTCAGATGGGGAATGCAAGGCTCAGAGAATCCGGCAAGTGCCGGGGTCCTTACAGGAATAGGAGCAGAGCTGGAGTGGGCCCAGGTCTCTTGACGTCTAATCTCGTATGTATCACTCACTTCCAAAACTTCCTCTTCCCTCAAAGCCCTGCTCCCAGAATGGATGTGTCACCGGCTATTCATGGTCTGCATGAATTAAGTCTTAAAAGCCTAGGGACACTTACTTACACACTAAACCTGCTTGCTAACCATAACGTAACTAAGGAATTCGCAGGGCGGCTGGCACATGCCACAAACTGCTTGAAGCATCTGCTACATCACATCTGAGCTCCCCCGGGAGAGGTGCTATCACCCTACCACATCCCACGACAGAGACATGCTTGCCTAAGATCTCACAGCGAGGGCGTGGCTGTCATCAGTGGCCCTGAAACAAGTCTGTTCAACTGGAAAGTCCACGATCTCATCGCTAACCCTCGTGGCCTCCTGAGCACAGGCGTGGCTGGCCATGAAGGGGGCTGGTGCCACCCTGCCCGCCTCCCTCCCTCCCTCTGCCCCCACTTAGGAGCAGCCTTCCGCCACTCAGAGAAACAGACGGGCCACACACTGCCCCGAGCAGCATCCGCTGCCCTCTCCAGGGGCTGGGTACTTCCCGGGGTGACCCACACCTTCTGTGTGGGGTCCCGCACGCCGGTCGTCATGTTTCTGGAAGCTCGTGCAAGTTTAAGTCCGGTGCAGTTCATCAGTCGCTGTGTCTCATCTGTCAGAGTTCAGGCGGATGGCACAGCGTGGAGAGCTCCGAAAGGGTGCCTGCCCACCCGGCAGCCTCTGCTCAGGGTCTGCTCTGGTGTGTGTCACTCGGGCTCGCAGGCTGCAGGCCAGAGTGACACGGCTGACAGCGTCCCAGGGACAGACCTGGCCCCTGGAGATGGAGGCCGGGCCCTGGCCTGGGGCGTCGCAGCGGGATCTGCGAGGATGCTGTCACAGGTGGGCATGGGCGCTTTAGGCGCGGGATGGCCGAGAACCTGGGAGCTGGGTGCGGGGCCCGGGGCCGGTGCACCGAGCGGCGTGCAGTCTGCCGTAGAGGGGCGCCCTGCGCCCGCCCACAGGTCCGGCCTGCAGCCCTGCCCGCACGGCGCTGCACGCCCGGGACCTGCGGTTCGAGTCCCCGCCGGCGCCGACTCAGCGCGCCCCCCGCCTGCCCTTCCCTTTCTGTCCGTCCTGGGCGCCGCCGAGCCGAAGCGTCGCAGACTCGGGGCCCGGGGTCCCCCTGGGCGCCCCAACACCCACCCCGCCTGCTTGCGGGGAGGGGCGGGGCCGGCGTCCGCAGCGCGCGCCCCTCCCCCCTGCGCCGCCCGGAGCGCGGACGCGCACGAGCGCGCTCTCACCTGGCCGCTGCGGGGACGCTCCGCCCCGCCCACCACCGGGCCAATCAGAGGCGGCGTAGGCGGAGGGGGGCGACGCGCGGGGCGGGGCCTGCGCAGCCTGCGGGGTGAGCCGAGCCGAGCCGAGCCGAGCGGGTGGCGGAAGGCGGCCGGCTTCGGCTTCGGCTTCGGCAGAGGCGGCGGCGGCGGCTGAGGGAAGGCGACGCGGCACGCGGGGCGGCGCGACCGGACGGGCGAGGGCTGGCTGCGCGGCTCTCGGCAGCCGCAGCCGGACCGCAGGGCGCCGCGGCGGGTGCGCGGCCTGTGAGGCGGCCGGAGCGGCGTCCTGTCAGGCGGCGAGGGCGCGGCGGACGGCGCCGCGATGATGCCGGTGGGTGCGGGCGGCGGCGCCGCGTTCCCGGCCCCCACGCGAGGCGGGCTGGGCAGGGAGGAAGCGGCGGGCGGGCGGGCGGGCCAAGGGGCAGGTGGGGGCGGCGGCTGTCAGCCGGCGAGCGGCGGCGGGCGTGGGCGGGGTCCGCCGAGCTGCAGGCTGCGCGGGGCTGCGGCGCGTTTGCCCCTCCTGGCGAGCCACCCGTGCCTCGGTTTCCTCTCGGCGCCCTGGGAGCCCGCGGCGACATGCACCCGGCTGCGGCGCTCCCACGCTCGGGACGCACGTTCCCGTGCACCGGGTGGATCGCACGCCGTGCGTGGATTCGGAGAGCCATCTTAGGCATCCCCCGGCCGCGGCTTCCCCGTGGGCACATTGGCTCCACCTGGCGTGATGTCCCCGTGGCCGGAAGGTTGAGCCTTTTGTCCGGCTCTCAGGATGCTTTTGGGCCAGAAAGTCGCTCGTCTTTGGGGTTGCCACCCTCCCTGCCTTTCCTTTACCTGCGATCCGAGCGGCGCCGGATGCTGAGTCCTCGTTTTATTTATTTATTTTTTAAATAGGCTTTTTGTGAAGTATTAACGTCGTGATTAATGAAGAAGACGTGAGATGGGCTGTACCTAGTTTGGACGTGTTGTTTTTTGATTGTCTATCGAGTAAAATTCTTAGACGTAAAGTGGCACACAATCTTTTCTGTTGTTCGTTTGTTTTCAAAGTGCTGGGGCTAGGCCAGTGTTCTACCGCTGAGTTTATATATGTACACACACACACACACACACACACACACACACACACACACACACACACACAGAGAGAGAGAGATAGAGTCTGCGTGAAAGATCACGTTTCAGAGGTAAAGTGCAGAATACTGGCGTTCTGCTATTCTTGCGCCCAAGCTCGATAACTCATGTACCCCCCCTTTCCAATAATTTCCTGTTTCTTGATAATCTGTTCTCCCTTTTTGAACTGATGTTTGTGGAGTTTTAAGATCTGACCTGCTTGATCCTTAAATCCTTTGACGTTAGGCTTGTTAATGGGAAGAGCATTACGTGAGCTTCAGAAGATCTGGGGTCAAGTAATTGTTCTGGTACTTTTTTTTTTTTTTTTTTTTTTTGAGCAATGTGACCTTTAAAAGAGTTGAGGTCTGAGCCTTGAAATTATCTGTAAAATAAGGATTTTTAAAAAACCTGTCAGTATTGAAGTGTGATCCCGAAGATCAACCAGGATGTGTTTCAAAAGTGTTAAACAGAATGTCATGCCTTATTTTAATATTGTTTTGAGTTTCAATTTGTAATTTTAATCTCTTTAAGACATACTTAAGCAACTATTTCTTCCTTTTTCTTCCTGGCTGAATGTTGTGGAGGTATTGTATTTTGGTATTTTTTAAGCAATTTCAGCTAAGACTGGGCACTGTAATAATATTGAAGATTATCAAATATTTGACAGTTTTTATCATTGTGTAGTGTTTAGTTATAAATGCACTGTTAGGTAATCTGGATTACTTTTTCCATATGTTACTTCAAATATTTTACTTCTATCCAGGTGATTGGAGTTTCCATTCTATGGTCTATGCTAATAGTTTTTGTTTTTAGGAAGTTTGTCTAGCATGGGGATTGAGATAGTATTCTAAAAACTCAAATAGTGAATAGTGGTTTTTTTTTTTAAAGCAGATCTTTTATGAATTTAAGATACTTTGAGAAACAAATGGTAGTTTTCTTAATACTTCTCTTGTGTCTTTTACTTATGTATTTCCTTCGTTATGTCTGAAAACATGACTTGGGGATTGAGTCCTCCCTCTGTTAATACAGGTGTAGATGCCTGTAACTTTAGAACTTTTAATAACATGCCTTTCTTTCTTGATGATATTACACTATGTATCCAAAGTGGAAATGTGATTTTCTGGCTTTACTGTGTATTTGGTGTCTGTCATCACGGTGAATCATCAAAGAAAGATTGGTTTTTATTTGGTGGTTGTACAAAGCAGCAGACTGTTAGAATATGTAATACACACATGGATCAAATGCAGTTTAAAATATCTTAGTTAGGGTCAGGTGTGATGGCTCATGCTTTTAATCCCAGCACTCAGGAGGCAAAGGCAGGTGGATCTCTGTGATTTTTGAGGCCAACATGATCTACATATTGAGTTCCAGGATAGCTAGGGCCGTTACACAGAGAAACCATGGCTCAAAAGCCCCCTCCACCAATAAATAAAATAACTTAGTTATTATAAAAGTATTTATCTTCATATCTTTTTGTTAACCGAGTTTTTCTGAATTCTAATTTTTAAAATTACATTTATTTGTTTTGTGTGTATATGCACAGTACCACTATTAAGTATGCAGTCCAGAAGGCGACTTAACAGAAGACTATCTCCTTCTACAAAGTGGATCTCTGGGATCAAACTCAGGTGGTCAGGCTTAATGGCAGGTGCCTTCACCCACTGAGCCATCTCACTGGTCACTTGAACTATAATTTAAAAAATCCATCCCTAAGAAGAGTCACCAGTGAGATGGTGGGCTTTTTTGTTGTTTTTCACAATTGTTTACACAATGGACTATTATTTAGCTGTTAAGAAAAATGACATTCTGAAATTTGCACATAAATGGATGGAACTAGAAAAGTAAATCATACCGAAAGAATTAACCCAGGCCCTAAAAGACACATATTGTGTGTTTTTTCTTCTATCTGGATGTTGGCTTTAGTCTTTTGAGGTGTATGCTAGAATCCACAGAAGTTGCACCCGGAGGGAGGGAGGAGAGGCTCTCCCGAAGAAGAGGAAATAGAAGGTAGTACTGTGGAGGAGGATTAAAGGGAGGGGAAGGCCGGAAAGGTAGAGCAAGGAATAGGGAGAGTAACCACTAACACTAAAGGCCATTTGAAAAACCATATGGAAGCTTCCTAAAACACAGACACTCATGAAAGGAGCCTAAATAGAGTCACCAAATAAAAGGGGAGACAGTGCTCCAGCTAGACATCTTACGCCACCAAGTAAGACCTCCTGTGCCAGGAACAGGCTACATCTTGTTTAGTTGTTGGCCAAAGTTACCCAATGGAAACCCCCAAACATCACAGGCTATTGCTAAGGCTTTTCATTACTCTCCACGATTAGATGGTAAGGCCCTATTGCTGAAGACAACACTTATGTCATAGAACATGGAAAAGTTGAGCTGGAGCCTGACTAGAAGCTTTACTCCTACTAACAAACATTCATGGTACTGGGAGGTACTCTGCATGCTACTGGAAAAGAAAGGTAGCCATCAGTATCACCTGACCTCAATCCCTGTGATCTGTAATGGTGACCTGCCTGCAAGATATACTAGTGCAGTAGTGGCCCAAATGTTATGGGGGTAACCACCCACTGGCACCCACACCTGACGCTGCTAAAGTGGCCAAGGACCTGAGACTGGGTTAGGTCATAGGCCTAGGGGAAAACTTAACTATTGTTCTGTTAAAGGAACAGCAATATATGGACTTCTAATGACATAATGCTATATGCATAGATCAGTGGCTCACTCAACCCACATAAGGGAAGCTTCTTTTTGTAGCTGGTGGGAATTAACACACAACTGGACAGTGTGCATGGTGAGATGGAGACATTATAGTACCAGATCCTGAGTGGGATCTCCCCATTAAACCCTTCCAGAGGTGATGGACAGCACCAAGGGATAGCTGTGTTCCAGACAGCAGGGCTGGTGTACGTTTGGACTCACAGAGACAGGCAGCCGACAACGAGGCCTCTATAAGTACACACCACAGGCCCCATGCTCAGTAGTCAGCCAGTTCAAAACAAGTTCAGAGTGTTTTTGTGAATAATTCTTCTTCTTCTTTTTTTTTTTTTTTTTGGTATTACTGGTCTTTTGCTTGATGTTTTTGTGAGTGTGTGTGTGTGCATGCATGCGTGCGTGTGCGTGAGAGCACACTTGCACATACTTTTGTTATTGAAAGAAAAGAACGGAGCTGGGTGGATAGGATAGAGAGGTGGGAAGGACATGAGAGAAACTGGAGGGGAAAACACGATCAAAATACAGTTTTTGAAAACTTACTTTCAACAAAAAAATGCATTTCCTAACCCTGCCCCCAAAGGTAGTTTTCCTAAGAGGCTGGAGAGATGGCTTACCTGTTAAAAACACTGGCTGCTCCTCTAGAGAACCAGATTTGATTCCCAGCACCCATGTACAGCTCCCGGCTGTCACTCCAGTTTCATGAGATCTTAACACCCGTTTTAGATCTCTGTGGTTACCAGGCATGCATTTAGTACATAGACATGCATGCAGGCAAATACACACCTAAACGAAAAACAACAACACTTTTTTTGATGTTTGCCTAAGGGAAAGGCAATTTAAAGAATACCCTAAGATCCATTTGGGCCTGCTAATATTTAGGCCGTACCTATACATCTTCAGTAGAAATAAGAATATTTAGTTAAAAATGGAAGCCTTGTTTATTAGAGCGTGGAGCAGATGAAAATGGGCATCGTTGTGTCTGTGGAAAGAGTGATATTTGGGAGCTGGTAAAGCTTTTTAAAGAGATGGAGTATAGAAAGGGAATGGGACTAGGCTGCTTTCCCCGTTCCAAAGGAAGCTAACAGGAAGTGTTGCAGTTTGAAGTGTGTTGTGTTAGGAGGATGCTTTGGTGATGTTAGTCCTGGGGCTCCATGCCTCTGCTGAAATGCCCCTTCTGACTACCTGGTTCTGTTGAATCTGCTCTTAGGAACCCTTTCAGCATGCTTACTGTAAGGTATGGGTTATGTTCATTTGTGGTTTGTTATATTTATCTCTCGTTAAGCATTTCAAGTTTTCAGTGAATGTTTTTTTTTTTTTAATTTTTCTTCCCAACTATGTAGAACTATTTTAAGGTACAGAATAAGTCTTTCTGCTTGTAAACTATCTGACACACAGATGACAGAACCCTGAATGGGAAATACAGGGTTTTAACTCTCCACTTGGTAATTGTGTGACCTTTAGACCTCAGCTTCTCGTCTGTCAAATTACTTGGACTTGATAATTTCCAAGTATTTGTGGTTGGGCTGGTAGTTCATTTAGAGGAGAAATATTTATGAAGGTGGCATTCATTTTGGCAACATCAAAGACCAAAGCATCGTAACTCTTTCCTGGCAACCTAGAGTCAAGGAACTCTGTATAATGGGTCAGATAAGGAGAACTCAGATGTGTGCTGCTGTTGTTAATTATTTAGTTGATTGCTCAGTAAGCTTGACTTTATATGCTAGTGAGTAAATCATACTCAGGACTGGACGGGATTTTTAAAATTCTTGTTCCTTTTAAATAAAATTATACATATAAGATGACTTAATAATAATGTATTTCTGGACTACTCACAGACACTTAAGGTGAGCACCATCTCAGTGATCCAGAAATATTTTGTGTAAAACCCTCCAATACCATTTTTCTGAACATTAAAATAGTGTTAGGTGGAGAACTCTTCTTCAGGCTACACTTAAGCCTAGAAGCTTTGTGGCTACAATTCAGTTTAGTGGTGTTTGTGCTTGTGCTAAGGCAGTGTGGCAGGCTTTGTGCTGATGTCTGTGTGGAGAGCTGAGGTTTAAGAGTAAGGAAACTTGGCCCACTTCTGCAGGCTAATAAGTGGTGAGGCGAGGTCTAACAACAAAGGATCTGACTCAGACACCTTTGCTTCTAGTCTCTGTGCCAGTCACCCGGGAGTCCGCCATGGTCAAAGGATGTCGCCAGAGGTGCTGCTAAATGGAATTTGGCAAAAAGTTTTTTTTTTTCTTTTATGCTTGTGTTACGTGGAGCTTGACGTTAAAAAATCCTAAGGCGGAGTTTCTTGATAAGTGATAGTTTTCTCTGCCATGCCTTAACGTTTGTGTCTGCTTCCTTTCTCAGCATCCTGCAGGGAATGGCTGAATGTATGCTTTGTAGCTACTGAAGATTTTAAACATGATAGGAGCTTAAAATATCTCTGGGCTATTATGTTAAAGTTACATAAGTGGCTGTCAACATGCATCCTTGTGTGTGTTTGCCCAGATGGAGAATGGTTTCTCAGCAAAGTGTGGTGGGATTTGGGTGGCATGAAGTGCTTGTTGCCATAGTTATTTTACAAACTGTGCTTCGGGGCCCAAGGACTAGTGTAATCAGGGTCTATTGTGACACTTTCTTGGCTTGATTGCCTTGCTTTATTTTACTGCAAAGATAGCTTTATGACTGTTATGCGTACTAATTGATAAGCAAAAGCTGCTGCTACTAGATTTTATAAAATAAAAATGCATGATGACATCATGAAGAACAGTAAAAGACCTGAAAAACGAGAGGCAATTTTGTTAGGATTAATACATGACATCTGAATTTTTTGTTTGAGACAGGGTTTCTCTATGCAGCAGTTCTAGCTGTCCTGGAACTAGCCCGGTACACCAGGCTGGTCTCAAAATCACAGATCTGCCTGCCTCTGCCTCCCCAGTGCTGGGGCTAAAGAGTGCGCCACCACCGCCTGGCCTGACATCTGAAATATTAATGTATAGTTCAGTGCAGGGTACTGTTAGTGTTTTGGTATGTTAAGTGTTTGTTTGTATATTTGGTTGTTTTTTTTGAGACAGGGCTTCTCTGTGTAGGCCTGGCTGTCCTGGAACTTCCTCTGTAGACCAGACTGGCCTCAAACCCAGAGATCCTCCTGCCTCTGCCTCCTGAGTGCTGGGATTAAAGGCATGCACTAACCACCCAGCATAGACAGAAACATTAAATGAAAATTTGGCACAGACATGACTAATACCGTATGCCGTGATTGTTGTCATCATAGTTTTAAGCAGATGCAAAGACCGTGTGGTAGGAGTATCCCATATGCTGGCCACAGAGGGAGGCATGTGATTGGAGAGAGCAGAGGGAATGAGGGAATATTGGGGAGCCTTGGTTAGAAAGGTGATGGTATTTATGAGGGATGAAGAGGAGGGTGGAAGATATTACTGGGGGAGGACATTTCTGTTATGGGGAATGGAATACAGTCTCCTTAATGCCCATAAGTAGTTCTAGGGCATTGCTAAGGTAATGTCACTGGAGCAGGAAAGCATGCGGACTCTGATGTTAGCATTTATTGGCTCTGTGATCTTGGGTAAGTTTACTTGATTCCTTATTTCCTTTTTTTAAGATGTATTTATTATTTTTTATATATACAGCATTCAGTCTGCATGTACGCCTGCAGGCCAGAAGAGGGCACCAGATCTCGTTGCAGATGGTTGGAAGCTACCATGTGGTTGCTGGGAATTGAACTTTGGAAGAGCAGCCAGTGCCATTACCTGCTGAGCCATCTCTCCAGCACCCCACCCCTTTTTATAGATAGTCTCTCTATTATATTTAGCTCTTGCTGTCCTGGAACATACTGTGTAGAGCAGGTTGTCCTCGAACTCATAGAGATCCACCCCGATGCAGGAATCAAAGGTGTGCACCACTATGCCCAACTCCTTTATTTCCTAAGTTAAAGATAATAGTAACCTTTAGGGTTGGTAGGATCTCCTAACTTACATAAAAGGTACCTGGCATGTAGTAAATGCTCAGAGGCATGCAGCTTGCCGTGGTCCATGTGTCGTATATTTTTGTTGTTATTTTTAAGTGTGTGTGTGTGTGTGTGTGTGTGTGAGAGAGAGAGAGAGAGAGAGAGAGAGAGAGAGAGAGAGAGAGAGAGAATGAAAATGTGAGTATATATGTGCCACGATGTGCATGTGGCATTTAGAGGACAGCTTTCCAGAGTCTTCTTCCACTCCAGGTATCACACTCAGGTCCTCGGGCTTACCTGCTATGCCAGTTAGTTCTTTATCAACTTGACACAAGCTAGGGTTGGCCGGAAAGAGGGAACCTCAGTTTAAGAAGAAAATGCCTCCATCCGATTGGCCTGTCGGTGAGTCAGTAGGGCATTTTCTTGACAAACGATTGATGTGGGATGGCCCAGCCCATTGTGAGATGGTGCTAACCCTCATCAGGTGGTCCTGAGTTATATAAGAAAGCAGTTGAGCAAGCCAGTAAGTAATATTCCTCCATGATCTTCTGCTTCAGTTCCTGCCTAGCTTGACTTCTCTTCATGATGGACTCTAAATTCTAAGCTCAATAAATCATCGTTTTATCACAGCGATGGAAACATGGGAAGCCATCTTGGTTGTACAGGTGTTTTTATTTTTTAGGTGAGACTTTAATTTACACACCACTTTTTTGTTGTTGTTTTTCCGAGACAGGGTTTCTCTGTATTGCTTTGGAGCCTGTCCTGGAACTCGCTCTCTCTACCTCCTGAGTGCTGGGATTAAAGTCATGTGCCACCAACTCCCGGCTACATACCACTTTTTAACACGTATAATTCAATGGTTTTAGAGTATGAGAAGGTGGCAATGTGACAGCTCTCGATTTCAGAACATTGTACCTGGTGTGTCTTTGCACTACAGTGAGAATCCCTCACCTGAAATGCTTTTGCCCAGAGTTTCAAACCTAACTTTCATTCTTCTGGATTTTGGAATATTTCCATACATATAGGACTTGGGAATTGAGCTCATGCTTAACAAGATTTGTCATTTCATGTGCATCATACCTGTAGATTGATGGTAATTCTATCCAGTATTTTATTTTTATTTTTTTTTTTTTTATTTTTCGAGACAGGGTTTCTATCCGGTATTTTAATGCATCAGTATTTTGCCAGATGTGTCACAAGTCAGGTATGGGATTTTTACTTTGTAGCTTCCCATGGTGTTTGTTTTCAATGTTGGAGCACTTTGGAGTTGAGATTTGGATAGGATGCTCCGCTTGGACCTGTTGCATTTGCAGCCCTGAATGTACGTGTGTGTGTGTGGGGGGGGGGTTCCATTTCTGCCTATCAGGAGAGGAGAGCAGGGATACTTTCATTTTGTTTTCTGTGTGCCAGTGACTGACACGTGGCTGGTATTCACTAAACATCTGTTGAATGAAGGAAGAAGTGGCATGCAGAGTGTCAGATCACACTGAGTGTGTGCGCCTGTAAGAGCAGGGCTTGGGCCTGATTCACTTCAGGGAGGGAGCAATGTAGTCAGATTTCCATGGTAGGAGGATACGTTCTATACTTGATCTTGGTCAAAAGGCTGGGAAACTACAGAGGACTGTTCTGGAGCCAGTGGAGGGTAGAAGGTGTGTGGAGAAAGAGACACAGAGACAAAGTGCCAAATGAGAGGGCTCAGAGGGCAAAGCACTCGCCACCAAGCCTGAAGGGTTTGATCCCTAAGACCCACATGATAGAAGGAGAGAACCAGCTTCTGAAGTAGCACTGTGGCGCTCACATGCAGCCCCTCTCCCATCTACCTCCACAAGAATAAGTAAATGTAATAATACACATTTAAGAAATGTACCGTGAGGGAAAAAAGGTAACAAGATCAATTAAGAGACCAGAGGACCAGAAGGAGTTAGTTAATAGTAAAACAGATCTAACAGTGTAAGTCTGAGTGCTTCTGTGAGCCTGTGTGCATGCATGTGTTAGAGAAAGGAAGGAAGTACAGTGACTGGAGTTGAGGATAACAGGCTTATTGCTTTAGCAGCTGGATTTGTCTTTCCTTTAAGATAGAATAATCAAAGCAGTAGTGTAAAGGGCTGTGAGGAGGACACTTTTCATTTGGCTGTTTGAGATGTGGACTAATCCAGAAAGATGTTACCCTTAAATCTGAAGATCAATTAAATATATCAGGTAAACAAGTCTCTCCCTTTAGATGAAGTAGCTTTTCATGCTGCGTTTTTGGCATCAAGGGTTGCTGCCTGTATACCTCACTTTGTACTTCCTAGTTTACACAGTTTCTTGGCATGACTAACCCAAGTTTTCAAATCATGGCTGGATGGGACCTCTTTGATCTTGGTATTGAAGCATGTAACAGTTCTGTTTGCTTTTTTTTTTTTTTTTAAAGTCAGGGTGTCTCAAGCTAGTTTGAATATATATATATATCTGGCCTTGAACGTGAATCCCCTACCTCAGATTCTACTTGGGGAAATGTTAATAATATAAAGTCACACAGCATAGTAGTTATCAGCTACTGGCTTTGCCACTCACTCTTCTGAGGCCTTGGATAGAATATGTAATGTTTTTGTGTCTTATCTTCCTCCTCTTTAGAATGGGTTTAATGGCATGTTTCCTAAGGCAGCAGTGAGGCTTATCAGGTGCTGGAGTATCAATATTTGCTATAAGCACTTGGTAAACATTTGCTCTTATGTTTTCTTCTGCAACCAGGAACCATTGTGGAGATAGACAGTTGAGATTCCACTGGCAGTATGTTTCAGCTCTCTATGCTGAGGGAAGCTAGAATAACATTGTAAAACCTACGTGGTTTGATAGGACAGAGAGACCATAGTCTCCTTTTGTCAGAAATTAAAGTTTGTGTCCTTTTTCTAGTATTTCTGTTAGTCAGACCCAGTGCAGAACCAGAGTAGTGCTTCACCAGGGTTCTGCTAGGAGCTGGTAGGTGGCACCTCCCAGACCACCTCACAGGAAATGCCCCCCTCGCTGTGCTTTTTACTTCCTTAGTGCAGTGCCTGTTTATCTGTGGGCACTGCAGGAAAGCAGGACTCTGTTTTCCTTTCCCATTACAGTGCCCTTAGTGTTCAGGGCATCGCAGGCCCCCACTGGCGTGCAGTAAGTTCTTGTTTACTGAATGAGCTCAACAGCATTTGGGACACATTAATTATATGCTGGGTCTGGCCCTGCTTGAAGTGAGCTCATTGTGTAGGATGTAAACAAAAATGCCATTTGAAAAACTCAAGCATCAAAGTAGCAACTGCTGCAGAGCAGCAAGTCTGTCTGTGACCTTCCCTTGATGCCATGGGACGTTCAGGGGAGTCCTTGAAGAGTGTGGAGAGAAGGTGGAGGTGAGGAGCAGGGCTGTCAGAGGACTAAGATCACAAGTGGGATGTGTAATGAAGGAAGGAGTCTGGAACACCAGTAGACGAGGGGGGTGAGAGAACTAGGCGGAGGCTAGAGTTTTAGGGCTAAGAATGACCTGCATTGCATAAGAGGCCCTTTTGTTTTTGTTGTTTGTTTTGTTTGGTTGGTTGGTTGGTTTTCCAAGACGTTTCTTTGTGTAACAGCCCTGGCAGTCCTGAAACTCAATTTATAGGTCAGGTTGGCCTCAGAGAGCTCTGCCTCCTGAGTGCTGGGATTACAAGTGTGCACCACCTCCACACCACTTGTGTAAGAGTTTGAATTGGATCCTGAGGAAAACATGAAACCAATAAAGGATCTCATGTGTGCTTGTGTGTATGTATGGATGTATGTATGTAAAATACAAGTTACCATTTGATTGTCCAGTTCAGTGGCAGGGAATGCATTCATTGTTCAACAACTATCACCACTACCCATCCACAAAACCTTATCTTTTCAAACTAAAATTACTGTTGAAGGGCTTTTCAGCTGAACTGAGGGTTTTCCAAGTAAAGCTGTTAAGACTGGAGTTAGAGAAAGGAGTCTCTTGTAGTAGAAAGAGTAGGGTCACTGAGTCATCAACATAATTATCAGATCCTCAAATCCTTATAGGATCCTTCTTCGTTTGTGTCAGATCACTTCAGGGTACCTAGCTTCTCAGGCCTGGGTGCTGCAGCAAGGGAGCTCCATCTCAGCCTAGAAGTCATACGATAACCCGGCTTCAGTACGCTGGGAGGCTGTAATCTGAGGTCTAGGGGCAGCCTGACTTGTTAGTACCTGAGGCATGATTACAGATCACACAGGATGTAGTTAAAGCTCCTTATGATGCCTGAGTCATCAGAAAAGAGTAAACCTTGTCAGTGATGTCTACCGCTGGTGCGTTTTAGATTACTATGTGCAGTAGAACCCAATGAAGCTGCAAGTATAATTTTACAATGTCCAGGGGCTGAACAGAAAAGCAAAACGATTCAGTGTAATTAACCCTTTATGTCCAGTGCATTCCAACATGTAGTATTAAAGTATTAGTGATATATTACATCCTTAGACTGAGTCTCAAATTCCAGAACATATTTTACACGTAAAACCCATCTTAATTCATGTTAACCACATAATTTTAAGTTCCCAGTGGCCATATGTGGTTAGTGGTTATCAGATGGCCAGTATGGTTTCAGATTGTGGTTCAGGTAAAAGGGCCAAAGCTGTAACTGTAAAGAGAATGCTCACAGACTTGATGGGAAGAGTTGTTTGTTTGTTTGTTTGTTTTTTGAGACAGGTCCTCTTTATGTACCCTTGGCTGGCCTGGAACTTGCTATGTAGACTAGGGTAGCCTAGCACTCAACAATGCTCTACATGCCTCTGTTTGCTGAGTGTTGGGATTAAAGGTATGATACCAGCATGCTGTGTCTGGAAGGACTTTTGTTATAGTTGTTTTCAGTTGCTAACATCTATTTTGATATTTGTAGACTGTTATCATGGTAGTGCAGTATTGAGGGAATACATACTTGGGAGACACTCATTTCCTAGCAGTGTGAACTTGGATGGTTACTATGCACAGCATAGTACTACCCATGTTGTGTTTGGGGAGGGTTAAGAGAGCTGCTGCTGTGTAAAGAATGGACAAGATCCGGCATATGACAGGCGCTACAGGTATGCTCCAAAATGCTTAATGATTTTGAGTCAGTTGGATTCAGAGACATTTTTGCTTTGGAGATTGCTTTGGATAATAACTTAAAAGACAAGTTTTCACAGGTGAAGAAAATGTTACATTATCCTTTTATAAGGATTCTTTTTAATTGGTGTCTTTGGGTAACTAATTTTCTTGTTTGCTACAACATTCGAGGCTATCCAACAACCATAAGAATAGTATAATTTATGATTAAATGATTTAGGATCTAATTAAGGTATAGGAAAAATTTGAAGGGGTGATTTAATCAACATTTTAATTGCCAGTAGTGTTATAATTAAGCTACTCTTTCTCTCTGAAATACTTTATTAGCCCAACTGTGTCTGGGGAGACTTCCTAGTTGTAATTTTTCTCAATTAATGTAACACACTGAATTATTTTGAATTTTACTTTCCACTCTTCGTAAATAAAACACGAAAGAATGGCAGAGATAAAAATCAGAGTGTAAAAGGGTGACCATTTAGCAGGAACACAGGAGGAAAGGTCCTGAATTATTTTGCAGAGTGAGACAGGCAGGGTGAATAACCATGTCATGGTGTGGCTGCTTGTCTGGTCAGTTTGTCCAGACTGCTGTGCCTAATTGGGCCATCTTAGCAGACTCCTTGCTGCCGGGAGCTGCTGTTTTCTCTCTTCTCTGTCAACTAGAGCATTGCCTGTCCAATCCCTTGTTCCTGTCCATGACTAATTCCTTTCCTGCCCAGCCTACTTGTTGCTTCCTATGGGAAGTCCTTCCTGATCCTGGAGTCTAGAGTAGGGCTCCTTCCCATGGGATCTCAGGGCACTTGGCAGCTCCACATTCTAGTTCTCTGTTTTCTTAGGTCTCAGATTCAGTGGGGAGTGAAAACTTGGGTCAGCCTTACTGACCTTGTGTGTCCAGAATTTGGCTCTGGCCCAGGTTGTACCAATACAGTTTTCCTAAATGAATAGAGATGATCCTGAAAATGCACCCAATTTATGTTATAAACAAAGTAGCAGTTTGTTTTGTGTGGGTTTTGGCATTTCCTGCCTATTGTACTGCAGGCCTTGCCATGAAGTGACAAGAGAAGAAAACTCGAGAGCTGAATTTAATCTTTTTATATGGGTGTTTGCTTGTAGAATTGAACACAATGCAAATATCCTTGTTGTTAGAGAAAAGCTTATGGTCCAGTTAGTTTCCTGTTCTTTTGGAGAATTGCCAGGAATAGCTATCTGTGCCTATGTAAGGAACTTGGAGGGGAGAATGGGACTTTTAAAAATAACAATGGGATCATATAGTTTTTCTTTTTCAGTTTGTTGATATGGTGGATCACGTTGATAGATTTTCGTATGTTAAACCATCCCTGCAATCCAGGGATGAAGCCTACTTGGTCATGGTGGATGATTTCTCTGATGTATTCTTGGATTCGGTTTGCCAGTATTTTATTGAGTATTTTTGCATCTATGTTCATCAGGGATATTTGTCTGTAGTTTTATTTCTTAGTTGTGTCTTTCTGAGGCTTGGGTGCCAAGGTTATTGTGGCCTCGTAGAAAGAATTTGGTAATGAACCTTCTGTTTCTATTGTGTGGAATAATTTGAGGAGTATTGGTATTAGTTCTTCCTTGAATTTCTGGTAGAATTCTGCACTGAAGCCATCTGGCCCTGGGCTTTTTTGGTTGGAAGGCTTTCGATGACTGCTTCTATTGATGGTTTTAGGTCTATTTAAATTGTTTGTCTTTTCTTGATTTAATTTTGGTAAGTGGTAGTTATCCAGAAATTTGTCCATTTCCTTTGAATTTTCAATTTTTGTGGAATACAGGTTTTCAAAGTATGACCTGAAAATTGTCTGGATTTCCTTTGTGTCCGTTGTTATGTTCCCCTTTTTGTTTCTGATTTTATTAATTTGCATGTTCTCAGCCCTCAAATTGATTAATTCCTGGTTCTACCCCCCCCCCGGGTGAGTTTGCTTCTTTTTGTTCTAAGGCTTTCAGTTGTGCTGTTAATTCTCTAATGTGACGATCCTGTTTTCTTCATATGGGCACTTAGTGCAATGAACTTCCCTCGTAACTTTGCTTTCAAGGTGTCTCATAAGTTTGGGTATGTTGTGTCATCATTAAAAAAAAAAATAACAATAGGAGCTGGAGAAAGTGGCTCAGTGATGAACTCCATCTCCTGGGGATCGAACACCCTCTTTGACTTCTTCGGGCGTTGGGAATGCACATGATGCTCAGACATCTATTCAGGCAAAACACTCATATATATTTATAAAATAAATTTATGTAATTTAACTAATATATATTAATATTAGTAGTAGCAGCTAAGTGTGGTACTGCACGTCTTTAATCTCAGCACTCAGAAGGCAGAAGCAGGACGATCTTTGTGAGTTCAAGGCCAACCATAATCTACATAGTGAGTTCTATACCAGCCAGAGCTACAAGTGAGATCCTGTCTTTAAAAAAAAAAAAAAAAAGTAGCAATAGTAGCTTCTCATGTTTTACTTTAAACTTACTTTTAAGAAGATGTATTTGTGTATGTGGGGTGGGGTGATGTATGCGGTGCCATGAAGTCTAGAAGAGAGCATTGGGTCCCATGGAGTTGGTGGTGGTGAGCTTGGGTGCTGAGACTCCAACTCCAGGCTTCTGTAAGAGCAGCAAATACTCTCAGTTGTTGAGCCTTCCCTCCAGCTCCTGCTCATGTTTTTGTTTTTGTTTTTTTGTTTTCCTGGTTTTTTGAGACAGGGTTTCTCTGTATTGCTTTGGAGCCTGTCCTGGAACTAGCGCTGTAGACCAGGCTGGCCTCGGACTTCCTTTGCCTCCCTAGTGCTGGGATTAAAGGTGTGAGCCACCAATGCCTGGCCCTGCTCCTGTTTTTAATGACTAAATTGAATAGAAAAGTAAACTTTTCTGTATTGCCAGCTTTTTTTTTTTTTTAATGTAACAATGAATTGTTAATTTCAAGAATTTGTTCCTGCCTGGTGGTGGTCTACACCTCTAATCTCAGCACTTTGGAGGCAGAGGCAGGTGGATCTCTGAGTTTGAAGCCATTCTTATCTACAGAGTTGAGTGCCAAGACAGTCAGGACTACATAGTGAGACTGTCTCAAAACAAGACAAAAAAAAGTTTAAGAACATTTGCTGATGAGTCTTCTCTTGAGGTGGGGGGGGGGGGTCTCAGGCTAAGTTACATTGGTCCTAAGATCTAAGACCTACGAGCCCTGCCCTGGTCACATAAAGGCAGTTCTGTGCTAGGTATTGTGTGTCAACTATTTCATAGGGCATTGAGGAGGATGTGAATGGCCCATTAGAGAGGATGAATGTAGTAACTCCAAAATGGTGTGCACAATTTTACTGTGAGCACACACAGTAGCAGGTACTAGTACTTATAGACAGGTGTTTTCAGTCTTGTAGTAGAATCATGCAAAACACATGCATGGCTGGGTAGGAGTGTTTGAGAATGCAGTCTTGAGAATCAGGTAATCCTGGTTCCAGACCTGGCTGTGCCACTTACTAGCCCTTGACCTTTAGGCAAGTTATATAATCTTCTGGAGCCTATTTCCTCATTTGTTTTGTTTTTGGAGATTTATTTATTATGTATGCAATGCTCTATCTGCATGTAAGCCTGCAGGCCAGAAGAGGTAGCCAGATCTCATTACAGATGGTTGTGAACCACCATGTAGTTGCTGGGAATTGAACTCAAGACCATCTGGAAGAACACTCAGTGCTCTTAACCTCTGAGCCATCTCTCCAGCCCCATATTTCCTCATTTGTAAAATAAAGTAATAGTGTATGTCTCAATAAATTATGGCATGGTCATATAGAGAAAAAATATATAGCCTAAAACAATCTATAGTGTGAAGTATGTGTGTGAAGTATACCATTAGCTAAATGGTAAACATTCTACTGTGCCCTTGTTATTAAAATACAAAGAACCTTTCTTGTTACCAGAAAAGGTATGAAAAAAATATGTATTGACTGAAAGTATAAGTCAAAAGGAATTTCATTTCCTCTGTTGTTTGCCACTTTCAAAAAATTATTTGTTCTGACTCTGGACTGACATTGGGGAAACCTGCATAGGAGCAAACTAGGCCCTCTGAATGTGGGTGACAGCTGTGTGGCTTGGGCAGGCTGTGGGGCCACTGGCAGAGGGACCAGGATTTATTCCTAGTGCTTGAACTGGCTTTTTGGAGCCCGTTCTCTTAGGAGGGAAGCCTTGCTCAGCCTAGACATAGTGGCCTTGGTCCTGCCTTAAAGAGAAGTGCCAGACTCTTTTGACTCTCATGGGAATGGAAGCCCTACCGTCTCTGAAGGGTGGATGGGGGTGGATGGGGAAGTAGTAGGAAGGGAGGGAGTGGGAACTGGGATTGGTATGTAAAATAAGGAAAGATTGTTTTAAAACTAAAAATAATTATTTGTTGCCATTTAAAATTGGTACGCTTTTCATTATCAATTGATCATTTACATACTTATTTTATATCTAGAGATTAACACAGCATCTATACATGCTAGGCAACTATTCTACCACTGAGCTAAACCCAGCCTTTGTTTTGATACATTGTCTCAATATATATAGCTCAGGTTGGTCTCAAATCCATGATGTCTTAGCCTCTTGAGTGTTGGAATTATGAGAATGTGCTATGTGCTACCACAACTGGCTAATTGAAAAGAAAATCTTTTTTTTTTTTTTTTCTTTTTTAAGAGCTCTGATGGTTTTATTAAAGGAAGGCTTTTCTGGTTTACTACTTCTCACCAGTCTGTTCTGGCATGCTTCTAATAACATCACAGTTACCTGGGTCAATGATAGCCAGTGTGCGTACTCTGTAGTATTTTCCATATGCTGTGCCCGATTCAATGTTATTGCCACTGTAGTGATGGACACCAGTTTTAGCCAACATGGCATAGTATTCTATTTCAGATTTCCTCAAAGCCGGGCAGTTGTTGGCGAGGATAGCCAACTTCGCTTTGCCCTGTCTGATCATCTTGAGAGTCTGTTTGTATCCCAGCACGTACTTCCCACTTTTCATAACAAGCTGGAGCCTAGAGTTGATGGACTCAGGGACTTTTTCGTCTTTTTTGCGGCCACCATCTTCCTGCCTTAGGTGTGGGACAGCCCCCAATCAAGAGCAGCTGCCAAGATGGCCGGGGAGCGATAAAGGACGAAAAGAAAATCTTTTAAAAAAAAAAAAAGAAAGAAAGAAAAGAAAATCTTTTATTTATTATGTATACACTTGTGTCAGAAGAGGGCACCAGCTCTCATTACAGATGGTTGTGAGCCACCATGTGGTTGCTGGGAATTGAACTCAGGACCTTTGAAAGAGCAGCCAGTGCTCTTCACCTCTGAGCCATCTCTCCAGCCCCAAAAGAAAATCTTTTACCTTGAACTTGTGACAGGGCTGAGACAATCTTTGTGAACAGTGCTCAGCAGTAGATCTGACACCCAGGCATCCAGTGTGGGTCAGTGCTAGTGCAGGCTCTTGTTGGAGATGACAGCAGAAATGGTGTTGGTATGAATTTCTTAGGTCAGTTGGTTCCCCAGTGTAGGCTTTTTGGTTATCCAGTGGGGACTAAGAGTCTGGGAGCCTTAGCTGCCTTTATGTGAAGTAGGCCAGCTGCAGACCTGAGCTCAGCTGAAGAATGCCAAGTGCACAAGGACCCCCCCTTCTTCCTCTCCATCCCTCCTACCCTGCGCTCCTTGGAGAACAACAGTGTCCATTCTACTTTGGAGAGGCCTGCCAAGTTGTGCCTGCCTTAAAAGATTTTTATGGGGTAGAGAGATGGGTCAGCAGTTAAGGGCACTTGCTGCTTTTGCAAAGTGACTTGTTTGTTACCAATACAAACATGGTGGTTAACAACCATCTGTAATTTCTGCTAGTGCCCCCCCATCCTCTATGGGCATCAGTCATGCACAAAGAACACATACGTACATGCAGGCAAATCATACACATAAAATTTTTGAAGCTGGCTGGGCATTGATGGTGCATGCCTTTAATCCCAGCACTTGGGAGGTAATCACTCTGAGTTTGAGGCCCGCCTGGTCTACAGAGCCAGTGCCAAGATAGGCCCAAAGCTACACAGAGAACCACTGTCTCAAAAGAAACAAACAAAAAACACATACAAAAAACTTTAAAGTTAAAGATACTTGGGACATATGACCCCAGTGAACAATGTCATATAGTAGGCCTTTTGGAGCCATGTCTAGGTTTAGCATCTGTTACGGGGTAAGGAATCAAGCCTGCATTTTCTTCCCTTAAAAAAAAGTGGGGGTGGGGTGCAGGGGATGATGAACCAGGCAGAGTTTGTGCACACCTTTAATTCCAGGGCTCAGAGGCAGGCAGATCTCTGAGTTCTAGCCCAGCCTGGTCTACAGAGTGAGTTGTTAGACAGCCAGGGTTACACAGAGAGGACTTATCTTGGGAAAACAGGGGTGGGGATTGATGTAGCCTACCTCACTTACTTGCATGTCATAAATAGTGCCTTCCTTGTTCCTTTCTCATTAAGGAAGGCTGGGAGAGGGTTATTTTTTTTTTTTTAATTTTTGTTATGTGTGTGAAGGTGCAGATATGTAAAGATCAGAGAATAATGTTCAGGAGTCAATTATGTCTTTTCATTGTGGGATTTGGGGATCAAATTCAAGTTGTTGGGCTTGTGTAGTTTGCACTTTTACCAGCTGAGCATCTCACTAGCCCGTGACATTTCAGTTCATGTCTGACCTTTAAAAAACTGACAGGGGAATGTCAACTGTTTTAGTGCCCAAAGTTATTGTTAGGTATAGACATTAAAAGGTTTGAGAGCATGCGGTTAGGATGTTGCTGTAGAGCCCAGGGTGGTTTTTAACTTTTTTTTTTTTTTTTTTTTTTTTTTGAGGTGGGGGTGGTTTCTTTGTTTTGTTTTGACACAGGGTTTCTCTGTGTGGTCCTGGCTGTCCTGGAACTCACTCTGTAGACCAGGCTGGCATTGAACTCACAGAGATCCTCCTGTCTCTGCCTTCCCAGTGCTGGGATCAAAGGCATGTGCCGCTGCTGCCACCACCACCACCCAGCAGCCTTTAACTTGTAAATTATTTGTATGTGTATGCCTTCATGTGCATCTGTGTACAGTATATGTATTGAGGTCAGAAGGTGCCAGATTCTTCAGAACTGGAGAAAGACAGTTGTGAGCTGCTATGTGGGTACTAGGAATCAAACCTAGGTCTTCTAGAGGAGCAGTTAGTGTTCTTAACCACTGAGCCACCCTCTACATCCCCCACCCCCTCCACCCCACCCCCACCTTCATTTTTTTCTTTTTTTAATTAATTTAATTTTGAGATGAGCTCATTATGTACATTATGTAATCCTTGGTGGCCTGGAATTCTCAGAGACCTGGCTCTGCCTCCCTAGTGCCTGAGATCACAGTTGTGTGCCACCAGGCCCATCTTGACAGGTTATTATCTGTCAGGGTTTGTGCTAGACATTTCCTAGACTTTGGCATTTAAGAGTTAAACAATTGGAGTCTGTGAATGTGGAAAGGAGACAGCTTGCTGTGCTGAGCATCAAGGCACCTGGATTACACTCTTGGTTTATTACAGAAACGTTTATTGATCTCCCTCATCTTTGACTGAAGACAGGGTTGGTTAGATTGTTGCCAATCTGGCTCTGAGATGTCATGGCTGATTTAAGTGTTTAAAATCTCTGAGTATTTCTTTGTTGAATTGAACAACAAAAGGATTAAGATGAAATAATTACTTACTTGATCACTAATTCATTAACAACAACAACAACTTGTTTCTTTTTTCACACTCACGAAAACATTAGTATTTAGAAACTGAAGCATAACCAGGCTAATTCCAACACTTGGGAGGATCTCTTGAGTTTGAGGCCAGCCTGATCACAGGGAGTTCCAGGACATCCAGGGCTACACAGAGAAAATGCTTCTCTTAAACAAACAAGCAAACAAACAAAAAACCCCAACAAAACAAAAAGCAAACAAAAGAAATTGTAGCATTTAGATACTATAGTCTGAAATTTGCTGCTTAAAACGTGTGCTTTTCTTTTAATGGACTAGTACTAAGGCTACCTTTTATTTTTGTGTTTGAATATGGATTCTTAAGAGGGCATCCTGAGTGCTGAGCCAATAGTAGCACATGGACTATTTTCCAGCTCAGAAGAGACAGAAAACTGTTCTGTGGTGTAGAAAAGCCAAGATAAAGAGAAAGGTGGTCTGCTCCCAGTCTGTTCCCTCCTTGGAAATGGCAGAGGCTTTCACAGTGGGCAGCAGGACTTCCCTGGGTTTATTGAACTGAGGAGTGGCTTGACCTTGGGCTGGTGGGAAGGGAAGGGCGGAAGGGCGTCTTTACAGTTGTTGCGCTTGCTTCTCTGGCCTGCCCCTTAGTGGGCTGATGCAGGCTTTCCTGTCCTCTCCCACTCCTTACCCTAGTTGTTAAACTCTATACAGCTGGCAGACATAGGGTTAGTCAGATCCTGGAAGCAGTTGGCTTCAATGTAGCAAGTGCAGCATTTCTGAGCTGTTAAAATTGGCTGTGGTGCCTGGAATGAACATTCAACCTTCATAAAAATGTTCTCAGATTTCTCTTTGTAAAGTAATAATTTTAAATTTAGTTGTTCTCTTTCAGTGTGTGACACAGGTGCTCATGCACAGTTTTGCATGCTACAGCATGTGTGTAGGTCAGTTCTCTCCTACAGTCTGGGTCATGGGGATGGAGCTCAGGTCCTCAGGCTTGGCAGCGAGCACCTTTACCTGCTGAGCAGCATTTTGTACATTTTATACAATTCCACAGAGTGTACACACACACACACACACACACACACACACACACACACACACATTGTCTCTCTCTCTCTCATGGACACACTTGTGCACATGACACTCAAATGCTATCCCACACCATACACACACACACACACACACACACACACACAATAATAATTTTTAATGGGAGATTTTCTGGAAGGGTATTGGATGGAAAGCCAGACAGCATGGTGTTCAGTCAGGGCAAGAAGGGACAGGTCTGGGGATGTTGGCGCAGGGGTGGTTGGCGCAGGGGTGGTTGGCGCAGGGGTGCTAAGGCCCTCTCTCTGTAGTGTGCCCCCTCCCCTTGCAGTCTCCACCAGACAGCAAGGTGGTCAGAGCCTGCACCAGGGCCTCACCAGCGTCTTTGTCTTGCAGCATCTCTAGCACTCTGTCTGGGACTCTTCTACTAGCTCTTCCCTAAGGGGCTTTGTGTCTGCTTGTTGGAATAGGTGTTCTCAGCACAGCAGCCAGAATGAGCTGGGAAATGGATGTCAAAATGTGCTGCCCTTAGAACCCTTCCGGGCTCCCGTCAGCCGCTTAGGAAGGCCTGACAGGTGTCTGTCTTACTGCTCATCTACCCTTCTTCTCTGGGTTCTCTGCTCCTGCAAAGCCGGGCTCCTTATACTCTTGCCTTCCTTCCTCCTCAAGCCTCCACTTTCCCTTCCCATGCTCTTTCATGCTGTTGTCAAGGCTCACTCTGACACCTCCTGCAGTGAGGCCTCTCATTTTGGTGTGTGGGGCGGGGCAGGGTCCAGTGTAGCTCAGGGTGGCTTTGAACTCTTTCCTCCTGGATTATAGACACACCCCACCATGCCTGGGTTCTGAGTTTCTCTCTAACTACCTTCTTAACTGAAGCCACTCCATTGCACATCAGTTTTACTTGCTCTGTTTTCCACAGTGCATGCATCATCTGCTATACTGTATGCTTTACATGTCTTTCCCTTACTTTACACAAGTGCACAATTCATCAGTGCAGTCTCCAGAACATAGCAGGCACTCAGAATATCTGTGGTACAAAGAACAGGTTTTAATTTTTTTCTTTTGAGTGAGCAATGGCAAGAGGAGTGCACTCCAAAAAATAAGCATGCTTTCTGGGAGCTGAGTCCCAGAGCAGAGGGATGAACTGACTGAAAGCATCTATCTCAGTTGATGTCACCAGGATTTCTGTGAAGAACAAATGCATGTGTGTTTTATAGGCACTGAGAAAAATGCTTCTTTTTCTCCATTGTGAAAAAGTAGGGCTGCCTGACTACCAACATCCAACAGTTAACCATTCACGATACAGTAGTTATAGTCGTGTAATAATAGGAAAACTCTTATGTGGCTGTATGTTTTATTAACTTGGAATATAGAACTTTTTCTTTAAAAGGTATGGGATGGAGATAATTTTTGCAAATTGTTCGTGGATTTTTCTTGAACTCAAAGCAATGAACTTACCCCAGTCTCCTGAGTGTGGGATTAAAAGCATCAACCACCATGCCCAGTTATGACTGGGATTTATGAAGACCTCTGCTACCCGAGCAGACCCAGACTTCAGGACTTAGGTCAGGCTTGAACATCAGCTTTGATGGACACAGGCCTGTATTCCCAGCAACTTGGGAGCCTGAGGCAGGATTATAAGCTCAGAGCCAACTGGGCTACTGAGCAAGTTCAAGGCCAGGCTGGGCAGCTTAGTAAGACATTGACTTAAAATTTTAAAATACTGAAACAAAATTTTTTTAAAAGACTGGGAACACAGTGGTAGAGGGCTTGCCTGCCTAGCATATGTAAGGTCCTAGGTTTAATCCTCAGTACTGAATAGAATTGCATTCGCAGAGTAGGAAGGCGTCAGAGGTTATCATCCCTCATTTCTATTCTTCAGTAGGAAGTTTCTCTGAAGCAGTGTGGGCTGTTGACTGTTTATAGTCATACTTAAATGTTTCTTTTTCAAAGCTACATGTACATTGTGGATATAAAGTGAGTTTTTTTATTTATAGAAGTTTGGCTTTGTGTTCCTATCTGATAACTTTTGTGTAAAACTTACTGTAAAGTTCCATGGAAATGAAGAACTTGGCGAGTTGGGTTTTGAAGTGATTGTGAATTGTTTCAGAACTAGTCAGCAGAAGCTGACTTTGTGTCAGCTCACTGTCGGGTTCTTCCTCTTGTGACTTCAGACAGTGTGGCCTGCTAGGATGGGTCTCCTCAGAGACTGGCCCACAGGCTGTTGGGACAGCCTAGTGATACAGCACAGTTAGAAAAGAACATCTGCCCCCTCAGTAAGCACTAAAATGATGAGACTAGCTTTTTAATACTAATAAATGGCAGAATTTCTTTGGGTTTTTGTTGTTGTTTTGGGTTTTTTTTTTTTTTTTTTTTTTTTTTAAGACTAGGTTTCTCTGTGTAACCCTGGCTGTTTTGAAACAAGCTCTATAGACCAGGCTGGTCTCAGACTTAGAGATCTGACTGCTTCTGCCCCCACTGGGATTAAAGGAGCGTGCCACCACATCTGGTAGCTGTAAAAGGAGTTGTTAATTGGTCTAAATAGTAAAAACCCGGAGTCAGATAATAGAGGAAATGTTGATAAAAATTTCATTCTGATTGTAAAAACTTTATAGAATATGTTTTGTCAGTATTACCAATATTTGGGGAAAATTGCAATTCTGCTATATCCTACTTCAAACACAGAAATAATTTTTTTGAGCACAAATTATTTATTGTGAAAATTTATTTTTGAAGCTTCCAGGTTTTACTTTGTAAAGTTGATAACCATGTGTAAGTACGCCCTTCTTCCTGCCTGTCCTCTTTTTCCTCTTTTTAACTACCCCAGACAGGCTCTCTCTGTATAGTCCTGGCTGTCCTGGAACTCACTCTGTGGACTAGGCTGGCCTCGAACTTACAGAGCTCCTCCTGCCTTTGCCTCCCAAGTGCTAGAATTAAAGGCGTGTACTACCGTGCATGGCTTATTTATTTTATTTTATTCTACTCTCATTTATATGGGTTGTTTTGCCTGCATGTAAGTTGGTGCACCATGTGCATGTAGTGCCTGAAGAAGCCAGAAGAAAGCATCAAGTCCCCTGGGGTTATTGGTTGTGAGCCACCACGTAGGCATTGGGAATTCAACTGCAATCCTCTGGAAGAGCAGCCAGTGTTCTTAAGCCACGGAACTCTCTCTACCCCCTCTTCTTTTAATATAACAAACTTTACAAATGGACCTGGTAAAGTAGTGTTTAGTTTCCGTTTTCCCATTGTATTCTTGCTCCTATTCATAGTTGCTATTGGAAATTACTAATACTGGCTTCCCTTTATGGAACACACCTAATTAGGTGAAGCTCTATCCTCCCACTCTGTGGCAACAGTGGCATCTGTCTTGTTTCATGAGATGTCTTATCGTGGTTCTGTCATCAGTGCCCAGTGGCGTTTGTGGAGGCTTCCAGGTCATGTGCTTAGGCCTTTTCACTGTGTAAACAGACCGTCTGCAGGCACTGCTTGTGCTCTACACTGCTCTTGCTTAATTTCTTATGATGAAAACGTTTAAAAACAATAGCTCACACCCTTATAAGCAAATTCAGAGTTACGACTTTCAAGAGCTGGTATACACCTAAAAGAGTTAACAGCCTCTTACAGGAGGAGGCATCTGGTTCTCTTTTCTTTGGAAATTGTGCTTTGGTTGTGGATATATACCTGATTCTGTAAAAAGTATTCTTTAAGGGTACTATTTTGCTAATTTTTTTTTCTGGTGCTAGGTCTTCATGCCTGCCAAGCATACATTCTACCTCTGAGGTTGTGTGTGTGTGTGTGTGTGTGTGTGTGTGTGTGTGTGTGTGTGTGTGTGTGTGTGTGTGTATCCTTAACTGTCTTTATTTTAAGCCTTGTTTTACAACTAGGGAAAAGATTAGTAGTGAGTTTTTGTGGTTGAAGACATGACAAAATGAGATTTGTGTTACTGTAAATGTGTATTACAGAAAGAATATATATATTACAATACAATATGTTGTTGTTTGAGAAAAAGTCTGGCTATGTAGCCCAGACTGGCTTCAAACTCAGAATTCTCCTGACTTAGTCTCCTGATCACTGGGATCATGGGCCTTGGTACCGTGCCCTACTATCATAGTTAAAGCTGCTTCAGTGGAAAAAAAAATTATTAATAGGTTTAATTGGTAGAACTAGGTATCTTTAATAAGTTTTATTGATGCTAATCACATACCATAAAATTCATCCTTTTACTATATTCACAGTTCTACAATCATTACCACTATCTAATTGTTTAGTATCTTCATCTCCCAAAAGAAACCATATTTTTGTCAACACTTACATGCTATTTCTCATTCCCTGCAGCTCCTGGAAAGCCAACTTCTGCCTCCTGTCTTTGTGGGTTGTTTAGTTCCAGGCATTTCATATGAATAGAATCATTCATTTTGTGACTTTTTCATCTGAGTTTATTTTCTGTCTTTCCAAGGGTTGTCTGTGTTGTAGCCTTCAATCCATTTCTCTTTCTGATCAGATAATGTTAAGTTCTGAGTATGCCACATGTTACTCAACCATTTTAAGTTTGAGCTGTTGGGACTGGAGAAATGGCTCAGCAGTTAAGAGTATTTGCTGTTCTTTTTGAAGATGGTAATCACATCTGGTGGTTCACAACTACCTCCAGCTCCAGCTCCAGCTCTAGGGGATCAGTGAGTCCCTCTCTTCTGGCTTCTGTAAGCATGTACACACAGGTGGCAGACACATAGACATACGTGTATTTTTTTTCAAGTGTCGTTATAAGTTTGAGCTCTTTCTAGTTTTGGCTGTTACAAATGATATTGTGAGTTTGGGTTTATATATAATGTATACATATAATTTGCTTGGGTATATATGTATATGGATAAAAAATTACGGGGCAGGAGTATAGTAAAATGATAGCACACTTGCTAGCATGATCCCTTGGTTTCATCCCCTGCACCACCAGAATAATCATAGAGGGCTGGGCATGGGGGTACTTGCCTGTGGTTCCTTCCTCTTGGAATGCAAATGTAAGAGGATCACTGTGTCAGCAAGATGGAGACCAGCCTGGACAACAGAGAGACCTAGTCTTATCTTAACACCAACAAAAACACCTTCCTCCCTCCCTCCTTCCCTCCCTCCCTCCCTCCCTCCCTCCCTCCCTCCCTCCCTCCCTCCTTCCCTCCCTCCTTCCTTCCTTCCTCCAGGTTTGTTTCTCTGTGTAGCCTTGGCTGTCCTGGAATTCACTCTGTAGACTAGGCTTGTCTTGAACTCACAGAGATCCATCTGCTTCTGCTGCCCAAGTTCTTTTGTATTTATCTATTTATTTTATTTTATATGTGAGTGAGTGCTCTACATGTATACTTGCACGCCAGAAGAGGGCATCAGATCCTATTGCAGATGGTTGTGAGCCACCATGTGGTTGTTGGGAATTGAACTCAGAACCAGTGCTCTTAATTGCTGAGCCATCTCTCCATCCCTGTCTGTTTTTGATTTTGAAGCACGGGAGAAGTGTTTGGAGGATTGTTTCAGAGTGTCTTAGCTTTAGAGTCAGGCAGTGAGTTAAATTCTGTCTCTAGTATTTGCTAGCTCTTTGACTCAGTTGTCATTTAACCTCTCCAAGCCCCCTTTCCTAGTCTGTGAAGAGTACTGGCTGTAAGGCAGAGACTGAGAAAGTGTAAGGTCCACAGCACTGTACTAAGGAGACTGAAAAAGTAGTGAAGGCAGTGATTTTCCTAGTGCAATGACTTTAGTTTTATGCAAGTTCTGTTGTGTTTCATAAGACCATCCTAGCTTTTTCAAAGTATTGTACCATGGTGCAAGGTGACTTAGTTCTTACACGTATATCTCCTCCCCCCCCCCCAGCAACTTCTACATGTGGTCAGAATGCCTGCATGTATTCTTGCCAGATGCAGGATACTGTTGTTTTTATTTTAAGTTAAAGGCTGTTTTACAGCAATATTAGGAATACAGAAAAATGGAACAGAAACTATTTTTTCCTCCCTGGCTTCCTGCTCCTCCTCCCTTAGATCTCCCCTATTATTTATTACCAATATAGTGTATTACTGTGATCTGTCTGTTGTAATTATGGACCAGTGTTGATATGTTTTGATTGAGGTCCTTAGCTTATGCCAGACTTTACATGAGTTTTCTGGGTTTTGACAAATGTGTGATGTGTGCACACTTCTAGTGTCATTCAGAACAGCTTTGTTGCCCTAGAAGCAAGCCCTGCAGTCTTATTCACTGCTCCCTTTCCCAGCCCTACAGCCAGTCCTGGTTCTATTGTTATGCTTTTCCAGAACCTTGTATAGTTGAAATCCCAAAGTATATAGCTTTTCAGGCCGGTTACACCTAGCAGCTTATAGTTAGGGGTCTTTCTTGTCATTTTGTGACACATACTCTTTTATTGCTGAATAATACTCCATTGTCTGAATGTGTCACAGTTTGTTAATCCATTCATCTACTGAAGAAGATAAATGATTATTTCCATCTTGGTTGTTTCTAAATTTTGGCAATTCTGAGAACTGTTACAGGCATTTTTATGGAAATGCAATTTCAGTTTGTTTGAGTGAATGCCACGACCATTTGTGCTTGCTAGATCATATGGAAAAAGTGTTTTTGAGGAGGGGTTTTGAGACACTGTACCTAGACAGGCCTGGAACTTAACTGTGTGGTCCAGGCTGGTCTTGAACTTGCAGCACAATCTTCTTGCATCATCAACCTTCAAAGTGCTAGAATATCAGGTGCAATCCCTGTTTTGTCTTTTAAAGTGGGTATACCATTACTACTACTGCGTTCCTGTTGCTCCGTGGTCTTAAATGAGATGGTGACTTGAGCAGAGTTGATAGGGTTTTCTTAGCTTGGGAAGAGACACCATGACCACTACAACTCTTAAAAGGAAACGTTTAATTTAGGGGGTTTGCTTACAGTTTGTTCAGTCCATTATCATCATGGTGGGGAGCATGGTGTGTGCAGACAGACATGGTACTGGACAGAACTCAAAGTCCTACATCTTGAAAGCAACAGGAAGTCAGCTGACACACTGGGCAGTACCCTGAGCATAGGAAACCTCAAAGCCTGTCCCTGCAGTGAGACACTTCCTCCAACAATGCCATACCCACTCAAACAAAGCCACAACACCTCCTAATAGTGACACTCCCAATGAGATTATGGAGGCCCATTGTATTCAAACTACCACAAGGACTGTTGAGGATTTAGTGTTAAGGTCATTTAACAGCCTGGTATTTGTATACCAGTGCTTTGGCTTTGGCCTTTCTGATAGGTGAGCAGTGTATCTCATTGTTTTGATAACAGTTCCTATATGACCTGTGATGATGAGCATCTTTATATATGCATATATGGCATTTCTGTATTGATTTTCTTCACATCATTTGCCCCTTTGAAAAAGTGTGTTGTTTCAATATTGAATTTTAAGAAATTTTAGGATGTAAGTCCTTTATTTAAGCCTGTACGCTTTGCAAGTATCTTCTCAGTCTGAGACCTGCCTTTTCATTTTCTGTTTCAGATTTTTCTTTTCTTTTTTCTTTTCTTTTCTTTTCTTTTCTTTTCTTTTCTGAGACAGGGTTTCTCATTGTAACAGCCCTGGCCTCAAATTCAGAAATCCACCTTCCTCTGCCTTCAGAATACATCACCATGACTCTGCAAGATTAACTAGGTGTATATATGCTCATGTGATATGTACATGAGTGTAGGCAACCATAGAAGTCTGGAGAGAGGGCTTTGGATCCCCTGAAACTGCAGTTACAGGGGGCTTTGAGCTATCTTTTGTGGGAGCTGGGAATTGAACCTGGGTCTTCTGTAAGAGCAACAAGTGCCCTTAACACTAAGCCATCTCTCAAGATCTCTTTTCATTTTCTTTTTTTTAAAATTGATTTATTTATTATTATTATTTTATGTGCATTGGTGTTTTGCCTGCATGTATGCCTGTGTGTGGGTGTCAGATCCCCTGGAACTGGAGTTTCAGGCAACTGTGAGCCGCCATGTGGGTGCTGGGAATTGAACCTGGGTTCTTTGGAAGAGGAGTGAGTGGTCTTAACTTCTGAGCCATCCATCTCTCCAGTTCATTTTCTCAGTGCTGCTTTATATTGTTTTGCTGAAATGAAATTTCAGTCAGGGGAATAAAAGAGGAGATTGGGAAGACAATGACAAATGTTTTTCATGGAGAATCTAGATTTACATGTACAGAGAGAGAGAGAGAGAGAGAGAGACGGGGATGGGGTGGGGGGAGAGACGGGGGGGGGGGAACGGCAGATTGGGGGCAGGGGCAGCAGAGGTGAATGGAGGGCAGAAGAGGATAATGGGGTAAATATGATAAACCAGAAATATACATGAATGCAAATGTTACCATGAAACCCATTATTTTGTACATTAACAAGAAAGTAAATAGTTTCTGATATGCTGACTTCCCAGCTCATTGACAGCTTATCCTACAGTCTAATGCTTAGCCCAAGTTATGCTTCTGTAATATTCATATGGATGATGCAATAAAGTGTGTGCCATTTCCTTCCTTTCTTTCTTTCTTCCTTCCTTCCTTCCTTCCTTCCTTCCTTCCTTCCTTCCTTCCTTCCTTCCTTCCTTCCTCTCTCTTTCAACAGGGTTTCTCTGTATTGCTTTGGAGCCTGTTCTGGAACTAGTTCTGTAGACCAGCCTGGCCTCAAACTCACAGAGATCCACCTGCCTCTGCCTCCTGAGTGCTGGGACTAAAGTCATGTGCCCAGCTAAGTATTTGTCATTTCTCAACACTGATGAGCAAGGGTACCAAAATATATGTGCTCTTTATAGTCTAAATTACCACTAAGTTTTTGGGCTCAAGTCATGGCCCATCTAGGCATTACAGAAAAGTGTATGCTAGTTTGGCATTCCTACTAAGTTTCAGGTGATTCTCAAATGTTTTTTTTTTTTTTTTTAATACAAAAGGAACTAAGTGAGTAAGGTGAAGGGAAGCTATTAATGGTGTATTCTCAGGGAAAATGTATCCAGGTTTTGCCAGTTCAGATTGATGAAGTGAAATTTTTGTAGGATAGAATGTATATACATAAATAATGTATATTAGAAAAAATTATATAGCCTGGTCTGCCCTCAGACCACTAAATAGCCCAGGTGTGCTTGACCTTTCCCGACACCTGCACGCAAGTGCTGGGATCACAGGGTGCACCACCGCATCTGGTATGGAATAATTTTTAGTGTTCTAGTCTTTTTTGTTTTGTTTGTTTTTTGTTTTTTTTTTTTTTTTTTTTTTTTTTTTTTTCGAGACAGGGTTTCTCTGCATAGCTTTGGAGCCTGTCTGTAGACCAGGCTGGCCTCGAACTCAGAGATCTGCCTACCTCTGCCTCCCGAGTGCTGGGACTAAAGGTGTGTGCCACCAATGCCCAGCTTAGTGTTCTATTTTTAAATCAAAACTGACTTTAGCTTAGTGATAGGGCTGTTGAGGACCCAATGCTAGAGCCTTTTATGGACTAGATGCTACTTAAGTGTTTAAATATACCTGTCTTCTGAAATGGTGAAATATGCACCTCTCAGACTTAAATGTATTTATTTTGAAATTTTTTTCATCATTCTTATTAAGACTAGTTCTTCCTGTGAAACATGATCAATTTCCAGTCATAATTATATCTTTTTTTAAAAGTTGAAATGGGTCTCCTGTAGCCTAGGATGGACTCAAATTCTCTGTGTAGCTTCCTGACAACCTCTGATTTAGAGTTATCGCAATGTGGGATTGCTCCCTGTTGCCATGCAGTGCCACCTTGTGGGAAGATGGAATTTGCTAGATGTCTCCAGATGTCTTAACTAGACAAGAATTATGTTCTTGTATTATCATGACTTCCTACTTTCACACTAATATTTTCCTTCTGTTATGTGGACTAACTCAGTAGGTAAATATTCCTGAATTTTTGTGAAGAAGCCTTGAAGATAAAAAGGTAGACAAGCACGTATTTTTCAGGACTCAACAGTCCTACTACAGCTGGAGGATTTATGTAGTCCACACTTTATGCCTGATGCTGATCTAGGCACTAATGACACAGCTGAAGGCTGACCAGGATCTCCGCTCTCAGGGAACAGGGACTAAGCAACTGAGCAGCTCCCTGAGTCATGCAAAGGCAGGTAATAGAGTGGAGCAGGTCTATTGGGGTAGGTCGGTTAGGGAGTACTTCTCTGTCCCGTGCGGCAAGGAGAGGCTGTTGGAGCTGTGCATAGCTGAGCGGAGTGCACTAAGAAAACAGCCAATGAAAGGCTGTGGGTCAGGACACGCCCTGTGGCATAAAAGAGGGAAAGGCCAGCATGGCTGGCATGGGGGAGTGTGACCCAGTATCAGAGCAGTGTGTGCAGAAAAGTGGTGTCTGCAGGGATGTGTGCAGCAGAGACCAGTTAGGTTGCTTCACAGAGATCTAAGCCTGAGCAGAGTGCTGGTTTGAGCTTCAGTAGTAACAGTGGTGATGTGCCAAAGACCAAGTATGCTTTTTGTTTGTCTTTTTAAAAAAAAAAAAATACTTATTTATGTATATGAGTGTTTGCCTTTGTGTGTGTATGTATGCGTATGTACCATGTATATGCAGGAAGCTTCAGAGACCAAAAGAGGGTGTGGGATATCCTGGAACTGGAGTTATAGACTGCTGTTAAATGCCTTGTGGGTGTTAGGATTCAACCTAGATCTTCTGCAAGAGCAACGAGTGCGCTTAACTGCTGAGCCTTCTCTCCAGCCTGTGTTTTTGAGGTGTTAAGTCAGTACACACAGTTGTGTCACACCGGGCCCAGTATGAGCTTAGAGTCAGTCCTCTGGTGCATGGCAGAGCTGAGGGTCTTCCTGATAGCTGTCTGTCCCCACCCTGCTTGGTCTTCCCATGGCTTCTGTGAGCTCCTTACCTGCTACGAAAATTCTTCTTCCATGTCAGTGACCTCTGCTGTTCTACAGTTCCTTTTCCACTGGGAAGTGGAAGAGAGTGTGTGTGTGTGTGTGTGTGTGTGTGTGTGTGTGTGTGTGTGTGTGTGTGTGTGTGTGTGTGTTGGGGGGATGTCTAAAGCTTTAAATGAACAGGGTCAGAGCCATTGCCCTAAAAGGGTATTCCCAGAGTCTACTGAGTTCCTGCTGAGATTTGAGAATGAGAAATAAAACCTTTCCCAGCAGTGACAATAAAGTCAGCACACAACTAAGGAGAGAGCTTGAGTGTCTCGTTTGAGGGTTAGTGCCACATAAGAATTGGTTGTCCTTTCTCAAAGTCTTACAACTTTGTAAAAGCAGCTCTCTGAGGTACAATTTGTATGCTGTAAACTTGGCCTATTTTAGGCCAGATAGTGTGGCCTTTAATCCCAGCAGAGGCAGGTAGATCTCTGTGAGTTTAAAGTCAGCCTGATCTACATAGTGAACCTGTCTCAAAAACAAATGAATAAACAGACAAACATTTTTATTTTAAGTGAACAGTTCAGTAAACTTCAGCAAACATACAAAGCTGTGGAACCATTGCCACAGTCTGTAGTCATTTTAGAATGTTCTGTAGTCATTGGACCAGGTGACCAGTCTTTCTACTTATATAGGGATGGCTGTTGCAGACATAAGCAGGATCGTGTGCTATGTGTGGTGTGTGGTGTGGGCTTTTACTTCCAACCGCTTCTGCTTATATGTTCAGAGGCCATTCGTGATACTTTGCTGTGTGGTAGGCCACATTGTCTTTACTGATGGCCAGTTGGCAGACATTGAGTTGTTTCTTTGGCTATTATGAATGAACAAAGCTGCCATCAGCATTTTCATGGAATGCTTTGTGTGGACAGATGGTACTGAGACATGGTGTTGCTGGACCATACCACTAATCTGTGCTTTATATTGTGAGAAACTGCTGCATTGTTATTGAGAATGGCTGTACATTTCTACCACAAGAGTATAATTTCCTGTTTCTTCCACATCCTTGTTCACATTTGTTAGTACCTGTCTTTTCATTATAGATATGCTCTTATTTTTATATCTGTGTACATGTACATGTGTGTGGATTCACATGGCTATATATGTTTGTGTCGAGTATGTTAATATATGTGGGTGCATGTGCCTTTGTATGTGTGTATGGAGTATGTTCGTGTCTATGGATCCATATACTGTGTATGTATGTGTGGAGTATGTTCATGTGTGGGACTGTGTGTGTGTGTGTGTGTGTGTGTGTGTGTGTGTGTGTGTGTGTGTGTGTGTGTGTTGGGGGGCAGGCCAAAGGGTGTTCTTCTTGGGGCACCATCTAGTTTTTTAGTTTGTTTTGAGACAGCTCTCTCTATGCAGCCCTGGCTGTTCTGGAACTCTTAGGAATTCTTTTGCTTCTGCCTCCAGACTACTGGGATTAAAGAAAGGCATGTGCCAACACACCTGGCCCACCTTGGTTTTTGAAACACTGTGTTGTTTGGCCAGCAAGCACCAGTATTCCAGAGTCATCACTTCCTTAGGGCTGGGATTACAAGCATGCAACCATGCCCTGGTTATTTATGTGGGTTCTGGGTATCTAATTCAGGTCCTTGTGTTTACAAGGCAAGCATTTTATTGACTCATCCATCTCCTCAAACCAGTTTCTACTTTTTGGAGGGTATTTATGTGTGAATGTGCTTGTTTATGTACACACACATATAAGTATGCATGTGTTTGAAGACCAGATGTTGATGTCAGGATCTTCCTCCATTGCTCTTGTTTTTTGAGGTAGAATCTCTTATTGAACCTGGGGTTGGTCCAGTCTTGCTAAGCTGGTTAGCTAGTGAGCTTCAAGGATTCTCCTGTCTGTACTGGTTCAGTGCTGAGATTACAGGTGCATTCTGTTGCACCTAGGCCTTGGTTTTTGTTTCTGAGAGAAGAGTTCCAATATGTAGCCCTGACTGGTCTAAAATATGCTATATAGACTAGGCTGGCCTCAAACTCACAGACATCACATGCCTCTGCCTCCAGATGGCTGGGATTAAATATGTGCACCATCATATCTGGCTGTCCTTATTTTTGACCTTTGATGAAAGAATAATGAAACTTTGGATGCTTTCTGAAAGCAATTCTCAACCTGTGGGGTCACAAATCAGCTATCCTGCATATCAGATATTTACATTATGGTTCATAACAGCAAACTTACTGTTATGAAGTAACAATGAAATAATTTTGTAGTTGGGGTCACCACAACATGAGGAACTGCATTAAAGGGTGGGGGAGGTGAGAACCACTGGGTTAAAGGAAATGTTTAGTTTAAATTGTACCCAAAGGGTATGCTTTTTAAAAATTATTTCCAATACTGTGTCTTAAGAATTTATGTTAAAACAGCTGAATCCTTGTTCTAGATTAAAAAGAAAATAGGTCAGGCAGTCTTTATTTTTTTCAAATGTATTATGATGTATTTTTGCATGGTGTATTTAAGGCCATTTGTTCATCTTTTGCTGTGATGCTTAAGTTTATTTCTGGGGTATTTTTTTTTTTAATGAAATTGGATTGTTAGTGTTTTAGTGCCAATTTTAGGGGCTCTTTATAGATTCAAGTTAGCCATTTATTTGTAATATGAGCTGCAGATATTCCCCAGTTTGTCTTTGCTTTGTAAAATTTTTTATATTTAATGTGCTTAAGTAATCAATCTTTTTGTGATTCTGCTTTGAATTATTAGTTAGAAAGGGCTTCTGTACCAAATAGGTATAAGAACAGATTTACTTAGGTGTGTTCTAGAATTTTCTTCTTCCTTATTTAGTCTAGAACTTTTATGGTTTTATGAGTTATGTCTATGGTAGGGCTGGAAAGATGATGACTTAGTGGTTAAGAATGCTTTGTGCTCTTGCAGAGGACCTGGGTTCGATTCCAAACACTATGTCGTGGTGCCTCACAAGCCATCCATAACTCCAGGGAAGCCTTCTTCTGACTTCTGCAGGCTCCAGGAGTACATATGGTACATATGCATACATGTAGGCAAAGAATTTGTGCACATAAAATGCTAATTTTAAAATGAATTAAAATATTTGACCTTTAGAAGCAACTCTTGCCAGTTCATGAGATAGGGAGTAAGTTAAGTTTTTCAGATGGGAAACATTCGTTTATGAGGTGGCCTTCTCCCTGCTTGGGTTTGAAGCATTGTGTCATTTATGATTTTCCCCTTTGAGATGGGTCTGATTATGGGGTGTCAGCTCGTACATTGTGTGTTTTATTTTTCATTTATTATTTTGTATTGGGGAGAGGTGTGGGCATGTATATCTTGTGTGCATTGCCAGAGGACAGTTTTTGGGAGAACGTTCTTCTACCCCATATGGGGTGTGTATGTTGGGAGTGTGCCCCCCCAGGTCAAACACAGGATTTAACTCAGGCCATTGGTCTTGGCAGCAAGTGCCTTTACCACTGAGCCATCTCAACACCGTGGAATGTAATTTTTTTTAGAGTTTTAATTTTATTTTATGTGTAAGAGTATATAAGTGTGCTGCTTAAATGTATGTTTGTGTACCAAACACATGCTGGTGCCCACAGAGGTCAGAAAAAGATATTGAATCCTGTGGATCTAGAGTTATGGCCAGTTGTTAGCCAACATGGGAATGCTGGAAATTAAACCTAGATCTTCTGCAAGAAAAACAAAGTGTTCTTAACTGCTGAGCTATGCCTCCAGCCCTACAACTGTGTTTGCTAACATAAACAGTTAAAAATAGTAAGCTCTTTATATGAGGAATCTAAACTGTGATTCTAATCTTTTTCTCTCACAGATGATATTAACCGTGTTCTTGAGCAACAACGAGCAGATTTTAACAGAAGTTCCTATAACACCAGAAACCACCTGTCGAGATGTTGTAGAATTCTGCAAGGAACCTGGAGAGGGTAGTTGCCACCTGGCTGAAGTATGGAGAGGAAGTGGTAAGTTAAGCGATCCAATGGTGGCTACATACAACTCAGTGTGCTCAAATGGAAACGTTGCTGTGACTTCCAGTTATCTGTGGTAGAAAGGAGCTGTAATACAGGGGATACAGTTCTGTAACATGTGACTAGCAGGATGGCTTAATGGTCTGTGTGGACTTGTGTACCACAGCATGCTTGTGAGGTCAGAGGACGACTTTCAGGATTGAGTTCTTTCATTCTATAATATGGGTTCTGTGGACCAAACTCAAATCAGGCTTGGTGGCAAGCACCTTTACCAGCTGAGCGACCTCCTTGGTCCATCAGCAACTCTTTTTAATGTTTTGTTTTTGTGTGTGTTATGTTGTATTTTATGGTTCTGGGGATGAAACCCAGGATCTTACAAATAAATGCTCAGTACACACTTTACCACTGAGCTGTACCTCAGCTCTTTTCCTGTCTAATAATGTCAGGAAGACAGCATATGGTATAAATAGTAAGTCCTCTTTGAAGAATACTAAGCTGAGAATAATAAAACCCTATTCCTTATATTAAAAGACTTGTTAGCAAGCAGGCAGAGAAAATTCTCAAATGTAATGATTGCAGAATGCAGAAAACTGCAAGTTTATGCCCCAATAAAGGAGGCATTTAAACTGGGAATATTGGTGCATACCTGTATTCTGTAATTTTAGCACTCAAGGTAAAGGGTCAGGAGTTCAAGGTTACACTCTCCAACATAGTGAGTTTGAGGCCATCCCAGGCTACATGAGACCCCATCTCAAAAACAAGACAAAACAAACACACAAAAAGCCCACCAAGTAAAAGCTAACAGAAAATAAAGAAGTGGTTGGATTTAGAGAGAAGGTATCAGACCCCCTCTTGCAAAGCCCCAGTACCACAGAGCTAGAAAGCAGTTCTGCATATTTTAAATAGGGAATGGCATTATGAAAATAATGCTTAGAGAAAAAATAATTGGTAACTGAGGAGTGCATGGGTCTACATTGGATACTGAAAGAGTGATCAATTGGAGCATGTTGGGTTTGAGGTGATAAAAAGATAGATATCCAAATGGAAATGTTTAAAGGACACTTAGAGACAATCAAATCAATTATTATTATTATTATCAATTAAGTTTTTTGTTTTTGTTTTTTTGAGGCAGGGTTTCTCTGTGTAGCCTTGGCTGTCCTGGAACTCCCTCTGTAGACCAGGCTGGCCTCAAACTTGGAGATCCTTCTGCCTCTGCCTCCCAAATGCTGGATTAAAGACATGCACCACCGCGCCTAGCTATGGGGCTATTGTTCAAACCACTACAGACAGACAACTCTGTACACGAAGGTATGAGGTTTCCCAAAATGTATGTTTAAGTAAGTAGGGCTTCAGGTAAAAACCCTTACCTTTTGAAAAAGATCTTGACCAATTGCTGCTGATAAAATACATGTGAAAACAAAGGGTCAAGAAATGTCAGATGGTTTTTTGAAACTCAGCTTTGTGATAAGAATTGAATTACTAAGTTTGCTGTCCTACTATCCATCACTAATAATAGTTAAGTGGTCTTGGGATGATTTGATTATTCAAGTAGGAAAAAGTAAAGTCACATCTTTTATTCCGTATATAGAAATAAATCCACTATGATCAATACTTTAAAATTTTAGAAAGGACAGAAGAGAGTCTGTTTTTTTTTTAATCTTGTAAAAGAGAATGAATTATTATATAAAAACCTCAAAACTAACCAGGCACGTAACACCACTTGTAACCCTAGCTACTTAGGCCAAGGCAGAGGATGGGAGATGGGAACTGCCGCCTCTTGAGCCTGTAAATTCAAGACTAGTTCAGACAACATGGGGAGATCCTGTCTCAAAAACAGAAAACAAAACCAAAAGTGTGAACTAAAATTGGAAAAGACTTACTGGTACTTCGGTTTTCAATTAAAAACATTTTTGTTTTCATTTTTCAAGGCAAAGAGTGTGGAGATGGCAGAAGGCCAGGTATAAAAAGACTGCAGTAGGCTTAAGACCCTATTTCAGACAGACAGAACAAAACAAACCGTAAATGGGCAAAGCCTGGTGTAATAGTTTGGGATTGTGATCCCAGGGCTGAGGTGGTGAACATGGGTCCCCGACTCACTGGCTGACTGATCTAGCCCATTGGGCAAGCTCTAGGCCAGGGAGACACCCTATCTCAAAAATACTACTACTAAGTGCCCAAAGGATGACACCCAAGGTTGTTCTCTGGGATACATATGCATGGATGCACACAGGCACAGTAGTAGCCCTGTATACATGTGAGGCTCTGGACCCATTCTCCAGCGCTGCAGAAGTATAATCTCAGCACTCAGAAGGCAGAGACAGGCAGATTTGGGGGGGGCAGGGGTGGGGATGGTGGGGTTGTGGGGGTTGTTTTCTTGTTTTTTTCTGTGAGCCTTGGCTCTCCTGGAACTCACTCTGTAGACCAGGCTAGCCTTGAACTCAGAGGTCCACCTGCCTCTGCCTCCTAAGTGCTGTCATTAAAGGTATGCATTGCCGCCGCCACCCAGCTTGAGGCAGGCAGATTTACATAGTGAATTTCAGGCCAGCCTAAGCTACATGGTGAGATCCTGTCTCTAAGTAAGTATGTAAATAAATAAAAAAAATTTAAAAGTCCAAAGAGAGAGAGAGAGACAAAAAAATAAAAAAAAAAAAGCTCAGTTTCCGTTTGTTTTTACGAAGTGAGGGTTCATTGTTTCTGTTGTATCAGAAATACCTGAATTAAGCCTCAGAGAAGGGACCACATGATAAACAAGAAAATGCAACAGACATGTTAGTGTTCTTTACCAGTCAAGGGATTGGTTAAAGAACATTCTGTTAATAATGTTTGCTTCTTTAAAAAAATATTTGAGGGGTTGGGAAGAGGACCCAGTTCAATTCCCCACTCTCACATGGTGGATCACAACTGGCCGGAACTCCAGTTCTAGGAGGTCTGATGCCCTCTTCTGGCCTCTGAGGGCACGCACATATGTAGAACACACATACATACAGGCAAAACACTTACAATAAAATAAATCAATCTAATATTCTAAAAAATATTTGAAGTAGAATTTAATCTGCCAGCACTTGAAGGAAGTGCTCAGGCGGACCTTTGGCCATCTATTGTCATTGTAACATTTCAAACAAATATAGCTAGTTTGTTTCATTCCTCTGAAGGGTGCAGAGTGTACTGCTTTGTGATAAGTAACTCTTTAAAGACCTGTTTCAGTTGTTCCTGATTGGACGCTGGGTATGTACTCTGACATGTATTATTGTGTTTGTGTGTTTTTCATTAAAGCAAAATAAGGTGTTTATCCTTGAGTTCTAGTGTGTCTCATGTCATTGTTTTGTTTGTGGAGTAAACTGTAGTCTTTCTCCTAGAACGCCCCATCCCCTATGACCACATGATGTATGACCACCTGCAGAAGTGGGGCCCTCGAAGGGAAGAAGTGAAATTTTTTCTTCGACATGAGGACTCTCCAGCTGAGAGCAGTGAACAAGGTAGATTACATGTTTTCTTCTTCATTCACTTGTTAATTTTCATCATACTAGTTAATTTTAGGAAAAATTATTCACACATTGCCTTTCTTCACTCAAAATTGTTGGAGAATGTGTATTCCATGTGCCTTTGACCTCTGCAGTTGCAGATTTGAGTATGTCACAACCTGTAGGTACAAGCTCGTGCTTTCTTGGGACACCAAGTTGGTACGATGACACGTTCAAATATGACAATGTGTAAACATGCAATATGTGAAGAGATTAATTTTAATAAATACACATAGGTCAAACATCAAGATTTTTTTCCTTTGGTTGTTCGAGGCAGGGTTTCTCTGTATTGCTTTGGAGGCTGTCCTGGAACTAGCTCTGTAGACCAGGCTGGCCTCAAACTCACAGAGATCCATCTGCCTCTGCTGGGACTAAAGGGGTGTGCCACCAATGCTCAGCCCAAACATCCACATTTTAAAATAAAACCTTGAAATAATAAGGGAAAAGGTTATGAGAAAAATTTCTACTTTTAGAGTGGACCAAGCCTTTGTCAGTGTAACATCATACTATAAAAGACAAATCTAGTAAGTGTGCTATTTAAAATAAAAACAAAGCCAGGTGTGGTTATATACATCTTTAATCCCAGCATTCAGGAGGCAGAGACAGGTAGCTCACTGAGTTCCAGGCCAGCTAATGCTTATAGTGAGTTCCTGTCTTAAAAACAAAAGCAAATAACAAAGAAAAAGAAAGAAAGGAAAAGGAAAACTGAGTGTAAGCACTCTGATAAAGTAATATTCCACAACATAGACCTTTCTTATTTCTTTTGAATTTTGAACTGTAAAAATATACACCTGTTTTAAAACTTATATTCGCAGAAGATAAGGGAATTTTTTTCCGGATACATAAATATTGTAGAGTTAAGTGATAACAGTGATTATAGGTGAGCTTTGGTACCTCCACTTGCAGGGCATGCAGGGCCCTCTTGGGGCCTCTGTGAGTACTGTCCTTGTTGCATGAACCCACACAGACACAGTCTACATAGCAAGTTCCAAGCCAGCCAAGGACACATAGTGAGACTGTCTCTCAGAAACAATAATAACGATGATAATAAGTTTTTTAAAAACTGGAAATAATTAAGTTCAGTTTCCACATATAAAAAAAACCACACATTAAAAAAAATCTTGGGAAAAATATCTGACAAAGTTTCTTTTGGCTCACAGTTTAAGGCAGGCTATATCCAACAAGGTGGGAAAGCTCTGGCCGGCTGTGATGGCAGGGAGCAGAGCGTGAACTCTCTCCATCTTTTTATTCAGTCTAGAACTCAAGCGTGTGACCTGGTGGTATACACATTCAGGGTAGGTCTTCCCACCGTAGTCAAACCTTCCTGGAAACCCCTTTATAGGCACACAGCGATGTTTTCATGGTGGTTCTAAATCCAGTTAACAGTGTGGATGGGCCCTCACAGTAAGCTTGATCCTGTCATCTCTTTAGGTGGCCGTCAGACCCAAGAGCAGAGAACTCAGAGAAATGTAATAAATGTACCTGGGGAAAAGCGCACTGAGGATGGGGTAAGTTATGAGCTAAATGGATTTTTTTTAAAGTATGTTTGAGTACTGGTCATATGCAGGAGTAATTGTGTTGGTAAGCAGGTACACTTGAGTTTGTGAGCCTGTAGACCAGTGGTTCTCAACCCATGGGTCTCATTTAGATTTTTACATTACAATTCCTAACAGTTGCAGAGTTACAGTTATGAAATGGCAATGAAAATGACTTTATGGTTGGGGCCCCCACAACATGAGGGACTGTATTAAAGGGTCCCATTAGGACGGTAGAGAACCATTGCTGTGGAGTCCAGGGACAGCTGCAGTGTTGTCTCTCGGGACCTGTTCACCTTGTTTTGTGAGATGGGATCTCACTGGTCTGTAACTCTCCAAGTAGGCTGGGCTGACTGGTCAGTAAGCACAGGAGTCCGCCTTTCTAGCCCTGAAACATGGCGTTGACCAGACAGGCTGCTTTTATTTCTTCAGGGTTGATCTGGTCGTTCCGTCAAGACTAAGGAATGAAGTGGGTGAACAGGGAACATGTCTGAGCAGTTGACAGTGAGGGAAATCTTTCAGCATTCTGTGTAGCATTGGAAAGTAGGTACATGTTATGGAATGACTTTTCTGGATAATAACAAGACTAGAGGATTAGTTTAGTTTTTTTCTTAGTCTGAAACTAACTACACATTTAACCTTGGGCAAGTGTTTGGCCTAGTTGGATGCTGCTAAGAGTGTGTCATCTGGAAGGAGAGGCTGTAGATGTCTGCAGGACTCGCACACTGGCTGCATTTGCCTCTCGACTTCCCAGCTTATCAGTGATGTGCTGTTTTTGTTTACTTCTGTGAATGTACAGGTTAAGGATCGCTTATTCAGTGTGTTTCAGATTTCATAGTTTGTCAGGTTGGAAATGCTACATAGATGTCATTGGTTGACTATCCCTAATCCAAAAGTAAGGTTAGAACTCAAAAAGTGCTGGATTTTGAGCTTTTGGATAAGAGAGACCTAGTCTGAATTGCCATTGCCTCCTTTTCTGAAGACTTATTTTTATTTTATGTATATAAGTGATTTGCCTGCATGTAGGTATATATGTACACCATGCGCGTGACCAGTGTCCATGAAGGCCAGAAGAGGGCTTCAGTCCCCTATACTGAAGTTTTAGACAGTTGAGAGCTGTCATGTGAGTGGGTGCTAGGATTTAGGTCCTCTGAAAGAGCGACAAGTGCTCTCAATTGATGATCCATCTCTCCAGCCCCAAATCTCTGCTTCTTTGAGCTTCCTTAACCCACATGACCTGTGAAAGGACACTAGCCTCCTCCTATCCCTTCTTCTCTCTTCCCTCTTTCTAAATTTTAAGTATCATATAACTTATTTTGTCATGGTGACAATATTTATATACTTTATCTAGGTTTAAGTAATTACCATTTTATGCTCTGTCTATAGAGTATTCAGGGCTGTAATTCAGTTGTTAAGTGTTTCCTACCATGCATGGGGTTCCATGTCCACTGCCTCACAAACCAAGAATGGTGGCATATGCCTGTAACTTCAGCACTGGGGAGGTAAAGATAGGCGGGTCATTAGTTCAAGGTTGTCCTTGACAATATCATGAGTTCAAGACCCTGTCTTAAGAGAGAGAGAAGCCAGGTATGGTGGTTCATGCCTTTAACTCCAGCTCTTGAGAGGAAGAAACAGGTGGATTTCTGTGAGTTTGCGGCTGGTATGGTCTGCACATAGAGACCCTGTCTGAGATAGAGGAGAGTGAGGGAGGGAAGGAGAGGGAGACAGAGTATAACCCAGTTAATAATAGTTTTCTTAAGTTTTATAGATAGCCACCATGGAGCCAGTCTTAGTTACTTTTCTGTTGCTGTGAAGAGGCACCATAATGAAGGCAACTTATAAAGAAAGTATTAAATGAAGGCTTGCTTACAGTTTCAGAGGTGTGTCTATCACCATCATGGTAGGGAACATGACAGCAAGTAGGCAGGCATGGCGCTGGAGCAGTAGCTAAATGGTTGCATCCTGATCCACGAATTTTTAAATTAACACAATATTAGAAATATTTTCCCCATGATTTCTGTGTCTGTCCTGGATAGAACAATTGCATAGTAAATGCTCTGCCTCTTGAGCTCAGACAAGAGGAGATGCAGTGAGGGAGAAAGGGCATGTGGGCTGGGATAGAGGAGATGCTGAACTGGTGTGAAGTCAGGCTCATTCGAAGCTGCTCGGGCAAGGGCTGGGGAAGTTTTGCTCTCTGCAAACTGCTGGTCCAGGTGGTACCCTGACTGGTTTAGAGACACTTTGTTGTGTATTCTGTGTGGGGTTCCAAAATCCCCTGGTTCTTTGATTTGATAGAAGTGCTCACAGAGATGGTGTCTATTTTGAAATAACACAGTCCTCAAAAGTGTGTTCTTTGGTAGAGTCCCGGAAGCCCTTTGTCCTGTTTACTCAGCCACCCTTGCTGAGAACATCAGCACCCCTGCTGTACTGTTAGATGTCCAGCATGTGGCCAAGCCCAGTAGATTATACCTCATTTCTTCCCAGGGTTACAGGGTTAGCCCATAATAAGGTCTATAATCTATTTTGAGTTAATTTTTGTGTATGGTACAAGGTATAAATCCAGATTTATTCTTTTACACACAGGCAGGCATTCACACATGCATGCATGCATGCACGCACACACACACACATACATACACACACACTTATACACACATACACACTTATACACACTCACACACACACTTACACACACACACTTATACACACACACTCACACACACACACACCCTCCAGTTTTTCCAGCATCATTTAATGAAATACACTATCCTTTCACCTGCTGTGTAAGGAGTATGTTTTCCTCCCGCCGCTGGTCTGGTCCCGCCGCCACACCAGCCCCAAATAACGCCCAGAGACTCTGTATTTGATATAATGCTGTTGGCCAGGTAATAGTTTCTTGGCTAGCTCTGTCTTAATTATTAACCCATTTCTGTTAATCTATGTATTCCCACGTGGTCTCATCTTACCACAGAGCCGGCTGGTGTCCTGCTCTCTCCAGTCTGTCCATGCTGACTCTTCCTTACTCCTTCCTCTTTCCTCCTTGTCTCCTAGTCCCTCCTATCTTGCTTTCCTATTGGCCAACAGTGCTTTATTCATTAACCAGTATGAGAAACATATTTACAGAACGACATCTCCTATCACTGCTGGATTGCCCTGACACTTGCGATCAATTGAACACAAATGTCAAGATCGACTTTTGGAAGTAATTACTAATGTGGTCACTCATTCTTTTTTTTTTTTTTTTTAATGTGGTACTGACCGCTATGCTTGTTGGATAAACAATTGCCTAGGAAAAATCTAGACTTTAGCTACTGTAGCAAGAGCATGGAGGGCAGAGGCCAAATTTATCTGCTCTGAAACATCCTTTGCTTAATCTGCCTGATGTAGAAGCTTGCTATTTGGTTCCCTTGCCAGCAGTTCATGTCACAAGTCCCTGTGACAACTCCATGTTGTGACTGGGATGCTCATCCAGGTCACTTCTGGCTCAGGCTTGTTTCAGATGCCATGTTGTTCCTTGTGTTTCTGCACAGTTGCTGTATGCTTCTAGACCTACTTTGTGTTGTGTGTCAGATGAGGTCAGAAGTTTCTACTTTTATTTAGTGCCATTTGGTGTTTAGTGAAACTGGGAATAAGTAATCCTCCATTTATGAATGAGGCTGTGTACATTTTTTTTTATTTTTTTTTCAAATTCACTGATTCTGAGGATCAGAAGTATTTTATCTTCCTCTTTTCTTTTGGATCTCGAATGAATACCTGCTTTGTTTTGCTCTCTTTTGCTATGTGTTGTGTTCTGCATCCTTTGATGAGAGACGTCTTTAGCTGATGAGTTTGGCTTCAGCCATATCTGTTTGGTTGCCTAGTAGTACATATATGGCTGTCTTCATAATTATTATGAAAAAAGGAGATAAAATCTGGGAAGAAATTCTTGAGAATCATATGCTTGATGAATAATTTATATATAGACTATATAAAGAACTTCAAAAACTGAATAAGAAAACAAGGGGCTAGAAAGATGGATCAGTGGTTAAGGGCACTGACTGCTCTTCCAGAGGACCTGAGTTCAATTCCCAGCACCCACATGGCAGCTCACAACTGTCTGTAACTCCCATTCCAGGGCATCTCATACTTCACGCAGAGATACATGCAAACAAAACACCAATGAACATGAAATAAGATAAATTATATATTAAAAAATGAAAAAACAACCCATGTTTTCATTTCTGTATAAATTTTTCACACACTATTTTGATCATATTTTCCTCTTCCTCCAACTCCTCCTCGATCCGACACACCTAGCTTTGTGTTCTCTCTCTTAAAACACCCCACAAACAAACCAGCAAGACCAAAAATCTCAAAGTGAAACAAAAAGTCCACAGAAAACAAAACAATACCCATAGCATTTATTTTGTATTTGCCAACTGCTCCTGGACGTGACCTGCCCTGGAGTGTTGATAAACCAGTGAGACTCCATTGAAGAAAACTGATTTTCCCTTTGCTACTAGTGGTTATCAATTGCAAGTGGCTTCTTGGTTAGGGGAAAATAAACCTAGTTTTAAAACTTGCACATGCTTCACCAAAGGAGACACATGAATGCCCTGTTAAGTACATGAAATTGTGTTCAATATCATTAATGTTCAGAAGAATACAAACTAAAATCATTGGAACATCTGTTGCTAAGAAATTGATGCAAAGACAGCTGCTTTTAAAAGCCAGCATTGCATTGTTCCCGGTTCCAGCTCCTTCGCCGCCTGCCACCGCCTCTGTAGTGGGAGATTTTTTTACTGAATCGGATCACCGGGGTGCCCCACCATGTCAGATGCAGCTGTGGACAGACACAAGCTCCGAGATCACCACCAAGGACTTGAAGGAGAAGAAGGGAGTTGTGGAGAGGGCAGAGAGCGGAAGAGACGCACCTGCCAGTGGGGATGCAGTGAGGGGAATGGGGAGCAGGAGGCTGATAGTGAGGTAGATGAAGGGGAGGAAGCAGGTAGGGAGGAGGAGGATGGAGGATGGAGACAAAGATGGGGAGGCTGAGGCTGGTGAGGGCAATGACCAGAAGACCAATGAGGATGACTAGACAGCAGAAAGGAAAGGCTAAACTTAAGGCTACTGGGACCTAGTCACTCTCCACTTCCCGTCTCAGCATTTAAACGTGCTCACCTTCAAGTAGAGGAGCAGGCCCGGCCTGCCCGCAGCGGGCAGTGCCAGCCACAGGTGGGATACGCTGTCCACCACCCCACCAAAACCACAACATGAATTTGCAACAGAGGAGGAAAAACACTAAAACTTCCAAGGCCCTGCATTTTTCTTGAAAATACTTTAAAAGGAAACTTGTTTGTATTTTTATTTACATTTTATATTTTTGTACATATTGTTAAGGATCAACCGTTTTTAATGACAGTGGATGACCAAACCAGCCTTCAGAGCACTCTGTCCTGCTTCTGACCTAACTTGTGGCGTGACCATGTTCATTATAATCTTAAAGGAGAAAAAAAACTAGTGAAAACATAAACAAACCAATTTTTTTTCTCCTGAGATAAGGTCTCTGTCACTTTGGAGCCTGTCTTGGAACTAGCTCTTGTAGACCAGGCTGGTCTTGAGAACTCAGAGATCCATCTGCCTCTGCCTCCTGAGTGCTGGGTGCCACCATCACTCAGCTCAAACAAACCAATCTTATTCCAACCAGTAACTTTGTAAGTAGCTGGTTAAAAGGGCCAATATAGATAAAAGATTTCTTTCTTTTTTTTTTTTTTTTTTTCCTTCTTGTCTATGAAGTTGCTGTTTGTTTTTTTAGTTTGGCCTGTTTGATGTGTGTGTGAAACAATGTCCAACAATAAACCAGAATTTTATTTTGCTGAGTTAAAAAAAAAAAAAAAAAAGATTAGAACCTTTAATCCCAGCACTTGAGAGGCAGAGACAGACAGATCTCTGTGAGTTCTCAAGACCAGCCTGGTCTCAAGCGCTAGTTCAGGATGGCCTCCAAAGCCACAGAGAAACCCTGTCTCAAAAAAAAAAAAAAAAAAAAAAAAAAAAAAAGAAAAGAAAAGAAAAGAAAAGAAACCCAAAAAACAAAACAAAACAAACAAAGATTGATTTAGCAACTTCTATAAGGAGAGAAAAGGCAGGGACTCTGATACACTGCTGGATAGGAGTGTAAACTCTGTAATGTGCAAAACAGTTTGGCAGCTTGGAACTTAAATGTCAATCTGCCATATAAACAACACCAGAGAAAGAAGCAAATCTTTTGTAGACTTGTGTGAATGGTTACAGCAGCTGCTAGAGAGCCATGTCCAAGGCAGGCAAAGCCTGAAGGCAGATGCTAGTTCTGGTGTTCTTTAGTTGCTCAGGGCTCTGCCTTCTGTTGATTGCTCTCTTTGTTCGGTAAAGCTTTTGAGAATGACAGAACACACATACACATAAAATAAGTTAGTACAATTTAAATGTTTTATCTAGCATTTAAATGGTTACCATGAGTATAGCTCAGGGTGTCCTGTCAGCCTTGCTCTTGGAAGCAGTCAAGCAGTCACTCACCTTGGTACTTTGCTTATGGTTCTCTTTAGAATCAACATGTACTGGGATTTTTAAGGTCTCTCTGTAGCTCTGGCTGACCAGAATTCACTATGTAGCCCTGGGTGGCTTGAGACTCAGATCTGCCTGCTGGGATTAAAGGTGCATGTTACCATGCCTGGATTGTGCACGCTCTCTGTCTCTCCCTCTCCCTCTCCTTTTCCCTCTCTCTGTTTATTTATTTTATGTATATGAGTGCTTTGTATGCAAGCATGTCTGTGTGCCTGGTACCCATGGAGGCCAGAAGAGGGCATCAGATTCTCTGGAGTTACGGGCAGTTGTGAGCCACCATATGGGTGTTGGGAACTGAATCCAGGTCTTCCACAAGAACAAGTGCTTCCACTTCTGAGCTATCTCTCCAGACCCTTGTTTATTTCTTTGCTATTATGAGCTACCCATACAGAAAAATGTATAAAATGTGCAGTTTAAAAAGTTACTCAGAATTTTGTTGTTGTTGTTTCGAGACAGGGTTTCTCTGTATTGCTTTGCAGGCTGTCCTAGAATTCTCTGTGTAGACCAGGTTGTCCTCGAACTCACAGAGATCCACCTGCCTCTGCCTCCCAAGTGCTGGGGTTAAAGGCATGTGGCACCTCCACCTGGCTTTTTTGTTTTTTTGTTTTGTTTTGTTTTGTTTTAGTTACTCAGAATTTTCTCTTGGAAGAAATTTTATGAAGGACACCAACCCACCCTGTCAGACAATAGTAGGACTTCAATAACCATGTGATTTTTTTAAAAAAAGATTTATTTATTTACTTATTATGTGTATGTGTATAGTAGTGTTCTGCCTGCATGTATGCATGCCAGAAGATCTCATTATAGAAGATTGTGAGCCACCATGTGGTTGCTGGGAATTGAACTCAGGACCTCTGGAAGAGCAGCCACTGCTCTTCACCTCTGAGCCATCTCTCCAGCCTCCCATGTGATTTTCTATGTGGCTTTTAAAATGTCATGTATGCCTCTAGTTGAGTTTAAAGTGAAATATTAAAAGTGATGTGCTACAAAAAAAAAGTTACTCAGAGACTCTTGGGATTGGCAGTCAGGGTTAGAATTTCTTGCTTTATTCTTTTCAAACCAATCCTATGTTGTTTGTTTTAGTTTTACAAACAAACACTAAAGCAAAATGTTTGCTGAAGGTAAATTTCAAACTTCAGATTTTACATGTTGTTTTTAGAGACAGAAATATAAACAAATCATAGCCCTGTAAAAAGACAAAAACAAACCAAAAAACCAGCAAATGTAGAGCAAGGCACCAAAATAGGGTGTGGTTCAGTCAGCTGCATCAAAAACATAATCAGACCACCAGAGGGAGCAGCAGAGGCTCCTGCAGAGATGTGAGAAGCAGAGTTAGAAGCCAAGGGCGGGTGCACCAAATGTGAGGACAGCTAGAGCTCTGCGTGCTGAAAGCTTACATTCAGTCTCTTTTTGAGACAGCTTTCTGTTAGTCTGGGGGTCTTGATTGGGTTAGTCTTGTTTGCCAGTTAAAGATAAAAACGCAGGAAAACCCCCAAATGCCACAGGGTTATGGCAGGGGCAACAGCAGGTCTCAGACACAGCAGGAGCTGATGAAGAAGGCTGTTACTAGTGTGAGGAAATACAAACACAGCAAGGCACACAGGGAAAAAGGAAGCAGACAGGGACTTGGGAAGCTGAAGCCCAGTCTCCTTGAGGTCTGGGGGTCTCTGAGGGAGGTCTTCCTTCCTCAACTTAGGGTGGTCAGTTTGAACCAAGACTGGGAGGCTGGTAGATCCACAGCTTTGGGGTAGAGATGTCCTAGTCTGACCTCAGACTTGTAGGACCAGACAACAAGTAGAGCCCACAGGAAGTTTACTATTTTTATTCTCTAAGCCTGGCCCCTTTATCTGCCTATTACGGAATCTGTCTCAACTCCTAGTCCCTCAGTATAGTTAATAGGTTTCTGTAAGGAGCAGTGTGCACATACAGTTGGCACACCAAATGCCATGCAGTACAAGCTCCTATACTTGCCAGAGAGGAAAGCAGGGCTTCAGAGGATGGTGCCTAGTGGATATGAGATGCCGGGGACTCCTTTAGAGTAGCTTTGGAATGACATTCCTTTCTACCCTGGTAATTTCATCTTGTGAGTAGATTGCTGTCAATGTGAACTTACTAGAAAAGAAAACCTCTTTAGGATTGCAGATGTCTGTCTCTCCCTCTCTCCCTCTCTCTTTATGGGGCCTGTTAATGTAGTAAGATGACACTTTGGGGACCTGTATAAGTTACTTTTCTGTTGCCTTGGAAGAATGCCCTGGCTAAAAGCAGCTTACTAGGAGAACAAATTTCCTTTAGGGAAGACATGGTGGCAGGAGCAGGGGGCTGACGGGTCAGACCTCATCTACACACGGGAAGCGGGATCAAGCTAAAACCTCCACACCTGTACAGTACTTCCTTCCAGCAAGGTCCTGCCTCCTGAGGGTTTCACAACACGCCAAGCAGCACCACAGCCTGGGAGCCAAGTGTTCAAAAGCATAGGAACCTGTGGGGACATTCCTCATTCCAGGCACTACAGGACAATGGGGCTTGTGGAGGCTGGAGTGGAGCTGAGGTCACCAGGGTCAGCAAAAGTGTGCTGCTGGTTTACTTCTAGTGCATTAATACCCTAGAGCAGCTCACACACATGATGGACACTAAAGCCAGAGTGCCTTTTAGAAAGGTCTTCCCACGCCTCTTTTCTCCTTGGTGCTAGGCACCAAATCCCTGGCTTTGTGCATGCAAAACAAGCATTCTACCAACTGAGCTATTCCCCAGCCCCAGAAACAGGCTCTTGATCTAACTCTCCCTCCCACTCTCTATCTTTTTGGGGGGAGGGGTGTTCAAGACAGGGTTTCTCTGTATGGTCCTGACTGTCCTGGAACTCGATCTGTAGACCAGGTTGGTCCAACTCACAGAGATCCAGCTTCTGTCTATCTTTAAAAAAAAAAAAAAAAAACAAAAAACCTAAGGCCTCACTATATAGCCTTAGGTGGCTTGGAACTCTATGTGGCCTCTCACTGAGATCCATCTGCCTCTGCCTGTAGAGTGCTGGGATTAAAGGTGTGAGCCTCCACACCAAGTTTAGAAACAATGTTAATAGCCCAAGCTATACTTGAATGATTCTGATCTTCCTGTCTTGGCTTCCCAAGCATGCACACCATCATGTTTGACATGCCAACACTTTTTTCCCAATTTTTTTTTTTGTTTGTTTTGTTTTGAGAAAAGATCTCACAGTGTAGCCCTGACTAGCCTGAAAATCATTGTGTAGACTAAGCTAGCCTTAATACACACACACACACACACACACACACACACACACACACACACACCCCTAAACTTCAGCACCTCCCAAGTGCTGAAGTTAAAGGTGTGAGCCACCATGTCTGGCTTTGCCCTTTCTTGTCTTTCCATTGACTCACTTCCTATTTTCAACCAGTCTCCCTTTACTTTGATGTTTGTTTTGATGACCCTGTGAGTTTAATTAGGTCTGCTCACATGATCACTAATGAGCTAATTCAGGAGCATGGGCAATTTACCAGTGGCTCCTGCCTCAGCCATCATTATCTGTCAGCAACTCTTTAGGAAGGTATGAAGCCTGGTGAACCCTTCAGTCCATAACAGGGTGCTGGCAGGCCTAACTGTATGCAGTTCTCCTGTAAGTAATCACAGCTGCTATGAGGCCAAGTCAGTGGCTCACACACTCTTCCCAATCCTCCAGCCTTACATCCTTTACTCTTCTTCCAGGGTGTTCCCTGAGCCTTGAGAGGGCTGATAACCATATTGCATTATGGCCAAGCATTCGGTTGTTGCTATTCTCAGCATTGGGCCAGCTTCAAGTCTGCAGTTACCATTTACCACTGTAAAACGAAGCTTCTCCAGCTGAAACAGATAGCAGCACTGATCTCTGGGCAGTGTGACGGTCACAGCATGCGCATTTAGAAAGACAGCGGTCACAGCTTACCTCCCAGGGCCTATGACCTCTAGACATGGACTTTTGACCAAGTTTAAAATACCAAACATGAACTCCCTGCACAGAGCAGGCCCCAACTTCTGTCAAAATGCAGTTGGTACTTTCTGCCAAACCTGAGGCCCTATATTCAGTGGCTGAAATCTACACGATGAACGGAGGGATCTTTCCTCTCCTTTCATCCTCTGTGTATTAAGTAATTAACTAATTAATGCAAAATATCTAACTTCTAAATGAGGCCAGATAAGAATGTTGAACAAGTCTTGATTTGTGTTTTCCTGGAGTTTAGAGTATGCTCTGGTAACCCTAGGAGTTGAGGAAGAGGCAGAGCTGCTAGAGTACTCGTGACTGGAGAGATGTATGGCAGTTAAGACCATTCCAGCACCCACAAGTGGCTCACAGCTGTCTGTAATTCTTGCCTCTGTGAGCACCAGGTATGACTGGGATGCACAGACATACATGCAGGCAAAGCACCCACAGACATGGAATTAAATTCAAAAGTTAGAAGGATAATTGTAGGAGCGTAAAGGTGCCAGGACTTAAAGGGACCCTCAGTGTGTGTGTAAAGGCGGTAGGAAGTGTGTAGTGGGTATGAGGGTGCCATTACAGTGCAGCCTTCCTGTTTGAACTGAAGGGTTCAGAGGAAGGCAGGCCCATTAGGGTGGGACTCTGAAGCTATTATGAGCTACCTCCTTTAGCTCGTTCCTTATCTTCCCTGTGGCTTCTCCAGAGGCCTCCCATGCCCAGCAAAAGGCATGGAGCACACCTGACAATACCTCATGCACATCGGGGCTCAGTGAGCCATGTTCTGTGTGAATGGTTGGAAGCTCAGGCTGTACGCTGCTGCTGCTGCTTGCTTTCTCACCTGTGAGGTGTGGTGCCCTGGCACCTGCCTGTCCGGCGGTGGTTCCGAGGCCAGATACCACACTCTAGGTCTTTATATGCTCAAGCCAAATGCGGCGTTCTCTGATGCGTAATAGGTGGGTTTTAATGAACGGAGGGTTTTAATGAACATTTGACTTGAGATTCTACGTGTTTCTCCTCACAGCAGATGACAGCGCTTTCTTGCTTGTCACCTGCATATAAACTTTCTTGGCTGTTTGTCCTTAAACATTAGGCAGCCCATTTGGTTAAATACACCTGTTAAATCCTATTGAAAACAGAATTTCAGTTATGCACGTCTACAAATGGTCGCAAATGTTGAGTTCTTTACTAAATATACTATCCGATATTTATGCTTTAGAAAAATTATACCTGTTACTTACCTTTAATAAAAGTGATCATCAGATAGAAGTTCTTGTGAAGAAAGAGCTAATTTTTGCTCTCCTAACTCCTAGGGAACCTTTATGAAATTGAGCTTCATATGAAGTCTGACACTAGAGAAAGGTAGTATCCAGAGGAAAGTGCAGACCAATGAGGGCTTTTTGTTCTCTATAGGTTGGAAATCCACGCGTTGAACTCACCCTCTCAGAACTTCAAGATATGGCAGCCAGGCAACAGCAGCAAATTGAAAATCAGCAGCAAATGTTGGTTGCCAAGGTACAGTCATAAGAAACATCATTCATAACGTGTATTTTTCAACTGCCCTTTCAGATTGAGGTTCCCTTCGTGGGTGGTGAGATGGGCTGTGCTAGGAAAGTGCCGAGCAGTGGTTATGTTGCATTCTGTAATGGTATCAAAGCAAGAACCTTTGGTCCTTGGTACACATGCCCATCACAGAGTAGGAAATGGCTGGTCCTGACCAAACGGCAGACGGATGTGAAAGGAGAAGGTGCTGTTTCTTCCAGGTTCGCTAGGTGTGAGCTTGGCTGTGTACTGGTTTACTACTCTAGAGAAGACTGGACCCTGGAAGAGTGATGACCAGTCAACAAATACTACTCCACACTGAGTGTGTTAGGGCTGTTATGGTGTGGGGCATGGTTAGGACATTGGTAAACCTCCGTAAGGGGGGTTTGGGAATTTTTCTAAATTATGATTTAGTTATGCTTGATAATCAACTAGAAAAGATCAGGGCCAATACCCATCCCTTAATGGGTTGTTCATGGTGTGAAATGTCTTAAAGTGTTCTGGATCTACTTTAAAGAGAGCCTCTTAACATTCTAGTGTGGATTATTGTCCCCTTTTGTGATTTTCTTTTACTGTGTATGTTACGTGTATATGTGTGGGTGACGTGTGTGCCGTTGCACAGGTGTGAGGCAGAGGACAAGTTCTTGGAGTTGGTTCTCTCCTTCCACCATGTGGGTCCCAGAAGATGAGCTCAGGTTCAGGCTTGGTGGCAAGTGCCTTCACCCACCTGGCCAGCCTGATTGTCCTCTCTGTGGAGAGAGCTACGTAGTCACAAGTCCTATATTTTTCATTTGCTGTGTGTAGTTCACTGTTCTGACTGCTTATATGTAAAAGAGAATTCACTGGACTTGTCTAGAAAAATTGTCTCATTAGGCCAACATGATGGCTCACCCTGACGCCTGAGTTCCATTCCTGGGACTCACATGGTAGAAGAAATGAGCAATTCCTTCCTGCAGGTTGTCCTGTGACCTTCGCACGCGCATCACAGTGCACACATGTACCCACCCATCCACTTATACTCACATATTAAAAACTAAGTTGTCTCAAAGCTCGTTGTGCCTCAAGGATAAACAGTATTGTAGAACTGGAGAGACGACTCAGCAGGAAGAACATTGCTGCTTTTCCAGAGGACCTAAGTTCTGTTCCCTGCATACATACCAGGCAGCTCACAAGCGCCTGTCACTCTGCCTCCAGGGGATCTGATACCCTCTGTGGCCTGTTGCCCCCCCCCCACACACACACACACTGTAATGAAAAAACTTTGTAGATACTTTCGACACTATAAATCACAAGTTAATACCCAACCTGAAATACTTGAGCATGAGTTTTTGTACCTTACTATGCCTGTGGGATCATGCAGAGGCCTCTTGTCATTTTGGTGCACTTTATGCACACAGATGGATCACAAATGCTTACTGTTGGTTTACCTTTACAGTACGCTTTCACATGAGTAGGAGAAACACTGTTGAAGAGTGCTTTGTGTCTTTCATTTTAGGATTGTCCTATTGCAAAATGTTTCCCCATTTAAAGACACTAATCATGAAGAAAGCAGAGTCCTTTGATGGCTTAGTATGAGTTACAGATTAGAGGTCCATTTCGTGGTCACTCACTGTCCTTCTTCCTAGTAGAACCCTGCTCTAGGAGCCCTGTGCAGACAGCAGGGGGCAAGGCTAGCAAGACCTGCCGTGATGGCACACAGGCAAACGCTGGCACGCTTCTTGCTGTGAGACTTCGGCAGAGGCCCGGCATGAGCTGAGTGTGCAGATCAGCGCATGCCGTCAACTCTGCCTAAAGAATCTCCAAGCTCATGATGTGGTATATAAAGGTAATCAAACATTTCCATTTGCATAGTTTAGATGTTTTTGTTCTTTGTTAGGAACAGCGTTTACACTTTCTAAAGCAGCAGGAGCGTCGCCAGCAGCAGTCTGTCTCTGAAAACGAAAAGCTTCAGAAACTGAAAGAGCGAGTTGAAGCCCAGGAAAACAAGCTGAAAAAGATCCGTGCCATGAGAGGACAAGTTGACTACAGCAAAATTATGAACGGCAATCTGTGTACGTACCTTCAACCCATGCACCCACACACCCAGGCTGTCTGGCCATGGCAGTTTGCGTGTCCTAACACTTTACTCTCAGCTGCAGTAAAGAGGATGGAGTTCATTGGGTTAACTGACTTTTTAAAAATTGTATAAGTTCTCTGCAAAAACCAAAAACAACAACAACAACAAAAACTTGTGAAGTCTTAATAAGATTGTGTCCTAGAATGGTATTGTTTGAAATTAATTAATTTCCTGTTTTTTTAAATATAAATTTAATTGTGCATTTTATAGGACACAATAATTTGAAGAATGTGTATAATGTGTATTGATTAATCAGGAGGTTCACATTTCTGTCTTCTTGAATGTAAAAAACATTTTGATAAGTCTATGGTGATTTTTTGCATATTTATGACTTGCAGTCTGTTTCAGAGTAGTTCTAGCCCTTTCTGTTATGGTGGTGGCATCAGCCCTTTGGATAGGTGTCTGGCTGATCCAGGGGCTGTAGTTAGTAGTCTGCTTTTGTTTAACTATTTACATTTTATGCATGCATTAAGATGACCATACAGCCAGGCACGGTGGCACAGAGCCTTGAGAGGCAGAGGTGAAAGGACAAGGCCTCACCCCAGCCAGTGGTGCATCGGGTGCTTCTGTGTGGGCTCTGGGGTTTGTTTTCTTTGTGGTTGGTTTTTTTGTCAGTTTAGCAAATGCCTATTTAATGTCATAATGATGGGTAATACTTTCACAACAAAGGTTTTATCTTGCTCTCTGAGATTCTGAAGTACCTTGGCCAAACTAGCTTTTCTATTAGTTCCCTAAAGAATATTAATTAACTAGTGCAAGCATAATTATTGACTCTGTGAATAGTCATGGATTTTGAAATCTGTTGGTGTGTTTTGGAGGCTGGGTAAACTAGAACACTTGCCTGGCAAATGAGAGTGAGACTTGGGGTTTCTCCAACCATAGCTCTTACAAGAAAAAAAATCTGTTTTGGGTTATGCATACACTATATTTTTTTTATATTTATACATGCACTTCATTCCAAAGCTGGTAATAAATAATACCAGAATTGTATATAGAAATGAAGACAGAGTATGTCCCTTAAATGACCATTTTTCCTTTTTTGTTAATTACAGCTGCTGAGATAGAAAGATTCAGTGCCATGTTCCAGGAAAAGAAGCAGGAAGTTCAGACTGCAATCTTACGAGTTGATCAGCTTAGTCAGCAACTAGAAGATTTAAAGAAAGGAAAACTGAATGGGTTCCAGTCATACAATGGCAAGTTGACAGGACCAGCAGCGGTGGAGTTAAAACGGCTATACCAAGAGCTACAGGTAATTGTCTGAGCCTGGGGCCTCGGCCTTACTTAGAGGGACAAAACATTCAGATTTCAGTCTTCAACATTTCCATTTCTCTGGCTTGGAGAGATGGCTCAGAGCTCTTGAGCAGCAGACCCGAATTCAGTTAGCAGCACCACATGGCCGCTCACAGACATCTGTAACCCCACTTCCAGAGATCTGATGGCCTCTTCTGTCCTGCAGTTACTGTACATACACGATGCACATACATACATGACAACAAAACACTCATATACATAAAATAAGATACATACAGAAACCTAAACACATTTCCACTCCTCAGAAGGTTTTGTGGTTTTTTTTTTTTTTTTTTTTTTTTTTAAGCACTTGCTACAACAGGGTATGGGATCATTTAATGAGGGCATTGCACTACAGACAGGATCACTGAGCCAATTGTGTATGATTTTAAAGGGTATTTTTTGTGAGATATGTTGTGAAGCTATTTTGGTGAGGTAGCTTTTTGGTCTACAGTTAAGTATTTAAGTGTGTTTTGCCTCCTGTTTGGTTTACATACACAAATAGGAATGTGTGAGTATGCAAGTAGGGTGCTAGTATTATGGGCTTCTGAAGAGTTTACCAAGATAATTGCCTAATCTTCCACATGGGATACATTCTAATGGTGTCTAGTCTCTCCTGTTCCATTTCTATTTTAAATATCAGTTATAGGGAATGGTGAAATTGCTCAGTGAATAAGAGCACTTGCTATTCTTCCAGAAGAGTATTTTGGTTCCCAGTACCCAGGTACACCAGGTGACTCACAACGGTCTATAGTTCCAGCTCCAAGGATCCAACACCCCCTCTTCTGGCTTTGGCAGCATAAACTTGCACAGACACACACATAAACAAACAATAATAAAATAAGTGCCAGTTGTAGCCCAGTAAAATGAGTGCTGTGTTTTGAATTTAGGGCTGTCTTTGTGATCTTCCTGTCACTCACATAGTTAAAGTTCCTCATTCAAAAGTCTGGGGTTTGCCTCCTGGATTCAGAGAGTTGCTGCAGGGACTACCTCCCCAGGGTTCTAGGCTTGGCCTTATAGAGCACTGCTGACCCTTGTCCTGCGTGTGCTTTGAAGAGGGTGAATAGTTGAGGATGTTTGTCTTGTCTTTAGTCTATAAGCACTCTGTTGAGCATGAACTCAAGACTAACCTGTGTACAAAGCAAGATCCTATTTCACAAAACAAGCCAGGTGGTGGTGGCTTTAATTCAGCACTCTGGAGGCAGAGGCAGGTGGATCTTTGTGAGTTTGAGTCCAGCCTGATCTACAGAGCTAGTTCTAGTGCAGGCTCCAAAGCTACAGAGAAACCCTGTCTTGAAAAACAACCCTGGGGATGTTGGTCAGTTCTTGCCCGCCATTATGTACAAAGTCCTGGATTTAATTTCCTGCACCAAAACTCAAACAAAAGCTGCTTGTGTGCTGGTTTCCCTGTGCTGGACCTGCTTCTACCCCATTCACTCTTCCCTCCCTCCCTCCCTCCCTTCTTCCTTTCATCTCCCTGGAATTGAGCTTTTGACCTCTTCCTTCCTTCCTTTCTTCCAGTTTGTTTTTTATTTTTGTTTGTTTTTGTTCTTGAGACGGGGTTCCCTGGCTGTCCTGAAATTCACTCTGTAGACCAGACTGGCCTGGAACTCAGATCCTCTTGCTTCTTCTTCTTTAGTGTAAGGACTAGAGGGGTACACCACCACACCCAACTAAAAATTTGACCTTTTAACTCATATAAATACATTTTTTAACTTTAGAAATTGTTCCACTTTATTAAAATAAAGGGCAAATATTCTATCCATAAATTCTGTTTTCCAAAACAATTTGGGGGGGTTCATCTTGTTGCTGAGATAACACATTAATATTAAAAAGCAAAGAGTCTTCTGCTTCTAGGTCACTGCCAGGTTGTGGGGAGCTTGCTCTGCCGGAAATTAAAACTTAGAATCGAGTATTCTCCAAAGCAGAAATAACACATTGTGATTTCAAGCAACTCTATTTTCTAACATGCACAGCTGCCTGTCAGAACAACTGAGCTAAGTCAGAACAGCCCAGCAAGAAACAGAAAAGAAGTCAGGAGATCTGAGGTTGTCATATAAACTATTAGTTCCTTGCTGTCCTCCTTACTCTACTGTAGTTGGTGATTTTACTCTTTTGGGGCCTGCCACCCAGTTCCCAAATAAACACACACGGAGACTTTCTCTTACGTTTGAGTGCCCGACCTTAGCTTGGCTGTTTCTAGCCAGCTTTTCTAACTTAAATTGCCTCTGGGCTTTTACCTTTATTATCCTATGTCTCCGTGGCGGGCTGGGTGGCTGGCCAATGGTGCCTTCCTCGCCTCCTTTTCTCGATCCTCCTCTTCTCCTACCTGTCCTCTCTGCCAGCTCCCTCCCAGTTCTGTCTCTGTCTAGATACTGGCTGTTCAGCTCTGTATTAGACCAATCGGGTGTTTTAGACAGGCACAGTAATACAGCTTCACAGAGTTAAACAAATGCAACCTAAAAGAATGCAACAAATGTTCTACAGCACAAATGAATGTAACACATTTTAAAATAATATTCCACAGCATTCTATAACCTTAATAAAGGGTCTGTGTTACTGCAACAAGTATATCACTAGCCATGAATTTCGGAATTAGTTACTATGTATTTCTAACATAGGGCCATTGTAGAAATGGCCTGGCCATCACATGTCCACAGTTTACTTTCATGATCTGCATAAGCACGCCTGTTAGTGAAGACATGACACTGAGATGCACCCTAATGTCCAGGATCTGGTGTTTGGCAGACAGCAATGGAAGAGAGAGAAGTATTGTAGTCATTTTTATTTGAGTGGTCTTTATTATAACAAAATCAGTTCAAAGTACTGATGTACATTCAAATGTACATTCAAAAATGGCTACAGACATTTGTTTATAGAAATTGGGTTTCCTGTGCCCCAAGTGGGCCTTAAACTTGGTATGCTTTTAGCCAAGACTAGCTTCAAATTCCAGATCTTCCAGATCTCCTTGCTCCCACGCCTCAAGTAGTAGGGTTGTAGGCATAAGCTACCTTCCCTAGCTTCTTTATTATCAGTCTAACTTGGTGTTTCTGTTTGATCTCAGAAACTCTTCATGCATCAGCAATTTTGTCACCTGACTCTTTTGGTAGTTCACACATGTATTTCTAAGTTTTTGAAAAGTAAATGAGTTGTCTGTTTTTTTTATTTGGACAGTATCTCTCTGTGTAGCCCTTGCTGGTTTGGAACTCTGAGATGCACCTTCCTCTGCTTCCTGAGTGCTGGGATTAAAGATGTGTGCCACCACACACAGCTACTGTGAGATCTTAACCAGCTGCTTTTTATTTGTATTTTATGTACACTGGTGTTTTGCCTGCATATATGTCTGTGTGAGTTTGTCTGATCTGTTGAAACAGATGTTACAGACACTTGTAAGCTGTCATGTGGGTGCTGGGAATTGAACCTGGGTCCTAAGAGCCAGTGCTCTTAACTGCTGAGCTATCTGTCCAGCTCTCCGGCTGCTTTTTAGAGTGCCTTAGTCCACTTTGTGGGGATTAACACTTTCTAACGGTGTTGTCGTTTGGATTTATGGAGTCTAAACCCTTGCCAGCTGTGTAGATGACCATCGTGCCATGGCAGAGCAGACAGCCCTGAAGACACATAATGCTTCTTGATTCATGTGTGGGACTCATGTGGGACCCTGCCTACTAGACACCTGACAGGGTGTAACTAATGCAGCTGTTAAGTGATGGTCTCTACTTTGCAGATTCGTAACCAGCTTAACCAGGAACAGAATTCTAAGCTCCAGCAGCAGAAGGAGCTCTTGAATAAGCGCAACATGGAGGTGGCCATGATGGATAAGCGGATCAGCGAGCTGCGTGAACGCCTGTATGGCAAGAAAATCCAGGCATGTGAGAGAGTGGGCAGCTGTGAGCTAAACTACTACTAGTGTTTCATCTAAAAGTTGCCAGTTGTTGCTGCACCTCTGGTACATACTGAATCCCAGTACTTAGGATGTGGAGGCAGAAGAGTTGTAAATTAGGGGCCAGCCGGGACTACATAGGGGGATTGTGTCTCAACAACAAAAATCTTGAACAAAATGCCATAGTTATATTTTCAAAAATGCTTGCTTTTCTAAATTTCACAGATGGAAAACACCCTGAACAAAACTGAAACAGTGCAGGAATATCCCCAGGAAAATGGCAGTCTCTCCCTCATTCTCCACAGCTGGCGATAGCTAGTGCAGAGTCTTTCACCTAATCCAGACACAAAGGGGTAGAAAAGGGTAGGATCCCATGGAAACGGGAGTACGTTAGTTGGTCTGCACCTTGCCTGAGATCACCATCGTTAGTATCTAACACTGTACCATGGTCCAGAGTCTGCCTGCCCTTCCCCACCCCCCTAGTCCTGATGCCTCCCAGTGTGAGTGGGAACCAGACGACACCTCGTGTCTGAATGGACGCCCCATCCAACCCCTCTACACCATCGGCACCTGGGGCGGGTGTCTTCCCTGCGCTGGCTTCCCGTGCACATGCTTAGACAGTTTGGTGACAGAGGTGCCCTCTTGCCAGCCTCAGTCGCTACGAATGATGCTCGGGAACTGCCTTCAATAATGTGTTGAAGGATAGCTTCACGTGATGTTTGTCTCTCAAGATTAACAATACAGAGGCCGTGACGGATGAGATTCTGTGTGCTTACTTATGTAGAGTAGCTAGAGAGTTCTGACAGCCTCTCATTGAACTTAGGATTTCAGAGAATCTTGACCCTGCTCTTACCCTCACTGCAGCTGAACCGTGTGAACGGCACATCGTCGCCGCAGTCACCCCTGAGCACATCTGGTCGGGTTGCTGCTGTGGGTCCTTACATCCAGGTCCCCAGCGCTGGGGGATTTCCTCTTCCTGGGGACCCTGTAAAGCCCCAGTCTCTAAGCATTGCCTCAAGTGCTGCCCACGGAAGATCCAAATCTGGTAAGTCGGTCACCCCGGTCCTCTCCAGGGAGGCGTGGGGAGAGAGTGGTGTGGAGGTGGCCGGCAACCCCTGCCCCACTCCAGGTCTCTGGGCTCTATAAAAACAGTGGCCCTCAAACAAGAACAAATTACCTTTACTGATCTGGAGGTCTCCACTGTGCATTTCAAACCACAAATAATAAATCAGCAGGGTGCATGTAGCACAGGCTTCTTTACCCCTAGGAGGCGAGGCAGGGGCTGCCTTCCTGTAGGCAGCCCTATAGCTGCTCCATCTGCAACAGTCAGAGAGCCCACAGCCTTGGGTTGGGTATGGGTGTGGCTCAAAGCCATGGATTGACTCTCCATGGAGCATGAGGTCAGGGCCAGGAGAGGAAAGGAAAAAACCCCACAGACCCTTTCTTTGGTGTTTGCAGTTGCTCGTTGTGATGATCAGGCCTCCAGCACTGTGCTCTGAGTGCACACACTGCATGGCGGCGTTCAGACAGGCATAGGGCTCTTATGTGAAGACATGATTGCTTTTAAACCAATAGATGTGTGCTGACATGCTGTGGCTAGAGCACTCGGGAGGCAGAGGTGAGAAGATGGCTGCAAGTTCAAGGCCAGCCTAGGCTACACAAGGAGACCCTTTCTAAAAATTCAGGGTTGTGGTTAAGAGTACTGGCTGCTCTTTCAGATGTCCTAAGTTCAATTCCCAGCAACCACATGGTGGCTCACACCCATCAGTAATGAGATCTGGTGCCGCCTTCTGGCCTGCAGGCATACATGCAGGCAGAACACTGTATACATAATAAGTAAGTAAATCCTTAAAAATAAAATCAGGGTTTCCTTACAGTAAGACTTGCAAGGACTAGGGTTGGCTTGTATTCACAGGATCAAGAATCTGTATTGCATAGTAAATGTGGATATTAAATTTGTGAAAATATTGTCCTGATTAAAGCCCAAGCTTTGAGTCCCCTCTCCCCCCCAGAATTAGTAACCAGTTTCTGGTAGCCTTTTGTGCTGCTTGCTTGCCTTTTTTGGGGGGTGGGGTGGGGGATTATGTTTGAGACAGGGTCTCACTGTGTGGCCTTGGCTGGCCTGGAATGCACTATGTTGAAGAGGCTGGCCTTGAGCTCACAGACATACTCCTGTCTCTACTTTGCTGGGGAAAAGTCATGCATCACCACACCAGGTATTTTTGCTTTCTGTAGCTTGGCATCTCCTATGCACAGCTACATCTGCCATTCTGGCTCCTTCTGACACTAGCCAAGGGGGCTTGCTTCCCCCTCCTTCATGGGACAGAACCCACTCAGACCTCTTCATGACCAGGTCTTAGCAGTCTGATGGGTTCTGTGCTTGGCTTGACTCCCTCACTGCATCATCCATTGGTCCCCTACCCATGGTGTGTGTGTTTCAGTGGCAAAAGAGCTCTGTCCTTCTCTGTCCCACTCCTACTTAAGTGCCGTGTAGCCTCATAAGGTTACCAGACGATGTCTTTAACCTCATTCTTTCCATTGTAGCTGAAAGCAGCTTGCACAGGTTTCCTGTGTGAAGCCAAGCTGGGATCAGGGTCTCAGCTGTGGAGCTAGGATGAGAATTCTCCTTAGGGGACTCTGATCCCTGGTTTGCGATCCTGGTTCTGTGTTACACAGATGGCTTCAGTAGATGTAGAGCGATCAGCAGATGGACAGTATCAGACCTGGACGTCGGGCCTGAGTGCAGCTCCTCACAGCACTTTGCAAGCCTGCTTGTAAACTGTATGTCACTGATAGCCTTATCGGGGCATTTCTGATATAGAACACAGACTGAATCAATAATCAGTTGTTTTTTCCAAACTGACAAAGGACTGTTAATCCCCCCTCCCCCTGCACTTAGAAGCAATGGTGTGCTGCTAATAAATACACTCGCCCCTTCTAATCCAGTTATGGAGTTGGGGGAGGAGCCCATACATGGTCATCCACAGTCAAGGTCGGTCACCAGGTGACAGATGCTGGCATAGAGAGGGTTATTATGGATGTGTGACGGGAGAATTAAGATGAACTGCTGGGCATAGTGGCATACACTAGGAGGCTGAAGCAGAAGAAATTAAAGTTCTAGGCCAGGCTGGGCCACATAATGAAGCCCTATCTCAGAAAAAACGAAGGAGATTTTCTGACTTGCTTCTGAGACTGACTTCTCATCATAATTGGAGGCTTTGCAATACAAAATACTAAGTGGCTACCTGTGATATCTACCTTATCTGGAAGAAAAACTTTGTTTCTTGGTCCTGTCGTGGCTGTGGGATTTGAGGCTACTGGGCAGCCATATGTAATCCCATGACCCTGAGAGCAGAAAACCTCATCTCAGCCACTTACTCACACCATGGGCCTCCAGCTGGCCTTGCCCTTCTAGCACGCTGAGTTTTCACCTGTGTGCCTCTGGTGAGTTTCAAATAGCCCTACTCCAGTCACCCACCACAAGGCAGCGAAAGCTCACCCACTTGTCAGAAAGAGGGTGATTGTGTTAGGGCCAGAATGTCTCACCAGTGCTAGGCTAGCCCTGCCTTGGAGCCCTGAGACTGACTTAGCACTGTAGTCCCTGAATGGCACAAACCAGCTGGAGAGTGGAACTATAGAGCATGCCCTGCAGGCCCTGCAGAACGTGGAGCAGCTTACACTTAGGACTTGAAGCAGCTGGGACAGATGAAACTCTTTGCTGCTGCTCAGTTATCCCCCGCCCCTGTCTAATTCCTGCCCATGCCTAGCTGCTGTGGGATTAGAAGCTGGCAGCCAAATCATCCACACCTGTGCCTGTCAAAAAGCATCAGAGGCCTAAGTCAGGGCGTACAGCTGACTCAAGTTTCAGGCCACTTGTGTGCACCTTCTCAGTTTGGAAAATGCTCTATATTAAACATCTCTTCTGAATTTCCTGGGAGCTTGGGTTGATGATGCGCTTCCTAATCGTTGCAACAAAATGTTAGCTGCTCCCGCTGCTGCCCAATCAGAAAGAACTTGGACTGGCCTCTTGTGGCCAGATTGTTTTAGAGGGGGAAAGAATTCCTCACATTAAAGGAGAAATTTTATTCTAATAATGGAAATCATACAAATCAAATCTATTATGAAGCCAAATGATAAGTCTTTTCATGTTGCTGTATGTGATTGTGTAGAAGCAGGGCTTGGTAGGGTAGGTAAGTGCTGCTGTGTTCTGTGCTGTGGATGTTGGAGGTGACCTGTATCCCAGTGTGAGGCAGCCCTGGGGACCACAGTGGCCAGATGACTGCCAAGATCACTGCTTGCACTTATGCAAAGATCTGTGAGCTTTTGAGCAAATTAATAAGCATGCAGGTGTTGGTTGGTGGTTTGAGTAATGGAAGTCCCAGTGCTGTATTTGTTCCTGACTCAATTCATTTTATCATCCTTTCCCTTAAATTCTATGCTCTTTTCAAGCTAATGATGGAAACTGGCCGACATTAAAGCAGAATTCTGCTTCAGCCAAGTCAACTCAGATGGCTGGTGGAGACTGGAAGGACTCAGCCATGGAGGGGGCCCTAAAGCAAGGTGCCATCTCAAGCCAGCCTTTGCCCTTGTCAGCACTGGGAGCTACAGAAAAGCTGGTAGGTCATCTGGCTTCACTCTGCCCCAGTGAGTTTCTATGCTGTTCTGATCTTCAGCTCAAGGGTGTGAGGTAGCATGAAGACAAGTCCTACACAGCCTGTGCATGCTCAAGTGCAGACCAGTGGTGAGCCTGATGGTGTCTTTGGCCTTCTGGAGGCTTATAGCCCTACTGTGTGCTGTTGTGAATGGAAATGTGCTAAACTTCCAAAGAGTAACTGTGTATTTTCTTCCTGTTAACTCAGGGCATCGAGATTGGCAAAGGGCCACCTCCCACCCCTGGGGTAGGCAAGCCACTGCCCCCAAGTTATGGAACATATCCAAGTCCTGTGCCCCTGGGCCCAGGGTCAACAAGCTCCCTGGAGAGGAGGAAAGAAGGCAGCTTGCCCAGACCTGGTGCAGGCCCAAGTCGGCAGAAACCCGCCCCACCACCCCCAGCAGGCAGCGCTCCCCAACCTGGCTCCTCACAGCAGATTCAACAGAGAATCTCAGTGCCACCAAGTCCCACATACCCACCAGCGGGGCCACCTGCCTTTCCAACTGGAGATGGAAAACCTGAGCTTCCACTGACCGTGGCCATTAGGCCTTTTCTGGCTGATAAGGGGTCAAGGCCACAGTCTCCCAGGAAGGGACCTCAGACAGTAAATTCAAGTTCCATATACTCCATGTACCTCCAGCAAGCCACACCACCTAAGAATTACCAGCCACCAGCGCATGGCGCCTTAAATAAGTCAGTTAAAGCAGGTAAGTTGACTGTATATTCTCTGAAATGAAGGAAGTTATCCCTTAAATAAGATCCATGTCCTTGCATGGTACTTAGGATAAAACAATTCTTACATAAAGTATAGGATGTCAGTTAGGAATGGAAATAATTGCAGGCAAATTCACTCTGATTTCCTACCTGGTATCCATGTCACTTAGTAGTAAATCTGGATGGATAAGACTTATGGAATTTCATTTTTTTCCTGCTTCAGGGTAACTTGTGCCATTAGTTATCCCGTGTTTGGGGGTGAACCTGTTGGTCATCAGTAAGTCAGCATCCTGAGCGTGGGCAGGACAGCCTGGAGTGGGTGACTGAGCAGGGACCTTCCAGGAGGGCAAGTAGGAATACAGCACAGCTGTGCATACCTCATGGAGGTCAGAGAGTTTCCCCTCCTAGCTGGGGGGTTCTATGGGCCGAGTCAGGGCTGCAGCATCCAAACTTGTAGTTTAATGCCTGGGTGTATCTAGCCATCACCTGCCAAAGACCTCCCAAGTAGTGTGATCTGTGGGCACCGTTCTGGCCATGGGAGAAGCTTTTGAGCCATAGGTCAGATGTGTCCTGCTTCAAAGAGCTAGGTATATTCATGTTGCCTGAATCTGTCCCAGGCTCAGATGCAGATTTAGTGGATTTGGTGTTTTTCCCTTGGCGGGAAAACAAAGCACACTTATTGGAGTGGGGAAACTCAGGCCGGTAACCTTTTCTTTTGAAAAAGCCTCGTCTTGGAACCAAATATAAAACACAGTGTAAAGGAGGGAGTGGAGGATCTTGGAAAAGGGTTGTTGAGGATTCAAAAATCAGAAGCCACCAGCAATAGTAGCTTCTGTGTCATCAAGTCAGTGCCTGTCACTCAGCCAGGATGAAATTGTTCTGTCCTCTGCTTCTCCTCCAGTGTATGGTAAGCCGGTCCTCCCGTCAGGATCAGCATCTCCGTCACCCTTGCCATTTCTCCATGGGTCCCTGGGCCCAGGCGCTACACAGGCCCCGCCTCCTTCAGAGTGCACTGAGAAAGAGCCAGAACAGGAAGGTCCCCCTGTACCTGGAGAAGGCAGCACTGTGGAAACCCTGCCACGGCCACTGAGTCCCACCAAACTCACACCCATTGTGCACTCACCACTTCGTTACCAGAGTGATGCGGACCTGGAGGCTCTCCGCAGGAAGCTGGCCAATGCACCCCGGCCCCTGAAGAAGCGCAGCTCTATCACAGAGCCGGAGGGCCCTGGAGGACCCAACATCCAAAAGTTGCTGTATCAACGCTTTAACACCCTGGCTGGTGGCATGGAGGGTACCCCTTTCTACCAGCCCAGCCCTTCACAGGACTTTGTGGGCACCTTGGCAGATGTGGACAATGGAAATACCAATGCCAATGGCAACTTAGATGAGGCTCTCCCTCCTCGGCCCACAGCCCCAGTTCCTGATGAGCTTGCCCCATCCTCAGATGCCAACGATAATGAGTTACCCTCCCCAGAGCCAGAGGAGCTCATTTGCCCCCAAACGGCTCATCAAACTGCTGAGCCTGCTGAGGACAACAACAACAATGTGGCCACAGTACCTTGCACAGAGCACATCCCAAGTCCTGTGGCTGAGGCTCCTTCAGAAGAGGGACAAGTCCCTCCAGTACCACTCTCCCCCGCCACCCACCCTCCGGCAACATCTGCGGTGGGTACCCTTTGTAGACCAAAGCCAGGCAGGCCCTTGCATGCAGGGTTAACTTGGGGACAGGATAGTCAGATGATCACACACCAATAGTCCCTGCTAAACTCGTTGGCATTGACACCTGAATGACAGACACAGGAAGAGAAACAGTGAGCCTCCATGAGGTCAATATTGACAGCGCAGAGAGGGTTTGGGGTCATCTCGGGGAATCTGCATATACTTTTTTTTTTTTTTTCCACTCAAGACTCTGTTTCAAGACAAAGTTTCTCTGTGTAACTGCCCTGGCTGTCCTGTAACTCTCACTCTGTAGACCAGGCTGGCCTTAAAGTCAACAGAGATCCTCCTGCCTCTGCCTCCCCAGTGCTGGGATCACAGGTGTGCACCATCACTGCCCAGCCCACACAAAGCTTTCTTAATGGGACCAGTAGAGATGAACTCACGCCCTCCTACTAATCTTCCTAGAACTAACAGCCTCAGCTAGCCATCCTCTTTACAGATGCTGGCCAGGCCCTTGTAGGGCAGTCACCAGGGTTGCCTTAGTTCGTCCATCCTCACAGCAATGTCTTGGATTGGTCCTTGCCTTGGGTGTGTCACCAGACACTGAAATGCTTCCTTCCCTACAGAGCAAACGAACCAACCTGAAAAAGCCTAACTCTGAACGGACAGGGCATGGGCTGAGAGTGCGCTTCAATCCCCTGGCACTGCTTCTAGATGCTTCCTTGGAAGGCGAGTTTGATCTGGTGCAGAGGATCATCTATGAGGTGAGCCACGATTTCATACATGCTGTTGAGAGTTTGAAGGGCTGAGTTTCACGTACTCTGTGTCCTAGGTGGAAGACCCTAGCAAACCCAACGATGAAGGCATCACCCCCCTACACAATGCTGTCTGTGCTGGCCACCATCACATCGTGAAGTTTCTGCTGGACTTTGGTGTCAATGTAAATGCTGCTGACAGTGATGGATGGTGAGAGCCCATGGCGGGTGGGGAGTGGAGCCGGGAGGTGGTGGCACACATCTTTAATCCCAGCACTCTGGAGGGATCTCTGAGTTTGAGGCCAGCCTGGTCTAGAGTGAGTTTCAGACAGCCAGAGCTACACAGAAACAGTCTCAAAAGACAAAAAAAAAAAAGGAAGTTGAGAATCATAAGAGGAAGAATACCCTTCATTCATGCCCCGCGTTTCGTTGTCATCAGCGTTTTGCAGTTTCTGCCCCTTTCTCTCCTGCTGGACACCGCTGTTTGTTCTCCGTAACCCTTACTAGCACTGTACTTACTTGCTCTTCCTGTTTGCAGACGTTCTATAGAAATTTCCATGAAAAATAACCTCAGAATTCCCGTCAGTATTTAGATTTAGGTGTTTGTGAATATTTCCATTTGTCTTCAGGATTATTGGTCTGCTATATGATTATTTTGAACTGCCAGACAGCTCTTACCTATTTTTTTTCAAGTTGTGGTAAGACAGTCAGGAGGATTCAGGGCAGGGAGATTGCTCAGTGGGTAACGTGTCTGCTGTGAAGGGAGGCAATCCCTAGTACCAATGTAAAATCTGGTGTAGTGGTACACGCCTGTAATCCATATCTGGGGCATGATGGACTTGCTGGACAGTCAGTCTTACCAGAACAGTTCCAAGTTCAATTAGAGACTATTTAAAAACAGGTAGATAATTAATGAAGACGACACCCCAACATCATCCTTCAGGCTCTACCTGCACCTACACAGGGAGTATACACATCATCTCAGCCAGTTGTAAATACATATTGCCTTAAGTGTGTCATGTTGATACTGCTCTGCAATGTACACCTACTATTATATAGGCCATTTCTTGATCCGAATCAATCCTGTCACCCTTTTCCAAAGATTTACACACAGTCTAAGTAATTAATCAAGACTTTAAAAACTAGAAACTTGGAAAGTGGATATGGCATCTCACACCTTTAATCCCAGCACCTGGGAAACAAAGGCAGGTGGATCTCTGAGTTCAAGGCCAGCCTGAACTCAGCGTGAGTTCCAGGACAGCCAGGACTATTACACAGAGAAACCCTATCTCAAAAAACAAAAGACATGTAGAAACTTGGGACTTCAGAGATGCCTTGGTGGTTAAGAACATTGTATGCTCTTTCAAAGGATGCAGGGTTACTTCCCAGCACCTGCATGACAGCTCAGAGCCATCCATACTACAGTCCCAGGAGATCACCTGATACTGCTTCTGGCCCCTTGCATGCACATGATGCATATAAACACACACAGGCAGAACACCCATACATCAAGATTAACCACCAAATACCTCAATAAACACACACAGGCAGAACACCCATACATCAAGATTAACAACAAATACCTCAATTACCAGAACACCTAGATACTTGCACAAAGGTAAGGTACTTTCATCAAAATTCTTGAAGGCCTGTGTCACACGGGCCATAGCCCAGGGTGGTGCACCCGTTCGACACAGACTATACATGTTTCCCGATCTGGTTCTAGGACACCGCTGCACTGTGCTGCGTCTTGCAACAGTGTCCACCTCTGCAAGCAGCTGGTGGAGAGTGGAGCCGCTATCTTTGCCTCCACCATCAGTGACATTGAGACTGCTGCAGACAAGTGTGAAGAGATGGAAGAGGGTTACATCCAGTGTTCTCAGTTTCTATATGGTATGTCAGTGCTTCCCCTGCCGACTCAGTGAGCAGCCCCGGCTTAAGTGCTCAGTGCCCATACACTCACCCCAAACATCTGAAAATCCTGTTTGTACAAACCTACAGCCCTAGCACTTCACAGACAAGCAGCAGGCCAGCCTGGCCTACATAGTGAGACTCTGCCTTAAACGAAAATTACATTAGGAGGATTCTGTTCTGGTTGCTGAAGAGTAAGAGCGCCCTAGACTCAGTGAGTATGGTAGTGGCCCAGCACTCAGGAGGCAGAGGCAGGTGGGTCTCTGAGTTCAAGGCCAGCCTGAACTACAAAGTGAGTTCCAGGACAGCCAGGGTTTTTTGTTTGGTTGGTTTTTGTTGTTGTTTTTGTGGGGTGGGGGTGCCCCGGGGTCCCAGGACTGGGAGCTGCTGAGCCAGGCTGCACTGGTCTACACACACAATCTTGCTGCTGGGCCCCTGAGGTGGGACTGCTCCACCTTGGGGCCTTCTACATACTTCAAGCACCTAGCAGTGAGGGGCATGTCCTAACCACGTTGCCAGTGTCAGAAGTGCAGGAGCTCAACCGTGTCCTCTGCTAAGCAGGTACAAGTCACTGGTTCCACATACAACTTTGAGAAGTTTCTGTGTGTGGCCTGGTGGTACAAAGGATCACAGCCAAACTACAGTTGATATCAAACTCCCCCAACAAAGTTCTTGAGCATTAATGAAGCTGAGCAGGCCCAAGGGCCCTGGCAAACCCAGCCCATGTGAGGAAGAGGCTCTGCTAAGGGAAAAAGGTTTCTCAGCAATGACAGCACAGGACTGAAATTAGACCCCGTGTGATAATCTGCTTACAACACCCAGGGTGCAAGCCACCACGTGCAGCTGGTTTGTTGCTACTCAACACAGTCACAGCTCCCTCTCTACGACTGCCCAAGCTCACCTCTACCTCTGTTGGTCACCCTCTGCTAAAACATGACTATCTTTTTTTGGTCCCAGGGGTACAAGAGAAGCTGGGAGTGATGAACAAAGGCACTGTGTATGCTCTGTGGGACTATGAGGCCCAGAACAACGATGAGCTGTCCTTCCATGAAGGGGACGCCATCACCATCCTGAGGCGCAAAGATGAAAATGAGACTGAGTGGTGGTGGGCTCGTCTTGGGGACCGGGAGGGCTATGTGCCCAAAAACTTGCTGGGGGTAAGCACTCGTGCACTCAGAGCTAGATACTGGAAGTCAGCTGGCTCGAGCCTGCACAAAAGTCACAAAGACATTCTGAGCATAGGTTTCTCAGCATGGATAGAGCGCTATTGTCCAAGCCCTAGCAGTCTGCTGCGCATATGGGCAAGCCCCCAACTCCCTAGAGTCAGGGCATATAGAGGCTAGAGAGCATCGGGTCGCCTCACTGCTTTGCTCATGGTGAACCTGGGCAAGGACTAAGCCCTGACGAGCTGGGTGTAGTAGCACACACTGTCACCCCAGTGCTTGGTCATTTTTGAACCATTTGTTGTTTGTTTTGTAACCCCTTTCCTCTCCTGAGCTGACAACTGAACCCAGGGCCTGAGCACGTGCTCTGCTGAGCTGAATCCCAACCTCTGTAGTCCTAGCACTTGGGAGGCTGAGGTAGGAGGTTGAAAAGTTAGCTGCTGGCCTGTAGAGTGCAGCAGTGTGGGTTGTCAGCTAGGCTGATGCACAATGGCGTCTGCCTGTCCGTTAACAGAAAGGTTACCTCTTAAGTGCCATCATAAGCCTGGCAGGTGCTTCTTGTTCACTTGGCAAACCTTCCCAGGTGCCAAGGCACGAACCAAGCACTGGTGTTTACACCACGGAGCTTACATTGTCAGGGACCTAGCAGGAAGAAACAGGTTTTCAGGTGTGATAAAAAGGACAGCTGAGGCTAGGTCTGAGCAAGCATGTTTTGGGGAGATTGCTGAGGTGACAGGGGAGGGACATGGAGGCCTTCTCAGGCATCTTTTTGCCCTAACTCTTGTGTGTTGCTTCTCAGTTGTATCCACGGATCAAGCCCCGGCAGCGAACCCTTGCCTGAACTTCTCCTGGAGTAGTACACACACAGTGTCATTAGCTCCCAGGAGCTACTGGAGAGGTTCCAGCTGCCCCGGGAAAACCGAAGCTAGGACAGTCTCATGGTGCTCACTTTAGCAGACAGTATCCACAATGTGAACCCCAGCTTCCAGGTGAGGCCCTTCTCCAGTGCGTACTTTGACCTTCAGAGGACTGCATTTTTGCTAATTACTGTAAATCCAAATAAATACCCAGCTTCCAAGGCACCCACCCACCCCTGTTGCCAGTGAGAAGTCCTGAAACTATGAACCCTGCCAGTTGCCAATGAAGATAAAGCTCTGACTGACTTGGCCGGAAGGTCCCTTCCCATGTGTGACGTCTCTGATCAGCAGAAGTAAGCGGCTGCAAGTTGGCGCTGGCTGCAGCCCTACCGTCCTTGGAAAGTCTCAGAACCATTCTTCCTCACATTCCCGCTCACAACATTTTCTTTCACTACCAAAGGAGCCTGTTTGGAAACTGTCCTGTTTAATTAACATGACAACCTCATGCTGTGGTGGGACTTGCATGCCTCAGCACACAGGGTCATCTGATTCCTACAGCTTTTAGTGTCATCTTTAGCCCCTTTGTGGCCGGAGTTCATTCTGTCGTGAGTACAGTTAGCCACAGGAGTCTGGGCAAGGCCCAGGGCAGGAAAGCCACCAGGCAGACTGGGATGTATTGCAAGTGAGTCAAGCTCTTTTTATACACCAAGATTATTTTTCAGCTAGGCCATTGAAAACTACCAGAATTGTATTGGAAATTTTTCTTCCTTGTTGAAAAACAAGCCCTGAGGCTTGTGAGGCTTGTGCATAACTACATGTGAATCCGTGTATAGGCTTTGGGGCAGTGCTGTACTCAGCTGCCCATTAGTGACTGTACAGGGTGGCGCTGAGCTGTGACCACTGACTCTGTGTGACATGCACAATAAACTGTTGTCTCACACCTACCTGGCTGTGAGTCTTGTGTTCTGGACGCAGGATAGATGCACAAAGTGATGCTGGAGCCTGCTGTGTACTTTCAAAATAAGTTTTAATCATATGCTTTATATACAAAATTACTGTACAGTCATTTAATAAAGTGAAATGGTAAGTGAAAAGTAGAAAACACAATGGTGATGCCTTCCCCTTAGTGACATAGAAAAGGATTGTTCATTGCCCCAGTTAGTGACAAAATAAATGGAGAGTCATAAACAGGCTAAGGCATTGTAAACGGGCTACTGGAGATAGGCAGGGCCCAATGCTAAACTAGGGGCCCGAATGACCACCACCTAATTTGTTTCTGTGGGAACAGGGCCAAAAATCTCTAATAAACCTAGGGATTTATAAACACGGTATAGGCTATATATACTAAAACTTGATTTAGTACTGTAGTGCAGCCTCTCCCAACCTTAGTAAGTATCAACAATACAACATACAATCTTTAAAGCGTTAATCAACTGTGTACATATTGCACTAGGTAAGTGAACACTGCTTCCAGGCACCCAGAGCCCTGAGTACTCAGGCAGGAGCAAGCAGCCTGGACGTGGTAACTCGATGTGCTCAGCTCCCTCGAAGTCACTGGTCTCGTGATTCATAGAGGAGCTTGGTCGCCTGCATAACACCATAAAGCACACTTGGTTCTGGGCCTGACTACAGGGAGCCTATGTGCCTAGGGGCATCACATGGGGCACCCAGCTATGTGTCCACCTCATGAGCTCAGCCTCCCCAACCCTGCCCGTGGTACCTTGTGCATGGCTGCCAGCCATGCCGCTGCCTGCCTCTTGCTGCCGTTTGCATCCTCTCCAGCCATCAGCCTCAGCTGTGTTGCGGCCTCTGCCCCTGGCACTGCGTACTGCAGGAACATGCCTGTGGCTCGAGTGCTACCTGCTGGAGGAAGGAGATGAGGTCTCACATAGGACCTGCTCCGCAAGCAGCCTTGTTGGAAACAGTGGTAAATGAAACTAGCTCCTGCTTCTGTAGAGACCCCGTGTGCAGAGAATGGAAAAGAATATAAAAGGCTTGCGATCACCAGAGCCAGAATCAATAGTACCATATCGTGAGCTTTCACAACCCTGTTCTCTATATCCATGGCATTCTCCGGAAGGCATCATCCTTCAGAGAAACCGCGTGCGTGTGTGCTTTCACCACACACACACACACACACACACACACACACACACACACACACACACACACACGCCAGAGTAGAACAATGAAATACAGAAACTGCTTTAGGAGGCCTGGCAATCAGAAGGTAAGCCAAGCAGACAGTTTCATCTGCCCTGCCTTCACACTTAGAGGTTGGACGTCACAGCTGAGACTTAATGCAGGAACCTTGCCATTCTTCCACAACTCTCAGGGTCCCATGGAGACACTGGGCATCGGCCTGCCAAGCCAAGCCATAGCTCCATGTCTGGGCTATAACCAGCTGCTCTAAGCATTATTTGAATTTAGGCTCTGCCTAGAACAAGCCACTTGAGACAGATCAGTCCTGTCAGGCATGGTTAAATCAAAGCAGCCTGAACACCGTGGGCATACAGAAAAGGCCTGACTTCTTTGCCTCCAGAAGCTCTGGCTCAGAGGGCTAAGCCTGCTCAGAAGTACGTTCTAATTCAAATCTGACTGAGCTGCCCTACCCAAACTGCTGCAGAACTTCCTCTCCAGACTGTGTCTACCATTTGCTTTTGTAAATAAAAATGTACTGAAATGTGACCATGGTCACTGTTGGCTGTGGCTGTTTTGTGCTTTGCATGGCCATCAAAATTTTACCCCCCCCCCCCATGGGAGCTGGAGAGGTGGCTCAGCAGTTAAGAACACTTAATGTTCCCGCAGAGGACCCAGGTTCAGTTCCCAGCACCTACAAATAGTGGCTCACAACTATCTGTAACTCCAGGTCTAGGGGATCCAACACACTGCTCTGTAAAGGCACTGGGCATGTGCATGGTACATAGATACGCAGACATTCATGAGCTTCAGACGATGGGGGAGGAGGACGCGAGTGGACTTCCAGACTCTACCCTTGGCACTAGGATATCTTCAACCAGCTTAATGCTCCATGCTGTATTCCATTAGCCGGGCCCCTCTTACCATGGCCTCAGTAGACGGAGATGGAGGAACTGAGCCAGGGATCCCTGGAGGCAAGCTCCTGGGCACAGCAGTGAAAACTGCCCACTGCATCTGCCTGGGGCCTGGCCTCAGCCTACTGAGGGCTGGCTTGTCAACTCTGCTGACTTCTGGGAAAGAACTGAGCAAACTACTTCATGCTGTCAGGACACACTCTCGCTTTACAGAATCATAAATTGGATCTAATACCTCTCTAATCAAAAGAGATACACCCAACTTCCAGAATCCACTCCAAGGGGCAGAAGCAAAGGGGCCAGAGGAGGAATAGATACCACAGCACGCTGGTAGGAGTGACCCAGGGAGGATGGAGGCTGACCTTCAGAGGCAGGCAGGCTCCCCAGGAGGCTGGTGTAAGTGTGAATATCTTTTTCTACTTGAAGAATGTAGGCGGGCAGAGCAAAGAAGAAACAACCAAGAGTCAGTCAGAAAATGGAAAGCAAGATGCGTCAGGTCAAATCTGCAGGTTCAGAGTGTTCGATGTGCAGTTGAGCCAGCGGGGGTAGGCTAAGACTGAAGCCCAATGACAGCAGCCTGCAAGCAGGCTCTAGGTCAGCCCCCCCCCCACCAGACTGTCTGGAACCTCAGACACTCACTGCATCTGGAGGCCATCTGCAGGGAGATGATCGATGATCTCAGTGACGGTGCCATGGCCACATCAGGCCTCTCCCCTTGTTATCCCAGTCCCGTCTGTGTAGGTTCTAAAGCTACTGACTTAACTAAGCCCCGGAGAGGAGCACGGCACGCCATCTGGGGACCAAGTGCAGTTCCTCCTGTTGCCCATATAGATACTAGAGAGCTCCTGCTCAGGGAAGGCACGTACCTCCGGGAGTGAAGCCTTCTGTGAGAATCTGCACAGTACAGACATGCGCAATCTCAATCTCATGATGGCTGTCCCCGTCCAGAATCAAGCATCTATAACAAAAAAATGGGGCAGTCACGAGACGGAGACCCGAAGCCTACGGAGACCCTGCCCAGTGCCAGTGGGGCTCCGCCTCTTACCTCTGGTTGTTGGAGAGACGACAAACCGTGGTTTCAGGCTTCTCTGAGTCCCCAAAAGTAACAAGGAAGGTAGCTCCTTGGAAGACAAAACCAAACTGCTCACACAGGACCTACTGCTATATCTCCCTGCCCCAGACCATGCACTTGGGATAAAAAAAGCCTTCTTCCTCCACTACCAGATGGGAAAGCAAAGGCTGACACAAATAAAAGCCTTGTGTTAAGGATCCCTTCAGTTAGGCAAAAAGGCAATGAATTAAGGGTCTCAAAAGCTTAAAAGACACTGCTTGAGGTTGGAGAGATGGCTTTGGGTAAAAACACTGATGTTCTCTCAGAGGACCCAGATTCAATTCCCAGCACACACATGGTAGCTCAGAACTGCCTGTAACTTCAGTTCCAGGAGAACAGCACACTCTTCTGACTTCTGTAGACATGTTGTATGTGAACATGTAGGGGAAATATCCATCCACATAAAACAGAAACAGAGGCCCTGCCATGCATCCAAAGCTGTAAGTTTTATAGCAGCCTTCAAAGACGGCAAGTAGGGGTAGTTCATCATCAAGGCCCAGATCGGATAACTCTGCAGCAGATTGGGCAAGACCACTTGCAGAGCAGAGGCTGGCCCTCGCCTGTGGAAGGCACAGCTGTGGGAAGCAGGCCTTACCCCAAAAGAAGTCCCTTGTCCCTCATGCTCCTGGGATATGCCTCTGAAACAGCACCTGCACCTGTTAGAGCTTGTCTGCAGGCCTCTGAGGGCAGGGACACACAGGTTTGACTACTAGTGGCAGCCTGCATCTAGGGAAGGTGCTGCTAGGCCAGGCTCCCTGGTTCCCTGGCCCTCTGGACTGACATCTTAGAACATTCTTGTCTCTGAAGTCCATCTCTAAGTAGGTCCAAAGCAAAGCAGAGGATGAGGGTAAGACACATCACATTTTAAGCATGGCAAGTGGACATGCTGTCACTCACCACTCAGGAGCACCTTGAGCTGCTTGTCATAGAACTCGGCCTCTCGGTGAGATACCAGGGCACACTCGGCACACTGGCGCACTGGGTCCACAAAGCACATGCGCCGAAGTGGCACCTTCTGACTGCAGCACCTGTCACAGAAGCATTTCCCACAGCGGCGGCAGTGGTGCTGAGGGGGTGAAGGCTGGGCGTGAGCACAGTCAATGCAGGTGAGCCTGGCCCACGCGCTAGCCAGCACTGTCGCGACCCTGAAGGCACCTGTAGCTGGGTGTGACTTCCACACAAGGCCAGTGTGGACACAGTGGAGCTCTGCCTCACTCGGGAAAGATGGACCAAAAGAGCCTCCCCGTGCATATGTGTGTGAGTGTGTGTGTCTGTGTGTGTGTCTGAGTATGTGTGTGACTGTGTATGTCTGTATGTGTGTTTGTGTGACTGTATGCGTATTTGTGTGTGTGACCGTGTGTATGTCTGTGTGTGTGTGAGTATGTGTGTGACTGTGTGTCTGTCTGTGTGTGTCTGTGTGTGACTGTGTGTATGTGCGCGCGCGCGCGGGGGGGGGGGGGCGGCTAGGGTTTAACCCAAGGCCTTTATACAATTGAGGTGAGGCATTCAATCACTCAGCTACAACCCAAGCCCTTTGACCCCTTGCCGCGCAGCACGTGCTGTATCTGAGTCTCCTTGGGAGCTCAGTGCTGACTGTTGGGGGCCTTCACCAGTAACTGAAACAGCTTAGCAAAATGGCCTGTAAGGTCAGGTCCTCTGAGGGAACTGGGCTTCCCCAGAAAGAACTCAGTCCTACTGGGACCTGCCCTGTATCTGCACACACATACCACCACCATGGCCTCAGCTTACCTTTCTGGTGATAAAGTCAAATTTGGCATCACACTGCATACATCTTGGACACTAGGAGAGAACAGGCACAGTATTATTATCCGGCTGTCACGTGGCTAACTACTGAAACAGAACCAAGAGGTCCCAGGAAGGCCACCAAGAAAGCCAACTCTGCCAGCAGGAGCAGCCCGTATGGAACAGCCAGGCAGGACAGCCCCAGGCGAGGAGCCAGACGAGGCTGGTCAGGCCACAGCCCAAGGCTCTCCGTTAGAACAGCTTTAAGGCTGCAGGCGCCCAGCAGAGGCCTGGCCTGGATGTCCAAAAGCCAGTGTTTTATGGGCTACAAAGGTATACGGTTTGACTTTTTTGCAGGAGAGCTCAGATGCAGAAGGGCTTGATTCCTTCAGGCTCCGGGTGTAGGAGCTCATTCTAGCTGCTTCCCCTCCTCCTGTTACAGGAGCCCAAGTTGAGTGCTGTGAAGTGAACACAACATTCCAGGGCAGTCAGTGTCACCCTGCTATAAATAGGAAGTGCAGGAAGCTTAGGAAGTAGGGCTCTAGACTCTGGGATGTAGTTGACTGAGCGCATGCCTGACTAGGGCCTGTGAAGGAGCAGCTAGAGCAGAACACAGGATGAGAGGTCCCCAAGAGGCTGCCGCACAGGAGGAGGTGGACGGCTCTGAGCCTGGACTGCCGGACAAATGGTCTCCTGTACATGTGGGATGTGCACACGGGGGGGGGGGGGGGGGGTAGGCCAGGATGGCATGGAAGATGAGGGCATGAGGTGTGGCTGCACATTCGCCTCAACAGGGAAGAGGCTGGGTCTACTCACAGTGCTTGCCTCCCTCTGCTGTAGCGGTCAGCTACACGTTTCTTCACAGCAAGACCCCCAGCAAAAAGTGTCCTCTCCAGATGACCCAGTCCCATCAAAGCCAGGGGATTCTAATGTCTTCAGATACTGAGGACCTTGGCTCTGTGGCCACCAGCTGGTTATGCCACGGGTCACCACAACTTAAGAAGTACATTCTCTCCACAAACTCACAGCTCTGCCAGAGCCACTGTCCCTGTGACAGGACACACCCCGGGCCGCTCACTCCACTCTAGAAGGCTGGACCGCACAGCATGCAAGGAGCACTGCCTTCGTTCTGAACAAGTCATGCTAACCGGACACATGGAGCTCACAGGATGAACAGGTCAGGGAGGCCTGGCCCAACCACACGTAAGAACAGAGATGACCAATGCCTGTACCCAGGACAGCACACCAACCAGGAGAGAAGACCCATGCCCACACCACCACTTTGCGCACTGGCTCCTCAGTACTTAAAACACTCATGTCGGGGCTGGAGAGGTGGCTCAGCAGTTAAGAGCATCAGCTGCTCTTTCAGAGGACCCGGGTTCAGTTCCTAGCACTGACACCAGACAGCTCACAACTGCCTAGAACTCCAGCTCTAAGGATACCTGCACTTGCGCTCACATAATTAAAACTAGGAAGGTTTTTAAAGGCTCGTGTTTACCAAATTCTGACAATCATACATGTACAGGGCTACCTGCCCAGGTGCCTGTGAAGCTGAGGCTGTCTGTCTCCCCTGCTGGAGTGAGTACCCAGCAGCACCTTGGGAGAACCAACTGAGGACCAGAGTCCTGAGGGATGGTCACAGCTTTTCTTCCAAAGTGTTCCAGGGGAAAGTGAGGTGTCCCTCTGTGTCTGCACTCACACCCAGGGGACGTGTTTAACCCTGGCTCTGGAGGAGGAATTCCCGCCATACACAGTCTGCTAATCCACGGAGACTTTCCCATGAGAAAGAAGTCACCAGAGTAATGAGTTATGACAGACTAGACCTAAGTCCCATGCACAAGACACCCACAATCCTGGAACCCACGGCCTCCCCGGCCTCAGAAGGTGCAGACAGGCCGGACCAAGGGCCCCTTTGTGTGCAAGTAATGGGTACACCTACCATGAGCAGAGACGCCAAAATCCCCACACCAGAGAGTATCAGCCATGGTGACAGGTAGTTGTAAGGACTCAGGCATTATGCTGGCCTGCCCCATCACCTGGCAGAATGCACTCAGGCAGTACCCTGGGCAGCCCAGGTGCAAAGGACCTCTTTAAAAGAACCTCCGCCCACTTATGCTCTCTTTCCCGCTGTTCCCTGGGGCAGATAGGGCTTCCCCTGTCTCTGTCTCTATGTCTCTTTATCTCCTTTCTCTTTCCTTCCCCCTCCCTCCTCCTTGTAATAAAACTTCTCACTTAAGCTGTCTGCCTGGCATGTGTTCCATACCTCAGTCACCCTCACCTGCCATGGACTCTGCCAACGTCCCCGATGCACTTATCGTTAACAGTAGTGACCTGAAAACAAGGGATGAAACCGTGAAGTTCCCTATGAGCCGGGAACTAAGAACTGCAGAGGCCTTAGAATGCACAGGTGGGCAGTGAGACTCCCCCAGTGCGGAGAGACTCCCAGTGCACAGAGACTCCCCCAGTGCGGAGAGACTCCCCCAGTGCGGAGAGACTCCCCCAGTGCGGAGAGACTCCCAGTGCGCAGAGACCCCCCAGTGCACAGAGACTCCCCCAGTGCACAGAGACTCCCCCAGTGCGGAGAGACTCCCCCAGTGCGGAGAGACTCCCCCAGTGCGGAGAGACTCCCAGTGCGCAGAGACTCCCCCAGTGCGCAGAGACTCCCCCAGTGCGGAGAGACTCCCCCAGTGTGCAGAGACTCCCCCAGTGCGCAGAGACTCCCAGTGCGGAGAGCTCCTTCCCTCCCAGTAAGAAGGAACAAAGTCAGAGAAGGCCGAAATGTCTTAGATATCAAACAGAGATGGGGTTAGAAATGGCATTAATGGACGCCTTTAATCCCAGCACTTGGGAGGCAGGTGGATCTGAGTTCAAGTCCAGCCTGTCTTACAGAGTAAGTTCCAGGACAGCCAGGGGTACAAAGAAACCCTGTTTTGAGGAGAAAAGGGAGGGAGGGAGAAGGAAGGAAGGAAGGAGGGAGGGAAGGAGGGATGGGTGGAGGGAGGGAGGGAGAGGGAGGGAGGGAGAGGGAGAAGGAGGGAGGGAGGGAGGGAGGAGGGAGGGATGGGTGGAGGGAGGGAGGGAGAGGGAGAAGGAAGGAAGGAAGGAAGGAGGGAGGGAGAGAAGGAGGGAGGAGGGAGGGAGGAGGGAGGGATGGGAGAGGGAGGGAGGGAGAGGGAGAAGGAGGGAGGGAGGGAGGGCGGGAGAGAAATGGCCCTAGTGAGCCAGGAGTGGTAGTGCTCTCCTTTAATCCTAGCACTCAAGAGAGAGGTAGGCAGATCTCAGTGAGTTCGAGGCCACCCTGGCCTACAAAATGAGTTCTAGGACAGCCAGAGCTACATATTGAGACCCTCAAAAAAGAAAAAAGAAAGAATGAAAGGGCCTATTAATATTATGGGTTAGAGAGATGGCTCACTGGCCTGCTCTTTCCAGGAAAAAAAAAAAAAAATATATATATATATATATATATATATTTCTAGAAAAAATTAAAGAGTGGGCCATAATTGACCTTTTCATCTCATGGCTGTCCCAGATCTCACCACTGGCAGGGGGCTGTTCAGCCTGACAGGGCTTGGCATGCGGGCAGGACAGCTACCCATGAGTCCCTGGCTCTGCTGATGAGGCCCGCCAGCACGGGCCTGGCAAGGGTGAGGCAAGGATCACACATGCTAGAGGCTCACTGGTTCCCTGCACTCAGCTAGGTGATGTCTGGAGGGTTCCTCCTCGCCTACGGAGACCATGACTATTTCAGCTCTTGGTTTTGTAGGCAGATTCTGGAAGATGCTCACAGAGAAATGGCACACAACATGACCATCACCTAAAAGCCTTGACCTACAGACAGACCACGTGTCCAGCACCAGGCGGAGCATGTGTGTTCCACCAAGCACACACATGAATGGCTGCTTGGAGGAAATCCCTATCTGATGAGGAGGCCCGCTTTCTCAATTGATCCACAAGTCCTTGGGGCCATCTTCAATGTCCTTTCACTGTGAGAGAGCAGGGACCCTTTGAGGTGCCCACCGCAGCAAGGACAGAGGCGTGCGCTTCTTCCAGCCCTAGTGAGCGCCCTTGAACCCCTCACTGTGACATACAGGGCTTCTACACTGATGAGAGCCCGGGGCTGGCATTTATTTCCCTGTTGGTCTTGTGCTGGTTTCTGGTCTTGCAGGCCATGTCTGAACCATGCCAGCCTCTGGAGCTGTCCAAAGGCCAGGCAGGCCATGTCTGAACCATCCCAGCCTCTGGAGCTGTCCAGGCAGCAGCTGTCAGAGACCTTTGTGCGCAGACTCATCTGTGTCTTAGCACTCACTCCACGTGAATGGCAGCCAAGCCCTGCTACAATGCGGCGTCTTCCTTGACTGAGACGCCGGCCACAGGGACTCCACAGTGGTTCCAGCTCAGCTAAACAAGGAAACTACAGTACTACCAGAGTAGCTATATTTTTACAGTCCCCAGGCCACCCTGGCCTCAGGTACCCTGGTGCAAAATGCAGCCATGACAGGACAGCGCTGGCTTGGAACACAACACACATGACCAGAGAACAGCTTACAAGGCATGGTAGAACGCTGTTCAGATCAGCTGAAGACCAACGTGCGTGTGTGTGCATGCGTGTAACCAAAGGTCAACCTCAGGAGTTTTTGGAGGTAGGGTTTTCTGTAAATGGAGTTCTTAATTGGTCTAGGTACTAAAACCCTGGAGTCAGATACAGAGGAAAATGCTGAGATCAGAGAGAGGGAGCGAGCCACAGTGCACCTGAGCTCCTTAGCATCTCAGCAGACAAGACACAAGTTCCGTTTCTCCCTGCTTATATCCTGTTTCTGCCCAGCTACCTCACCTCCTGTCTGTCTGTACAGACCTCCAGACCTTTTTGGTTAGCTAATGGCAAGCTCCGGTCTCTGACCTTCAGACAGACTTTATTTGTACAAGCCAGATATCGCCACAGTCTCTCAGTGGACTGCAGTCTGCCGAGCGGGGCAGGCTAGCTAGCTGGTGAGTGAGTCCCAGGCATCTGCCTATCTCTGCCTCCCTGTGTGGGGGCTCACAGGTGTACTCTTGCCACACCCCGCAGTGGAATATTTAGGGTCCAGTATGACACTCACTGCTGCTGGGATGCCAGGCACCGAGCCTCCCCTCTACCTGTCGGCCCTGCTGGCTCCTCTGAGCGGCTCCTCCAGCTGATACTGCCTGCACCCGCCGATGCCCGCGGCTCCTCCCTGCAGGCACCGGACCACCTGTAGCTTCCAGAACCCCAGTCCCTCCCACCTCACAGTCCCACTTGTTTGTCCCTAGATGGTTTTGGTCCTAGGATCCAAAGACACCTGAAGCGTCTGGCACCCTCTTAATGCAGAGAGAGAGATCTCCTTCCTGCCTTTGGCCTCTTCCGTGCCTGGGGTGGAAAGGTTGAAAGGTCGCTTTAGTTTCCATTCTCCACCGTTATTTCTCTTTTAAAAAGCGGACGTGGAAAAAAAAGCTGGAGGTGAAATTTTTTTAAAAAGGCAGAGAAATGTAAAAGCGTGAGGGCAGTCCCGTGTCCAGACTGGTGACCGGCACTGGGCTCCTGTGCCGTCCTGCTCCTGCGTCTCCTCCCATCCTCCCTGGTCCGGGTCCTGAAGCTGCTGTGCACACACCCTGCCTTTCTCCACCTCCCTCCTCAAAGCCTGTCTTCTCCCCCTGCCGCCCTCCTCACCCACCCCCACACCCCACACCGCCCTCTGCTCCTTGGCTTCCCTCCTCAGCCCCTCACACTCCCAGGCTGAGTTCAAGTGTATAATCCCAAACTGAGGCAGGAGGATTACTGCAAGTCCAAAGTTACTCACTGCCACATAGTGAGTTTGGGAACAGCTTGCGATACATAGTAAAACTGACTCAAAAAACAAAAACACAAAATAACCAGTGTGCTTATTCAGAAAATAGACACTTTAAAAAAATCATTTTCCTGCTGATTTCACTAATAAAGAAATTTCAAATTATCAACCCAGCAATTTAACATAAAAAGACAATAAAGAACTAACAGTGGATAAAGCTATAAAAGTTAAAACCCTGCCACACAACCAGCGCCGCGTCAGTGAGGGGCCTGCCTGGGGCGGGCAAGAACGCCGGGAAAGCTGGCCAGTCCTGCAGCTCCTCCCTTGTCTGGGCCTCGAAGCCTCTGCTGTGCAGGACACAGCTATTTCAGCAGACAAGAGGACACACTGCACCGAGGTCCCCACACCACTGTGCCTCACTTGGTGCAGCAAAGCTGTCTGCAGCAGGCTCTCACTCCACACCAGGGTCAGCATCGTTACAGGTCACGGTCACGGACGGGCAAACTCAGCCACCACAGACTCCAGAACTGAGACCAGAAGAGTAGACTAGGCAACCCGTCCAGCCAGCACCTTAGGAACCATGCATGCATGGCCCTGGCCGGGGAACAGAGGAGACCGAGGACGGACAGGGACAGAATCAGCTTGAGCAGTGGCCCCATGAGACCTACCTGCTGTCTGAACCTCTGGCCAAGCAGGCAAACACCACGACTGACCTCCTGGTGACATGGGTGGGACAGGGGGCTGTGCTCCCTCATAGGGTGCCTGTGTTTCTACTCCAGAGGTGGGGATAAACTGGCCACTCCGGAGACAGGACACCCAGAAAGCCACCTATGCCCTCTTCCCAGCAGGTCCCCAGAGCACCTGCTGGTTCCCAGTAGTCTACTCGCCAAGTCTGACTCAGTGGCACCCACTCAGAAGGTCTTCCAGCTAAGTGACTCAGCCTTGGGGCAGCAAGAAACCACAGGGGCCCCGCGTAAGACCAGACCTACGCCAGAACTCAGAAGGTGGAGTGCCACCTTCCTGCCACAGTACACATTTTGGGGCCCACCACCCCCAGCTCTTTGGAGCCAGCATCCCACCCACATCTTCAGGGACATCCTGACAGCAGATGGGAAAGCACAAGGCTAGTGTAGTCTCAAAATACACTGCAGGCTGAAGCGGGTGTTGGAAGACAGTTACTATGAAAAGAACAAGGTTTAAGGACTAGATGATGGCTCAGAGGTTAAGAGCACTTCTTACTCTTGCATAGGACCTGGGTTCGATTCTAAGCACTCACATGGTGACTCACATCCATTTCTACTCCAGTTCCAGGGGATTCAATATCTATTCTGACCTCTGGGCATCAGACACACATGGTGCACATACATACACACACACAGGCAAACTTTCAGACACATGAATGTATGGCATTCAGGCATATATGCAGACAGGATGCTGTATACATGATAAATAAATAAAATCTTAAAAAAAAAGATTTATTTATTATGTATACCCTGTTCTCCTTGTGTGTATCCCTGAAGGCCAGAAGAGGGCGCCAGATCTCATTACAGATGGTTGTGAGCCACTATGTGGTTGCTGGGAATTGAACTCAGGTCCTCTGGAAGAGCAGCCAGTGCTCTGAACTTCTAAGCCATCTCTCCAGCCCCAAAATAAATAAAGTTTAAAAAAAAGAACAGCTTTTAAGACAAACATCTATCTCCCTTTGAGGTAGGAGAGATGAGACAACCCTCACCCAACTGTCCTTCACCGCTGTGTAAACACTGCCGCTGTGGCCAGTGCCCCAGGCTCTGGGTCACAAACATCAGTTAATCTAGCTGGACCTAGTGGCTCATGCCTGCAGTCACAGCTACTTAGGAGATGAGCAGAAGGATCACAAATTCAAGACCAGCCAAAGCTACTGAGTGAAATAAAAGGCCAACCTGGACAACTCTGTAAGCCTGTCTCAAACAAACAACAAACACCTAACAATAACAGAGGGCCTAGCAAGGTGGCCTGAAAGGGAAGAGTGCTTACGGTCAGACCTGGGTTCAAAAGGAAAAGCTGACCCTCAAAAGTTGTTCTCTGACTTCTACATGTGCAGGGTGGCACATGCACACCTGCAGGCGCACACACACTTACACACAACGGTAAAACTAAAGTTAAAAGGAGGGGTGCTGGTAAAGTCCTGGCTACACAAGCATGAAGACCTGAGGTAAGACCACCCCCAGAGCCTAGGGATCCCCAGAAGCTGGGCACAGCCACATGCACCTAATAGCCCAGCACTAGGCAGGTAGGAAAACAAAGAAAATAAAGACCCTGGAGTTCACTAGGCAGCCAGGGTAGCCAATAGGTGACTCCAGGTTCAGGGAGAGACCCTGTCTGAAAAAGATAAGACAGACAAACAAAAACCAGTTCAGGAGCTAAAAGAGACAGCTCAGCAGTCAGGAGCCCTCGCTGCTCTTGTGGAGGCCCTGGGTTCAGTTCCCCACACTTACACGTGGCTCTTAATTCCAGTTCTAGGGGACCCAACACTCTCTTGTGACCTCTGCAGGCAGCAAGCCTGCATGTGGTGCACAGACGGACAAGACAGCAAGGAGCAGACAAACACACATAGGCAAGACATGGGGAAGACATGAATTAGTCAGTGGGCTGAAAGCTGCCCGCCTGCGTGTGGTCTATCTCAGGGACTGCGCTCAGGTTTCCCAGTTTACAGAGCTGACAGACAACTCAAAGATGATGGATGCAGACGCTAACTATGGCCAGGAACTTTACACCGTTCTGCCATGGACTGAAGCCTCTGGCGAGCACTGTCACAGGACACTGCCCACTGCCCCCGGAGCTGTCACAGGACACTGCCCCAGGGGGTGGGGGGGCTCCTGCAGCCTCTGGAAGAGCACAAAGTGAACTTTTACACTGTGAACCTTGTAACCAACTGTGAAACCCAGCTCTTCCAGTCAGGCCAAGAACCACCCTTCCCCCAGACCAACCACAATCACGGGCACAGGCCCCCAGGGTTCAGCACAGGGCCGTTGGCAGGCACTCCAAATCCCCATTCTTTGCCCCATAAGGCTGAATTGGGTTCTGAAGCGCCAAGCCTGACTCATGACTGGACTGTAGACTAGTCACTCTCCTTCCAACCCTCCCCACCCTACCTTCTGTGGGAGCCTGCTACCCAGGCTTGCCCACACCTCTTCCGCTCTGGTCACTCAGCCAAGCCCTTCCTCCCTGACTTGAGGCACTGGCAGAGGCCACGCCCCCCCCTTGGTACACTCACCTGTCAGAAAGCCTCCCCTCCCATCCTGGCATGGACACGGCCTTCTTTCTGCCAGTGAACCAGAAACACAGTAATTTTCTTCAGGTTAAAACACCTAACTTAAAGACTCTCTGGAACACAATGCGGAAAATGTTGAAAAGCTACTTTATAGCCAGTGGCCTCGCAATCATGAAAACACTTTCCCAAGAGCCCCAGCTTCTGTCCCCACAAGCATAGCTTCACACCCCAACTGGGCTCTTATGTCACACACACACACCACATACACACCACACACCACATATACACACACACCACACACCACACACACACCACATACACACCACACACACACACCACACACACACACCACACACACACCACATATACACACCACACACACACCACATACATACACACCACATACACACACCACACACACACACCACATACACACACACCACATATACATACCACACACACACACCACATATACACACCACACACACACACCACATATACACACCACACACACACCACATATACATACCACATACACACACCACACACACACACACACCACACACACACACACACCACACACCCCTGTGCTTTACTGGGCTCTCCTGCAAAGTTATGTCTGCCCTGCTCTGGGCTACACTGAAACTCGCTAGCAACAAACACTTCCACCCCACTAACCCTCTCTCTCCCCAGGAACTGCTTTGTTTTTAAAACAGCTATGTAGCTCAGGCTAGTCATAAGCTCTGCGTTATCCCGTCTCAGCCTTCCAAAGGCTGGGGTTTCAGAATTCAGGCTGTGTCCCAACACTACCCCACGCCCACCCTTATCTTCTGGTGTTTCAAGATACTACTGTGTAGCCCTGGCTGGCCTGAACTCACTACGTACACCAGGCTGGCCCCGACACACACCTGACTTAACCTTACCCATCATGCAGTTCAGTGAACTCACTACGTACACCAGGCTGGCCCTAAGAGGTGAGTACTGACATGAACCTTCTCGTTGGGGGCTCTCAAGTGATCTCAGACTTGGGAGGGGGAGAGGCAAGGGCAGCGAGCGGCAGCCTCTAATAGCACAGGTGCTTTCTAAGAACGCTGGCCCTCGCTCAAAGAAGCTGCAGGCCTCACCCACTAGTGGATGAGATCCTGAGGGCAGAGGAGCAGCTGATTAGAGCGATGGGCGCCACGTGTGGTGGAGCACGCCTTTAATCCCAGTACACAGGTGGCTGAGGGAGTAAGATCTCAGTGAGTTCGAGTCTACATAGCAACTGGTAGCGCATGCCTAGCACCAGGCAGAGGCAGGCAAATCTATTTGAGTTCTAGGCCTGCGTGGCCTACGTAGTGAGTTCCAGGACAGCCAGGGGTATATAGTGAGGACCCACTTTAAGGAAAAGAATGCATGAATGAATTTACAAGAGCCATTGAGGTGGCTCACGAATCAAAGGCACGTGCTGCCACACCTGAGCCCTGAATTCCATCCCTGGGACCCACATCGTGGAAGAAGAAAATTATCTTCCACAAATTGTCCTCTAAATCTACACGCGCGCGCAAGTAAATCAATGCAAAAAGTTTTAAGTTCACGAAAGTCACCAGTACTTAAGGAGGATGCCTTTAAACAGACTTAGTGTACTCTAAAATAAACGCGCACGGAATGCGGGAAGCGCTCCATTTTCCCGAAGTGGCCAAGCTCCGAGAGCTCAGAACTCCCGGCACCGCACCCTGGGCAGGTGGAGGCCGCCTCCCTCCCCGTGCCCCGCAGACGCGCTCCGCCGCCCAGCTCGGCCCCGCGCACCGGTGACCGCCAAGGGACAGAGCCCGCCCCGCGGCCCGGCCGGGAGCCGCGGCCCAGCGCCCGAGGGCGGGGGCCGGGGCGGGGGCCGCGGGGGCTGGGACGCACCTCCTTGTCCGGGACCCACTGCGGCTCCTCCAAGCCGAACGGGCTTCCGAAGGCGCGGTGCTCCGGCACCATGCGCAGGCCGCTGGGCGAGCGCACGAGCTTCTTGGCGTCGCGACGCGCGGCCACTCCCGAGGACATGTCTCCGCCTGAGCCCCTCACGCCACGGCCCGCGGAGCCCACACAGGGAGCCGCCCCGCCCCGCCCCGCCCCGCCCCGCCGCCGGGACCCAATCCGCAGCCGCGGCTCGGGACAGGAGCCAATCGCAGAGTGGCGTCCTCCCCGGCACCGCCCTCCTCCAATCAGCTCAAGGTCCCCGCCCCGCTGCCGGCCACCAATCGGCGGCGAGGGCCGGGGGGCGCCCTCCGCCCCTCTCGAGGAGATTGCGACTTCGGATTGGCTAATTAATCGGCCACGTAGACTCCTTCTCGGGTCTGCTGGGTGGGGCAGACTCGGACTCCAGACGCTCATTGGAAGAGAAGCTTGAGGTGGGCGGAGCTCCCGGAGCGGGCGGAGCGCGCGGGAGATCCCGCCAGGCGGCTGAGTCGGGATGGAAGAGACCCGGAGGGGCCAGACGTGGGGCTGCGCAGGAGGCCGAGGACACGGTGGGTTTCGAACAGCCCAGGCCGGGGCTCAAAGAGCGATCGTCCCCCTCCCCCCGGCCGGGCGTCCCTTCAGGGCGTAGCGGGGGTCGGGGGAATCGAACCCTGAGTCCCGGCCCTCCGCGCATCAGGGAGCTTGCTTTCAGCGCCAGTCCCAAGCCAGCCACAGCCTGACGGTCGCTGCAGACTTGACCTGTGACTTTCTTGGTGGCGTTCTTTCTTTCTTTCTTTTTTTTTTTTACGATGTATGTACTTATCATGTATACAGTGTTCTGCCTGCATGTATCCCTGCAGGCCAGATCTCATTACAGATGGCTGTGAGCCACTTGTGGGTGCTGGGAATTGAACTGTCATCTGGAAGACCAGCCAGTGCTCTTAACCTCTGAGCCATCTCTCTCTCAAGCCCCTTTTTTTTTTTTTTTTTTTTTTTTTTCCCCTACCGGGACAGGGTTTCTCCGTGTAGCCCTGGCTGTCCTATAACTCACTCTGTAGACCAGGCTGGCCTTGAACTCACAGAGATCCACCTGCCTCTGCCTCTCCAGCGCTGGGATTAAAGGCATGTGCCGCTGCCCGGCTTTCTTAAAGATGGGTGTCACTGTGTGTAGCCTAGACTGGCCTTGGACTCTCTCTGTCTCTCTCTCTCTCTCTCTCTCTCTCTCTCTCTCTGCTGTTGTACCTAAGCCTTCCTAGCACTCCCACAGGACTGAACCACCATGCCCCTCTGATCCTCTGGTTTCTTTGGGTAACTGACTTCACTTCCAAAACTGACCCAGGAGCTTTGTTCACTCTCTGTCACACATGTTGTACATACATATACACACTTAGATGCCTGTTTGGGTGTGTGCTGACGTGTGTGTATATACTGAGGCAGGGTCCCCCCCCCACCACATCCGTGGTAGAGAATGCTGAGTGAGAACCACGCGTGTACACCTGGACCCATACATGGCCCAAGAAGTTAAATGGATACAGCATGCAGCAGCCAGTGTTCCGCCCTCTTAAGTGTTGATCTCTAACATGCCCGCCCCCACAGGTGGTCCACGGTGACAGCAAGCACCTTGGGATTGGTTGCTGTCGCTGCTCGTGCTGAACCCTCTGAAGAAATGGACTTGGATCAACTGGAGCTAAACCCCAGAATCACTGCTGCACTGAAGAAGGGTATGCTGCGGGAAGCAGAGCGCCCTACACGTGCGCTCTGGGTAGAACAAGCTGTGGAAAGCTGCTGGCCGTCCGTGCTGCCACCACCCGGCCAGCTCTCTGCTTTGCAGAGGTCTCAGGCCACTCCGTGCCATAAGGGGCACCTTCCTCACCCGAGTCCCTGAAGGGCTGTGGCTGCTGTGGGCAAGCCGTAGCCTTCATCCTCTCGGCAGGCCTTTCTGTCACGCTGTGACCTGGGTTGATACACCTGCACGTGTGTATCCTCTTCCTTCCTCCCTGACTGTAACAGGGTGTCACTGTCTTGAATTCACAGACATCCTCCTGCCTCTGTCTCCCAGGGCGGGGTTAATACTTTCTTCTTTCACCTGGTTTGAAAATAGAAAGTAAGTCCTAGCCCAGAATTGCCTTTTCTACCCTCCTCCCCAAGCAGCAGGCCCTTGGGTCGTTAGCTGTGAGGGGCTCACTTTGCCCCGTCCTGGCCTGCCTGCTTCCAGGCTCTGCTTGGCCTCCAACCTCCTGGCCCGGCCTGGCCTGGCCTGGCCTGGGCTCTGTGCTTGGTAACAGGCACTCTCTCACTCCACATTCACACTTTGTGTTGGGATTTTAAAATAGAGGGTCTTACTCTGTCGCTCAAACTGAACTCCTAGACTCTGGCGACCTTCCTGCCTCAGCCTCCCAAGTAGCGGGGACTATGGACAGAGTGGGATGGGGTGACAGTCACATCATTGCACCGGGATTCACCCTCGCCTCTGGTTCCTGTTGCTGCTGACATGAGTCGGGGCCAGGTCACAAGGGTCCAGCAGCAGGTCCCTTCAGTAGGCCCCTCCCACCCCCCCTCTCCACTGGTGCCCCCAGATCTGGAAGCCCAGCTCTCTCCTGGCCTCCCACCCCGAGTGCCCTGACTTACTGTGGTCCCCCTTTGCTGTGGCCTATCAGGGAGACTGAAGTCAGTGAAGGAGGTTCTGTGCTACTCGGGACCAGACCTGCAGAGGCTCACCGGCCTGTCCACCCATGATGTCCAGCACCTACTGAGAGCAGCCGCTCTACACCTTCAGGGCAGCAGGGTCCTCACAGGTGGGCAGGAGTGTCTGCTGGCTGGCCCGGTGGCTGCTGGGGTGAGAGGCGGCACAGGCCTGGGTGGACATCCCACGGGCTGCAGACCCTGCCTTGGTAAAGACCTCAAAGCTGCCCTAGCTCATCGGCCTCCCTAGGATAGGCTGTCCAAGTGACTTGTCCAGAGCCCAGCGAGTGCAGCCCGTATGACAGAGCAGGGCAGTGAGGCCCTCGGCTGCTCTACAAAGCATCCAGGGGAGGCCTCGCGGGAAAGGACGAGGTTGGAGCCCCAGTGGTGTGAGGGAGCCCGGGACAGCTTGGCCTCACTCATGCCTGACTAACCTCAAGCTCACACCGCTCAGAACTATCCTCACACACCGTCACGGGCTATTGCTCATTATCTCTTCATGCTGAAGCTGGGCAGGGCTACACAGACCCAGAGACAATCAGCGAGGGTACTCTGCCACATCCTGGAGCTTAGGCTTCCTTCCTTCCTCCCTCCCTTCCGTTTTACGCAGGGTCTTTCTGTGTCATTCTGGCTGTCCTGGAACTCTCTATGTAGCTCAGGCTAGACTCAAATTCATGAGGATGCCTCTGCCTCCCAAGTGTACACCACTATACCCACACTGGCTTTGGATTTCTTTGCCAGCTTGTGCCCACTAGGGATAGGATATGTGTGGCATCCTGGGAAGTGTGACAGGGACAGACTCTTGCGTACACACTGTACTCAGCCATACGGCCAGGTCCCTGCCCTCCGACCTCAGCACCCAGCCCATGTGCTTCGCTAGTCCTCCAGCCATGCTGCATCTGAGGCCAGCACTTCCTCAAAGGCCCCATGCTCACAGGCCCGGGCTGCGGGAGGACACAGGCTGACCCCATGCTCACGGGCCGGGGCTGCGGGAGGACACAGGCTGACCCCATGCTCACAGGCCCGGGCTGCGGGAGGACACAGGCTGACCCCATGCTCCTTACAGCACTGCAGCTGTTCCAGCACAGGGAGAGCTTCCCTGAGCAGCATCAGCGCCTGAGCCTGGGCTGCCCGGTCCTGGACCAGTTCCTGGGTGGCGGCCTGCCCCTGGAGGGCATCACTGACCTGGCTGGCCGCAGCTCAGCAGGGAAGACCCAGCTGGCACTACAGCTCTGCTTGACTGTGCAGTTCCCACGACAATATGGAGGCCTGGAGGCTGGTGAGTGGCTGCCCCTTCCTTCCTGGGGAGGGTGGGGAAGGCAGGGTCCAAGGCAGCTGGCACTCAGCCGTCTGTCCTGCTCTGGGGGCTGCTTTCCTCCCAGGGAGCCAGGGGCTGTCTCCTGGGTGGTTTCCCATGGTTGCCTTTCTTCTTCCCGAGGAGCACGTGGAAGGTGAGGCTGTACTTAGGCTGTGGGAAGGAAAAGGGGCACCCCCCCCCCCGATCCTGCAGTCATCACACAGCTTAAACTAAAGCTCACCCATCTCAGGCCCACAGAGCTGGAGAGGTAGGGCAGAGAACACGCGGATGGCTGTGACACAGGGCGACTCCAAACCACCTGCCTGGTCCCTCTGTGGGCTGACAGTCATAGCTGCCTGCGGCTGTGCTTTGGGCCCTGTGCCCGGGGTAGGGATCACGGCTAGGGTTACCACAGCAACCGCTTCACATTGCTCTCTGTCCCAAAAGCGATGGCTAAAGGAAGGCTTGGGTTTCCCTGGCCCTCGGCACAGCTTGTCTCGTGCAACAGCTACTTCTGGAGGCGTGCCAATATTTCCACCAGCATTCCTGAGTCCAGAAATTAGACATTAGCCCCTGAGGGACCTTCTCCCCAGATACACCCGTTAGACCCAGAGCCATTTCAAAAGTACCTCTCACCTTAGAAACTGTGCCCTACCTGTGGCTCTCCACACCTGTAGCCCCAGCCCTCAGGAGGCAGGGCAAGAGATCAGTGCGAGTTGGAGGCCAGCCTGGCTCCAGTGAGTCTGGCCTGGGGAGTTAGGCCCTACATTAACAGAACCATTTAAATATTTATGTTTGTAGCCAGCTGTGCATTTTCCTTTTGTGGATGAGCTTTGCTTTCTTTTTGGTCTTTTTCAGACAGCGTTTCTCTGTGTGTAGCCCTGGCTGTCCTGGAACTCACTGTGTAGACCAGGCTGGTCTGGCACACAGGGATCTATCTGCCTGCCTCTGCCTCCCCGCCGAGTGCTGGGATTAATGGCTTATGCCACCACCACCCGGCTGACATTTGCTTTCTTAACTGAGTCCTTTGAAACATGAACACTGGTCACCTTATGAAAAACATCTGTCATCTGTGTGCTTTGATGTCTTTGGCGAGCCCCTGGCATCTTTCTCCTGAGACTTGTAGAAGTAAGCATGTGCGTTCTGAGAGTCCCTCGGCTGAGGCATGGGCATCTTTGTTGAGAGCCCACACACAGGGTTTCCTGCTGGTAGCCCAGCTCTTTCCACGCACAGGATCTGGTGGCGTCTGGCCCAACAGTGTACTACACAGGGACTGTCTGTGTTCCAGGTGGCCGCGTGTTCACGCCTGGTCAACCCCTCTTGCACTTACCACTGGGTAGACAGCAGGCAGGGACACGCGAGTTGTCCTGCATCTAAAGGACATGTCCCAAAGTCCCTTAACCCTGGTGATCTCTGCCTGGTCCTGCCCAGCCCAGTGGGGAACTAGAAAGCAGGAGTGAGCTAACGGTATCGTGTGTGTGTGTGTGTGTGTGTGTGTGTGTGTGTGTGTGTACTCAGCTATCAGAACAGAGAGCTAGCCTGTGTCTAAACAGGTGGGTAAGAACCAAGTTGAGCTTGTTGCCCCTCCAAGGTGAAAACTTACGAGGGACAGGGACAGAGACAGTCAGAGGCTACATGTGGCTTTGCAGCCACAGGCCCCTTTCCAGTTCTTATGCCCACCCGGGGCCCTGGCTTCCCAGGGGCTGTCTATATCTGCACAGAGGATGTCTTCCCCAGCAAGCGGCTGTGGCAGCTCATTGAACAGCAACAGCAGCTGCGGACAGATGTTCCTGGAGAGGTGGTCCAGAAGATCAGGTTCAGCAACCACATCTTCATTGAGCATGCGGCTGACGTGGTGAGTGTCTATTTCTGCTCGCTAATGGCCCAGTGACTCGGCCTGTGGTGCAGAGACCAGGCTCAATTCAGAATATACTCCAGGGTAGACAAGAAGAGCTGTCCAACGTAAGGGTCTGGAGGACCAGCTCCCCATTAGGCAGTCATGGAATGATTTATAACTGTAGCAAAATTACTGTTATGCAGTAGCAACAAAAATAATTCTATGGCTAACAACACCAGGAACTGTATTTAAGGGTTGCAGCATTTGGGAAGTTGAGAGCACTGCCAATCTAAACACTGCCCCCGACGTGCTTGTGGCCAGGCATTCAGGAGTGCTGGGTTGATGAGTGTATTGCCTGCCCCACAGACCTAACTGGCCCCTGAGCACTGTCAGCCTGCCCAGGGAGAACGTGGGGGAGACAAGTCTTGGGTGTGTGGCAAAGGTGTCTCGTGGGTTGGGGTCCGGAGAACTGACAGGCCCTGCAGAGCCGTCTCCCTGCTGCTCACTGTTGAGGCTGCCTCAGCCTGGGGCTAACCTTCTGCCCCAGGGAAAGCGGACCAGCTAGGCTTGGTCCCAGCAGCAGGAAGCAGGGCCATGCCCAGGGCGGTTGCTCAATTTAGAGAAGTTCTTGTTGCAGGGATGTGTGGCACATAGGTTCACTCGGGTTTGAAGAAGGGAATAACCCTGCACCCCAAATATAAATGCGGATGCTGAGCCCCCTCAGGATGCCTATCTAGGACCTCACTGTGGCCAGGGAGGGTGTTCTGAGAGGACAGCAAGCTGACTCAACTGACTCCCAACGCTTTCTGTCACCAAAGCATGCACAGATCACTCACACAATAATAAAAAATTTTAAAAAGATAGTTGCTGGACAGTGGTGGCACTCACCTTTAATCTCAGCACTCAGGAGGCAGAGGCGGGTGGATCTCTGAGTTTGAGGCCAGCCTGGTCTACAGAGTGAGTTCCAGGACAGCCAGGACTACTCAGAGAAATTTTTTCTTGGGGGAAAAATAGGGGTGGGGGATAGTTACGAACAGACATTCATTCTGGTAAACAGTAAGGCATATAAACTTTTAATTTTAAAAAATGTACAATAAAAATACATTATCACACACAACACGGAGAACTAAACACATGAGAAATACCACAGGGAGGCCAGGCAGAAGCAGCAGGAGTCAGATGCGTCCCTGTCCCAGGAGCCTCCCAGGAAGGGACAGGGCCGGGTCACCGGCCTTGTTGACCGAGAGTTGCTCTCCAAGACCCTCCTGGTGGTATGGTTATTAGTATATGCTCCGCAGCACGGGGGCAGAGGGACTAAGTTAGCTCTGGGCTCCCAGCTTCGGGCCCTCCCAGCCCCACCATAGCCTTCACAGGGCCAGCTCTGGAGCCACACTCAGCAGCATTGTGGTGTTTAGAGCAGGCCAGGCTCAGGTCACTGCAAAAGAAAGCTGCAGGTCAGGCCACCAGTGAGAGCGGCTCCATTCCCTCCTGTCCTGGGGTCTGCCCAGCAGTGAGTGTGCTGTCAACCTTCCTGGGGCTCAAGAGGACCCGGAGCAGAGCCTCCCTCTTCTGTGTGAGTGGAGCAGTGTGGCCCACACCTACCTGTTCTTCCACACCTAGCCATCCCCGAGGTGCCCAGGCCCTGGCTGAGGGGAGGTGTAGATACTCACGTTAGTGCTAGCGTCTTCTAGGCTGCTGCTGTCGTTTTCCACACAGAGAGGCTCTGCTGGGGATGCCCTGGAGAGAAGCAGAGTTTCACTCTGGGCTGGCTGCTGGAATCGGACAGCTCCTCACAGCTGCCAGTGAGGCAGTGCTGGCTACCTGCCCGGGCAGCCAGAGCTGCTGAACACCCTGAGCTACGGACAGTATGGAGGCCCTGGCTGTACCCTCAGCCACTCTCCTGTGGTCCTGTGGCCACGAGCCTCCCTCTGACAACAGCCATCTACCCCGCCCCCCATACAAGCCTACCCCGACCTGGGCCGCTCAGCTAGCCACAAGCCACCCAAGCCTAGTGCCAGCCTCGCACAGTGACCCCAAGAGAGCCCAGGGTTGCCTGCCTTGGGGGGATACTGCCCTTAGTCTAGGATTCCTGGAGTAGGTAGCAGAGACGCTGACCCAAGTGTCCTCCCTACTCTGCCCCCACTAGAATATTCTCCAGGGTGCAGCCTCATGTGACTGGTGCAGGTTTTCAACCCCTTGAGTGCACGGTACCTCATGTGTGCAGAACACAGTACCAGACCACTGCTCCATCCTACCACCAGCAGGTCTGGCCTGCCCATCAGTGCAAAGCCCAGAAGGACCCTAGCCTGCCCCCAGCACCCTGCTCTCTAGACCAGTCTAGAGAGCTGATGTCGGCCGTGGAGCTGTAGCTGGGTTGGGTGGCCTTGGATGACCTCGGTGTCTGCACTGACTGCTGGGAGGGGGCAGTCACTGTGATGATCACGCCCCTCCTCAGGACCCAGGGTGAGGGTCTGGGAGACAGTGGAAGAGAGTGAGTAAAGGTGCAGGCCCCCCAGCCCCCACCCCGTGGGCAGGAGGCAACCACTGTTAAAAAGCTGCATCTTGGAGAGTTAGGAGCAGAGGGAGGCCACTGGCCAGGTGTGCCTAGAGCATGATGTACCCGCAGGGCGCCTTGCTGGAGTGTGTGCGTAAGCGGCTCCCCGTTCTGCTGTCAAGGGGGATGGCCCGCCTGGTCGTGGTGGACTCTATAGCAGCCCCGTTTCGTTGTGAGTATGATAGTCAGGCCTTGGCCACCAGGGCCAAGCACCTGCAGTCACTGGGGGCCACGCTCCGCGGACTGAGCAGTACCTTCCGGAGCCCTGTGCTGTGCATCAACCAGGTCGGTGAGGCAGGGGCTCCGTGCGTCTCCTTGGGGAAACAGGGCGGGCTGGATGAGGGTAAGCAGCTGAGGTGGCTGCTGTCATCCACCCTCTGTTGCTTTTCCCCAGGTGACGGAGATCGTGGAGGAGCGGGAGTCTATGCCCAGGCCACTGGGGTGAGTAGGGCAGCTCTGCAGACCTGGGACTGGGGTGGGGTTGGGCATGCATATGCAGCAGCACCCACTTTGTCTCAGGACCTGGGACGAGCACCTGTCTCCAGCCCTTGGCATCGCCTGGGCCAACCAGATCCTGATGAGACTGATGGTTGACCGGGTCCATGAGGACGATGCCACCGTGGGCTTGCCCAGAAGCCCGGCTCGGACCCTACGGGTGCTCTTTGCCCCTCACCTGCCCCTCTCCTGCTGTTGCTACACCGTCAGTGGCGAAGGCGTTAGAGGGGTGCCAGGGACTGCGTCCTGCTAACAGCGGCACTGCTGAGTCCCTTCCCACTGCAGAGACCCTGGGCTCTGGCAGCCTGGGGCAGCTACTTGGGAGCCCTTGCCTCGCCTGCTTTCTGCCTGGGGAGGAGTCGGCAGCTGGCCTGGCAGGATGCTCTTAGCACACATAGCGCATGTGCACACGCACACACACACACACACACACACACACACACACACACACACACACACGGGCAGTGACACCCGTCACTCAGACCAGATGGGGCAGCGCATTAAGGGGCTCCATGCTGTGAGAGGAGAGAACAAGCTGACCTCGGCCCTGACCCCACAACAGTCTCAGGGACTGGCCCAACCTGGTTGTCTCAGCTGCCTCAGGCCCAGCAGCTCCAAGCAACTTAAAAGGGACACAAGGAAGGAAACAGGTCTGTGTGCCCTCACTGAGGCCTGGTAAGTGTGTCCAGCAACTCTGGCTTGGCCGTGCATCCGGACTACAGAGCACTGAAGTGCACGCATTCTCAGTGGAAGGCGGGCCTGGTCACGTCTGCTGCACACCCCAGAATCACCACCCTTGGATCTGACGCTCTACAGTCACCAAAGAACGTGGCCTCTGAAGCCAGGGTTGTGGCTCTGAGCCCGCCCTGTGCTCCCAGAACCCTCCTGGCAGCAAATGTGCCATGTAGGGACACGGCCTCATCAAAGAATCCTGTTCCAGTGGTGAGAGCCCGCAAACCAGGACGTACATTGTCACTGTCCTCGCTCAAAAAGGTATGCCTAAGGCATACACCATGACGTCTTCAGGATAGCTCCACCTGTACAGAGCCCATCAGACCTTCAAAGCCACCGTTGGCCCCCACCTGTTTTTGGCAGTTCTGGAGACTGAACCTAGGGTCTCCTGCCCAAAAGGCAGGTGCTCCCCATAGAGCCCCAGTCCAGCCCTGCCCGATCCGAACCCTGGCATAAATGAACGGGCACAGCTCCTTGGGGTGGGGGTAGTTAAGACAAAACGGCCTCTCCACAAAACTGGAGGGCTTTATATCAGAAAATAAAACTTTATTTTGTAACAAAATATTGACAATTCTAAATTGTTTTCTAAATAGATTGGAAATTATAAAACACAGTTCCAAAACAGGCACACTCAGAAGACATGCCCAAAGGGTCCTAGGGCCCTGCTAGGTCAAGGGGCCCTGCTGCTCCCCTTGATAGATGCAGCCTGCCTTTCCGGACTTGGAAACCATGCTTTCCCTGGGGACAGGATGGCCCAGGTATCTCTGGATTTGCTGCCCAGACCACTGCTGCCACTGAGCTGGTGGACCATGCCACCTGCTTCCCTGCATTACGTGGCATCATGCTGCTCAAGTCCACATCACAGGTCCAGTCAGCTCGAGAATGAGTGCAGATGAATGCTGAACGCAGGAGACACAAACTAGGTTCAAACTAGGTTCCCGTGGCCACAGGCCCTTGTAAACCGTAAGCACACATCACTAGCAATCACTTAGTATATACAGCTACCCTGACTTCCTCAGGCTGGCAAGAGGCTCAAAGGGCAAAGGCACTTACAGCACAAACTGGCAACCTGGCTTCACTCTGGAAGGAGGACAGCATGCAGTCACCCAGATGCCCACATGCAGAGCCATGCTTGTACACACACTGACTCTTCCAGAAAATTCCCATCTGAACCCTTCCAATACTCCATGCCTAGGACCACACACCAACCCGGAAGCACCCACCTGCACAGCTGCTGTGCCCAGCACCCATGAACTTCCCTGCAATGACCACCACAGGCCGATGACCTCACCATAAAGAATGTGGTGGGAAGACATGGACCCTGCTTGCCTTCTGACAACAGGAAGTGAAACAATCTCACAGCACCCTGATTGCATACAGGTCCCCAGAGCGCGCCTCTGCAGTACAGTGAGTGCCCACCCAGTCGGACCAGCCAGCTTGCCCAGGATTCTCTACCTTCTGTAAGCTTGGATTCCAGAAGGCCCCATACCCACCAGAAACCAGTTAGTTTGGCACCACTGTACTCAGACCACCCTGGAAACCCCACATTTTCTAAGAACCGTGCAGACCAGTGCTAGGCTGAGTAGAAACGTGCCTGCTGCCCAAAACTGCACCCTGCTGCCCTGACTGAGGGTCACAGCCCACAGTTCCCGGCCCCGTATCCTCTGGACGTCAGGTTAGTCTCACACACTGACCTGAACCGTTACTGTCAAACACCTGTGAGAAAGCACCTTTGTGCTCAGCATACAGGGCTGCAAGGACAGGGGCCTCTAGGCCACCACCAAAGCTGAGCCAGCGGCAGCAGATGATCTACAGAGCCCTGAGAGAGGCTGTTCCTCTGTACAGCTTCTCCATCTCTTCCCTCCACACCCCCAGACAGACCATGGCCAGCCCTGATCAGAAAGGAAGTATTTTAACCATCTGGTCTAGATGTCATGACAGTGAGTGGCAGAAGCCACACACAGCAGCTGATCTACGCATGCCTAGGCCACCAGCTGCAATCTAGCTTGCCACCCTGGCCACAGTGCTGCTGGCTCTGGTCATTAGCAGCTCCCAGGCATGGGTGCAGGTTGAGCGACAGGGTTCTGGGGCATGGCTGCCAGGCAGTTTTTATGCAACCGCCTCCAGGCGTTGGTGGATGTCCCCATGGAGAAAGAAAGCCCACCCCTGGGCAGCCTAGAGGGACTGCCAGGGCTCCAAGGCTGTCAGGGTGCCAGTCCTCTCCGGGATCCTATCTAGTTCAGCCCCGGCCCTCAGTGGGCTAGGTCAGTGTGGCTGGCACTCAGTGCTCTCAAGTCTGCTAGACAATTATTTCGTTCCTGTGTGAAAAAGCAAATGGAAAAATTATATGTAACCAATACTCATAAGGAGGTCACCCTCAAACAATGTTATTATGCAGATAAAACGCTGATCGTGTGGGTTTACTGGTGTAGCTCAGCGCTCGGTGCAGCTCTACAGTGTTTAATGAGCAAAAGGCCTCTACGTGTGCATCCCAGCACCAGATACGAACCGTTAGCTCCCTTGCCAGGCATGCCTAGCGCACACCGCCCTCTGCCTTAGTGTCCTTCATCCTCTGCTTGGAGCTAGGGTGACAGCTAACCCTTCATTAGTTGAATTTGGGCCACTGAGAGAGCTGTGGACTCAGGTGAGATGACCAGGAGTCTGTCACCTTGAACTACGCTCTATGTGCCAGCATAGACATGTCCTTCACAGCAAGTCACAGCTGCTCCAGCTCAGGGGTATGCTCAGAGCACCCAAGCCATGGGGCAGATTCCAGGGTTGCTAAGGTAATGGCGACACCCAGTGGCCAATCCAGATGTCTAACAGAAAGGCAAAGCGGAAATGCTACTCTGGCTGCAGAGGGAGACCAAGCTCTCCCCTGGGGCATGTGTGTGAGGCTGCACAGGGCTATGATAGTAAGCATCTCAGTGACAGACAGCAATTATACACTTTTCAATCACACAAGGAGACTGACCCAGCTTTGCCAGTACTTCCAGTACTTAGCGCTAATATTCTTAAAGATGACTGCATCAGTCAAATGGCATTCTGAGGGCGTTCGGTGACATGCAGTGAGACGCTATGTTAAAGCCCGTCGCAGCAGAGCATGTGCAGGACTAACTAGGGCACAGCAGAGCAGGCTGCTTACTGGGAAACAATCTTCTGTGGCTTTGCCAACTGCACTAACACCCAGACATTTCCTTTGGCTGGGCGGTGGTGGTACACACCTCTAAACCCAGCACTTGGAAAGCAGAGGCAAGCAGAACTCTTCGAGTTCAAAGCCAGCCTGGTCTACAAACAGAGTTCCAGAGAGGCCAGGGTCTCAAAAAACAAAAAAAAAAAAAAAAAGAAAAAGAAAAAAAGAAAAGAAAAGAGCACCCAAAAATCTGACACACGCTGGGCGGTGGTGGCGCACGCCTTTAATCCCAGCACTCAGGAGTGATAGGTGTCATTCTGTAACTGCTTCTCTTATTGGTTAATGAATAAGCACTGTTGGCCGATAGGAAGGTGAAATAGGCAGGTCTGAGAGATGAGGATTCTGGGAGATGTAGTAGAGAGAAGTCAAGATGGAGGACGTGAGAGAAAAGATCTGGACCCTCTCTCCAGTAAGGTAAGACCATGTGTAAACACTTAAATCGATAGAAATGAGTTAATATTTAAGACAGAGCTAGTCCAAAAAGACACTAGTAACCAACAGTTTCATAATTAATACAGTGTCTCTGTGTGTTATTTTGGGGCTGACATGGATTTGGTGCCCAGGGGAAATCCTCCCATTTCTCTGCATGTTTTGCAGCATTAATTCTTTTTAATGCAGCAATTGCCGCTACCTTCTGAAGCTGGCCAGCCAGAGCAGGAACTCTGCTGACTGAGGTGAGCCTGGGGATCTCGGAAGGCCCATCACCCCAGGCAAACTTTAGGCTCACTGTGAGGGCCATATGCATAAGCACAGTCTATGGTTTTGGCAAATTAATAGGTAAAGCAGTTAAACTATTAGTAAAACAAACTGTGAAGTCATTATTTCTCTACTAAGAGGCCAGGTGTGTGACACACACCATTAATGGCAGCACTCAGAGAGGCGGAGGAGGAGGCGGAGGCAGAGGCAGGCAGATCTCTGGAATTTGAGGCCAGCCTGGTCTACAGAGTGAGTTCCAGGCTAGCCAGAGCTACACAGAGAAGCCCTGTCTCAAAAAACAAAGCAAGCAAAGCAAACCAAACCCGGAAGCTGGGCACAGCATGCACACTGACGGTCCACCAAGGGTTCTGTGAGCGGGATCTGCGGTCCCGAGAATGGACGACACACACCTCCAGCAGCACAGACGCCACCAACAGCGGCCGAGGGGCCGGCACTGAGGCCCGGGTTCACAGTTCCTCCACATATGTGGGTGAGGGCCTCTGGGGCACAGGCGCTGTGCAGAAATTCTGCAAACAGCCAGCTCTCTTCCAATCTACTGCACCAAAAGCTTCAGAACAAAACTAAGGGGAAGCGCTTTCACACAGGCGCATCTAGCGCTGCTGCCTTCCGAACAGGCTCTTCTCTGCGGGAGACTGCTAGAGACAGACCGCAAGACAAACCACAGTTGATTTTTGGTTTTTGTGGGGGTTTTGAGACAGGGTTTTTCTGAATAGCCCTGGCTGTCCTAGAACCTGCTCTGCAGTGAAACAGGATCTCATTTTGTGGCTCTGGCTGTCCCGGAACTCACTCTGTAGACCAGGCTGGCCTTGAACTCCAGAGCTCTCCCTGCCTTGGCCTCCTGCCCAGCCCTCTGCTCTTAGTAAAGGCTAACTGCTCTGAAAAAAGCCACTCCAGCTTGCTTCTCAATTTCCTTTCTGTTCTTAAGATAAAGGAAGCAAAGTGGGCCCTGTGCGCCCTGTCTCTGACCCACGACACTGGAAACTACTAGGGTCTGAGTGTTCCAGCGCAGCCGGGACTAAAGGCCTAGATGCACGTCTCAGTTTTACATGTTGTATGGCATATAACCCAAGTCACTGAGAAACAGAATGTGGACTTATACCTGACACATGTAAACCACCCCACTCCATCAGGGACGGCCACACAGGGCTGCTAGCTGTCAGCACAGTAAGCCATGGGAGGACAGGGAGAAGAGGAAAATTCCAAGGACTCTCTCTTGAGCAGGGCATCCCAGAGCTGGCTTTTGCACACTGAGAGTCAGTCTCCCCGAGGAACAGAACCACCACTCAGATGGTGGGCGCAGGGCAGGTTTGGGGGTGCAAGCCTGCAATCCCAGCTACTCAAGCGGCTGACACAGGAGGGTCACAAATTCAAGACTTGCCTGAGCTACAGAGTCCCTGCCTCAAAATTAAGTTAAAAGGCTGGCAGGTCTGTTAGGTCTCAAGGTGTCCATGTATCTAAAAAGGAGCTCAAGCTGGACTACAGAAGGATTTCTGGCCATTCGATAAAAGCCAGCATCCCTCAGGAACTTGAGAAATAGGTTCCCATCTGCCAAACAGAGTCATTTCCCTGATCTGGCTGAAGGGACACAGGACTACCTGGGTTTCCTATGATCATATCAGAGCTCATGCTCATCCCCAGACCCCTTCTCTCCAGTACCACAAGTACCTGATACACATTTCAAAGCCAGCACGAGTCTCCTGGCCCTTTCCTCCCCACAGCCACTCATCCTTCTTACAATATACACGACCTGTCCGCCACTGGAAACCGCCAACCCCCCCCCCCACTGGAAACCTCTGGAACACCCCCCCACTACCACTATCTCTACTTTTCTCTCCTCTCCTGACCCCCTAGCCCTGGCCATGTGCAGTCTGCTCTCTTTTCTCTCTGCTCTAGATCCTTCCAATGTCTCTGGGTATTTTCTCTCTCATTCACAGTAAAACCCTCCCCTAGGAATGCAGCAGAGAAGTCAGCATGCCTTTGCATGAATGTGGGGGATCCGACTCAGGTCCTCAGGCTTGAGCAGCAAGCACTTTATACACCTAGCCATTTTCCCAGACTGGTTTCCTTTTCAAAGTGTGTGTGTGTGCATGCGCGCGCGCGTGTGTGTGTGTGTGTGTGTGTGTGTGTGTGTATGGTGTGTGTGTTTATGTATGTATGTGTGTGTGCGCGCGCGTGCGTGTGTTTGTGTGTGTGTGTATGGTGTGTGTGTTTATGTATGTATGTGTGTGTGCGTGCGTGTGTGTTTGTGTGTGTACATATAACTTGTAGAAGTCCGTGCTCTCCTACCATGTGGGTCTTGAGGGTTGACAGGCCTGGTGGAAAGCCCCTTTAACCTCTAATCCATTTCATGGCCCCACTTTTACTTTCTGAGAGTCTCACTGTACCCTATACTGGCCTCTTGAATGCCGAGATGGCAGGTGTGAACCACCACGCCTGGCTCACCTGTCACCAAGGATGCTTTCTCTGAACAGAACTGAGGCACTCCACCAGCTCCCTCTGAGCCTTATCAGCCAGCTTTCCAGCTGCTTCAACCTGCCCTGGAAAGTAGTAGGCACAACACCCAACCCTCCGGACCAACTCTGAGCCAGCCCCAGGGAGGCAGCTCTGCGGCCATCATGCAGTACCGCACGCTGGCAGAAGGGGGCGCTGAGGAGATAGTTACCCAGGGTTCCTCGGCTCACTGTCCCGTGTACTTCCTCCCTTCAGCTTCCTAACCAGCTTCTCGCTGCTGCGTCTAATGGAAGCCCGGAGTTTGCTAAAGGAGCCACTGCGCTTTAAAGATCCAGTGCCATCCTGAAAAACACGCGAACAAGTGTGAAGTCCTGGGTGTCCCCTCTTGCCCCACACTCAGCCCAATAACCCCAGCTGCTGCCAGGCACTGGCTGGCAAGTGAGTCCTGCTGAAGCCACCAGACTGCTGTGTGCATGAACATGTTACAAACAACCCATGATGAGGGACCCTTTGAAAGGGAAGGATCCCAGCAGAAGCAGCCACATTCCCAAGGAGAGCCCACTGCTGTCTGAGGACAAAGGATAGCACAGGGTCAAGAGAGCTAAGGCCTCTTCCAGGACTGCCAGCCAAGTGTAACTCATGTTGCCCGAGCGTGTGTGCGCTGGGCAGGAAAGTGGCCAGGACGCCAGACCTCACGGAGACAGGGTCCTCCCAGGAGACTCACGCAGGCAGGGATTAGATGTCATCAGCAAACTTAAGTGTCAACTCTAAATGCAGCTGCAAGTTTGTAAATAAAAGTGCTCATTTTTAGGCCAATGCAGTCCTGAGACACCTGTAGGGCGTCCCCATAACCAACCAGACACTACAGAGACACCTGGCAGAGGCTGGACAGGAAGCAGAGTGGGAACCCTGCGCACGGCAGCGTTTAGTTTATCTAGAACGGCCCCTCGGAGATTGTCAGGACCCGCTGCCGCGCAGTGCTGCCCCAGAAGACTGAGAAATGCACAGAGCACACAGACGCAAGACACAGGTCAGTTGGAGTGAGTTTATTAGAAGTTAGAAAGACACAGATACACACATCACAGAGCACTTAAAGATTAGTAGAGAAAAGCAGAAATGCCAAAATTCCACACCAAGACTACACAGCAAATGTACTTCAGTGTGTCCTGGGGAGCCCTGTGCAAGGACGCTGGCCGGGTGTGTAAGGGCGCCAGGGACGTGCAGCACATGCCTCACTCTACAGCTCAGTGACTGCACGGGTCACTATCATGCCACTGTAATAAACCTGCGTGACACTAACACCTGTCATCAGGGTGAACAGCTACTCTCTCTTAACTGTTAAACTTGAGTGTTACACAGTAAATGGGTTCATTAACACAGTTGATATTTCTAAGTACATATCTGGCAAAGCTACATGTATCCAGAAATCAAGACCCCAAAGGGACAGCAGCACCGAAAGGAATGGCCAGTCCCAGAGGTGCAGCTGACAAGCTCCTAGGGACTGCTAGACAGCGGGCGGCACAGGAGGGGCCGGAGGAGGCGCTGCCCGTCATGCAGGGGCAGTGCAGGAGGCACCGGACGGGCGGCGGCTAGGCCTGTCAGACAGAAAGAGAAGGAGGTGAGCCTGGAGGAGCACAGCGCCCAGGGCCCGCCCCGCAGGACTGCTCTACAGTATTTCTAGGTCACAGATCTATGCTCGGCGGCCGGGCACTCCCTGCTCTACCGGGCTGGCACAGCAGGCGCCGGGCCGGGGCATGTGAGGGTACTGAGGCCAGTTTTCCGGTAACTGTTGAACACAGACTAGCACTGTATTAGAAACCTCCTAATACTTACTATGGAGAGTTTCACAAGTTTAGACATGAGGGAGATTTGGAGGAGAGGGACAGGAAAGGCCAAATGTGGAAGACGCCATTTAAACTTCTGTCTTGCTGCTTTCTCTGAACCATCATGGACTCCCCGCAGCCTGATGTCTGTCAGTCTCTTAGAAACACTAACACCCTAGACTTTAAGGCCCAGACTTCAAACGTGGGCAGCGCATTTGAAACATGCAGATGAAGATCCAAATAAAACGTCTGCACGGGCAGCAACGCCTCCTGGGTCTGCCAGACTCTGAGAAGGCGCACTGGCAGCTGGGCCTGGCCACCCGCTCGCTCAGACTCACCATGGGACGCTGAGCACCTCATTTAACCAGCCCGAGCTTCATTTTTCTCATCTTTAAATGGAAAAATAAAACTTGTTACCAATGCCTCCCGAATGCCAGGGGACAGATCACATCAGTTCCCACTGTTTGCATGAGAATGATGCTGAATGTTACAAAGCTCCTCACACAGCAAGAGCCTCCTGCAATGGTCCCCATTGCAATGTTCGCCTCCCTCCCTGGGTTCAAATGGGTGACAGTGAATGACAGTGAACTCTTTACCAGCCTCCCCCCTTGTTCACGTCTGCTCCTCGAGCTCATTCTTTCCCATCCATGTATGACCTGAGCACCCAGGCGGGTGGATAATGGCCGTGCAAAACTCAAGCAGACAAACACCATGAGCAGGGCTGCGGCTAAGGGCATCGTGGCACGCTTGACTGCCTTACACAGCCACAGACGCTCCACTTTGTGGACCCTTTTTGAAATCACACTTACTGTGTATGTTCACTGACATGAGGAGTGCACATGTGGAGTGAAGGGGGCAGTGTGTCCACAATGTGGCCCTGGGGGTTAAACTCAGGTCACCTGAGTGGCAAGTGTCTTTGCCCACTGAGTGGATTTCAAGCTCTCTTGAAAAGTGGGCCCCTGAATCACAGACTATACTGATTCTAGTATTTTCTCTGTACAGCAGAATTGTAGGGCTGGCACTTTCATAACGTTTTTCAGTATATTCTAGTTGCCCTCACCATAAATTCATAAATAAAAATCTCCTCTGAACTAACAGTTGTCTCATTCCCTAATAAACTTAAGTATACTAAACACTTGTGAAAGTCAAGCCAAGCCTGGTGGCGCACACCTTTAATCCCAGCACTAGAGAGGCAGAGGCAGGTGGATCTCTGAGTTCGAGGCCAACCTGGTCTACAGAGTGAGTTCCAGGACAGCCAGGGCTACACAGAGAAACCCTGTCTCAGAAACAAACAAACCAACTACTTGTAGAAGTGAGGCACTGCATCTACAATTCCCACAGCCGGGAAACTAACACAGGAAGGGCACCAGTGTAACCACACCCTAAGTCACAGAGCCCTCCCCTTGCCTGTGGATGGCTTCATCCCTAGCGCACGTGCACGCTCACGCGCGCGCACGCACACTGACATGCACATGTGCACACAGAGACATACACATACACACTCTCACACTCACTCACTTGTAGAAACAGCACAAGAGCAATGTGAAGCACGGGGAGGTAGGCAAGAGGCTCCCCTGAGGAGCCCAGGAAAAAGGGCAGCAAAGATGGAGGCTGTCCTTGGGGGCTCGGGCCACAGAGAACTGAAGCATGTATTGCTGCGTGTGTGGACATCACAACTGTCAGCAGGGGGACTTTACACAAGACAGGCCAGTGTTGCTCCACGTCAGCTGGGACCCAGTGCCCAAGACTGACATGCTCTTCACCACAGATACAGCATCCCGTGGATAAAGGCTAAAATGAGGAAACACTTTTACCTAGAAAAGGGTGCATGGCCACGAAGTGTCCACTTCCTCAGAAATGTACCCTACTAAAGACGGCCTGCAATAGCAGTGTCTGCTAGAGTCACAACTCAGACCTCAGGAAGCCCGAGGGAGTCCCCTTCTCATGACGGGCCATCACCGTCACCGCCATGCACACTGAGGGGGAAGACCTGTACTCCCAGACAGGTCCCATGCAGTCAGAACCCTCCATGTCTTCCCGCCCTCGCTCTCCTCCGCTAGCTCACAGGCCATGGTTAGCACCTAGCAAGCCTTGTCAGTGACAAACGTTATCCTTTTTGAATGGTCCCTGTGATTCAGTCAATCAGCATCTCACTCCTGGGAACACACGCTGGCTGACGCTGTAGCCACCAGAGAACCAGTATTTTACAGAGCAGCCAGGCAGTGGCACCGCGCACGCCTTTAATCCCAGCACTCGGGAGGCAGAGGCAGAGGCAGGGGGATCTCTGAGACCAAGGCCAACCCGGTATATACAGTAAGTTTCAAGCCAGCCAAGGTTATATAAAACAAAAAACAACCGGTTATGGTGCAGAGTATGACACAGAGGGCTTGCCTAGCATATGAAAGGCCTTATATTCAATACCCAGTAGCATATAAATAAAAAAGTGAAAAGGCTAAGCATGCTGTGTACTGTAATCCCAGCACCCAGAAGGCTGAGGCAGGAGGATTCTATGTATTCAAGGACAACTTGAGCTGTATACTGAAATTCAAAATAAACAAGGCATGGACATAGTTCAGTGATGGCACATCTGTCTAACAAGGACCCTTCCCCAGGGAAGAGCGCCACTACTTCCTTCCCATGTCCTCCAGGCAGGTGTGGGACTCAGTTGTTGCCAATGTCACCGGCACCGGAAGCACATACATACAGACCTAGAAATACTGTCTCAAGAGAGAGCTCCCCCAGAACTTCACTCAAGAGTACTAAAATCTGTATGCAAGCGGCTGGCCACCAAGCAGGACAGGCTGTGTGGACCAAGCATGCAGGGACTGGAGAGTAACAGTGCAGGAACAGGACACAGGTCCCACAGGACAGGCATGGACAGGCATGGGCAGGCATGGGCAGGCATGGGCAGGCAGCCCCCGGCCTCTGCTGCAGGTTGGGATCACTGCCCAAAAAGGCCCAACAGTCAATGTGGATGCTGACTGGCTATCTTGGCACAGAAAAATCCAAAACAAGAAAGCTGCTACAGAGAGAGAGAGAGAATGTCACTCCTGAAATCTGGCTACTAACGTTTGCAGGTGATATATAATCAAGATGCTGGCTCCTCCCAAACTGCTACAACTAAGCAAACTCTAGAGTCAGTCAATCCAAGAAGGGGGGCAGCTCTAAGAGAGTGGGAAGCTACAATTTGACAAAACCACACGATGACAGCTAATCATACTACATACTACCACTGCAACTTCAGGATGTCAGGGATACCCTGGCGGGCTGAATCCACTCACACTCTCCTTGAAGAAGGTTCGAAGACACCAGCTACCATAAGAGTCTTCTCCCACATTACAGAGACCCACCGGAAGGCCGCACCCTTCCCACAGCCCCGGGTAGAAAGCAGTGGTCAGGATGTCCCAGGGAAGTCTAGAGGCACAGGGCCACACAACCCTGACACACCTGCTTGTCTCAGGGACCACGGAGGCAGAGTGGACAGGAGTCCCTAACGCTGCTGCTGACCTCTCTGGAAAACAGTTCCCATTGGACTGAGGGGAGAACATCTCCCCTCAAAGCTCTCTAACAGCCCCAGGGTGACCTCCTCAGTGGCGCGAGGAGCGCTGAGTTAGCAAGGAAATGGGCAGGTTAGGAAAGCTAGTTAGTGTCAGCCATACCCATCCCGAGGTTACGGAAACCAGAGTACGGGCTAGGTTTGCACAGGCAGCAAGCTCACATGCTCTACAGAAGGCCAGTCAGCGTCCACGGACTCCCGAGGGGAGCCACTGCAAGCCGCACAGCTTCAGCATTAGCGGAAGTTAGGAACTTACAGAAAGCTTCCCTGAGCTTAGTTTGCGAAAAGTAGAGGGTGTAGCGAGACACAACAGCCAGCGCGTGCTGCTGGGGGTGGCCGGCAGTCCCCAGCGCAGCCAGGTGAGTATGTACTTACCCCATTCCACTCTACGCTCATACTCACTTCCTCCCCTCCGTCAGGGCCACTCTCGTACTTGACCACGTCCGCGTTGAGGCTCTCCCGGCTCCTCCGCTTCTCCATGTTCTCAGGGTCATTTAGCACTTCAGCCACTCTCTGTTTGTGAACAGTGTCAAGACCCTGTGAGCCAGGCAGGGGAGAGCGGTTTGACCCGTTAGCACTCACGTCTCAGAAGACTCCTCAGACTCGGGACAGAGTTGTTTGTTGTTGTTTTTACTGGGGCACTGCCTGCCACAGAGCCATGTGGGAGAGGTCAAAGGACGGCACTGAGTCAGCAGGCTCTGTCATCCCAGCCTCATGTAAGTTTGTGGGACACAGAACTCAGGCTGCCAGGCTTACACAGCGAGCACCTTTACTCATTATCTCACTGACCCCAAAAATACCGGTCCTTACGTCCCCAGGGCAAACTTGGTGGTCCCTGGGGATGGGATTGGGCTCTCTATGGACAGGGGAAAGGTGTGAGTTACACGTCACCAAAGCTCAGGGACATCCACACAGGACTGCACACTGTACCCCACGTAGGCAAGCTGGTGGAATGGCACGAGGGTGCTTTCAGCACGTGGGGAGCGAGGAGGAGGAAGAGTTCGAGGCCAGCCTGGCTCGTATTTAAAACAAAACAGGTGCAGTAAGCAAAAACTGAACCCCAGGCAACGATGGCCACACTAGAGTGTCTGGACTAGAAATGCAGCTAAGCAGCCAGCGTCCACTGGGTCACCAAAGCCACACAGCCAGCCCCGAGGCACACCCGCAGTCCCCTCACTGGGCTGGGTGGGCAGGAGCAGAGGCTCAAGGCTGACCTCTGCTAGCGTTTGAGGCAGCAGAAGAAACCAAACAGTCCGTCTCAAATAAGAACAAATAACCCTGGCCTGTTCCCCATTTCTTCCTGTGATGAGTGACAGGACGCTCCTGTAACAGGACCTGCCTTCTATCCCTGGCTGCTCTCCCAGAGGACCCAGGTTCAATTCCCAGCATCCACATGGCAGCTCATAACTGTAATTTCAGTACCAGGGGATCTGACACCCTCACACCAATGCATGTAAAATAAAGTTAAATTAAAAAATAATACTATGAGAGGGTGATGAGGGGCATGCAATAATCAAAACACATGACACAAGCCCATGGAAAGGGTCTCTCTGTAGCCCGGGCTGTGCTGGGATTCACTAAATAGGACAAGGCTGGCCTCCAACTCACTGCCAGGTGCCGGGATTAAAGGTATGTGACACACCACGCCCAGCCAGGTGCCGGGATTAAGGTGTGTGACACACCACGACCAGCCAGGTGCCGGGATTAAGGTGTGTGACACACCACGACCAGCCAGGTGCCGGGATTAAAGGTGACAGCCGGGATTAAGGTGTGTGACAGCCGGGATTAAGGTGTGTGACAGCTGGGATTAAGGTGTGTGACAGCCGGGATTAAGGTGTGTGACAGCTGGGATTAAGGTGTGTGACAGCTGGGATTAAGGTGTGTGACACACCACGCCCAGCGCCCCATGTCCTTTTGTTGTTTCTGTCTTTTCTTTTGGGGTGTATTTTGTTTTGTTTTGTCTTTGAGACAGGGTCTCACTACGTAGCCCTCACTGGCCTGGAACTCATTATTTACACCAGGCTGTCCATAAACTCAGAGATCCCCCAGCTTCTGACACCAAAATCCTAGGATTGAAGGCTTATACTACCACACCCAGATTTTTTATTTAATTTTTTTTTATTTGTACATGTATATGTATGACCGGGCGGCAATAGGTAGGTGGGTAGGTGAGTAGGTGGACAGACAGACAGACAGGTCTTATTTTCCTGCAGTTTTTGGGGCTAAGTCCATAGTCCTATGCATGCATGTGACAAGTGTTACTCACAGAGCCTAAGCCAAAATCAAGCTTTAATAACAGCCACATAAAAGGCCATCAGATTCCCAGCACACTAGTCTGCAGAAATGTCAAGCATACCTGTTTACGTGACCGCATGGCAGCTTCTTCCAAAGTCTCTGCAGCTTCAAATTTCCCCTGCCGTCGGTAAAGTGCTCCAAGGTTTTTCAAAGTGGTTGTGACGGTAGGACTGCAAGAATACACAAAACACAGAAGCATTATGTGCAGTGCCCAGGACAGCCACTGTCAACAGCATGTCTGACATGCTGTGTGTTTTAGTGACAATGTGGTACCTCTCCAGGGATGCTCTGGTGCAGGACACTACGGATGATGAGTTAACATCCTAAAATATGTTCTGCACTCCAGCAGCCTGATGCTCAGTGAGGTTAGCCCCTACAGCTCTGTACAGAAACAGAAAAGCATTCTCCCAGAGCCTGGCTGTGCAGAATGCTGGCGTGGCCACAGAAGCATGTGGCTAGTCTACCCAGGGGTTAGAACATTCCCCTGCAGGCAAAACTTGGTCAGTGCTGGGCTTATCTCGAGCCTCACCCAAGCCACCTGACCTGACAACTATGGCAGACACTTTGTAAAAGAAGTAGGGGTTGAGAGACAGGACAGGAGTGTGGCCACATTAGACAGAGAAGTCTTGCTAAAAGATGGAAATAAGGGGCCAGGGACATGCTCAGTGGGTCAAGGCGGGTACTAGCATGAGGACCCAAGTTTGGGTCCCCAGTGCTTACATAGAGCCAAGCATGGGGTATATGCCTGTACCCACAGCGCTTGCATAGAGCCAAGCATGGGGGTTTATATCTATACACAGCGCTTACATAGAGCCAAGCATGGGGGTATATGCCTGTACGCAGCACTTGCATAGAGCCAAGCATGGGGTATATGCCTGTACACAGCGCTTGCATAGAGCCAAGCATGGGGTATATGCCTGTACCCACAGCACTGGAGGAGTGGAGACAGGGGGCACCACTCTGTGGCCAGCCAGTCTAGCCAAGATGACATGCTCCAGGTTCAGGGAGAGAGCCTGTCTCAAAAACTTACATAGAGTAATAAATAACATCTGAAAGTCAACGCTGCTCTGGCTCTGCACACACATATACAGGCAAGCGCACCCACACACACAGCTGCACACACACTCAGAAGTAGCCTGGTAAGATGGTATGCCTGTGAGGTCCTGGCACTCAGGAAGCCGAGACAGGAAGATCAAGAGCTTACAGCCAATGTGGGTTACACAGCAAGATCCCATCACAAGAAAAGACAAGGTCAGAAATAAGCTAGACTCGCTTTGGTACAAATCTGTGTTCTGAGAGGCACTGTCCTCGTGCTGATACAGAAATAGAGATGGCCCCCTGCATGTCCCTCAGACAGTGCACATGACAGAAGGGAACGTGAATTCCACCCATCGCAGTGAGTGCAAAGGGGACCCACAGGAAGAGTTTGGGACAAACCGGGTCCAACGAGTTTCCCTGACTAAGGGAGTGGGTTGCTAAGGGACGGCAGCTGCACAAGGGAATGTCAGCAGGTTTCTAGGCCAGCGGCAGGCATGGGCACGTGGAGAACAGTCCACACAGAAGTTGGCTAGGCGCTGGCTTCCAGGCCCACGTGTGCTAAAGGCTCCTCATTAGTGTCCCCTCTTCCTTCCGGTAAGTGTTGGTAGATTAAAAAAACATTGATGGCCAGCACCCACCTGCTGTAGTGAATGGTATGACAAAAATAGGTTTTTATGTTATTTTTACCTAATTTTTTAAGGCAGAGTGTCAACTTGCAGACCTGGCTAGCCTGAAACTCCCTAGACTAACCTCAAACTCATAAAAATCCTTCTGCATAGGGCTCTCATGTACTGGGATAGAGGTATGTGTCACCGTACCTAGTTGCATTTTTCACTTTATTTTACTAATTATTATTATTATTAGCATGTGTAATACATGTGTATAGACACACATGAGTGGTGGGAGGAGTCCTACATACATGTTTCTCTTATTGGTTGATGAATAAACACTGTGTGGCCAATGACACAGGAAGATAGGCGGGAAAAGGGGACAAGAATCTAGGGAGGGGAGGCAGAGGAACCAGAAAGAGACACAGCATGGAGGCCAGGAAGATAGAGTAAGTACACCAGCAGTTCTCTGGGAAGGGAGGCCAGGAAGATAGAACACACCAGCAGTTCTCTGGGAAGGGAGGCCAGGAAGATAGAACACACCAGCAGTTCTCTGGGACGATAAGGCCAAATAGAAATATATAGGTTCAGCAGGCGGTGGTGGCGCACGCCTTTGATCCCAGCACTCGGGAGGCAGAGGCAGGTGGATCTCTGTGAGTTCGAGGCCAATCTGGTCTACAGAGCTAGCTAGTTCCAGCACACCCTCCAAAGAAACAGAGAGAAACCCTGTCTCAAAAAACAAAAACCAAAAAGAAAAGAAATACATAGATTAGTAGTTATGGGTTAATAATTAAGACAGAGCTAGCTAATAAGAAGCCGTAGCCATTGGCCATTAGCCAACAGTTTATCATTAACATAGCATCTCGGGGTGCTTATTTGGGGCTGAGAAGGGCAAGAGGGTCAGAGGACAAGTCTGAGCTCGTGTCAGCTCCCAGGGTTAAACTCAGCTCATGACTTCCGTGGTGACACCTTTACCTGCTGAGCCGTCTCGCCAGCCCAACGCTCAGGCTTTTAACTACCATTTGGGGGAAATATCGGACAAGTTCGGCCTTGTCATGCAGGCTTACCTATCCACTTTGCAGGCTTTGTACCAGCCACCGTACTCTCCGAAAGTCGTCCCGTCCTTCTGTTTTCCCTAATTATAACAGAGAATTTGAATGAATGGAACCTGGCTGCAGCGCATCCAGCTCAGAGGCCCGCACGCAGCCAGCTCAGAGGCCCACACACATCCAACTCAGAGGCCCGCACACATCCAGCTCAGAGGCCCGCAGACATCCAGCTCAGAGGCCCGCACACATCCAACTCAGAGGCCCACACACATCCAGCTCAGAGGCCCGCAGACATCCAGCTCAGAGGCCCGCACACATCCAGCTCAGAGGCCCGCACACATCCAACTCAGAGGCCCACACACATCCAACTCAGAGGCCCACACACATCCAGCTCAGAGGCCCGCACACATCCAACTCAGAGGCCCGCACGCAGCCAGCTCAGAGGCCCGCACGCAGCCAACTCTGCAGGCAGCCACCTTACTTTGCTCTCCTCTCTCTCCTCGGCGTGCATCCAGATGGGCTTGTTTTCATCTACGGGGAAAACAGTACCATTTAAGTTGAAGAGTAAGGAAACTGGAGCCAGATATGATGGTGCACTCCTTCAACCCAGCACTCAGAGGCAGGGCAGGGAGAAAGCTGAGTTCCAGGCCAGCCTGGTCTACAAAGGACTTTCAGGACAGCCAAGGCTGTCAGTGACTACAAAGTTTTATCATGTTTTTTATAGATTTTTTCCCTTTTTTTTGTGTGTGTACACATGTATGATGTGTGTGTTTATACATATGTGTGTGTGTTTTGCATGTATGTGGTCATACATATGTGGGAGTGGGTGTGCACATGGGTATGAACATGCACATGGAGACTCCAGGTTGGAGTCCTATCACTTTCTGAATATAGCTTTTCTCTCTAGCCAGCTTGCTCTGGAGACTGTGTCCTGAGGCTGCCACACCCACCTGGCATCTCCCTGGGGCCTGGAGATCTGAACATGGCAAGCTCTTAAACCACTCATTCAATCCCCAGCCAAGTTTACCCTGGAGGAAAACCCTACCCAGGGTACCAGAGGGAGATGGCTGTAAATGTCTCGCACTGAGGATGTCAGATAAAGAATGCATCCTTACCAGACAGATATTAGACTCTGTAAAATATCCATACACATAAAAGTAAATATTTTTGTTTGTTTTTTCATGACAGGGCTTCTGTATATAGCCCTGGCTGTCCTAGAACTCACTCTGTAGACCAGGCTGGCCTTGAAATCACAGAGATCTGCCTGCTTCTGCCTCTCAAGTGTTGGGATTAAAGGTGTGCATCACCACCTACAAAAATTTAAAATAAATAAATAATAAGTGCTTACATGAAAGAAAACTACATATGTGCATGTATTAATTAATAGAAACTCCCTCTAGATCCATCCTGTAAACTTCCTGCACACTCACAATTGCCATCGGAATGTTTCGTGTGATACTTTGTAAAGGAAATATTTAACACAAAAATGTTTTTCATTGAGCTGTTTAAGGTGTATATGTGTATTTATGTACTGCCTACACATACATCTACACAGCAGCAGAGGGCATCTGAGCCCATTACAGACAGCTGTGAGCCACCATGTGAATGCTGGGAATTGAACTCAGGACCTCTGGAAGAGCAATCAGTGCTCTTAACTACTGAGTCATCAATCCAGGGCCTGATTCAGCAATTTCATTCTATGAAATACGTATTTCACTGCACGCCCTTCCAGAGGCACAGGCAGGGTTAGCAGAGCAAGCAGAGCTACCCCCGGGCTCCCGAGGCACAGTCGGGCACCAGCACCCACACCTTTTCCTCACATTGCACATTAACCCCTCAGTGTCTGAGGGATATGCTGTGGATGGGGCCTTGTCTCCTCTGACAAACAGCACAGCAAGTCCAGTGCATAGTGGGAAATTTGTATTTGTCACCCGTTTCCAGGGTGGACAGAAAACTAGGCAGGAAGAATGGGTCTAAGCAAAGACCCTGGAGTTGCTGGCTTTAAGCACTGCGCTGCCAACAGCACCAGGCACCCTGCCATCAAGATCCCTGGCTAATGCTCATCCACCGAGGGATGGAAAGCACGCAAGCTCCCAGATACAGAAAAGAATCTGAGACAACATAAAATAATAAAAGCCTTAAAAGAGAGGGGTGAAATACTGTGGGGACTAGGGCATTACTGCCAATTTCAAGCTGGAAAGCAGTCTTTTTAGTGCTTAGACGATGTCTTACCATCCACAGACCCAAACTCCCGCTCATGTGCACGGGTGAGAATCTCCTTGTACAGAGTTTCTGCTTGCTTGAACTTCCCTTGTTTCAGATAACAGGAGGCCTTCAAATAAAGCACAGCATTCAGTGCCTTCACGAGGAAACACATGGATTTTATCTGCAGCTGGCTCGTGGCCATCGGGACATACCAGGTTATTCTTCGTCTTGGCCACATTGGGGTCATCAGGTCCTAGCTTTGTCTGGTAAATCTCCAGGGCCCTCTGGTAGTAATACTCCACCTCCTCATACTTGCCCTGGTTCTGGCACAGTAAGGCCAAGTTGTTTAACTGCTTGGCAACATCTGGATGATCCTTTCCCAGAACCTGGGGTTAAAAACAAACAATGAATCAGAAACACCGCCATGCATTCCGCTGTACACCCTCCTGTCCGCAAAACTTGCCCTGCCCCACATGCAGGCTGGAAACGGGCATGGGACTCTCCTACCAACCACTGGAGTCTGACCTCAGCGGGAGGGGCGGGGAGGGCAGGAGAGGGGAGGGCAGGGGAGGGGAGGGGGCTGCACTCACACCCTTAGCCCCTTTATTTTCAGGAGGGAAACAAGGTCTCACGATCCCCAGGCTGGGCATGAACTCACTTTGCAGCGAGGGATGATCTAGAAGTTCAGATTCTCCACCAAGTGCTGGGGTAACAGGCCTGAGCCACTATCCCTGGCTTTGTTTGCTTTTTGTTTGTTTGTTTGTGGGGCAGTCTCACTCTGTAGTGCAGGCTAGCCTGGAACTCACTGTTTAATCCAGGCTGGTTTTGAACTCTCGTCAGTCCTGCCTCAGCTCTTGGGTGCTGGGATCATGGGTTTAAGTTTCCACACCCTTAGCTGCTTTGTCTACTCCATGGCAGGTGCCACCATGGAGCTAAGGAAGCTGGGTTCATGAAGGCTTTGATTACCTGGGTTAATGAAACACCCCAGCTGCGTGACTTTCTCCAGTCAGCCCCTTTACTGTGGAGTCATCACCCAGGACCCTGGTATGGCATCCCTACACCTAATGCCGAGGAGTCTTCCCATCCTCCCCTGGCTGCCTCAAAAGCAAACGGCTACTGTTTTTTTGGCAAGTCTCACTTGCCTAGCCCTTCCCCTAGAGTACAAACACAGGAGTGCCAGGCTTTGTGTCTTCCCTGCCTCAGCACCCTCCCTAGAAAAGGCTTTGTGTCTTCCCTGCATCAGCACCCTCCCTAGAAAAGGCTTTGTGTCTTCCCTGCATCAGCACCCTCCCTAGAAAAGGCTTTGTGTCTTCCCTGCATCAGCACCCTCCCTAGAAAAGGCTTTGTGTCTTCCCTGCATCAGCACCCTCCCTAGAAAAGGTGCCTGGCACAAGGGAGAAAAAACTCACCTCCACTCCCTCCAAACCCTGGTCAAGTACTGGGCAGTGGCGCACGCCTCTAATCCCAGCACTCAGGAGGCAGAGGCAGGCGGATCTGTGAGTTCAAGGCCAGCCTGGTCTACAGAGTGAGATCCAGGACAGCCAGAGTTGCACAGAGAAACCCTGTCTCAAAAACAAGCAAACAAAAGTGATCAAGCAGTGGTGTTCTGGGCAGTGCCTTATTCTTGCATACTGCCAATGCCTTTGCACATGCCCTACCCAGCCCTGCTTCTGAAACTGTTTAGTCAGCAAGCCCAGATTCAGCCCAAACACAGCGCTTCCTGGAAAGCCAACTCAACACTCCAAGCCCTGGGCTAGAAGAGCCTCTTCTCCCTCCCCTCCTGTGGCCTCATCCTGCAGGTGACACATCCTGACCAGTCAAGGGACTATGCTCCTGCCAAGCAAGAAGTTTTATATAAATTTGGTTATCTCCCTTTCCTTTCTTCTCCCTTCCTTTCTTTGACACAGGACATTGCCGTTTGCTCCAAACTAGTATCAGGCTAGTCGTGTGCCAAGTGGCCGCTGCAGTGGGAAGTCACCTTCCAGGTCTTTTGATGTCTGACCTCTCTTTGTGCTGCCCCTAGCCACACAAACCTGACGCCTCCTGAGTGTGCGGATGACTAAACAATAAAATAGTATCTGAGCAGGCTGGGGAGGAGCTCAGTGGTTAAGAGCACTTGCTGCCCTTGCAGAGGACCCGGGGTTCCTCTCAGCATCCACATGGCAGCTCACAACCATCTATGACTTCAATTCCAGGGGATCCAATACCATCCCCTGACCTCTGAAGAGGCTAGACAAGCATGTGGTGCATGCCCACACACGCAGGCAAAATACACATAAAGTGAATAAATCTATTAAAAACGAAACATTATCTACATATTTGATAATCCTTGCCATATGGCTCAGAATTTAATGATCACTCCCCAGTATCACTGATAAACAGAAAGATGGCACAGTGGTTAGGAGCATCAGCAGCTTGTCCAGAGGACCTGGGTTTGGTTCCCAGCATCAACATGGCAGCTCACAACTGTCTGTTAACTCCAGTCACAGGGGATCTGGTGCCCTCTTCTGGCCTCTGTGGGCACCAAGCATATATCCAGTATACATATATACTTGTAGGCAAAACACTCATACACACAGAATAAAAATAAATCTGAAAAAGAAAGAAAAACACCAAACTGAACTGGGACATTCAGTTCCCAGACTATTCATCCTGTCTAGGACAGCTTTCCGTCTGTCCTGGGAACCTGTGACAAATACAAATTTCCCACTATGCACTGGACTTGCTGTGCTGTTTGTCAGAGGAGGCAAGGCCCCATCCACAGCATATCCCTCAGACACTGAGGGGTTAATGTGCAATGTGAGGAAAAGGTGTGGGTGCTGGTGCCCGACTGTGCCTCGGGAGCCCGGGGGTAGCTCTGCTTGCTCTGCTAACCCTGCCTGTGCCTCTGGAAGGGCGTGCAGTGAAATACGTGTAGCTATTTAAGAGTTTTGTATGTGCATCAGTGCTTTGCCTGCGTGTGCACCATATGCACCCTTGCTGCCCACTGAAGCCAGGGGAGAACTCTGTATCCCCTGGGACTGGAGTCACAGGCACCTGTGAGCCACACGTGGGTGCTGGGAGCTGAACTTGAGTCTTCTGTAAGAGCAGCCAGTGCTCTTACACACTAAGCCATCTCTCCAGGCTCAGTAAACTTATTTTTGTTTGTTTCTTTTACAGACAGTCTCTTTATGCAGTCCTGACTGTCTAACTATAGACCACGCTGGCCTTACACTCAGAGACCCACCTGCTTTGGCCTCCTGAGTGCTGGGATCAAAGGCGTGCACCACTATACCTGATAGTGCACTTATTTTTGGAGTGTTGAGACAGGGCTTCTCTGTAACAGCTCTGGCTTGTCTGGAACTCACTCTGTAGACCAGTCTGGCCTCAAACTCAGAGATCCTCCTGCCTCTGTACCCTGAGTGCTGGGAATACAGGTGTGTGCCACCACCCACTGCCCAGCTATAAACTTAAACTGAAATAACTTTAGTGACACTGAAATGCAGAGAGGCTGCGCTGCCCACCTCATTTCCGGTCAACAGCAGGAACAGCAGGGCTACACACATCTCAAACTGTGAGATGGCCCCCACCCGCCGGGAAGACTGGATTTCGCGAAGAAGAGGCCCTGCAGCCTCGTACCTGCTCTCTAATCTCCAGGGCTCGCTTACACAGCGGCTCGGCCTCCTTGTACTTCCCTCGTTTACCGTACAGCACTGCTAGGTTGTTGAGAGTCGCTGCCACCTGCCAAGACAGAGGGCCACATGGAGCTGCTGTGAGAGCTGCCACAGGCAGGGGGACCCAGACCAGCCCCTGGGCACCGTGCCACACTCATCCCCTGGGTCTACTACAGAACTGATTGCTGAAATGAAACAAAGCAACCTGATGTTGATTTTCAATTTTTCTCAAAGCCACAAAGCCAAACAAAACAGACCTCTGTGCAGATCTAACCAGACTATAAAAAGACCACATGAACTCTTGAGAACAATCTAGAAAAGGACATGCAACTTGATTTTGGATCAAAGTGAAGTGAGCCGGTGATCTGAGGAGGTGATGTCACAAATCACAAGTGACCGACCAGGAGTGTGAGCATGTCACTACCTGAGCAGGCCCTACTGGTGCCATCAGGGACAAGGTGGCGCTCAGACCCTCCCTGTACGGGGAAACAAGTGTGAAGAGCTGGAGGAAGCAGGGTACACACCGCGGGGTGGTCTCTGCCCAGAGTTTTCTCACGGATAGCCAGGGCGTCGTTGAGGAGATTGGCTGCATCTTTGTACTTGTTCTGATCCCTAAAGCAAAGCACAGGTCAGTCAGTGTTGAGCTGGAGGCCACTGTACCCAGCCACGGTTAGTCAGCAAGCCACTGCTGACACTGAGGACTGAACCCCAGGCTTACAGCATGCTAAGTGTCTAGCACAAGCCAGCTTCCATCTTTGTTTTTTAATAATTTATCTTTCTTTTGTGTTCATTGTGTTTTGCCTGTTTTGTCAGAGCCCCTAGAACTGAAGTTACAGACAATTGTGAGCTGCCATGTGGGTGCTAGACTTGAACCCAGGTCCTCTGGAAGAGCAGACAGTGCTCTTAACCACTGAGCCATCTCCCCAGCTCGGAATGTGACTCTTTTTAAAATGCAGTTTTGAAACTCCCGGCAGTGTTGACCTAGGAAGGCAATCCAGAGAGTGGAGAGAACCCACATGTGGGCCAGACAAGGATTCTCTGCCAGCAGCAGCCAACCTAAGCCACAAGTTGGTAGAAACCCATACCTGACCCAGGCCTGCTCAGTCAGGAGCTCAGAGATCAGCCCAGCACAGTGAGACTGAAGTCCAACAGGAAACTCAGATCAAAAATGAAAAATGTATGGCCAGGCAGCAGAGGTACATGCTGTAATCCCAGCACTCGGGAGGCAGAAGCAGGAGGAACTCTGTGAGTTCAAGGCCAGCCTGGTCTACAGAGCGAGTTTCAGGACAGCCAGAGCTGTTTCACAGAGAAACCTGTCTCAAGAAACGTGTGTGTGTGTGTGTGTGTGTGTGTGTGTGTGTGTGTGTGTGTGTGTGTGTGTGCGCGTGCGTGCGTGCGTGCATACTCAAAGAAACACATACTGAAACAATACTTGACAATAAGGAATGGCCAACCCTGCACACAGAAGTGCTGTGGTAGGAGCAAAAGGGTGCAGGTAGGCAAAGTGTGTTGTGGGCAAGGGTTTACAGGAGACCCTGTCTTAGTCTAGGAGATCATCCTGGGAGGAAGAATACCTGAATCTCTGGACAATGCTTAGGGAAATTCACTTGTATATTAAAGTGTCTGTCACAAAATGTGCTGGAAAGACGGCTCAGTGGCTGAGAGCACCTGCTCTTGTAGAGGACCCAGGTTTGGTTCCCAGCACCCACACGGTAGTTTACAACCATCTGTAACCCAGTTCCAGGAGGCCTGATGGCCCCTTCTGACTTCCAAGAGCAAGAGCAATGCACACACATGGTGCACAGAGACATACAGGCAGAACACTCATACATATATAATAAAATAGTTTTTTTTTTTTTTTAAATCAGGAAGCACTGGCCCGGTGGCCACAGGCAGCACCTTCTCTGGTCCTGTGACACCTCAGCCACCGAGCTGGCTGGATAGTCTAGATTACCCGCTGGCTGTCTGAAGCTGATGGGAAGCTGGAAAGCTGTGTCATAGATGCTTATGAAACACTGTGCAGAAAGTGCAGAAACCCAAGGACTAGCCTGTACACCAGCGCCAGGATGTTGAGCATGGTGGCCACATCGGGGTGGTCATGGCCCGAAGTCTTCTCCAGGTCCTCCAGGGCCTGCTTGCAGAGTGGCACGGCCACCTCGTAGCGCCCCTGTGAGGCATACTGGATGACCAGGTTGTGGAGTGTGCGCAGCCTTGCTGGGATCTCGTAACCGCCCTGCTGGGCGGCGGCAGCCGCGCTGCTGTGTTGCTGCTGGACTGCAGAGAGAAGGTGCGTGCAGAGTGGTTAGCACAGAGCCGCTCACACTTCACCTCCTAGTTCCTCGTCAGCAGACATGCTAATTCAGACTTTCCTGAGTGATCTCTGAGCACGCCAAAAGAGAAACAGTCTCAGGGACAGCGTCCTGCAGACTGACACCACAGGATTTCTCCAGGTAAGAAATTACAGGAAAGGTAGGCAGCGCTGATATCTTTAAGCGTGCAAGGGCCCATAGGTCTATTCACCGAGGTCTAGCCTGTATTCTAATATTGCAACACACAGCACTTTAAAGACCGGGGAAGCCGGCAATCTCCGAGGTATGGCGGCACACGCCTACCATCCCAGCAGTAGGAGGACGAGGCAGAAGGATCAATTGTTTGAGGTCTGCTATAAGATGACTCAGAGGTTAAGAGCAGGCACTTACTGCTCCTTCAAGGGACTGGGCTTCGGTTCCCAGCACCACAGAGCAGCTCACAACCAGCACAGCTTCAGTTTAGGGGGCCTGCCACCTTCTTCTGACCTCTGTGGTACCAGACACCCACAGAGTGCATGTATAGACATGCTGATAAGACACTCATGCACATACAACAGGAATTTTCAGTCTTAAAAAAAAGTACCAGGGGCTGGGCATGGTGACGCACACCTTTAATCCCAGCACTCAGGAGGCAGAGACAGATGGATCTCTGTGAGTTCAAGGCCAGCCTGGTCTGCAGAATGAGTTCCAGGGCATCCAGGGCTATTACATGGAGAAACCCTGTTTTGGAAAAAAAGTCCCAGGCTACCCTGGGCTGTCATAGTGAGGCCTTGTGTCCCACAGGCTAAGGACAGGCTCCGCACACTATGACAAGAATGCCCCCGGCAGAAAGCAGCATCTCTGCACAACATGTTCGGTGGCGCAGACACACACTGGCAACTCACTTCCTTGTCCTGGGTCATCCTCGTCATTTGGGAAGAGGTCATCCAATGGCTCTTTGGTGGAATCAGAGTCTTTGTCCTCCTACAAGAGACCCAGAGCATCCTTCACTCCACAGAGTCCACATGCTGCCCAGAAATCCTCAACATAAAAGTTTTTATTTACTACAGACCACACTAAATAGCCAGTGTTTTAAGAAGTAAACGATCACCTGCAGCCTGGTTTATCCATCAGTTTAGTGACGAGCAATAACTTTACTAAACTTGCCTACCTTGCACAAGGCCTGAGGCTGGATACCCACCACCCCCAGAAAATAAAAGCAGCAAAAGAGGGTTTGCTAGACTAAAACCGAGGAAACTTAACTACAGACCCTGACTGCATTCTCGACCTGAGATTCTTCTCCTGTTTTCAAATGCAGTTCTAGCAGAGAAGAAAAGCCTTGCTGGAAATCAGAAATTAGCAAACAGGAAAAAACCACGCACTATACTTCCCAGAGCAATACAATACAGGGGAGGAACTGCCTGCCCATGCCTGCAGTGGAGTACCCTGGGTCCCAGGAGGGACTCAAACGCTGTCGGTTTTACATTATAACTTCAACAGACTCTTGCATAGAGCACAAGGCAGGGACAGTGAGGCCACAGCCTGACCAGGCTCGACGAAGCATCACCACGAGGGCGGCCAGCACTGCCTCTGCAGGGGGAAACTGGCAAGCACACCTCCCTTCTAGAACATCCCCACAGGGATGCAGGATGCCTTCTTTAAAGATACCATCACCATGAAAAACAAACAACTGAGGGCTGCGGAAATGGAAGCTGGTCAGACGGAGGCAAGAACCACAGCTCGGAGCAAAAGCGTTTGCTTACCCCTTGCAAAGCCGGAGTTCCATCTCCATCACACAAACACAGACCGCTGTGCCAGGCTGCTACTAACAAATACCCACTCCATGAAAAAGGGGGGGGCGGCGGGAGGGAAGCAAAACAACACGGAAGCCTAGACACAGCAACTGGAAAGCCAAGCCCAGAGACCTGAGCGCAAGCATCTACTAAAACAGACCTGTGAACAGAACTAAACAGCAAACTCCCTGTTTAGAAGAAACGAGTTGCTTTTATTACTGTTTTTTCCAGACAGGGTCTTGCTACGGTAGTTCTGCTGGCCTGGTACTCACTATGTAGACCAGGCTGCCCTTGAACTTGCAACAATTCTCCTGCCTATGCCTCCCAAAGTCCTGGGATTACAGGCTTGAGTCACCACACCTGGCCAAGACGTGCTTTTAGATCGCCTATGGGCACCTCCTGAGCAGAGCATGGCTACCACCCCTGGGCAGAGCCACTCACCGAGGGAGAGATGTCATCGTCATATTTCTTCAGCTGGTTCATGAACTCCAGGTGCTTCTTTTCTTCCTCCAGCTGAGCCACGGACTGCTCACTCTTCTGCAGCTTCTGCTGGGTGTTGGCCAGCTCGTCCCGCAGCCACTGGTTCTCCTGGCACAGGCGGCGGACCTGAGCACGCAGTTTCTGTTTCTCTGACTCCACCGCATTCAGGTGATTGGACAGGGCCATCATCACCTGATCAAAAGACGTTTACATACTGCAGGCTTTGGAGGAGAGCCCCAGGGCACACATGTGGGCTTGCAGCTCCAACTCACATTCACTAAATTCTCTCTGGGCACGCGTAAACAGATCTGCCATTTATTCCTCCTTTTACCCTCTGCACAGATTACACACCGAGTGTCTACTTTTAAACTAACAAACAACTATGAATCTCAAATATTTTACATTGGTATGGATTTTTATATACTGATACAAATTTAAGGTTATTTTTGTTATAACATAATATATATATATATATATATATGTTTCTACTCTTGTTTAAGGTATTGTACCTATGCAACTCATTTAAAAATGTAATGTAAAGTTCTAGTCCTTGAAAGCTTTTATTACAAACTATTTAGAATAATAAAGAAATGCAGGTTAGCAGTTAGTCATCTATAACAATCAAACTTGTAGTCATGTTAGGTGTGTTTCTAAGGTCAAATAGAGATGTATTTTAGATAGATGATCTTCAAATACTTCAGAGATCTATAGAATATGGCATTTATGATGTTTTAGTAAAATAAGGCTTTCCATGACAGTGAGACACATCTGCTCCTGACAGCACCACTCCACTCCAGAGAAGATGATGGCATCAAAGACCCTCCATGTACAGTCTGCTTTCACTGTGACAAAGCTAGCCACTGGGCAAAGAAACTGGCCTTGCCTCAACTACTGACAGTACACTGTCCAAACTGGACAAGCAGGACACAAAAGGTGTCTGCCTAACTTTGCCAAGACAAGGTAGGACATTCCTTCAGAATTCCTGCTTTACAGAAATCTGTCAGACATTGCAGGCCTGTAGACCACAGATGGATGCCCAGCATTGCAGAGGACCCTGGGTGACTGACTGTCCAGGCAGCCGGCTGTCTGTCATCTCTACAGTTTTAGAAGTTGCTTGCTCTGCACCCCTGTTTATTCAGGTCTCTGATGGGGTTGAAAACTAAATAGTTATAATTTTACAATTTTCCTTGTTACCAAATTCAAAAAAGAAACTTACAAAAGAGATGCAAAGTTTATAAGGTTGAGAGACATAAAAGCAAAAGTTGTTTCTCTTAAGAAAATGTTTTAAGGTTTAAAAAGATATGTTTAGGCTGGAAGTACAAATTATGATAGGAATTGGTTTAGATATAAAAATTTGGACTCATCAAGATAGGACAGTTAATAAAGAGTAATTTCTCCAAACTTGTCAAATACAAATGGACTGGACATTGTAAATGTAATTCTTACCTGTTAAGAGTTCTTATTGTATATAATTAATTGTATATAGTAATGTTAAGAGTTAAAACCTTCCCTTGTTTTTGGTTTTTTTGTGTTTTTTGTTTTGTTTTGTTCTTTGAGACAGGGTCTGTCTGTGTAGTTCTGGATGTCCTGGAACTTGCTCTGCAGTCCAGGCTGGCCTTGAACTCACAGGGATCCGTCTACCTCTACCTCCTAAGTGCTTGGATTAAAGGCGTGCACCACCAGCACCTGGCAAAACCTTTCCTTTAGACAAAAAGGGGGAAATGTTTCAGGATATTTGGTTGCACTATGATACTCTGAGACTGCTAACAACATCTGACTCCTGAGTTTTTATTAGTAATAGAACAGTTGAGATAAACACTTCACTGGGTGGTGGCTTTCCTTATAAAAGACAAAACTGGTGACCCAGAAGTCTGGCTCCTGCTCTTTCATGAACTGCACAAGCAAGCACTGAGGAAGAAGCCACGCCCAGTGCACTGACTCTGAGCTATGTTTACTGACAGGACCGCAAGCCCTGGGTTACCATGTACTGACTGGGTATTGGTCCACGCCTACTCTCCAAGCACATTCACCACTAAACGGCCTCCACTGGTACCTGCGCCTCACTCAGGCCAAGCTCCAGCATCTCCAAGGACTTGCGGATCATGCTGGATTTCTCCTCCACCAAGTTGCTCTGGTCATCCTTCTTCAAGCACTTCAGGGTCTCCAGCAAACTCTGCAGGATGGAGTTGTGTTCATTCTTCAGAGCTTCCAGTCCCTGAATCACCTGTTTCGTCTTAGAAATGATTTCATCTTGCGTAAGCTTCTCCAGCTTCTCTTCCTGTATGTACACCATTGTGGACATGCTGTCGTACATTCTAGGATGGAGAAAGAGACTCAGTAAGTATAATCTCTGTGGATGTTGCACCCTTAAACACTGAGCAGTGGCAATTATAAATCACGTTTCACAGAGCTGGAGGGATGGCTCAGCAGTTAAGAGCACTTGCTCTTAAAGAGGACCTGGGTTCAGTTCCCAGCACCCACGTGGCAGCTCACACTGCCTGTACCTCTAATATTCTAGGGGATTCCATGCCCTCCCTGGCCTCTGCAGGCACTGTATAAATGTGGTGCATAGACACACACAGGCAAAATACAATACACACAAAATAAAAATAAGTAGATCTTTAAAAACTGTAACTCAGGCAGTGGTGGCACACACTTTTAACCTCACACTCCAGAGGCTGACACAGGCAGATCTCTGGGTTCCAGGCCAGCCTGGTCTACAGAGCGAGTTCCAGGACATCCTGTGCTACACAGACAAGTCTTTACCAAAGCCATGTTCTTGTTAGCATGTTTACCATGCACTTTTTTAGCACATGGTTCCAAGGCCACTGTTGCAAATCTGTACTGTGTGACAGGCTAGGAAGAGAGCATGCTGGCCAGGAAATGACGGAAGCTTCCTGAAAGCACATGTGTTGTGTGTCCTTGTCACCTGGGCCCTAGTCCTGGTACATGGTGTATTTTGCTAAAGGAATGCGGCATTTTAAGACCAGCTTTCAGTGGAGATCAAGCTGTAGGAGCAATGAGCAGGGCAGAAGCCAGGACTAGAAGGATGAAGAATATAAAAATTCAGGCCTTCTCCCTTCGTTCCTTACCCCGATAGCAAAGCATTTACATACTATTTCCCAATAATAAACATGCATGTTTGATTTTTCCCATACAAAATGACTCAAGCATTATATCAAACTAACTCTCAGCTAGGCCACAGACTGCACACCATTTGCTAAGAACCTGCCCTTAGAGACACAGAGGCCACAGGACACGCTACAGAAACATGCCCTGAGATGGTGTCTAGACAGAGGGCACAGAGGGCGAAAGCAAGCAGCCAATCCCTTGGGTGAGAGGGTGAGAGCTAGTCTTGCCACAAAGCAATTGCATGGCAGGAAAACATAGGGGCAACAGAAGCTTCAAGAAAAGAATTCAAAGTATCCAAATGTGTCTGGAGGCTATAGTTTCCTAAGAAATCAGACAGGTGTGGTGGCAGGAGATGGGCTGTGACTCTAGGGGGACGGGCACTCAGCAGTCAGCTGACTTGTGGGCTGTTAGGAGCATGGTCTCAGAGGCACCAGACACAGGAGTCCCCAGTCATTAGACAGATGAAGCATGTCCCTGGTACGCAACAGCCTGATTTCACTTCCCAAGCCGAAAACCGGACTCGCTACTTTTTGAGTCCCTTCCTTGCCAGATTGCTATAAATTTTATTAGACAGTCCTTTTTTTCCCACTGAAGCAAAATTTGCCTCCTTGTAAATTCTACACATTGAATTAATTTCATCCTACTCAAATATACAATCAAGACATGGTGGTTCACACCTGTAACCCTAGCACACAAGAAGCTGAGACAAGGAGGTTGCTGCGAATCTCAGGCCAGCCCCACTACAGAGTTTTTAACATGGGCTCAACTAACCACATGTAATCAATTTAAATAAATATGAAATGTCTTCTGCTTAACACACATGACACATCAAACATTATTCTGCAGGGATAGGGTTCACCAAGGTTCCAATTCCCCAAGTTCTTAGCTCACAGGACCCACAGGCACACCTTAGTCAGACCATCTGTGTGTTTCATGCCAGTCAGCACAGTATGAACACAGCACAGGTGTCACTGTAAAGGCCTAAGTACTCAGATGGCTTCCTCTCCGTCATAAGCTAAGAAAGCTGCAGGAGCCGGCCTACGGCAACTGCCTATTAGGAAAACACAAATGTAACACTCCACCTTCAGTACCCATGAAAACGAATTCCAGAGTAATGAGAGAATTAAATGTGGAGATTTGTGTTTGCAGTGTTGGAAACAGGATCCAGGACCTTGTAATCCTTGGTAAATAGTCCCCCATGCTAAATATTTTGTGTTGGTTTAATATTTTGAGACATGGTCTCAGGATGCAGCCAGCCCTGGCTGACTTTAACTCAACCCTTCGGGAGCATCCCTGCCCTCAGGCTGGCACTGCAAGCATGCACCACCATGCCAAGGGTATGCAATGCTACACTGTTGGGGATCAAAACCAGGGCTGCATGGACTCCACCATCTGACATACACACCTGACATGGGATGTCTTTCTGTGTGCTGTGAGTATGTGATGCTCTCATTGGTTGATAAATAAAGCTGCTTTGGCCTATGGCAAGGCAGGATAAAGCCAGGCGGGAAACACAAGCAGAGACGAGACACGCCAGCAGCAGCCCAAGAAGCAATATGCCAGAGCACCACTGGTAAGCCACAGGCCACATGAAAATACACAGATTAGTAGGAATGGATTAATTTGAATGTAAGCGCTAGTTAGTAATAAGCCTGAGCCATTAGCCAAACATTTGTAATTAATATTAAGTCTCTGAGTGATTGTTTAGAAACAGCTACAGGGCCAGGCAGGACAAACATCTCTGGTTACAAACCCCCAGATCAAAAAAGTTTTATTTGCTTCAAGCTAATTTCCTGACTGGAGATAACTCAAGGCCAACCCCTCAGGCTGTATCCAGCAGCTTTCAGCTACAGCCCTCACAGCTTCTGAAGTTGTCCTTGCAGGGCTCAGCCAGGACCCTGATAAAATGTTTGTCCTGGGAGCTGGAAATTGTGTGACTGGTAGAGAGCTTGCCTATCAAACACAAACTCTCCATCCTTAGCATTGCCAAAACAGGACATGGGGTAATTCCAGCACTCAAGAGGCAGAGATAAGGGAGCATGAAGTTCAAGGTTATCTTTGGCTACATACCAAAGCTAGCCTGGGCTACATAAGCCCCTGTCCCACTCAGTGTTAAAAGTACTTGCTCATGCAGACAACCTGGGTTCAGTTCTACAAGACGGCTCATAACCATCGCTGACTCCAGCTCCATGGGCTCCAACACCCTCTGCTGGCTTCCGTGGGCACCGCATACATGTGTAGACACAGGCAAGTACTTAGATAAAACAAAACTGATCTTTAAAAGTTAAATACAGACCTACTGGTGTCCAGTGGAGCCCACCACAAAGCCTCTTAGCCCTAGCTCAGGCAGCCAGGGACTTCTTATCCTCAATGGTCAAGGCCACAGCCTGCCACAGCCTGCCAGCAGCCACCGGCAGTTGGAAACAGAGCTCTCTCTACCTCTGTTGGATCCCTTAAGATTAAGGGGTGGAGGCTGATGCCCTGCAAACCTGATCCCTGGGGCACAGGGGAGAAAGAACCAACTCCCTACATTTGTCCTCCCACCTCCACATCCACCCGCACAATGTGACACACACACCTGTTCCCACATAGACACACACGCACGCACACACGCATGCACACAACACATAAAAAGATTAAGGGATGGAAATCCAAGAGGGGAAACAAGGTAGACCAGGCGGGCAGAAGGGAAGAGCAAATGAGTAGTGACCAAAGGCTGGTACACCTGCAGAACTACACACAGGACGCCAGCAGCCATGCACACAATAAAATCAGTCACCCAGGACGGCAGGGGCAGGGGTGGAGAGATGGAGACGCAGCAACGGCTCCGCAGTTAAAATACTAGCAGAAAGATTCTCCCAGAGAACCTGAATTCGATTCCAAGCACCAGCATGGTAATTCACAACTGTCTGGAGCTCCAGCCTTACAGAACCCAGTGCAGTCTTCTGGCCTCTGCAAGCACTGCACATATGTCATGCACATACGTAAACACACACATACACATACAAATACAGGTTACAGAAAGTTACATAAAACACTTTCTTAAACAAATCACCCAGCTTGGGCATGGTTGCACACCTCCCAGCACTCGGGAGGCAGAGGCAGGCAGATCTCTGTGAGCAGGTTCTAGGACAGCCCAAAGCTACAGAGAAATCCTGTCTCGAAAAACCAAAAAAGAAAGAAAAAGGAAAGGAAAGGAAAGGAAAGGAAAGGAAAGGAAAGGAAAGGAAAGGAAGGAAGGAAGGACGGATGGACGGACATTGGGATCCCTGCATAGCCCTTAACTCAAAGAGCTTCCAAGATCACAGTGATGTAACCCTCTTTCAAGAAGCCCACAGCTGCCCTTGGGTGTGTACTATCGCCCTTTCCTTTCCTGATTTGTTTTTATTCTTTCTTACGTATATGGGTACACTGTCCCTATTCTGTCCTGGCACATGTACATACAGCAGCTCTGGGGGCAGAAGAGGGAGCTAATCCCCTAGAACTGGACTTAAGATGGTTAGCCACAGTTGGGTACTGGGACGCGAACCAGCGTCCCCTGGAAAGCAGCGGTGTTCTAACCACTGAACCAGCCCCCACTATTCTCTTAAGCATGTCTCCCTCGAGCCCTAAGCCTACACATACTTTTGTTTTTATCACATTGTATGGTGTTTTGTATGTGTGCATGTGTGTGGGCATGCATTGATACGGAAGGCGGAGAACAACTCTCATCTGCCACCATGTAGATGCCAACCCTGGTTGTCACGGTGGCTAGCAGACGCCTTTGCCCTTGCTTTGTTTTGAGACTGGGTGGAACTCTCTACATAGACCAGGCTGTCCTTGCACTGCCCTTAGCTCTTCTCAAGTGCTGGTGTGAAAGGTGTGCATCATCATAACCAGCTCAGGAAACATGACCTTACACCACATCACGCTGAAGGGCTCAGAGGCAATGGGCTCCCACTTAAAGGCGAAGCCAGCTGATATGCAAGACAAACTCACATTCCACTGTAACCCTCCAATTCATACCCTGCGTGCTCTAGCAGGTGGCTCTGCACAAGGAACCGGTCACACCAGTGTCATGAAGTGTGTTTCGTGCATTTGGAAAGTAAGTATTGCAGGGCCGTGCATTTTCTAGCAACTGCTTCGTGCTGCTAGAGCCTTGTGGCATCCCCTCCCCCAGCCTAAAATACACTGCAGGCTCAAAACAATTAAAAACAGCTCCGCACATCATTTCTTGTCTGATAAAGAATTCAGTGTGTTCAGAGGTTCTATTCTTGGTCGGATGTTACAGGAGTCTATTTTTATTGTGGCAGAAGGATCCTTTCTGTATCTAAAGGGTTTAAGAAAAGCCCACGGGTCTAGCCCAGCTGCTTAGATGTTGAAAAACAGTAAGCAGCATAAAGTGTGTGTTAGTATACAGGGCAGTTGCCAATAAAGCCGTGGTCAGAGTGGAGGGGGCTCAGACTGCTTTGTTTGTGTTACTGTGACCTGAGGGCACAACAGCTCGTCTCAGCTCTTCACTGTTAAGTGGGGAATGTACGAAAATGCCTGCAGATTTCTTATTTTCATAAAATGCAAGTATGAAAATGCTCCAAAAACGACACAGCCCATGCTGGCCTCCAACTCATTACACAGCTAAGGATGACCTTGAACTTCTTTTGAGAAAGCTTTTATCTATACACACATGCGTGCATGCGAGAACACACACGAACGAACACACACACACACATACAACCACACGCATGCATGCACGCACACACACAGAGTTGGTTCTCTCCTTCCTTCTACCAAGGGCTGTGGGACAAATACCCAGTTAGAATTAGATTACAGTGTGCTATGGATAAGGTAAGTGTCAGAATTGGAAAATTAAACACAGACCTGGCAAGCCAGTCTGACACATGTGCTCACACAAAAAGCTGCACACAAACGCTCCAAAAAATAAAATGCTCAACAAACACATAACAGGAGACGGAGGCGTGGAAACAACAATAAACATCAATAAAAAGGCAAACAAAATGTATCTCTACAGAGAAACATTGCCTATCTATAAAAGAGCAACACAATTTGGTGGTACATTAAGTTCAAGGCAAACTAGGGCTATACAGTAAGACTGTATCTCAAAACAGTAATAAAAAATGTCAAAGGAGAATTTGAAAATAGGCAAAATGTTAGGAAGCATTTCATGATGAGTTAGGCGAGAAGAGGGGACAATTAGGGGTCACAGAAGCTTTGTTTTCAAGACAGGGTTCTCTGTGGAGTCCTAACTGTCCTGGAACTCTGTAGACCAGGCGGGTCTCAGACTCAAAGATCTGCCTGAGATTAAAGGCGTGGGCTACCACTGCCTGGCTACATCTACTTATTTTTATTTTGTGTGTATTAGTATTTTGCCTGTGTATGTGTATCTGTGTGCGTTTATGCACCATGTATGTACAGTACCTCCTGAGTGCTGTGATCAAAGGCTTGTGCGTCCTTATTTGTAACCACCACCCAGCTTTTCTTTGTTTAAGGGTTAGCCAGCCTAGGCTGGCCTCAACCACATGATCCTTCTGACAGCCCCTTGAGTATCCCCTCCTGGTGGCGAACCTCCATGGCCAGCTGGCTGCCTATTCTTCTTTAAGCATAGGAATTTAGCTCAGTGGTAAGGCACACCAAAAGTCTTGTATTCACAATCAATCAGTCAATCAATCAATCAATCAGTCAATCAATAAACCCCTGTGTACTCCCAGAGGCAAGAGTGATCCACCTTCATGGCAGAGTGTCACCAGAACCCTGCAGGTCCCTTCCTAGCCCTCACAGACAACACTTCCTTTACCTAACCTCTTTCTCTAATCTTATCCATCCCTAACCCTTTAATCTCCTCTCCTAAATCTGAATCTAATGAGCTGAAGGAACTCAGTAGATAGAGTAGTTTGCCTGGTGCCTGAGTTCAAACCACAGCATAAAACTGGCGAGGTGACAGGCATATAGGCCCAGTACTCAAAAGGTGAAGACAGGAAAGCCAGCAGTTCAAGGTCATTCTTGGCCACATAGCAATTAAAAACCAATCCATGCTGACCAAAAATACACAGAAATGTACACAGTAAAATGTGTATAAATAGAAGACCCATAATGAAGTCATTATAACGTGTTTCCTTGCTAATACTAGCCTGGTACAAAAAGACCATGCTCTTGCCTTCTGGGGCTCTGTATAGACGACAGGGTGCTGCACCCTTTAGTCCCAGCACCCGGGAGGCAGCAGCAGGTGGACCTCTGCGTTCAAGGCCAGCCTGTCTCTGATAACTGAAACTACATAAAGATGCCCTGTGCAGGTAGGGTGTTCATCAAACACAGTCATAGGTTTGGCTCCAGCCCCTGCTACACCATCAACACTGGGCCCTCTCTGGGACTCTTCGGACATCTAATTGTTTCCCTGTCATGGTCACAGAGAGCCTACAGCCCTGGGTCCTCAGGACCGTGGTGGTGGTGTGTTCTGTCCCCGCCCAGTCCTGCCCTGCTATCCACCCTCTACCTCCTCCCACCACGAACTCCAGCAGACCTCAGATGGGGCAGATGTTACACTGCAGATTTCTTTTTTTCCTTTTCTTAAATTTTGTGTTAATTGGGGAGATTGGTTGTAGGGGCAGAGGGTGGATACAAGGGCACAGGACACGGGTGGGATTGGAATGCATGATATGAAAGACACAAAGAATAATGTTTTTAAAAAGTTTTTTAAAAGAGAGACTCTGTATAAAAAGGCAAAAAAAAAAAAAAAAGCCCAAGTATGGTGGTTCAAGTCTTTAATCCCAGCACTGGGAGGCAGAGACCAGCCTGATTTACATAATGAGTTTCAGGACAGCCAGAGCTACATAGTGAGACCCTGTCTCTAAACACACACACACACACACACACACACACACACACTTGATTATCCAATACATGATCAGCAATGACATCATTTACATATAAGTAGTAGTATATGGGCTAAGGTTTTATTTATATGTTTAGGAACATACATGCACATATACAAATTAAAGACACAGACAGTACACACAGGAAACGTTCAAAGGAGAAAAGGGAAGCAAGAAAATGATGTAATTAGAAGGTTTTTTTTTTTTCCTTTTTTTGCTTTGAAGGCTGTCCTGGAACTAGCTCTTGTAGACCAGGCTGCTCATGAACTCACAGAGATCCGCTTGCCTCTGCCTTCCAAGTGCTGGGACTAAAGGTGTGTGCCACCACCTCCCGGCCTGTGACGTAATCATATTTTAATTTTTAAAATAAGGTTTTTTCCTAGCATGGTTATACATGACTTTAACGACAGCTCTCAGGTGGCAGAAGCAGGAGGCAGAGGCAGGAGGATCTGAGTTCAAGGGCAGCCTGGTCTACAGAGCGAGTTCCAGGACAGCCAGGGCTACACAGAGAAACCCTGTCTCAAAGAAAAAAAAGAAACCCGACTCTGAACCTTGGAAACATACCCAGTGACATGAACTACTCCTACTAAGCAAGTCATGGCCACAGAGAGCAGAAGGAAGAAGTTCCAGAAATGCACAACAGGGACATCCTTACAACTGCAGGTGGCAAACGTTAGCTCTTTTAAGAATGTTAGTGGGACCTTTGATCCCAGCGCTCAGGAGGCAGGGAGCAGAGGCAAGCCGATCTCTGTGAGTTCAGGCCAGCCTGGTCTACAGAGTGAGTGCCAGAACATCCAGCCAATACTGTGTTTCACAAAAAAACCCTGTCCCAAAAAAACCAGAAACAAAACAAAAAACAAAAACCCAACAAACAAAAGAGCCCTGAGGAAATGGGGATATTTTAGAGCCAAATAAATCATTTATTTTACATCCATATACAATTTCCTTTAAAGGTTTATTCCAGATACTCATTTCATAAATTCAAAACACATAAATCAATTTTGTCTACCTCCACAATTCAATTTTTAGAGTTACTTGGTTTTTGTGTTTTTAGAGGGGGTGCTGGAGACTGAACACAGGCCTTGTACATACTAAGCCAGCACTCTTCCATCACCCACACCCCCAGGCACCCTCGGTCTAGGAGACAGCCTCCTCCTCCATCATCCACACCCCCAGGCACCCTCGGTCTAGGAGACAGCCTCCTCCATCATCCACACCCCCAGGATGGAGCACCCTCGGTCTAGGAGACAGCCTCCTCTTCCATCATCCACACCCCCAGGATGGAGCACCCTCGGTCTAGGAGACAGCCTCCTCCTCCATCATCCACACCCCCAGGCACCCTCGGTCTAGGAGACAGCCGTGCCCTGTAACCCAGGTCAGCCCTGCACTTGGTCCTTCTGATTCAACTTCCTAAGGGTGGAATTGGGGGTGCACTCTGTCCATGGTACTAAGTATTTTGCTTTCTTGGTTTTGTTTTTGTTTTTGTTTTTGAAACAAAGTCTCTCCTCTGGCTGTCCTGAACTCTCTCTGTAGACCAGGCTGGCCTGAACTCAAGAGTGATCCGCCTGCCCCTGCCTCCCGAGTGCTGGGATTAGAGGCGTGCACCACCATGCCCTGCCCTCATTAGAAAGCTACAGGAGTAAGGATGAAGTCCTGGCAGCAAGAAGGCAGGCCAACTGCACTTTGGCTCCCTTCCATGAGGGGTAAGTGGAGGACGAGCAGCCCCAGCAAAGCCCTGAACGGTCAGGGTAACCTCTTCAGTCCAACCGTTCCCCAGAGTCTCGGCTGCGCTCCCTTAGGGGCACGCCGCTGTCTACAGCAGGCCGCTGGCCCTCAATGCAGTGCTGACTGACTCTGCCTTTGTCTTCACTTCAGACCTGAAGCTCAAGCTAGTCCACTGGGCCTCCCACGAGCACCTGGGATTTACCATACCCAAAAGTAATCAGCATCTTGTCCTCTCCCCATCCTCCCTAACATGGTGGGTGTCACCATCCAGTGAGTCACCAAAAAGCAGAGAAGTTATTCCAAATGCATTCTTTCAACAAACACTTAGAAAATGCTGATCCTGCGCAGGCACTGGCAAGGAAGATGGAGAGAGACCCCACCCTTGTGGAGATGAGCAATGCAGGGGCAGATAGGCAATGAACAGAACCAGGCACGATTACCTGGGGAGTGGAGGGACAACTCAGCAGTTAAGGGCATTTGCTGCTCACTATCATTTAAACTCCAGCTCCAAGGGGTCCGGTGCCCTTTCCAGTTGCCTCAGGCATCAGGCATCAGGCATGCATGCAGCACACACATACACACACACAGGCAAACACTCGAACACAAGTTAACTTGTTAAGAAAGAAAAAGATAAAACAGCACTTGCAGTAGGGAAGTACTATCTACCTAGAGAGGGCAGGCAGGACGGGGCAGAGCCATGGCTTTTACCTCAGAGCTCAGCAGGCACCTGGAGCCTAAGCAGCCAGGGCTGAGGTAGGACAGGACACTACAGAGAACTTCAGTAGCTGACTGACATGGCCACTGGCCATGTCAGGCCCGGCTCACTCTAACACAATGATGGAGTCCTTCAACCCTTGCAGTCCTATCCTAGGACATGCCTCTGCAACCCAAGGCCAACTACTGCATTCCAGGTCCCACTGACTGCGGCTCTGCTACAGCTCCAGCCGCCCTAAGTGGTGGGTCGCCCTAAGCTCACCCACACCGCTCGCTCGCTCACTGCTTACCCCCTGAACATGCCACCTGGCTCATCTCACCCTGCTTCCAACCTCAGAGCAGGCTGGCACCTCCTACCATTGCATATGCATTCCCTGCCCCTCACTTCACCCACTGGGACAGACCTCAACCACAGCCCACTCTCGGGCCTTATTTCCTCCCTTTAGAAGTACACATGGCCAGCCTGCACTTGCCTCTGAGCATCCAGGAAGAGCCTCCTCACCTCTCACGCTGGCTACAACCTCTTTGAGGAACTGTCCTTGCCAGGGTCCCTACCGGCACAATGCTGTGCAGAGGATTTCCAGCAGTCAACAGTCAAGAAGGCCACGGTCTTCACTGGGATCTTTTGGGTTTTGTTGTTGTTTTGGATATATATATATATATGTATGTATATATATGTATATATGTATGTGTATGTGTGTGTGTGTGTGTGTGTGTGTATTCCCCCCCCCTTGAGGAAGGTCAGCCTCAAACCGCCCTGTCTCCCCCGCCAGTGTGCCTGTGCCAGCACGCCTGGTTTCTGACATTTTTACTCCACACTGAAGCTTGACACTATCTTGCTCTGGATGGTGGCAGTCATCTCTGTTGCATGACCTGATTTCTGATATTCACTTGACTAAGAACTAAATCACTTCCGACTTCTCGCTAATTGTTTTAACTCAACCATGTCTAAAGATTGTTTATGACCGTTCAGAGATTTTCATTTTTCCCAACCTAAAAATACATGCTTTAAAATGTTTCATTTTTTGAAGAGTTAATATTTATGTGTTCACCTTCGTGATTTTTCTGTGCACTGGACCAGACTGCCTGGAACTAGAGTTGGAGACAATCATAAACTGCCTGATCTGGGTACTGGGGACCAAACCTGGATACCTCCGAAAGGACCGTCTCTCTAGCCCCAGGGATGTATTAATTTTTTTAAATAGAAACATTTAAATTTGGGGTAATATTCGTTTGTTCTCACACTGAAGAAGCAGAACCTTTTCAATGCTAGGCTAGTACTCTTCAGCCTGACTTTATTCATTATGGGTTATTTAAGATACGCGTACCTCCCCTCTCCCATCTGTAACACTTGGAAAACCCCATGCAGATTCCACACAGTCTATGCTTTTCCTGTTTCTGTTGAATTCAGAAGGGATCTTGTTATGTAGTCGGCAGACCTTGTACTGATGCCCTCCTGTCCCGAGTGTGAGTGCTGGTGCCCTCTTGGTTCCACCCCAGGGCCAAGGCTGGATGATCCGGAGAGGGCCCGCCCTCCCAGTATCTACTCAAACTTTAAATACCATCACAGCATTCTTAGGAACACTTAGGACACAGCAAGTCAGATTTCCTGCAACTGAGGCCAGCAGGCAGTCAATGAAAGGTCCCTGACAGCAGGCTTAGGAGACTCAAGGAGGTTGGTCCAATTTCCCAGTGGGGCTTTCACAGTCCTATTACAACGCATCCAGGCTAATTCTGATCTAAGGCTTAGTCATGCTGTATTAAAAGTCTTGGAATGTAAGTAACGCAAAGAATCAAAAATGCAACTGTTCCTCTACATAGCAGTTTAAATAGTATATAATTGTTTTGTTCTCGGTCTAACCCACCCTTGGTTTCTCTGTGTGGCCATCCTGCCCTGAACTCCCTCTGGAGATCTACTGACCTCATCAAAGGCTTTTGCCACCACCTACAGGGCCTCTCTAAAGACATCTTTTTTTTTTCCAAGTACACCAGATCATCACTTAATATGTAAATTTCCAATCTGTTTAAATAAAACAGTAGCCGCAGTGACAATTCCAACACGACACACCTGGAAAGGGCCTGCAAAGTTCCTTATAATGCCATCCACTCCACACATCAGCATTACTTTTTTAAAGCTTTAATATTTTTATGGGAGGGGGCTCCACATGTAACAAGGAAAATCACCCCAGGCTGGCCACGTTCAGGTCGCCAGGGAGATTCCACACCCGGCCACTAAAAGAAAAGAGACTGGCTGGCCCCTGGCCACAGACCACTGCATGACAGCACGCCGCCCAGGGCGGTGCCGAGGAGAGGTGGGGGCTGGAAGGGCAGAGAGGCCTAAGACAATGCCAGCCGGCTGACCCCAACACTCACACCATCGCCGCCGCCTCCCCAGGACCTCAGCATCCAGGCTTCGGGTCCCTAAGCCCACGGCTGCCATTAAAAGGCCATCCCCACCCCGGGCCCGAGTCAGGGCGGGGCCCCGAACACAGATGGGACACGGGAGAGGAGCGGAAGAGAGCAGAAGGGGCAGGGACCCCAGCCTAAAGTGCAGGCAGAGAGGACTGAGCCCCGAACCTGGAGGGTCGGGGGCGGAGAAGGGACAGAGAGGAGCTTTTCAACCCAGAGAGGCACAGGCAGAGAAGGGACCGATCCCGAACCAGGGCTGGTGGAGAAGGGACAAGAGCTTCAGCCTGGAGATGACAAAGATCCCAGACAGGAGGGGCGCGGACAGGGACAGGGCAGGGACCCCAACCAGGGGCGCAGGTAGGCAGGGGACCACGACCGCATCGGGGGGAGCTCTGAGAGGTGACAAGAGGCCCGAGCCTGGCAAGGAGCAAGCAGAGAGGGGACAAAAACCCCAGCGTGGAGGAGCGGCGGGAGAGAGAGGGGGCAAGGACGGCAGGGTGCAGGCGCCCAGGCAGCGGTGAGAGGCGCGGGCAGGGCGGGCTGGGCCCGGGCGGGGCAGCAGGGCGGCAGCCAGCCCGGCAGCGCCGGCTGCAGATGCGGCGGGGCACGGGAAGCGGCCGCGGCGGCGGCGTCTGCAGCGCTGCGCACGAGCCGCTCGGAGCCCGGGACGGAGCGGAGCGGGGCGGGGCGGGGCGGGGCGGGGACGGGGCCGCGCACTCACCGTCCGATCGGGAGCGCCGCGCTCGTCGCGCTGTCACGGGCCTAGGCCGCGCGGAGCCCAGCCGCCTCAGCAGCAAGCGGCGCCTCCGCGGCCGCCGCGCAGCATCCTCGCCCCGACCCGCGCCCCGCAGCCTCGCGCCACCGCTGCGCCGCCGAAAATGGCGTCGCCGGCGCCGCGCCCGCCCCACAATGCCGCGCGCGCGCCGTGACGTCAGCCGCCCTCGCGCCGCCGGGCGGGGCTCCGGGGAAACCGAGGCGGGCGGGGGTCGGCGATCGGGCTCGGTGCGGAGGCCTCCGGCCCGCCTGGGCTCGGTGCGGAGGCTCGGAGGCCTTGCCCGTCGCGCCTCGAGGGACAGGCGGCCGGGCCGAGCGGCGGAGGGCGGAGCGGCGAGGGCGGCTCACCCTGGCCACAGCCCGCGACCTCCAGCCTGGCGCGAAGGGCAGGCTTGCGGGCCCCGGCCCCTGGGCCGCACGCGGCCGCCTGGCACCCAGCTGCAGCCTGACTCAGCAGCAGGCTGCGGGGCACGCTGAGTCACTGGCAAGGCCCGGCTTGCAGACACCGGCTTGGGAACCCTGCGGGTGCCTGCACATGTCCCCAGAGAGCCCCGGTGGCACTGCTGAGGGGTAGGGTTGCGAGTGCCAGCCTCCCCACCGCGGATGTATTGCTGATGTAGTGCCCAGCACCTGCTGTCGGCCTCTGCCCGGCCCCGTCAACAATTACACCTGTCAACATCGGGGAGGCAGGTGCTTTTGGTCTGAACAGGCAGAGCCAGTTACTTTGACCTCCTTTAAAAAAAAAAATCAGACTGGTTAATAAGGAGCCAGCTCCTGCCGAGAACACAGCAGCTCAGATTAGCCTAAGGAGAGGCGGCGGGGTCACGGTCAAGTAAAAGCCAGCATGCAGACTGCTGCTAAGCGGGAGCCCGGTTCCATCCCTCGGCTCCATCTGGCCCCTCAGAGCCCCGGATACCTGCCTGCACATTTCTTCAGTGAAGGGCGAGGACTACCTCTTCCTTTATCTGTCCCTTGCAGTCACTTTATTCGTGCTTTAGCATCTCGTCCTTTTGGCCCTTCAACTGATGTCCAGCTGCATAAAATGGCAGATGATGCCTGCCATTCCAGTGAAGGTGCAGCAAGAACAGTAAAACCACAGGCAGGTGATGGGGAAAGGCTACACAACCCAAACTCCAAGGCCAGAGAAGAGCGCTGTGGGATGGGCCCACAAAGGCAGCATAGAACGCTCCAGGACAATCCTGAGACAGGCTCATCCCTGTTGTGTTGGAGGGGGAGAAAAGACAGAGCTAGGCATGGAGGTGGTGGAGCACGCCTTTAATCCCAGCACTAGGGAGGCAGAGGCAGGTGGGTCTCTGTGAGTTCGAGTCCAGCCTGGTCTACAGAGCTAGATCCAGGACAGCCAAAGATACACAGAGAACCCCTGTCTTGAAAAAGAAGAAGAAACAAGAATAGCTCATGCACAGCTTTACCACCCAAAGTCCTCCCAACATGTGTGACAGCGTGGGAAAGGCGCATTGCTGTCCCATCCCCAGTTGAACCAGCATGTTAATATACTCAGTACCCCTCAAGACTATGGACAGCGGGGGCCGCAAGTAGCCATCACTGGACTCTTGGGTGAGGGTCTGGTATCTCCTGAGTGGCAACAGCTCCTCCCGTGAGTCCAGCCAGCACTCTATCATTACGTCTTTCTCTCATTACCATGGCTACAGAGCCCAGGTATTCTGCAGGTCCCCACAGCAATCTCCAGGGCCTGACAGGGTTAGCGCAGAAGCACCCTCACGGCCTAGCCTAGCACCTGCCTCAGCAGCAGGGGACAATGGGAGAGGGTCAAGCTGGCCCTTTGCCTCGCGCTCTGTTGGAAGAGACACCCAAGCCGTTTGAGTCCTTCTGGCATGACTCTCAGAATTCCTGCCAGTTCTTAGAGCCATTAATGGGAGGGGCTGACCGAGGCAAAAGGCAGAGATGCTTTGCTCTGCTGCCCAGATACTTGGCCGGACAGCTGCCTGGCGGCTGGGGTGGAGCAAAGGGTCTCTACAGTCAGCCTCTGAGACCAGCACCCATCCTTGCTTATTTCATTTGTCTTTTTTTTTTTTTTTTAATGTTCTGAGTTAGTATCTCATGTACCCCAAGCAGAGCTCAAACTCATCATGAGCTGAGGATGACCTTGAACTTATGAGCCTCTTGCCTCCACCTCCCAAAAGCCAGGATCACAGACATGCACCACCACACCCATTTTATACAGTGCTGAGGATTAAACGCTGGGTTCTGTGCATACTAAACAAGCACTCTATAAACTGAGCTACATCTCCAGCCCTGTACTGCGTCTGTTGACCCTCTGACCCTCAGTGCTTCTGACTTGGAGGCTGGCAGAACAAAGGAGTCATGTCCCATGTGCACTCAGCCTGGCCGAGAGAATGTCTGCAGGCTGTTCTGGGCCAGCACACATTTTACCTGCCCGTCCCAGTGAGCCTGGAGGAACAGGGCCCTGGGAACAAACACGGGGTTACCAGGACAAAGCCTTAACACCTGCCTGGAGATCCCCGAGGCTCTGAGCATCCCTGGAACCAGCTGAGGGGCTGGGGGGCTGTGCCATCACGGGGCATCACGGGAGCTTGGCCAGCCTGCTTCCTAGTGTATGATGCTCACCACTGGGGTTGCTCCAGCGGCTGGCTGAGCAAGGGTGGGTGCTGGTCTTGGGTTCTCGTCTCTCCAGTAAGGGCACAGCATGTCGAGGCTTCCCGTCTCCTTCTCCACCCTTTTCCCTTCCCACACAGAAATGTGTGGTCCTCTGCCCTCATTATTTCCAGCTCCTGCAGCCTCTGGCCCTTCTGCCCTGCCTCCAAACCTGGACAGATCAATAAGCTGCCTGGAAATGTAAAGGGAGGCTGGGGTTCAACTTGCTGATGTGATTTGTGTCCTAATCAGGATCACTATTGCTGTGATGAGACACCGTGGCCAAAAGGAAATCGGGGAGGAAAGGGTCCATCCGGCTCACACTTCCACACTGCTGTTCATCACTGAAGGAAGTCAGGACAGGAACAGACGGGCAGGGACCTGGAGGCAAGAGCTGATGCAGAGACGCGAAGGGAGCTGCTTGCTGGCTTCCTCCCCCTGATTTGCATAGTCTGCTTTCTTACAGCACCCAGGACCATCAGCCTAGGAATGGCCCCACCCACAATGGGCTGTGTCCTCCCCTATCAATCACTAATTCAGAAAATGTGATGCAGGACTGCCTACAGCCGAATTTCAAGGAGGTGTTTTCTCAATTGAGGGTCCCTCCTCTTAGATGACAACGCCTTGTGTCAAGCTAACAAAATTAACCTGCACAGCATCCATTGGTTTGTTTTTGAAAAAAGGTTTCAGGTAGCCCAGGTTGACCTCAAAGTCGTTATGTAGTCAGGGTGACCTTGAACTTCTGTTCCTCCTGCCTCCACCTTCTAAAATCTGGGATTAATAGGCATAGACCAAAAAAAAAAAAAAAAAAAAAAACCTGATTTTTGTTGTTGTTTTTAAGACAAAATCTCTGCAAGATTGGAAGTGGCCTACAACAGGTGCCAAGGTGAAGCTGAAAGCTCTGGTTAAAGAATGGTGAAGTAAGGAAGACACGGTGGCACACACCTTTAATCCCAGCACTGGGGAGGCAGAGGCAGGGGCATCTCTGTGAGTTCAAAGCCAGCCTGGTCTACAGAGTGAGTTCCAGGACAGCTACACAAGTGAGACCCTGTCTTGAAGGAGGAGGAGGAATAAATAGGACTAGCGAGTAGAAATGGAACAAGTTGCTGACTTATTTTTGTTTTTTGAGACAGGGTTTCTCTGTGTAGTCTTGGCTGTCCTAGAACTCTTTTTGTAGGCCAGGCTGGCTTTGAACTCACAGAGATCCACCTATCTCTGCCTCTGCCTCTGCCTCTTCCTCCCAAGTGCTGGGATTAAAGGCATGTGCTGCCATGGCCTGGCTAGGTTACTAATTTTAAAAAAAAAAAATCATCTTTTTAATGTAAATATGGATGGGTATCTGTCTTAAGAGATAGGAGGCTAAGGTTGTCCACAAATGCCCTAGAAGAGAAAAGTCGGGTAAGAAGAGAGGGAGGGGAAGGGTGGAAGAGGAGGAGGAAGTGACAGGAAGAAACCAGGGGTATCAGCAGCAAGGGGTCCGCAGGACAGCAGAGCTCAGTGCCTCAGGGCGGGCCTCAGACTGGGAGGGAGCTGTAGGGCAGATGAGGGGGTGTGGGGTGTGCTGGCCAGCTGGAGGCACCTGCACTCCCCCTCAGAAGCCTGCTGTCCCCTCCTGGCCCAGGCAGCTTGCTATGTGTCACTGGGCACGCCCGTCCTGGTATCCTGCCCTGGGCTAATCCAGCTCCTGCAGATCACACCCTTTCTGGTCTAAGTCTTTAATTCTAAAAATGGAACTTCCAGGCCATTTCCCCTTTGCGGAGTCAGAGTGCCCAGCGTGAAGCTCCAGGCTGGGAACTGCAGAGAACCACTGCTGGGCTGAACCTTCACAGTGGGGCGGGGGCTCCCACAGGAGGCAGCCCGGCCAGCTTTGCCACTCACATTCTCCTGGGAATGAATGAATGTGGAAGCTGAGGCCTGCGTGCCCAATCCAGCTCCCTCCCTGAGTGCCCGCACCCTCTGACAGAAGGTACCTAAGGTTCCCCCAAGCTCTGCAGGCCACCACATCACTCCCTGACAACACCACCGTGACTCAGGAGGACTTGATAGCTGTTCTCCTCACATGATTCTGGAAACACACGCCCTACATGTATGCATGTATGTCCTGGAAGCCTGGAGAAGAAACCCCGAGCCTTGAGAGCAATACCACTGCCAGCTGAGCTGGTGGTGCACACCTTTAGTCCCTGTGTTCAGGAGACAGAAGCAGGCAGGTCTCTGAGTTTGAGGACAGCCTGCCCAACAAAGAGAGTTCCAAGACAGCCAGGGCTGTGCAGAGAAACACTGTCTTGAAAAACAGGCAGGAGGATGGTCCACTGCCTAATACAAGGAAGGAAGTCCCTTGAAGCCACGGTTCTGGGGTGAGACTGGATGGCTTGGTGGTGGGCAGACAGGACGAGGCTGCCCCACAGCTGGTGCTGACTGCATGCACACCTGCGATGCCCTCCCATGCTTCCGTGCTCAGAGGCGCCTCAAACTTGCTGGGGCTGATCGCGAACTCTTAACCCAATCCCCTTGCGTCCATGCCCCAAGCCTTCCAACGAACGGGTTACCATACTGGTGTGCACTATTACATCCTCCTTTCTCTCCCCACTTCTAAGGCAGGGTCACACTATGTAGCCCTGGCTAGCCTGGAACTCACCTTGTAGACCAGGATGGCCTCAAGTTCACAGAGCTCCTCCTCCCTCTGCCTGGCCAGAGCTGATCTAAGATGTTTTCCTTTTAAGCTCGAATCAACTGCCCTGTAGCTTCTGCTTCCGTCCATTCTTTGCCATCTCCCAAATAACCACACAGAGACTTCTTATCAATAGTAAAATCTCAGCCAATAGCTTAGGCTTGTTATTAACTAGCTCTTACAACTTAAAGCAACCCATTTTTATCAGTCCACATGCTGCCTGCACGCCTGCCACATGGCTCGTGGCATTCACTGGCCCTCCTGCATGTCTTGCTCCCTCTCTATCTGGCTGGTGCCTCGTCCCTTTCTCTTCCCACAGTTCTTTCTGTCTTGGGCTCCAGTCTATGCCGCCCTATGCCGCCTGCCCCCTGTCTAGCTACTGGCCATTAGCTGTTTATTAAACCAATTAGAGCAACACACCTTCAGAGTGTACAAAAAGATGATTCCACAACACCTTGTATCTATTCTTAACTCAGCTTTTTGCTTGTTTTATTTTGAGACAGTCTTACTTTGTAACTCTGGCTTCTGTTATTTGCTAGGAGACCGGACCTCACACTCATGGAGATCTGCCTGTTTCTGCTGGCGGTCTGGAATTAAAGGCATATACCACCATGCCTAGCAAATCCTTTTATTAATGAGACTAAAAACCCAAGGAGGAGTCCCCAAATTCCCAGGTTTATCAACTCCATTGGGACTCCCCCAAAATTTCCAGCAACACCTCTTTCCTGCTGTTTAAATCTTCAATCGGCAGAGAAATTAAACCCATTTCTACACCCTAGACAGGATCAAAACTCACCAAGACCCAGCTGCCTCTGCCTCCCACAAGCTAGAGTTAAAGGCATGCACCACCATACCTGGCTTTTCTGTTTTTTTGTTTGTGTGTTGAAACATCATTTCATTCTGTAGCCCAAGCTGGTCTCAAACTCATGGCAATCCTCCTGCCTCAGTTGGGATTACAGGTTTGGGTCATCAGAACCATCATCATCACACTGTATTTCCTGCAGGTCTTGCCTGCTGGCTAGAGGCCAGAAGAGTTCTGAGGAAACATCCAGCTGTGTAACTGAAAGTCCTACCAAGAAATGGCGCTTCTGCCATGTTCCGGCAGGCCATGTGGTCTGTGCGTCTTTTCTTGTTCCTTCTGCCTTTCCTGAAACTGCATCAATGCCACCGCTGTCATGCCTTTCCCAGTGACGTTCACCCTCGTTACTCATCCATGCAGTTGCCATCTGCCTGCAGTTAGAGACTCGGCCTGCTCCTGCTTGACCGTGATTAGATTTTCTCAGACATCTGTTGGGCTTTACAGAGTCATTCAAGTCGATGTGATGCCTCAGAGTGTTGTGATGGTTTTTTATTTTTTTATTTTTGGTGTTTCGAGACAGATTTCTCTGTGTAGCCCTGGCCGTGCTGGAACTCACTCTGTAGACCAGGCTGGCCTTGAACTCACAAAGACCTGCCTGCCTCTGCCTCCCAAGTGCTGGGATCAAAGGTGTGCGCCACCATCCCAGCTTGTTGCTAGGGTTTGAACTCAGGGTCTCGTGTATGCAGGCAAAGACTCTGAGCCAGGCCCCTCTTTGCAGTTTAAAACTGCATTTTCTCCATGACTATCATGCTGAAAATTCCACATGCTTACTGCACATTTCTATGTCTACCGTTAGATTTCTTTATGAAACAAAGGGTCTCATGTAGTCAAGGGCTGACCTGCAAGTCACTACGTTGCCAAGGGTGACCTTGGACTTCTTGACTCCACACCCACTTGAGAGGTGGTGGAAATGAAACTCAGGGCTTCATGCATGCTGGGCAGGCCCTGGCACATACCCAGCCCATCACATAATCCAAACTCATGGTCTTCCTGCCTCGGCCTCCTGAGTACTAAAATTACAAGCCTCACCAAAACACCTGGCTCAACCGTCTCACTACTGAGCTCTAAGGCTCCTTTCTATAGACTGGGTGTAGACCTTGGTCAGAAACATGTTCCATAATCATCTTCCTCCAGTCTGTTGCTTGCATATCTTTCCCCTATTTTTACTGCAGTAAAACTACACCCAGTGTGCAATTTACCATCTAAATAATTCTGACTTTAGCATTTTTCAACACATTAACATTTTATAACCATCCTCATCTGTCTGTCTCCATTATCCTTCTTATCTTAAAAGGCCAAGGGTATGGCTCAGTGGCAGAGCACTTGCCAGTGTGTCCAAAACTGTAGGTCCCACGCACAGCACTGAAAAAGAAAGTTGGAATTTGAAGGTCTGGGACAATAGAGGTCACAAAGACAGAAACTGTTTCTGGAGACCACAAAACTAATTTAATGATATGGACAGAAAGATGAACAACAGCATCAAGGAGGCTCTGGGGAGAGAAAATGAGGGCCCACACTAAGGGGGGGGGCTCTTCTACCTTTTTGAGGATGATGGAGGTGTCTCAACACAGGCTGCAGGCCAGGCTAGCTTCCATGCAGGAGTGGGAGGGGGCAGGGTCGGGGGAAGGGTGTGATTTAATGTAAAGTCACTTCTCCTGGAGGTAGCGGGATGGTGACACGGGATGGAGGCAGGAGTTCTCAGTAGGGTGCCCAGGACATTGTAAGCTCCACTCTACAGCAGCAGCAGTGGCTGCAGAGCCCTCAGCCTGAGCTGGGGCTGGGTCCTACGAGGACTTCTCAGCACTCGGTGGACAGCGTTCCTGGCAACTGTGACTCTTCTCTGTGCCAATGTGACTTGACTGCTTTCAGGATCTCACACACATGGACTCACAGCTTGGTGTGTGTGCTGCTGGGATTGGATCCAGGCCTTGTGCATGCTGGGTAAGCTCCCGCCCTGAGTGTCATCCCCAGCCCATAATTAACATTTCCATATTCTCAAATACTTCTTCCTATGCCTCGGGAAGACGTAGACTGTGGGCTCTTCCCTTTGAGTTTGTTGTTTCCTAGGCTGACCCCGGAGCCCCCCGGCCTCCTTAGCCACTCTCTCGCGTGACAGAACACCAGAGTGCGTGGCGGCACAAGCTGAAAATGTCACTTGGCATTTGGGGGTGTACGCACTCAGTTCACACGAGTGAACACACACACACACACACAATGAGGCCGACGCTGTAATGACACGCATGTTTACCACAAGGGAGAGAGGAGGAGGAGCAGCAGCAACAAAAACCACAGTCGAGCCTGATGCGGGTCTCTAGTGGGCCAGCATCTCTGCCCCCGGGCACCCACTCCACAATGACTGCACCGCCACAGGCCTGTGAGTCTCCAGGGTGAGCGAGCTTCCCCTGCGCCACCGGCTTCACCCCAGGGCTGGCCTCCCGCCTCCTTCTGCAGACAGCTGAGGGCATATTTCCAGGTCTCCATACTCATATGGATGGGCTCATACCAAGGGGCCAGCCAGGACTACCAGGGTCTGGAAAGGCTCTCCCCAAAGAAGATATTGGACAGGATTGTTGGCACAAACTTGTAATACCAGGAAGATCAGGAGTTCAAGGTCATCCTAGCAACACAGCAAAGCCAGCCTGGGCTACACTAGACCCTGCCTCAAAAAACAAAAGGAGAAAGGCATTGGGTACAAGGGCAGCTAGTGAGGACGGAGGACACTATCGGAGGCACACCCCCAGCCACTGCCACCCAGGCTCAGGGGAGGTTCAGACCTGTGGGGTTGGAGGAGAAAGCCCACCTGCTCAGATGCTCAGAGACCTAGCCAAACCCATGGACCAGGAGGATGGCTCAACTGTGCGGCCCTTCAGGTCAGGTCATCGTCCTCTGCCAGGAGGATGGAGCACACACTGGGTCATAGTAACCTTGGGGTTGGTTCTGCACAGGCTAATGTGTCAACCCTGCAAAGACACTGGGGGTTGGTGGGGAGCCACTGTGGCCTGGCTCAGGGGAGGCCCAGCGCTCCAGTCCTCAGGAGTCCCTCCGCAGAGCCTTCCCTCAGCAACCATGGACAAGGCATAGCGCCTGTGCTGAGCCAGAGCAGAGAACATTGCCCCATTTTACAAATGGAGAAACTGAGGCTTCGAGGACACTGGTGGTAAGGCCTCAGCTCAGATGTGATCACTGAACCACTGTGATTGCCACACCACTCTAGGGACATAAGCCTGAAGCTTCCAGAGTTCGGGTCCCAGAGGCCTTGGGCAACGCATTCTGGCCATCTAGCCCTTCTCATCCCAAAGTCACTGAGCGTGCAGCTCTGCCCCCACCCCTCCCACACAGGAAGTTCGGGCTTTCTCTGGTCCAGCACCATCTGTCCTAGCACTCGCCCAGAGCCCTCTTCTTGGATGAGTCTGTGCTAATTATGGAAGTGTGTGTCCTGGGGCTGGATTCCCAGGATCCAGCTGAGAACAGCAGGGGCCTCTCTCTCAGGGTTTGAGGGCCAAAGGCTCACACCAAGCAGCTGGGAGTGGGTCCTCTAAAGCAAGGCTTACCTTCTGCTCATACTCCCTGAGCATTTGATGTTTGAGGCAGGGTCCCACTATGTAGCCCCAGAACTCACTCTGTAAGCCAGGCTGGCCTCGAACTCACAGATCTACCCACCTCCGCCTCCTGAGTTCTGGGTTTACAGGTGTGTACCACATCTGTCTTCATTTCCTTATTCATCTGGGTATGTGTGGGCGTGCTCACACTATGTCAAGCATGTGGAGGTCAGAGGGCAAGTTGTAGGAGTTCTTTCTTGGGTCTTGGGTCCTGGGAATAGAATGCAAGCCACCAGGCTAGGTGACCAATACATTCATCCACTGAGTCACTCGCCAGCCTGCAATCCTACTCACAGCTGTTTAATAATATATTCTGGGCAGGGCGTGGTTGCACAGCGCTCAGAGGGCAGATCCTCTCTGGGGCTTACCACTCTGTCCTTGCCTTCTGTCAGCATGGCCACGGCATGACTCAGATGCCCAGACCCTCAGTGATTCCCAAAGCCTTTGGAATGACAGCTTGCGTCCAACCACCTACCTGTCCACCAGGACCTCTCTCCTCCTACCCCCACAACACAACGGCCACCCTGCCCCAGGCCACTGCAGGACACAGACAGAGCAGCTGTGCCTCATCAGTGTCCTCTGGAGTTCCCTGTCCTTGCCATCTGTTGGCCCCATACTCCCTAGCCAAGTTGCCATTTTGCGCAGCGCTTTAACATCCTGTGGCAAAGTGTGTAATTCACGTAACTGTTGCACACACACATTCCCCCTGGCCTCCATCATCTCCTACCTGTTCTCTTCACCTACGCTACCCAGCACCTGTAGCAGTGACTGAGCTGGCCTGTCCTCTTGGCTTGCACCAGACAGCAGCCATGACCATGACCAACCAGGTTAGTAATAGCAGGACTCTGCTCCTGGGCACAGCCCAGGCCGAGCCCAGAGACCCAAGCTCTGCCTTGAGGCTATGAAGGAGACCCAGGAGCCCCTCTAGCTCGGCTCTGGGGATGCCATGGTCCCCATAAATAACATTCTGACGACCCGACAGGTTCTCATACCTGCTTCCTATCACTACTGGGTGGAAGGGGCCAGGCACTCTAACACCTAGCTGCTGTGTGGGAGCTGGCTGTGTGCTGGGGCACCAGCTTCTGTCAGTGTGGACACAGCGCGCTAGACCCTGCCTGCTGGATGGCTTGACCATGAGACAGGCTTGGTAGCTCAAAGGACGTGTGGGACACAATTTTTATTAAAAACAAAACTAAAAACAAAGGTTCCTTCACCTAGGGCTGTACCCCCAGTTTTGGCCCTCCCCAGGCCAGCCCCTCCCTTGGCTGCACAGTGGGGGCTGGGCAGGGCAAAAGCACACAGATGCCTTTTCCAGGGCCTCTATCAACATTCAGGCCTAATGGCCCCATAGGCTCACGGGGACTAGCACTATTGGGAGGTGTCTCAGTGGGCAGCTCCTCCCTGGGCGGGCGTGTGTGCTTGGGGCAGCAGGCTGTCAGCCGGGCCCAGGAAAAGCTCCTCTGGCCACCCGGTTGCTGTGTCCATTTCACCCTCCTCCAGCTGTCCACAGAGGACTGACTCAGGACAAAGTGGAGCCAATTACAACAGTCTACAGCAAGCAGCTGGAAGCAGCAGAATGTTTCTAGACCAATCGATTCTTTTTTGACAACATAAGTAAAGAAATAACATTCCTGGCAAATGACCACAGTCGGTAGAACTTCCCGAGCAGACACTGGACCTAGGGAGCAAAGACAAGGGTCACTGGGGGTTAGAGACTGTCTTTTCTGGAATCGGTTCTGAGGGCCAAAGCTCTTCTCAGCACCTCGTGGGGACCCTCACACACACTCACCGCTTTGGGGCCGTGATGCCAGCTGTAAGCATCCATCTCCTCACTACAACATGGATGGGACTCGAGGATGCTGGGCTATGAGGTGTCCTCGAAGCCTCAGAAACTGGACACTGTAGGGCTCCGAGTAGGAGGTCTCGAGATTCATCAGATTCATAGGACAAAGGCAGAGGCAGACTGGCGGGCAAGGGAGTGGAATCTAGGAAGGACAGTTTCACTTGGGGAAAATGAACAAGATCTGGAGATGGTGGCACATGATGCTGGAGGCATGCGGTGGTCCACCGCATGCGTGTTAGCCGGTGAAGGCAGGACAATTGGGGGTTCAAGGCCAGGCATGGTGGCGCACACCTTTAATCCCAGCACTCGGCAGGCAGAGACAGACTGATCTCTAAGAGTTAGAGGTCAGCCTGGTCTACAAGAGTTGGTTCTAGGACAGCCAGAGCTACACGGTGCCACCCTGTGTCCAACACACAAACAGAGTTCGAGGTCATCTGTGGGTTACTAGACTGAGTCAAGGCCAGCCTGAACTACATGAGACCTTGGTTTCAAAACAAAAAGTAACAAGTGCTTGGAGTCAATTTTGTTCCTACTTTTCAAAAAATGTATTGTCAAAGTTGTGGGGGGGGGAGAGGGGAGGGGAGGGATGAGCACATGTGAGCGCACCTGCCTCAGCACAGGTGTGGGGTGAGAAGGTGACTCTGGAAGCCAGTGCTCCCAGTCTGCTGGCTGCCTCTGCCTGGCTCTACACTCCAGGCTCACCTGGCCTGTCAGCTTCTGCCTGACTTCACTCTCTCTCAGCCTCCTGACATCTGTGGCGTGCTGCGGCGGCGTGCTGCGTGCTTCGGCGTGCGGGGAGCATCAGGCTGCCGGGAGAGGCACAGGGGGAGACGGGCTTCCTTCAGGACAACCAGAAAGGGTTCAAGAGGGACGCCTCTTGAAGAGGTCAGACAGCTAGGCACTCCTGCCCTGTGGTCAGACTGGACTTGGTTCTGAGCCCAGGCTGACAGGCAGAAACTGGACGGCCCCCAGGGGGCACTCTTGTGTCCTGCACAGCTGCAGCACAGGCTGCAGAAACAAGAGCTGACAAGAAGGTTAACTGGGGGCTGGAATAAATGCAGAGCGCTGGCTGCTCAGACCTGGGTTTGATTCCCAGCACCCACACCACGGCAGCTCGCAGTTGTCAGGACCTTCAGTCCAAGGGATCTGATGCCTTCTGCCTTCCATAAGCACTAGGCATGCACATGGTACACGGACATACACGCACGTAAAACTCTCATAAACATACTTTTAAAAAGGTCATCTGGGTGCCAAGTTGCAGTTACAGCTGTGGATGTCCGCGTTTGTGCGGATTTTGGCAGCTGGCAAGGCCGAGGGGAAGACAAGCCTGCAGGAGTTGGGGTAGGAACACCTGGGGTGGCGGGCACACAGAGGAATGACGGGGTAGGATGAGCCTGGTGACCCCTCGGGAAGTCTACACAGAGAAATGATGCTGGTATGGGTGAGGCTGGAAGCCAGACAAGGGGGTCCAGGCTGCACCTCTTGACTGAGACTTGACAAGTTCCAGCTGACCATGGGGCACACAAGGGCCGCTGATGCCAAACATGCCCCGTGTTAGCACGAGAGCGTAAAGAAGCGCCATCACTTCAGCGCCACTGACAGCTGTCTCCCGGCCCGAGCGTCCCCTGCTCAGCCTGCTGACAAGCTGCCCTTGCTTCTCGGTCCCCACTCATCTGTTTTTGTGCCAGCTTCATCCCAGGGCTTCATACGCGCAGGAAACGGCTTCACCACTGAGCTGTCCCTCGTCCGGCACTCCCATCTGCAATCTGTCCATCTCTCAGCTCCCTGAAGCACCAGGCACACACCACTGGCTCTAACTGTCCCCCTGTGACCTCCCCCCCGCCCCAGGAAGCAAGGGCAGAGACAGGAGCCTCCTCTGTCCTTGCTCCAGGGTTCTGAACTGCACGCAGTCATGTGCCCATCTCTGTTAACGTTAGTCCCTCTACCTGACATAAGCACAGAATTGAGGTTAGCCTGTACTGCACAAGACTGAAACACCCTGAAACCTACTGCTATGCTGGGAGATAGATAGTTCAGTCAGGAAGGTGCTTGCATAAAAGCCTAGGCTGTGAGTTCAATCCCCGGCACTTGTGTAAGCGGCTGGGTGTGGTGGCACATGCTCCTATTCCCATTGCTGTAGATGCACACACAGGAGGGTCCCCGGAGTTTGCCGGCCAGCCAGCCTAGCCTAACTGTCGGGCGGGCGTCTGGTAGAGACCAGGTCTCAGAAAACAAAGTGTTAGCTCCTGAGAAACAACACCCAGGTTGACCGTTAGCCCTCACACGTATTTGCATGCAGACTAACACACATGCCTACAATTAACGGGGTGTAAGCACAAAACCCTGTCAGCTGATCCTGCAATGGCTCTGGTGGGTTCTTCATTATGTACCATTGTCTTTTTAACCCAAAGTCCTCTGGTCTGTGAGTTGGAGGCCAGAAGGTCAACCTGGGCTAACTAAGTGAGCTCCTGTCTGATACCGGACTCTCGAAGGTGACGGCTCAGTCGCTGGGAATGCTTGCGGCAGATCTTAGAGGTACAAACAGCAGCCTGTCAGGAGGCTCATGGCTGCATCTGGCTCAGCTCCAGGGCACTCACATCCTCTCTGGGCCTCCATGGGCACCCATACACACATGAACAAACATACACACAAATAAAAATAAAACCAATCCTAAAACAAGGAGGGATATGGTAAAAGGCAGCTGCGTAGAAATAAGAACAAGAAAGAGTTTCGGCTGGGCCTTTTATCCCAGCATTCAGGAGGCAGGGGCAGGGAGATTTCTGTGAGTTCAAGGTCAACCTGACAGGCTGCTGAGAATACCTCAAAATAATAATGATGTCTTAATGGAGTCACCCTACAACAGAGAACAATACCCCAATCAGATAATATATATATATATATATATATATATATATATATATATACACACACACATATATACATACACACACACACACACACACACACACACACACACACATATATCCTAACAAATAAAAGCCCAGTACCAGGAACAGTTACCTCTTTGTGAGCTGTTGTTGGCCAATGGGATCCCATGGAGCTTGAAGAATTACCAGCTACTGCCAATACTCTTGGTTGCCCTCCATGAACTCGATGGTAAGACCCTATTGCTAGAGACACTTCATACCCGAGCTGCAGAACACAGAGAAATCAAGGTTCTCACCTGGAAACTTCAGTCCACAGTGCTGGAGAAAGGGAATCCATTATCTCTCTCAGCTGTGAACCCTGTGAGCCCTGTAAGGACTGGCCTGACAAGATGTACCCAGGGGTATAATGACGGCACCAACGCTATGACTGGATTTAAGGCCTGCTCCACGAGATGGGATCCAGACGACACTATTCTGGTCCGTATACGTAGAATAAAAATGACGCCTAAGTACTGATTGCTATATCCACTGATCAGCGCATCTCTCGACCCTTATCAGAGAAGCTTCTTTTTGCATCAGATGGCAATTAACACTAGTTCTCCGCCCTAAATGGGGCAGTAGATACCATACCCTTCCCCTGAGTCTCAGGAATTGTTGAGGAAGAGAGAGACTGTAACTGTCAGAGGGACCAGATGTGGAGCAGCACTCGGGAGGCAGAGGCAGGCAGATCTGAGAGTTCGAGACTAGCCTGCGGATCTGAGAGTTCGAGACCAGCCTGGTCTACACAGTGAGTTCCAGGACAGCCAGCCAGGGCTACACAGAGAAACCCTGTCTAAACAAATCTTACAGGTGATGGGTGACTTACAGGAAATGGCATGTTCTGGATACATATGAACGCACGGTGACTGAGGACGCATGCACAACACCAGTGTAAGCGCAAATCTCCTACAGATTCCAGCATGGAGGAGGGGAGTGCAGAGCCGCACCCCAGCTGAGGAGCTCTTGGCATTTGATGGCTGCCGGGAGAGGGTCAGCTCTCTTTAGTGATGTGACTCCCTGCTGGGTCCCACTCCCAGGAGCTGCTGGACAATGGAAACTTGGGAAGGAAAATAAGGAGACAATTCCAAGTTGGGGGGGAAGGGGGAGGAGCAGTAGGGAGGGTGAACATAATCGATACAGTGTATGAAATTCCCAAAGAGTTAAAAATGTTTTTAAAATAAAAAGTTAACAGGCATTACTGGGAAACTGGCAGGGGCAGGCTGATTGCCCTGTTTTGGGAAACTAACCAGCTCCATGAGAGCTGTCCTCGGTGGTCATGCCTTGTACTGCTGCTTCCTAAGCAGAGTGTGTCACAGTGTGACTTACAAACTGTCACAAGGTGGCGTGCTTTTATATTCCTGTGTTAAAAAGCAAACCGGTAGCAAAATACACCAGCAAACTCAACACTTGGCCGCGCCACTTCCCACATGACTTCCCCGTTAACAAGAAGCCTAAGATGTCTACTGGAACCATCAAGAGTAGCAGACGGGGGCTGTCTGCTCTCCTCCGGGCTGGAAGCGTCAGCCTTTCAAACCCTAACCACCTCACACAGGCCTGGGCTTTCAGGGCTGTGGGAAGACTAAGGGTTAAGATCCAGAACAACGTGAAAAGTCTGGGTGCAAACCTTCCCCGCATCCGGTCATGGGACTGGGAGTGTCCCTGGAAGTCATGCCAGAGACCTGTCACTCCACATAGCTCCTCCAGCCTCAGATCTTCCAGCCTGCAGAGATGTCCCTTTGGAAGACATCACTGTTAGTCACAGAAGCTTCTGGAAGAGCCTGGGCCATTTCAGACACTGAAACTAGAGCCGCTCTGAGGCCACACAAGGTTCTGCAACCTGTGTACTGTTGTAGCCAAAGGCTCTGAGGCCTAGAGGCAGAACCAGGCTTCCTGCACAGCACCAGTGTTAAGTAAAGGCCTATGACCAGATTTCCTGTTAGGACTTATGTAAGCCAGCCACAGGCTGGTGGCACATGCCTACAACCCAAGCATTCTGGAGACAGGTGACTGGAGGAGTAAGGCGAAGGGCAGTCTGGGCTACATATTAAGCTGGAAGCGCTCCAGAGCTATGCAGAAAGACTGTGTCAAAAGATTACTGCTCCAGTCTGGGGAGACGACCTGGCAGGCGGTGCCGTTTGCCACTGGATGCAGTGGTATGTACCTGTGAATCACCGCTCCTACAGCAGGATGGGAGACAGAGCCATGAAAGTTGGGGGTGGGGGTGGGGAGGGAGGAGAGGGCGGGCAGGTGTGCAACAACAAAAACTCTGTAGACCGGGATGGTCTCGAACTCACAGAGACCCGCCTGCCTCTGCCTGAGTTCTAGGACTAAAGCATGCGCCACCACTGCCTGGCTAAAAGTGTAGCATTTCTTATCACACTACTCAGTGCATTTACCAGGGTCAGGTTGAACTATTGGGTATGAATAAGCACAGGCCGGTAGATAGGCTTCTGAGACAAACCTCATGGGAGTCTTTCCGCTGCTGGAACTATCTCTCCTGTTAATCCTGGAGCATTCATTGTCACATGACCCACAACAGGACAATCTCAGGGGACCAGACGCCCCCAGCGGCAGACGAGGAGACTAATGTGTGCCTTGGCACAGCTCCTGTCCATCCAGTGCCTGGGGCTGCCTCTCTGCTGACAAAGCCAGCCAGGCCTCGGTCTGAAGAGGAGCACTGTTTGCTTCTGCTCTGCTCCTATATTCCTCCTCTTATGTAACTGTGAGAACACCCTAGACAAACAACTTTGGTGAGAAAAGATTTATTCTGGCTCAGGCTTTCAGAGGGTTCACACGTGGGGGAGGATATGGCACTGCAGGGGAGTGTGCCCCATGGTGACCGGAAGCAAACGGAGACAGACCAGAGTGACTGTCAGACACAAGACTCCTCCAAGGATCCGCCCTAAGTGACCGACTTCCTGCCCCGTCCCAAAGTTTCCAGAACTTCCCAAAATAGTGCCTGCAGCCGGGGTCCAGGATCTGCTCACTTAGAGCTCAGATTCTAAGAGCAAGGCCCTGAGCAATGCCTTCCCAGCAGCCTTGGTCCTCTGTGAAACGGGCAGTTACTAAGCTTAGTGCCTAGCATCACCAAAAGGTCCAACCTAGAGGAGAGAGGCCATCTGCCAGCCTTGGCAACAGATTAGCTTAGACTTCCTGCCTGGCTCATGTGAAACCACTCTTCAAAGACAGCAACAGCCCTTGGTCCAGTGCGATGGCTCCTCAGCTGCTAAAGGTTCTCACCACAATCTGCTAGCTTGAGCTCAGTGTGTGGGACCAACGTGGTGAAGAAGACAGCAACTCCTGAAAGCTGTCCTTTGGCTTAACACACACACACACACACACACACACATTCACACACACACACACTCACACACATTCACACACATACACACACACATTCACACCTAAACACACACACACACATTCACACACACACACATTCACACACACACACATTCACACACACACCTGAACACATTCATACACATTTATCATATTCACCCACCCCCCCACACACACACATTCACACACACTCACACACACACACTCACACACACACTCACACACACACATTCACACACACACACACACACACACACCTAAACACACATTCATACACATTTATCATATTCACACACCCACCCCCACAGCACACACATACATTCACACTCACACTTATCACATTCACACACACTCACAATACTACATATATATTCACACTTACACACTCATCACATTCACACACTCACACTCATCACACAGACACACCACACACACTCACACACAGTAATAGCTATAAAGAGGAGCCGGTAGCTTTGGCTTCGACCTGAGGGGCTGAGGCGATCAGTCTTGGGCCCCTGCCGTCTGTTGCTGAGTCCTGCGCTTGTAGTTACTGCCAGCAGAGGAGAGCCCGACAGTGCCGCCATCTGCACCAGGCCAGCAGCTTCCCGAGGGAGCGGCCGCTGTGATACTTGGTCAGGGTCCCTGGCCCTCAGCTGCAGGGACCGAGAGAGTCTGTTTCCAAAGGTCTCCAGTTCTAATGCTTCCGCCCTGGCTGAAGCTCGCCACCCTCATACAATGTACATGCTTGGATGAGTCACTGAGCCACCAACTGAGGGGCGAGCCCATCTGTTCAACAATGGCAATGTCCCTGTCTCAGGGTGACAACTGTGTGACAAATGATCAGAGACTGGTGACGTGGGGTCTGCAGGGTTTGGAAAGGCCATCAGTAGCAGCACAAAGGTGACATTAGCTTCTTGCTGCTGACAAACTTCCAGAGACACCAGAAGCAGAAAGAGAAAGGTGTCCAGGTCCCTTGGCCGCAATGCTTTCGGGCTGCTAGTCAAGTGCCACCTCGTGTCAAGAAGCAAGAGACACAGGAGGCTGCTTCCCTCGTGGCAGCCAAGGAGCAGAGAGAAAGAAGGGCTGGGCTCCTCCTGGCCCCTGGAGTATGTCCTGACCTGCTACCTCTAACAGGTCCTACCATAGCGCACCAGCTGGGAACCAAGTTCAGCATCTGAGCCTGTGGGAGACACCCCATCAGGCCACGCTCACCACACCGGCCCTCTCTAACCAGGGTGATTGGTGGTGGCTGCCTTGCAGTGTCTTTGGAAGCTGAGGGCTCAGCTCACTTGAAATGATGACGTCACTCTGTGACCACCAGTCTGTCACATGGAGATGACGCATCAGGGCTTGGATCCCAGACTCCCACCAGCACCCCAGCCAGCTGAGGGCCACTCCCAGCTTGCACTGGTCTAATTGTTTCAGTGAAACTTTATTTATATTTTGACATGGCTGTATTCTGGATTGGTATAATTCAAGTCACAGGCAATAAGCATACAGTGTATCCGTGAGAACAAACCAGCTGGGAAGCAGCCAGGAAAGGCCCGAACACGGGCTCACTTCAGCCTCCACGGCCCTCATAGATGGAAGCTGGGTGCTGGCAGGCCGGCGGGTCAGGCCCAGCTGGGCTCCTAACTGCTTGTCTTCTTTTGTTTCCGACTCAGCTTGCTCCACACCCTCTCCAGGGCCACTTTCCCCATGAAGAACGTGATGGCAAAATTACGCTTGTACCAGTCTCTACAGAGAAAGAGAGGCACCCAGTCAGGCAGGGATAAGGTCTGACCAAACCGCGGCTCCCCTGGACATGTGTCTCCTGACTCCCTACCGCCACTGGCCCAGCCGGCCATACACATCTACAGCCAGGTCTCCCTGTGTGGAGGGCTCTAATCTTCCTCTGACCTTTACTAAAGATTCATAAGATCCTCTCTGAATCCAGCAGCAGTCTAGATAGACACCGTGGAGAGATCAGTAACCATGAACACAGCCTGGCAGGCTTCCTTGGGATGGGATGGGTGTCCTGACTTGGTCTAATTTATACGCAGACACTGTGGTGCCCACTAGGAGGGTGACTGGGCAGAAGCCCTAAATCCCTTTTCCTGGGCGACAGGTCTGTACCCTCATACAAAGCCTGGTGGAACCTGCACAAGGAAAATGCTGCCTATGAGTCATTCAACGGATGTCATTCACTGGAGGTGAAGTCTGGAGAGCTGGGTGGACATCTTAGCCCTGGTGCAAGCCTCTGGAGCCCCAAAGCCACTGACCCCAGTCGTCGCCAGCCCCCGAGCTACTGAACCACTTCTGCTGGGGCTGGGTCCACTGAGTTCTCGGATCTCAATACAGAAGGAAAGAGAGGAGCCCGAGCCCTGGGAGCGACAGCACAGGTCCCACCCTGTAAGTCCCCAAGCTCCACCTACATGAGAACTTTACCACTCACAGCTGAGGCAGTGCCCGCTGACAAGCAGTGCCCCGAGTAAGAGGAAAAGCCCGGGAGAGCGAGAGGGCGCGCCACCAGGCCTCAGGCCAAGGACAGCCACACTCTCATGAGGTAGACGGCCTGACCCGGCCAGCTAGGTGAAAAGCCTCCTGAGAGCAGCTGTACACACGGAGCCCGTGGGGGGCAGCCCGTGGGGGGCACCGGGGGGGGCAGCCCGTGGGGGGCAGCCCGTGGGGGGCACCGGGGGGGCACCGGGGGGGCAGCCCGTGGGGGGCACCGGGGGGGGCACCGGGGGGGGCACGGGGGGGGGCAGCCCGTGGGGGGGCAGCCCGTGGGGGCAGCCCGTGGGGGGCAGCCCGTGGGGGGCACCGGGGGGGGCACCGGGGGGGGGGGCAGCCCGTGGGGGGCACCGGGGGGGGCACCGGGGGGGGCAGCCCGTGGGGGGCACCGGGGGGGGCAGCCCGTGGGGGGCTGAGAGACTAACAGACCGGGACACTGATGGCCATCAGCCTTCACTGTCACCATGTTCGCTGAGGTCCAGCCACTCTGGCCACGCCCAGTTCTGTCATTGCTATATTTTAAAACAAGGCTCAAGTTGCATCTTAACTTTCACCAGATACAACAAAAGGCTAAGATGATTATTTAAACACCAGATTTACCAGGCCGAGCATGGTGGCCCACTGATGTGGGATGTCCGTCTGCATGCTGTGAATATGTGTTGCTTTTATTGGTTGATAAATAAACCTGATTTGGCCAATGGCCAAGCAGAATATAGCTGGGTGGGAAATCCAGAGTTACAGAGAAAAAGAAGGCAAAGAAGGCAGAGTCAGGAAGACGCCATGTAGCTACCAAAGGAGTGACATGCCAGAGAATTACCAGTAAGTCACGGCTATGTGGTGATATACAGGTGAGTTAAAAATGGGTTAATTTATTTGTAAAGCTAGTTAGTAATAGGCCTGAGCCATTGGCCACGCAATTATAATGAACATTAAGCTTCTGAGTGATTATTTTACAAGAGGCTGAGGGACTGGGTAGAAGAGATAGAAGCTTCAATTCACAGCCTGTACCTTTAATCTCGGCCCTTGGGAGCTGGAGCCAGGCAAACTGTGAGTTCGAGGCCAGCATGGTCTATACAGTGAGCAAGACCCTTTCTCAAAACATAAAATCAACCAAACAAACAATAACAGTAACAAAAGAGTCAAACATGGCGATATCTGGCTGCAATTCTATCACTGCCAGGGCAGAGGCCTGGTCCACATAGCAAGTTTCAGGCCAATCAGGCCTATATACAAGACCGTGCCTCAAATTAAATAAATAAGTAAACAAACAAACGGGAAAAGTCACTAATTTGACAGGGTGGTCAGCTAACTCATGGACAACCCCCCCCTCCGGTCTTTCGATGCCCTGTGCAGACATCTCAGGACTCTGTGGAACTCCCAGTATTTTGGGCTGAGTTGACATTATCTGGCTATTGTCTCAAATGTCTTCAGCGCCCCTCCCCATGCACATGTAGCCTTACATAGCCAGAAGAGATCCGTGAGCTTCTGTGAGTACTTGCAGACACGCGTGTGCACTGACACTTTGTTCTCTGCACGGACTTTTTGGGGGAGGTTGTCTGACTCTGCCTTAGGCTGCATACTCTTGCTGGCCCCTGCTGGCCCCTGTATGGCTCTCCTGTGGTCTTTGGTCTCTGCTGACCTTATTTCCAAGCAGGCAATGTCCTGACTAACCCCATGCCTCCAAGGAATGACACTTGCTGACCTAAGGGCCGGGAGCACCCTCGGTGCTGTGCAAACAGGAAGGCTGACAA